>NC_089219.1:94754057-95501747 GCF_963924675.1 Phocoena phocoena | reverse complement strand
TCCTTCTCTTCTGTCCCAGGGCAGTGTTCACTCTGGCAGTTGTGCGTTAGTTAGCTCAGGTTCTACCTGTCTTCCTGTGGTTCTTCCGCCTTTGAGTTTCTCTCAGGGTTCCCCATATTTGAGGTTGGAAGGGACAGATCTCCAGCAGAGCACCAGGTAGGGCTCCCAGAAATAAAATAACCTCTGTCTCCTGTTGCCCTGGCTTTGTCTTAAAGCAGCCACCTCAACTCCAGGCACTGCCCATCAATCAGATCTTGATATTCATCCTTATTCTAGAGCAAAGAACGTAGGCAGAGATATGATTCATTTGTACCCTGCTTCCTTTCCAAAATTATATAAAGGGACATTATAAGGTTCATAAAATAGGAAGAACTGTTGAGACCCTTCAGAAAGAGAAGGAAGCAAATATACTGAGCCTGAGGGCTAAAATAATTAGGTGACTCTAAGCTCACTGACAGCCAACGCAAAAGGGGAAACTACATAAACAATAACTCTCGCCATCAGAAAAGAGCAAATATAGCAGTTCATCAGAGGAACATTTTAAGAAACACCACCTCGAACTTTTCTTTTTTACTGTATTATTCCATGTGTTTTTTACTGTATTATTCCATGTGTTCAATATTTACTGATTATTCCATGTGTTCAATTTCACAAACATCCTTTAGCAGCTGCCATGGGTCAGACACTATACTAGATACCAAGTGTTCAAGCACAAACCGGACATCATACCTGCTCTTACAAATGTGATATGAACAATTTAAAATCCAAGTATCCCATGGCTTTGTTTTGTTTTGCAGTCACTTTGTGAATGTCATCATATATTTGTTCTCAAAAGCACATACAGTTCAATTTACACATGGTTGGAACTATGAAGTCCCTCTCTCCACCTCTCATTGATTCCTGAATTCCTCCACACTAGAGCCAGGGTAATCATTTGAAAATGTAAATATGACCATGTCTTGACTTTGCTTAAATCCCTTTGATGACTCCCATTGTTTTGATTCTGGCTTTGACCTTGTCAGTGGAGTGGCTTTGGATGGAGTGGTACTTTTAGGGTTATCACCTGACTTTTTTTTTTTTTTGAAGTATAGTTGATTTACAATGATGTATTAATTTCAGGTGTACAGAAAAATTTTATATATATATATATATATATATATACATACATATATATATATTCTTTTTCAGATTCTTTTCCATTATAGGTTATTACAAGATATTGAATATAGTTCCCTGTGCTATACAGTAGGTTCTTGTTGTTTATCTATTTTATATATAGTAGTGTGTATCTGCTGATCCCAACCTCCTAAATTCTCCGCCCCCACTGCCCCCATCTTGAAAGAGACTTACCTTCCCCAAAATGAAGAGCTTCCTGAGTGCAGGGAAGTAAGAGAGGGTTGACCTCAGAAAGGGGAGGTGGGTGTACCCTGAAAACTGAACTTCTCTCACTCTACAGTTTTCCCACATGCTGGCCCTGATTTTTCACTTCATGTGGGATCTAGATTTCTGGTTTTCTATATATAAATTTTGTGGGCTCTGAGTTTCCCCTTCTTTTCAAGGTGGCCTGCAGAGTCCTTGTCTTTACTGTCTCACGACTCAGAGCTTTCATTATAGCTCTTCCTCTGAGCTCCTGCAGCTCAAATCTTAGTGAATCTTCCACTGGCAAACGATAAAAGTGCCTTCTACATTTTCTGGTATGAGCAGGTAAGTTGTAACCCCATATACTTCTTTTCTGATTGCTCCTGCAGGAATCCAATGACTAAGAATCCAGGGAAAGCATTCTAAGGGGAAGAATCAGTTCTCTTCTGGAGTCCTGATTCTGCAGAGTGAAAATCTTGTCTCTACCCGCTTTGCGCTCCATTTGTGACTTCTCAATGACTCTCCTACATTCATGAGCATTAAATGCTCATGACATTAAAATGAGGCTCCGAGATAGTGGAGGCAATGGCTTCACATACCAAAGTAAGGTACCAGATTACCCAAGCGGGAGGATTGAGAACTGGGTCTGCACCCTCAGGTGACCATCCAGCTCTGAGAAAGGAGTTGGAGATTAGAGGGAGAATGCTTTTTGGAGAGAATTTTTAGTGTGCTGTGGGTTTCAGTCTGCCCCATGGAGTGAGGGTGAGAGTGATTCCTGTCTCTTTAAGCCTAGTGAGAAGAACTTCAAGGAAACCACTCAGGGAGTTTGAGCTGTGTCCCCTGGAGTCTCTGGGGGCACTGAGCCTGGTGCTGGATTTGTGACCAAGAAGCCTAAATGTGCAAGGCAGCAGGACCCCAACAGAGAGAGTCAGTGTGGAGTAAAACTAGAGGCTCAGAGGGGACTTGTAAGCAACTGCTGGAGGAGGAACAGCTTTCCATAAAGAAACTGACAGTGAGAAATCCCAGGAAACAAGAGACAGGGATGTCTCTGAAGAAACCACTAGCATGTCCCAGAAAGAGGCAACTTTGGACATTTGTCAATACCAGTCGATTTAAACATCCACTCTGGTCAGAGGAAACCAATGTCAATTTCACCAGTGCAGTCAGGCTGGGCCCTGCTTGCCGCCCATCTCCCTCTCTGTTCTTGCCACCTCTTCAATCCTGCATGAACCAGCCATCTGAGCGAGCGTGAATGGGAGGCAGAGTCGTAAGGAAGCCACTCCCTGCCCCCAGTCCTGCTGCAGGCTTCCCACCTTCCAAAGGTCTAAATCGTGTAGGGGAGAAACTTGAATTTTGAATAAAATGTGGCTTTTTGATTATTACACAGAATTGGACATGTTAATGACTAAAACTCAAACTTCTTGCAGTTAAAAGCAAACAGAAGGCTCTGTTATTTAATAGTAACTGAAAAATGTGTGCCTAAGATTTCAAAAGGGGGTAGGGAAAATATATAGCTCCATGAAATGCATTTGAATGGGCGTGTAGGGAGGAAAAGTGTGCTTACTCGCCCCTGGTTCACTGCCCTCCTCCTCACCGCTCCTCACACCACCGTTCTCGGCAACTGCAGCATCTATGTTGCGATAGTTTGGATTATCCTTCAGCAAGTATTGACTCTCGTTCCTGAACTTTTGGTGGTGAGTTTGGCACCATACAACCTACCTGGGCCAATGTAATTTTGTGGTGAAAATGTCGACAGGGTTTGGCTTGGCTCTTGCTGTGATGATCTGCGTGAGATGAACACGCCCCAAGTCACTCGAGCCCCTTCAGCCTGGATCCCAGAACAAATATATTTGCGGCCAACTTGAACCAAACCCAACACACTAGCAGGCTGGAGCCAGCCCAGATTAGCCAGCTGTTGATCTGCAGGCCTATGAACTAAGGCCCTGATGCTGAGTGCTCAGTGATGGTGCAGTCATGAGTTGCGAGGTGTTTTGTTATGCAGTACTGTTGTAGTGATAGCTTTCTCATTCATATGTAGATAAATACCATGGCCTCGGAGCCACTGACCTCGTTGCCTCTCAAGATCTCTTCTTCCCTCACCCCTCAGCCACCCATTTCCATGGTTGTATTCTAGACTATGTTACTATCAATAACTGTACCACCTTGAAATGTTGATTTCCAGAATCTCACTCTCTGACCACCTCCACTCACTTGCTCTATTACTCATACCTCAATATCTTATGTGATATTCAATTCACCGACCCCACAATTTTTCACTTTCTATCATCTCTATCATTTCCTCACTTCCTACCTAACCCAGCTTAAATTTTATGGCCCAACATGACAATTACTCCCTTGCAAAATAGTAGTAGCTAGTCCTTAGGTAGGGCTCACCATGGGCCAGGCACTGTGTTAATTACTTTACACGTGGTCTTAACTTGGATTCCCCCAAAGCTGAGCTGAGCCAAAGACTTGCATATAGGTAGTTTATTTGCGAAATGATCCCAGGGAGTAGGAGTGAGGGAAATGAAATACAGAAGGAGGGAAACGCAATACGAGGATGCCTTATGGAGTAGGTGACCACCATGGGTAACTGGCCCTCTGCAGGAAGCCTTATAAGATGCTTCCCAAGACTGTTGGCCCACAGAAAGGGGTGGCATTTGTCCATGATTCCTTTCCCTCTCAGATCAAGTGTGGGCCTCCCCTGAGCTCCTAGATTGTATACATACCAGTTCAGAGTGGGTTCCCATGGGTGTTCTCCACTGGAACATCAGAGAAGCTCTGGGGCAGGAAGCAATAGTATGCAAGGACTTCTGGGAGTGAGGTGCTGTCAAGTGCTCCTGGGTGAAGCTGGTCAAGCCTGAAGGGAATCGGTCACTGGAGAGGTAGTTGGAGCAAAGGGAGGGCCCTAAAGGAGTTAAGAGTGGTGCTCAAAGGCGGTAGAGACACATGTAGGTTCATGCATTTCTTTACAGCAACCCCGTTTTTCAGATGGGAAAAGTGATGCAGAGAGGTGTTAAATAAACTGCCCAAGATGATATAACCAGTAAAAGCAAAGCTGAATCCAAACCCATTCAGCTAGGTCCCAGGGTCTGCGCCCAGCCACTACTCCATGTGCCTCTCAACATGTACATACCATTGACATTTTTGCCCTTTTAACTTGGTGGTAAAACAACCTCATATGGTTTAACAGTCAGACAGAGCCATCTGAGGTATCCAAAATTCAGTGGAATATCATTTTAAATACTGATAGGAGTTGCGTCATCAAAAAAACATGAAAGATTGCAAGATTCTATCAAGTTAGAAGAAAGTATATTTACGTAGCTTAAGGCTCCCTTCAAAAATTTTTTAATTGAAGTATAGTTGAGTCACAATGTTGTATTAGTTTCAGGTGTACAGCAAAGTGATTCAGATATATATATATATATATATATATATTATTTTTCAGATTCCTTTCCCTTATAGGTCATTACAAGATATTGAGTAGAGTTTCCTGTGCTATACAGTAGGTCCTTGTTAGTTATCTGTTTTATATACAGTAGTGTGTATATATGGCTTCTTCAAATTTAAGGGACTTTAGAGTTAAAAGAAAAATAAATGTATGAATCTCAAGATCTAAACTAAGTGATCAACAAGGTGGAGTTAATGACCTCTGGGGAAACATAAAACTAGGTCATGCAGTCTGTGAGGCTACTCTCCCAAAGGCCCATCTCCAAACACTCCCCCATTAAGAATTAGGGTTTCAGCATGGGTTCGAAGGAGACACAAACATTCAGTCCATAGCAGAAGACAGCGGTGGCAGACCAAAATCCAACTCATGGGCTTAGTGAATGTTTTCAGGTTAAAATCTTTCCAGAGCTGCTCTCTATACCTCAGGTTCCCAGGGACGGTTCAACACACTTTTACCTCTCCTCACCTGTCTTACTGAAATTAAAGCTCTGAGTCACCAGGGACCTTGTCTCTCACTCAGCACTATCTCCTCAAGACTTAGAGCATTGCAGGCACATGATTTCTTGGATGTCAGTGAGAGAATGAAAAAAGTGAGTGTTATGGGCTGGAAGGGACAGCTTGTAGCACTGGCAGCTGTGCTGCGTCTGCCCAGACACTGTGGGCAGCTCTGGAGACCTTTCCTAGCTCTGGATGACAGAATGTAAAATAAAATTGTGATTAATTTAATTTTTCTTGGCAGCTGATTTTTAGAATAATGAAAGAAATAGTACAAAAACAATTTGAATTATCAAAAGTTTATTTATTTTTTAAAAATTTCCCGGAATATTTTTTTAGACAACTTTGTTGATATGTATTTCACATACCATATAATTCACCCATTTAAAGTGTACAATTCAATGTTTTTTAGTATATTCACAACCATCACCACAATCTAATTTTCAATTATGATTACAATCTAATTGTAGACTATTTTCATCACCCCCCTGAAAGAAACCCATTCCCATTAGCAGTCACTCTCCATTTCCTCCCTCACCCCAGGCTCTGGAAACCACTAATTACTTTCTGTTTCTATGAATTTTCTTATTCTGGACATTTCCTATAAATCATACAACATGTGTGACTGGCTTCTTTCACTCAGCAGGATGTTTTCGTGGGTCATCCATGCCACAGTATATTTTAAGGTATGTCATGTCCCTTCTTCTTTTGTCTACTCTCCTTCCTTCCCTCAATAACTTTATCTTGAGTGATATCTGTCTCTGTTTACATTTCTATAGTATATAAGATATTTATTGTTCATTTAATCCTCATTTGCTATGTAATTCTATTAACTTTCTTCATCTCTTCCTGCTACATTACAATGCTGGGTACCATACTGTTTGTATGGCCACCATAACACAGGGCTTTATCCATAATAGGGCTCATTGACTAATGTGCAATGATCACTGGTGTTTGTGATGATTTCCCTGCATCATGAGATTCAGAAGCCTCCAAGGAGATTCAAAGCTCTCAAAAACTAGATGTGGATGACACTCCAAGTTTGAAACTTTTCAGGTGCTGAAATGACAGATGGAAGGAGCCAAGAGGAACATTTGTGGCGTGAGAAAAAAACAATAAGCATTCGCAGGATGACACTTGGGGTTGTCTTTGTAGCAGGATGCTTATCTCTCCACAGTGATGACTCATGGGCCATAATTGACAGCTGGAACAATTGTGGGTAGGAGAGAGAGGCTTGGCCACCCAGCCAGAGACTAAACAGCTGGGTTTACATTATCCTCAGGGAATGTGTGAGCAAATCTGTTGGTCTGGTGAGTTCTTTTGTTGTTTGTTTTTTATTTTTTGTAGGTTATGTCTGTTCATTTTACTATATTAGATGTTTAAACAAATTTTTAAATATTTACTAATTCTTTTAAAAATAACAATAATAAATCTGTTCTTATCATCGGCTTCTGTGGAACTTTCCTTCTCTGCTGCTTCTCTATTCCAGTGCTGGGATAGTGAAGCCAGCAGCTGATTTTGTTGTTAATTGTCAGCCATCACCTTGGTCACGGTGTGGAGAACCATTTTCTACAGGGAATGACCCTTCTACTTTCAGTAGAGACCTGGGTGGACATTCCTGCTCCAGGCACTATTTTATTCGGGGCATTGTTTCTTAAATTTGAGGGCTCCAGACCTCAAGGAAGGAGTGTTTTAGCCTGATAAAGCAGAGACCAGGGACATTGCAGAGCTGTTCTAGTCCTTCATACGTCACTTCCTTTTTGGATTTTCCCTTAAATCTTCTCAGGCCCCTCTCCTGGTGATGGCTACCTAAGATTGACCAACCATTCTCACCAATGGATTATAAATATTTAAATACAAGTGTAGAATCTTTTACATATAAACTGTACACTGTATTGGATGTGCATGCACACACATACACACGCACGCAATATTTGTAGCTATTATCTTTGCAGAAGTAGTTGCAGACGATTTTTTCCCCCCTTAGAGTGAGGAAATGAAGAAAGTGAGAACCAGGACAAAACCTATTTGCAGACCAAGTGCTAGATTTGAAAGACAGGTCTGAGAGCCCCTCCACCTGCAAATCTTTCTCCTCCTGGCTCTGAACAGTGTCTGATAGTCTTATATCACTCTCAGTTTTAAAGAGAATCTTTCTTAAAATGAAAGTAATCTTTGTTTTGGTAGCACCCTGATTAAGTTTTCAGCCATAAGTATTCTAGAAAAAAAGTTTGTTAAAGACTTGACAGGCAAACTTTTCAATACCACGAACTAAGGGGAATTGAGATACTGGATGTTTGGGTCTTATTGGGGGGACAAGGCTAGGGGTGAGATGAAGATGAAACAGGAAAAGAAAGATCTGGAAGCACATGGCTATGACGTACTAGTCGCAGTGGAAGTTCTCATGGACAGCTATCATTTTTGCCTGCCAGCATCTATTCTAGTTTGAGCACTCTGATTTTGCTTTGGGGGAACCACTGCCTCTTATCGGATTTATGTCTGGCAACGGTCCATCAGGGTGCCTGCCTTTTCCTGTCCAAGGCCAGGTCAATCGAATATACCCTTCATAGATTTTAATCCTGGGAGAGATGAAAAGAAACAGTTGGATACCATCGTCCCAAGGGCAACTCTCTCCAGAGATTCTTCATTAGGACCTGTCACCAGGATTCTTAGAGTTGCTCTGGTTCCTGTCTGTTCTGAAGTCCAAGTCTCCCACTCTTCTTCAGCTATGTGAATTAACCCATATCCTTCTAGGTTTTTGTTTTGTTTTGTTCTGTTTTGCCTAAGTGAGCCTGAGTTGGCTTCTGCCAGTTGCAACCAAATACTCTCACTGACCCTGGAATGCATCTGTGTGAGGGCTCGGGTAGGCAGGAGGCACTGGACTGGCCTTGGGAGACTAGGAGCTTAGGGTGACACACCCTAAAAGGGGGATAAAGGGCACTGAGAGAGGAAGAGGGAGACACCAATGGCACCTTCATCCTTCAGAATTTTGCCTAAAAGTGCTTCTGGGTGACAATCTCATTTGCCCTTTAAAAGTTTCCTCCTTGTCAATCAAGGCACCTCCTTCTTTTTGCCTGGCCTAGAGGTCCCACTGTGAAAGCTCTTTTGGTGAAACAACAAAACAGGGTTTTTTTGCTAAATTCAGTTATTCCACAAATATTTATCCAGCCCCTATTGATTGTCTGGCTCTCAGCAAAGTAACAAGGATTCAAAGGTGAACGATACACACCCCTCATGTTTAAGAGACATAAGGTCTAGACCAGCATAGTCCAGTATGGCAATCACTAGCTACATGTGGCTATTAACAATTAATTAAATTTAAATAAATTAAAATTTATTTACTCAGTCCTACTAACCACATTCCAAGTGTCCCAATAGTCATACGTGGCTGGTGGCTACCATTTTGGACAGTGCAGATATAGAAGCTTTCTATCATTGTAGAAACTTCCTTTGGACAGTGTACGTCTAGACAGGTGCAACACAGAGTAATACATGCTGTAAAAGGTATAAGCCAGGGCATTGGGGGATCACAGGGGATCTGACCCAGACTTAAGGGATTCAGGCAGGCTTCCAGAAGGTAATGACATCTGAGACCTGGAGGCTGAATTGGAGTGCCCAGGCTGGGGGAAAAGGAGGCATTCTAGACAGAGGAAACTGCATGTCAAAGGGCCCTGAGTTGACCAAGCTGAAGTACACTCAAATAACTGGATGGGAAGAGAAGCCCTTAGCATCATCTGTGGCTTCATGCTTGGTTTTTCAGATTAGCCCACGCTCATTTTCCTATGCCGAGGGCAGGGTCCTGAGGGGATGGGCATGGGACCCATCCACTTAGATATGTTAAAGCAAGGGTTTTTGTGCCTAAATTTTGGAGCACTGAGGCCATATGAAAGGAATTTGCTAGATGAGAAGCCAGTGGATTTGGGCAGAGACAACAGCAGACATGAATAAGGAGGTCTGATTCAGAGCTTTGAAGGCTGACTCTTACGACTTCAGGCAAACTGTCTCTTACACCTTTTTACACCTAAAACCAATTCATTCTTCTGATCAGCACCCACGTTAAAAGAGTCAAGAAATTTGTTTTACAAATGGTGGCCATCTTTTCCCAGTGGAGTGTTGAACCCAAGCGTGCTCACGTTTGGACACAACTGGTCAAGTCTGTTAACTGCTCCATATTATGTTTTAAGTGTCATGATAGTTTACGTGGAAATATCTGATGAAAATGAGGACCTCAAAAACCTCTAGCTTTTGATTAAATTGTACTGTTGTTAGGAAAGACTTCATGAAAGGTAGACTCCTAAACCCAAAGATTAGGGCCCTTTTTCAGGAAAGGAAAAATTGCCACTTGCTAGGCACCTACAGTGTCCCCACAGGCTTCATCCACGTTCTTTCTAATCTCCTCCCAGTCTCCCAGGAAGAGGAGGAGAGGCAGAGTGGAGAGCCAAATTCTTCTAGACATGTTAATCTTGCAGCTCTGGGGGGATCAGAGTGTACCTGATTCAGAGCCCGTGCTCAGCCTGACATTCTGAGGGCAGTGACTGCTGCTGGGGTGGGAGCACTTCTGCGTGTCAATGACAGTGGAACAAGGGATAGAGGTTAACTTGGATTTGCAGGTGATTGACAGGGACAGTTAGAGATCCCGTGGAAGAAAATGGCTCCTTAAATTTGGGGGCCTTTCAACATCCCAGGTACCTTAAGTGAGAAGAAGTCAGAAGTCTCTCCTCAGAGGAGAAAAGGGGAAATGAAAGATAAATTTCATAAAGTATGTATCTGGTTCACAGAATTTTAGAGCTGGAAGGACGTATTAGAGAGAATCTAATTTAAATATCTCTTTTTTTTTGCAACCCAGGACTTAAGAGGTAATAAAATAAATTGCCCAACATACCTTGTTAATGATAGAACTAAGAATTAAACCTAGCTCTATTAACTTCTAATGCAGGGCTCTTTCTATTGACCTTTTCTAAATTTTTTAGTTTACTATTTCTTTCAATTGTTTCTATGACTCATGCATATCTATGTGTAACTTAAAGGGTAATACTGGAAAATTGCTATGGATTGTTTTATTTCTAGATCTTGAGACTTGAGAGCTATTCTCAGTTATCCACTCTCAACCAGGAAGAGAGGTTCATCCAGTATCAGAATTGCAGACAGAATACCCAGAAAGAAATAAACAAAGGATTGAAAATCTTGGCCCATGTCAAATGCAACCCACCCCCAGTGAACTTGCATATTTATAGAGACTGCACTGTTCAGTGAAAAGAAAGAGCAGGAGATTTGAAAACAAGCCTGGTCTAAATACCCTTTACTAGTTTTGTGATTTAGACAAGTTTTTGAACTTTTCTGTATCTCAGTTTCCACATTTGTAAGATACAAATAATACGATCATTGTTGTTCTCCAGAGATGGGTCTTTAACGTCAAAGAGTCACCCTGTGAATAGAACGAGAATCCCCCATAAGTATGAGCTGAGGTTACTCCTGAAATCCCAACCTTGGCATAGCGTTTGTTGAGTGACTGGCTGACTGACAGGTGCTGACAGGCCCACTGCAGAGACTGACCGGAAGGGTCGGATGGGTGGAGGAGGTGTGGCTGTTGAGAAAAGAAGAAACCAGAGAAGGGGCATCCAGCTTCCCTCCTTTGCAGTATGGCCTTAACTTGAGAATATGTCTCTTTCTTGTTCCCCATTTAAAAGGATAAAAATAACGGAGGAAAAAACAGACATGAGAATAAGGAAATGGAGTCAAGCAAATACAGTAAATACTAAAATGGTAATAAACATTCTACTAAATGATAAAATGTCTTTTCAAAGACCAGTCAAATCTGTTTATGGTAATGAAGATGACAGAAACCTGCCTAAAATGACCTACTCAGCCAAGGTGGCTGTGTTGGGGTTCTGGAGAAGGATTATTTCTGGGCGCAGCACTGAAAGTGGAGAACCAACTCAGCAGGAGGTATCTGTTTGGGAATTTGAGGGCAGAATATCCTGGGCTCCTGCTGGAGTGGGTCTATGGCAGAGAGGCAATCCGAGCTACCATCAGGGAAGCTCATAGTCTACTGATCTCTCTCCATCCCCCTTCCCTTCTACTCACTTTTCTTCTTCCCTCCACCTCCCAACCCTCAGGCCCCATAGCTTAATCAGCCACACACAGCCCTGAACAAACCCAGTCTTCCCCAACCTGGCATTCTCCCACACTGTTGCCTCAAAATCCTGGCAGGTATTTGATGAAGGATGGACATTTAGAAGCCAGAGAAACTGCTACTTTATCAAGGTTGTATCTCTTACTCTAATTTGCTGTTGTTGACTGGAGTGAAAAGGATAGAATTTATAAGCCTCAGTCATAAGCTGAGATAGTTGATCTAGAAGGGATGTTACCCTGATGGTTGGCATCCATGGACAGCCCAAGTTGAGGGGGATGCACAAAGTGTGACAAGCCAGAAAAAAAGAAAGCAAAGATCAGAGGCCAGGGGAAACATGGTGGCATGATTCGGGGTATGTGTATTGACAGGGCATAATGTGAACACAAGGTTGGTAACTACAGTGAACAGTGGTAACTGTAGTTTTTGTCTGTCCAATGAGCTTTGCCATCTCCTTCTTCTACTTCCTTTGTTGAACTCCTCCTTCCCTCCACATAGTATGAGTAAAGCTGTTAATCAGAATGTATCTCTTCCCTACCCCATGCCCCCTATTCAAAACCCACAGAGATGGGCAGATGTCTCAGGTTGGGCAAATTTGTTGGTTCGGGAATAGCCATACACCTAAATCAGGCCAGTGTTCTCCTTTGAATATCTCTGTGGGAGCTGGCAGGGGAGCCTGGGAGAGCAGAAAGAATAAAGAACAGCAGAGACAAGTGGCGGAAAGGGCAGGGAGGGGGAAGAGAGAGAGAGAATAAATATGAATTGACATCGTTAGAGCTGGACCCAACCATGCTAGATCTACCTCTTGACTTCACAGTTGAGCCAATACCTTTTCTTTTTCCTTGCATAAGATAGAGTTTAGTTTCCTTCACTTGCAACCAAATGAATCTTGATGAATTTCATTGCCAAGGTGGGCCAGAGGGTACATGGAGCAAGATTGGATGGTTTAGGAACTTAGGCATTGAACGCTGGGCATGTCTAGGAGTTCTTTATAACTCAACAAAGGTGCCCCACTTTCTCAGAAAGACATGAAGTTTATAAGACTCAAGACTATGCTAAGGGAAAAAAAAAATCACATTGGAGATCTTCAGAGCTCACTCACTGATTATTCCAACAGCTAAGCCTATGTACAACAACAACTGTCCATGCTACATGCAAATTATGATAACCGTATGATAGTTTTCATCTGTGACATTGAAAAAGATCCAGTAAAAAACATCCAGTACTGACAAGGGTGTATATGTTGGTGAAATGAATACTCATGCATTGCTGCTAGAAGGGCGAATTGACTCAGACTTTCTAAAGGGACATTTTGTACTATGTATTAAAAACCTGAAAATGTACCTATTTTTGAGCCAGAAACTCTGATGTTTCAGGTCCAGTATGGGCTCCCACTTTCCCAGGAGGGAAACTGGGAAATGAAATTCCAAGTTAAAAGGCCCATTTATATAATGTGAAGAAGGATACCTAAGTTCATGCCATTTGTTAACAGCAATTCTGGTCCTATGTCGAAGGATCTGGTGAGCACTGCCCCTTATAATGCTAGCAATGATAATTTTTGTATTTTTGACTTGTACTTTGAGTAGTAAATGCACTTTGGAAAAGGTATATGCTGTAATCAATTGAATAAATAACACCCACCAAATCCCCTCAGAATATAAGTTTCATAAGGGCTAGGGTTTTTGCCTCTTTTGTTTACTATTTTGTTTCTACTAACTAAAGTAGTCCCTGGCTTAATAAATACTTGTGAAGTGAATGCGTGAATATTTCTAGAAAATGACTTGGAAAGATAGAAAACCACCATGTGCTTCCTTATTCTGTATTATGACTATAAAGTACTACAAAGACTAGTGCTTTATACTTCGTAACTCAGAATTATGTATTGTGAATTAGTAATGTAACAAGTAGAAGGTTGGAAGTTTTGAACCTGAAGACAGTGCTTCTGGGGAGTTCATAATTACCTATATGTTCCCATTTATCAGGGAGAAAATGAAATTCTTCCCCCTCTGTGGAAATTTCTAGAAACTTTGTGGATATTACATTGGGTCACTAGATATGACAGTTATCACCCTTGATCAAAATTGGGGTACGTAACTCAAGTTCTTGTACAGGTGCTGGTGAATCAATAGAGGGTAGACAGCTGGCTCATTATGAGTGGCCATTGGGGGAGCTGCTGATATTTCAAAGACTAAGAAGCCAATTTTAGGTGTTATGGATACCTAAGCCTTTTAGTTAAAGAAATACTCCCTTCATGGCAGGCTTTTAGGTGGTCTAACTCCAATTCTTGGCAGGGCTCCCTATTAAATGTTGAATGCCCACATTTATTTAATTTTGGTTTCAATTCGGCTTTGGGCACAGAAAGAGACTGTGGCTGTTTAAGGCACCTTCCACGCTAGTTCTGTATACACAATGAGCTCTTAGTAAATCTGAGGCGGTAATTTACCTTTGAAACTTTATGTTATTACAGTTTTCTCCGCTGCTCAGTAAGGTCTTAATATTAGGTGTAACCATATATTCTACATTACTGAGTCAATCATCAGTAAGGTTAAAGTCAATCACTTCCTTCTAAAAACAAGCTTCTGGGTGTTGGGGGTGGGAATGGGGGTGGGAATGGGGGTGGGTGTAGCATCCCCTGGGGTAATCCAACCCCAAGAATTCTGCTGTCTTGGCTCAGCGCTATCTGTGCATCTGGAAATCCAAGGCAAGTCATTTCCTGGAACTTTACCTAGGATGCCTGTTACTTTCTAGGCATAAGAAACCTGAAAAATCTTTCCATAAGGGGGAGAAAGGAATGCTATAAATGGTCGTGTAAAAGGGAAATCAACCATCTGATGTGGTTGCAGAAGAGCAACTGAATGCAATTGCTCCAAGGGTTAAACTCCCGAAAGCATAATACCACGAACCTCTTAAACCATCCTCAGGATAAACGAGCTGCCCGCCTCCTCCTCCACCTCCTGAATGTGTAGTGTATCAAAGATGCATTTTAAAATTCTGTGGTATAGAAAGAACTTAAATGTGGTGGAAAAAATCAATTCAGTCTCTGTATTGTGGGGCTGAAGAAAGCATTAGGCAGCAATTCTTAACAGAAATTTTCCTTTCCATCTTTCTTTCAAAAGATTGAGCAAAACGTAGGTAAACCATTCATTTCTGGTTGATTCCAAAGTAAACTGTTGGAAGCTTGTTTGGGGTAATTCAGCAGGAGAAATAAGCTGATTTTCCCCATCTGCTAGGCAATTGGACATGAGGGGATTGGTAGCTGTCATGGCACTAGGCATTCAAAGGTAGCAATGAGATAGCATTTAAAAGTTATTCTATTGATTAAAAAAGAAGTCAATCTGTAGTCCCTCTGTCGACACACTCCATTCACCAGCCTGAAGTGCATCCTTGAGCCTGGAGCCTCACGGAGCCAGTTCTGTGGGTCTAGTTCAGACCATCTGTTTATTTTATGGGGCTCCTGGCTTGATTCATTCTGATCCTGTGCTGTGCTGATTTACTTGGCTGCACTAGAAGGTTTGTTGAACTGTGTTGGTATCAACAATTCTCTCTCTCTTCGCTCAGCTGAAACTTCAAGCCTTTTGTTCAAAGCTTGCTTTCTATATATGTCAGGAACCACCTGCAATATTAGACCTCTTTTTTTTTTTTTTTGTCTTATCCAGTATCGGTTCTCTCATTCTTCAAACAGCTGCAAATTCAGACTCAGCCCCACACAGACCTTAATTCTTGCCCTTACAGGAAATAGTATATTAGGAACTGCTAGCCCAGATGCCCTTTGCCCTGACGTCAGGCGGTTCTTCAGCAGCGGTACTGTATCTATCTTTAATATTTCACTTCCTGGATTCAAACTCCTCACCTGTTCCTCACACGGATAACTGTGTCCCCTTGGCCTTTTCCTTGGCTAGCTGGCATCCCAAGCTGTTTGGATTGTTGCTTGATCTGTGTGTAGCTAGAGACTATAAATTTGTTTACCATCTTTCTTTGCATTTTTTGTACACATTTTATATTCCATTTAAAAAAAAACAGAAGGTTGTTTTCATTTTATTAAAAATTATCCATAATATTTAAATTGATTTAATTGATATTTATCTTATGAGAATCTAGGTGATTTATTTTTAGTCTTTTCCTAAATATATAGTATGAACATTCTATAGTACGAACATAAATTTAGTAGTGTGAAGATTTTTGGTGTTGGTAAATATTTCCAAGAACATGATTTTTAAGAGCTGCACCATATGGATGTGCCATAACGAATTTCTAGTGGTTGGTATTTAGGTTATTTCCAATTTTTGACTGTCATAAATAATGCTATATGTATTATCCTTATACATAAAGTTTGGCCTGAATTTTAAACTCAGGTCTGGAATTATTGGGTCAAAATATATAAACATTTTTAAGACTCTTCATATTATATTGCCAAATGGCTTTTGGATAAATTATACACACTTTCATTAGCAGTGTATGTAGCTTCTGTTTCATTGTAGTCTCATCAGAATTAGTATTATTTTGATAATTCAATAAGCTAAAAGAAAATCTTACTAATGTTTAAACTTTTACTTCTGTGTGAGATTCTTTTTTTTTTTTTTTTAACATCTTTATTGGGGTACAATTTCTTTACAATGGTGTGTTAGTTTCTGCTCTATAACAAAGTGAATCAGTTATATATACACATATGTTCCCATATGTCCTCCCTCTTGCGTCTCCCTCCCTCCCACTCTCCCTATCCCACCCCTCCAGGCTGTAACAAAGCACCGAGCTAATATCCCTGTGCCATGCGGCTGCTTCCCACTAGCTATCTACCTTACTACGTTTGTTAGTGTGTGTATGTCCATGACGCTCTCGCGCCCTGTCAAAGCTCACCCTTCCCCCTCCCCATATCCTCAAGTCCGTTCTCCAGTAGGTCTGCGTCTCTATTCCCGTCCCACCCCTAGGTTCTTCATGACATCCTTTTTTTTCTTAAATTACATATATATGTGTTAGCATACGGTATTTGTCTTTTTCTTTCTGACTTACTTCACTGTGTATGACAGACTCTAGGTCTATCCATCTCATTACAAATAACTCAATTTCGTTTCTTTTTAATGCTGAGTAATATTCCATTGTATATATGTGCCATATCTTCTTTATCCATTCATCCGATGATGGGCACTTAGGTTGTTTCCATCTCCGGGCTATTGTAAATAGAGCTGCAATGAACATTTTGGTACACGACTCTTTTTGAATTTTGGTTTTCTCAGGGTATATGCCCAGTAGTGGGATTGCTGGGTCATATGGTAATTCTATTTGTAGTTTTTTTAAGGAACCTCCATACTGTTCTCCATAGTGGCTGAACCAATTCACATTCCCACCAGCAGTGCAAGAGTGTCCCCTTTTCTCCACACCCTCTCCAGCATTTATTGTTTCTAGATTTTTTGATGATGGCCATTCTGACTGGTGTGAGATGATATTTCATTGTAGTTTTGATTTGCATTTCTCTAATGATTAATGATGTTGAGCATTCTTTCATGTGTTTGTTGGCAGTCTGTATATCTTCTTTGGAGAAATGTCTGTTTAGGTCTTCTGCCCATTTTTGGATTGGGTTGTTTGTTTTTTTGTTATTGAGCTGCATGAACTGCTTGTTAATTTTGGAGATTAATCCTTTTGTCAGTTGCTTCACTTGCAAATATTTTCTCCCATTCTGAGGGTTGTCTTTTGGTCTTGATTATGGTTTCCTTTGCTGTGCAAAAGCTTTGAAGTTTCATTAGGTCCCATTTGTTTATTTTTGTTTTTATTTCCATTACTCTAGGAGGTGGGTCAGAAAGGATCTTGCTGTGATTTATGTCACAGAGTGTTCTGCCTATGTTTTCCTCTAAGAGTTTGATAGTTTCTGGCCTTACATTTAGGTCTTTAATCCATTTTGAGCTTATTTTTGTGTATGCTGTTAGGAAGTGATCTAATCTCATACTTTTACATGTACCTGTCCAGTTTTCCCGGCACCATTTATTGAAGAGGCTGTCCTTTCTCCACTGTACATTCCTGCCTCCTTTATCAAAGATAAGGTGTCCATATGTGCGTGGGTTTATCTCTGGGCTTTCTATCCTGTTCCATTGATCTATCTTTCTGTTTTTGTGCCAGTACCATACTGTCTTGATTACTGTAGCTTTGTAGTATAGTCTGAAGTCAGGGAGCCTGATTCCTCCAGCTCCGTTTTTCGTTCTCAAGATTGCTTTGGCTATTCGGGGTCTTTTGTGTTTCCATACAAATTGCGAAATTTTTTGTTCTAGTTCTATGAAAAATGCCAGTGGTAGTTTGATAGGGATTGCATTGAATCTGTAGATTGCTTTGGGTAGTAGAGTCATTTTCACAATGCTGATTCTTCCCATCCAAGAACATGGTATATCTCTCCATCTATTTGTATCATCTTTAATTTCTTTCATCAGTGTCTTATAATTTTCTGCATACAGGTCTTTTCTCTCCTTTGATAGGTTTATTCCTAGATATTTTATTCTTTTTGTTGCAATGGCAAATGGGAGTGTTTTCTTGATTTCACTTTCAGATTTTTCATCATTAGTATATAGGAATGCCAGAGATTTCTGTGCATTAATTTTGTATCCTGCTACTTTACCAAATTCATTGATTAGCTCTAGTAGTTTTCTGGTAGCATCTTTAGGATTCTCTATGTATAGTATCATGTCATCTGCAAACAGTGACAGCTTTACTTCTTCTTTTCCGATTTGGATTCCTTTTATTTCCTTTTCTTCTCTGATTGCTGTGGCTCAAACTTCCAAAACTATGTTGAATAAGAGTGGTGAGAGTGGGCAACCTTGTCTTGTTCCTGATCTTAGTGGAAATGCTTTCAGTTTTTCACCATTGAGGATGATGTTTGCTGTGGGCTTGTCATATATGGCCTTTATTATGTTGAGGAAAGTTCCCTCTATGCCTACTCTCTGCAGGGTTTTTATCATAAATGGGTGTTGAATTTTGTCAAAAGCTTTCTCTGCATCTATTGAGATGATCATATGGCTTTTCTCCTTCAGTTTGTTAATATGGTTTATCACACTGATAGATTTGCGTATATTGAAGAATCCTTGCATTCCTGGAATAAACCCCACTTGATCATGGTGTATGATCCTTTTAATGTGCTGTTGGATTCTGTTTGCTAGTATTTTGTTGAGGATTTTTTGCATCTATGTTCATCAGTGATATTGGCCTGTAGTTTTCTTTCTTTGTGACATCCTTGTCTGGTTTTGGTATCCAGGTGATGGTGGCCTCGTGGAAGGAATTTGGGAGTGTTCCTCCCTCTGCTATATTTTGGAAGAGTTTGAGAAGGACAGGTGTTAGCTCTTCTCTAAACATTTGATAGAATTCACCTGTGAAGCCATCTGGTCCTGGGCTTTTGTTTGTTGGAAGATTTTTAATCACAGTTTCAATTTCAGTGCTTGTGATTGGTCTGTTCATATTTTCTATTTCTTTCTGATTCAGTCTTGGCAGGTTGTGCATTTCTAAGAATTTGTCCATTTCTTCCAGATTGTCCATTTTATTGGCATAGAGTTGCTTGTAGTAACCTCTCATGATTTTTTTTATTTCTGCAGCGTCAGTTGTTACTTCCCCTTTTTCATTTCTAATTCTATTGATTTGAGTCTTCTCCCTTTTTTTCTTGATGAGTCTGGCTAGTGGTTTATCTATTTTGTTTATCTTCTCAAAGAACCAGCTTTTAGTTTTATTGATCTTTGCTATTGTTTCCTTCATTTCTTTTTCATTTATTTCTGATCTGATTTTTGTGATTTCTTTCCTTCTGCTAGCTTTGGGGTTTTTTTGTTCTTCTTTCTCTAATTGCTTGAGGTGCAAGGTTAGGTTGTTTATTCGAGATGTTTCCTGCTTCTTAAGGTGGGCTTGTATTGCTATAAACTTCCCCCTTAGAACTGCTTTTGCTGCATCCCATAGGTTTTGGGTCGTTGTGTCTCCATTGTCATTTGTTTCTAGGTATTTTTTTATTTCCTCTTTGATTTCTTCAGTGATCACTTCATTATTAAGTAGTGTATTGTGTAGCCTCCATGTGTTTGTATTTTTTACAGATCTTTTCCTGTAATTGATAACTAGTCTCATGGCGTTGTGGTCAGAAAAGATACTTGATACAATTTCAGTTTTCTTAAATTTACCAAGGCTTGATTTGTGACCCAAGATATGATCTATCCTGGAGAATGTTCCATGAGCACTTGAGAAAAATGTGTATTCTGGTTTTTTTGGATGGAGTGTCCTATAAATATCAATTAAGTCCATCTTGTTTAATGTATCATTTAAAGCTTGTGTTTCCTTATTTATTTTCATTTTGGATGCTCTGTCCATGGGTGAAAGTGGGGTGTTAAAGTCCCCTACGATGAATGTGTTACTGTCAATTTCCCCTTTTATGGCTGTTAGTATTTGCCTTACGTATTGAGGTGCTCCTATGTTGGGTGCATAAATAGTTACAATTGTTATATCTTCTTCTTGGATCGATCCCTTGACCATTACGTAGTGTCCTTCTTTGTCTCTTTTAATAGTCCTTATTTTAAAGTCTATTTTGTCTGATATGAGAATTGCTACTCCACCTTTCTTTTGGTTTCCATTTGCATGGAATATCTTTTTCCATCCCCTTACTTTCAGTCTGTATGTGTCTCTAGGTCTGAAGTGGGTCTCTTGTAGACAGCATATATAAGGGTCTTGTTTTTGTATCCATTCAGCCAATCTGTGTCTTTTGGTGGGAGCACTTAGTCCATTTACATTTAAGGTAATTATCGATATGTATGTTCCTATTCCCATTTTCTAAATTGTTTTGGGTTCGTTATTATAGGTCTTTTCCTTCTCTTGTGTTTCTTGTCTAGAGAAGTTCCTTTAGCATTTGTTGTAAAGCTGGTTGGGTGGTGCTGAACTCTCTCAGCTTTTGCTTGTCTGTAAAGGTTTTGATTTCTCCATCAAATCTGAATGAGATCCTTGCTGGGTAGAGTAGTCTTGGTTGCAGGTTTTTCTCCTTCATCACTTTCAGTATGTCCTGCCACTCCCTTCTGGCTTGTAGGGTTTCTGCTGAGAGATCAGCTGTTAACCTATGGGGATTCCCTTTTGTGTTATTTGTTGTTTTTCGCTTGCTGCTTTTAATATGCTTTCTTTGTATTTAATTTTTGATAGTTTGATTAATATGTGTCTTGGCGTATTTCTCCTTGTATTTATCCTGTATGGGACTCTCTGTGCTTCCTGGACTTGATTAACTATTTCCTTTCCCATATTAGGGAAGTTTTCAACTATAATCTCTTCAAATATTTTCTCAGTCCCTTTCTTTTTTTCTTCTTCTTCTGGAACCCCTATAATTCGAATGTTGGTGCGTTTAATGTTGTCCCAGAGGTCTCTGAGACTGTCCTCAGTTCTTTTCATTCTTTTTTCTTTATTCTGCTCTGCAGTAGTTATTTCCACTACTTTATCTTCCAGGTCACTTATCCGTTCTTCTGCCTCAGTTATTCTGTTCTTGATCCCTTCTAGAGTATTTTTAATTTCATTTATTGCATTGTTCATCATTGCTTGTTTCATCATTATTTCTTCTAGGTCCTTGTTAACTGTTTCTTGCATTATGTCCATTCTATTTCCAAGATTTCGGATCATTCTTACTATCATTATTCTGAATTCTTTTTCAGGTAGACTGCCTATTTCCTCTTCATTTGTTAGGTCTGGTGCATTTTTATCTTGCTCCTTCATCTGCTGTGTGTTTTTCTGTCTTCTCATTTTGCTTATCTTACTGTGTTTGGAGTCTCCTTTTTGCAGGCTGCAGGTTCGTAGTTCCCGTTGTTTTTGATGTCTGTCTCCAGTGGCTAAGGTTGTTTCAGTGGGTTGTGTAGGCTTCCTGGTGGAGGGGACTAGTGCCTGTGTTGTGGTGGATGAGGCTGGATCTTGTCTCTCTAGTGAGCAGGTTCACGTCTGGTGGTGTGTTTTGGGGTGTCTGTGCCCTTATTATGATTTTAGGCTGCCTCTCTGCTAATGGGTGGGGTTGTGTTCCTGTTTTGCTAGTTGTTTGGCATAGGTTGTCCATCACTGTGACTTGCTGGTCGTTGAGTGAAGCTGGGTGCTGGTGTTAAGATGGAGGTCTCTGGGAGATTTCCACCGTTTAATATTATGTGGAGCTGGGAGGTCTCTTGTTGACCAGTAACCTGAAGTTGGCTCTCCTACCTCAGAGGCAGAGCCCTGACTCCTGGCTGGAGCACCAAGAGCCTTTCATCCACACGGCTCAGTATAAAAGGGAGAAAAAGTAGAGAGAATTAGTAGAAGTATGAGGAAAGAAGGAAGGAAAGGAGGAAAGGAAGGAAGGAAGAAAGAAGCAAAGAAGGAACGAAAGGAGGGAGGGAGGGAGGAAGGAAGGAGGGAGGGAAAGAAGGAAAAAAGACAGAAAGAAAGAAGATACAGTAAAAATAAAATAAAGTATAATATAGTTATTGAATTAAAAAATATTAAAGAAAAAGGGACGGATAGAACCTTAGGACAAATGTTGGAAGCAAAGCTATACAGAGAAAATCTTACACAGAAGCATACACATACACCCTCACAAAAACAGGTAAAGGGGGAAAAATCATAAATCTTGCTCTCAGAGACCACCTCCTCAATTTGGGCTGATTCGTTGTCTAAAGGAGGGAAGGAAGGAAGGAAAGAAAGAAAGAACGAAGGTAAAGTATAATAAAGTTATTACAATTAAAATTAATTATTAAGAAAAAAATTTTTAAAAAAACCATGGACGGATAGAGCTCTAGGACAAATGGTGGAAGCAAGAGTATACAGACAAGATCTCACACAGAAGCACACACGTACCCATTCACAAAAAGAGGAAAAGGGAAAAAAATCATAGATCTCGCTCCTAAATTCCCCCTCTTCAATTTGGGATCATTCCTTGTCTATTCAGGTATTCTACAGATGCAGGGTATATCAAGTTGATTGTGGAGCTTTAATCCATCCGCTGCTTCTGAGGCTGCTGGGAGAGATTTCCCTTTCTCTTCTTTGTTCTCACAGGTCACAGGAGCTCAGCTTTGGATTTGGCCCTGCCTCTGCGTGTAGGTCGCTGGAGGGCGTCTGTTTTTTGCTCAGACAGGACGGGGTTAAAGGAGCCGCTGATTCGGGGGCTCCGGCTCACTCAGGCCGGAGGTGGGGGGGGGGAGGGAGGGGCACTGCGTGCGGGGCGGGCCTGCGGCGGCAGAGGCCGGCGTGACGCTGCACCAGCCTGAGGCCCGCCGTGCGTACTCCCGGGGAAGTTGTCCCTGCATCCCGGGAACCTGGCAGTGGCGGGCTGCACAGGCTCCGCGGAAGAGGGGTGTGGACAGTGACCTGTGCTCGCACACAGGCCCCTTGGTGGCGGCAGCAGCAGCCTTAGCGTCACCCGCCCGTCTCTGGGGTCCGCGCTTTTAGCCGCGGCTCGCGCCCGTCTCTGGGGTCTGCGCTTTTATCCGCGGCTCGTGCCCATCTCTGGGGTTCGCGCTTTTAGCCGCGGCTCGCGCCCGTCTCTGGAGTTCCTTTAAGCAGCGCTCTTAAACCCCTCTCCTCGCGCACCAGGAAACAAAGAGGGAAGAAAAAGTCTTTTGCCTCTTTGGCAGGTGCAGACTTTTCCCCAGACTACCTCCCTATTAGCTGTGGTGCACTAATCCCTTCAGGCTATGTTCAAGCCGCCAACCCCAGTCCTCTCCCTGCGCTCCGTCCAAAACCGAAACCCGAGCCTCAGCTCGCAGCCCCGCCCGCCCCGGCGGGTGAGCAGACAAGCCTCTCGGGCTGGTGAGTGCCGGTCGGCACCGATCTTCTGTGCGGGAATCTCCCCGCTTTGCCCTCCGCACCCGTCGCTGTGCACTCCTCCGCGGTCCCGAAGCTCCCCCCTCCGCCTCCCGCAGTCTCCGCCCACGAAGGGGCTTCCTAGTGTGTGGAAACTTTTCCTCCTTCGCAGCTCCCTCCCACTGGTGCAGGTGCTGTCCCTATTCTTTTGTCTCTGTTTTTTCTTTTTATCTTTTGCCCTACCGAGGTACGTGGCGAGTTTCTAGCCTTTTGGGAGGTCTGAGATCTTCTACCAGACTTCAGTAGGTGTTCTGTAGGAGTTGTTCCACGTGTAGATGTATTTTTGGTGTATCCGTGGGGAGGAAGGCGATCTCCGCGTCTTACTCTTCCGCCATCTTCAAGCCGTCCTCCTGTGTGAGATTCTTTTGTTTCTTTGATACATATTAAAATTTCTCTTTTGTTAATTGTCTATTTCTATTCTTTGTTCATCTTCTGTAATGGTTTTATGCTTTTTTTTTTTGCGGTACGCGGGCCTCTCACTGTTGTGGCCTCTCCCGTTGCGGAGCACAGGCTCCGGACGCGCAGGCTCAGTGGCCGTGGCACACTGGTCTAGCTGCTCCGCGGCATGTGGGATCTTCCCGGAGCGGGGCACCAACCCGTAGTCCCCTGCATTGAAAGGCGGACTCTCAACCACTGCGCCACCAGGGAAGCCCGGTTTTATGCTTTTTATTTTCAATTCGGATGAAGTGTTTAATCTAAGAATATTTTCCCTTTAGCCACTACTTTGCCATATTTTTTTTCAGCTTGTTGTTTGTATCATTTGTTTTATAATAATCTTTGATTTGCTAACGTTTAGAATTTTAAAAATTGAAGTACAGTTGACTTACAATATTATATTAGCTTCAGGTGTACAGCATAGTGTTTCAGTATTTTTATAGATTATACTCCATTAAAACTTATTACAAAATAATGGCTATAATTCCCTGTGCTATGCAATATATCCTTGTTGCTTAGCTATTTTATACAGAGTAGTTTGTGTCTCTTAATCGCGTAGCCCTAACTTGCCCCTCACCCCTCCCTCTCCCCACTGGTAACCACTAGTTTGTTTTCTATGTCAGTGAATCTGTTACTGTTTTACATATACATTTGTTTGTATTATTTTTAAGATTCCATATATAAGTGATATCATACAGTATTTGTCTTTCTCTGTCTGACTTATTTCACTAAGCATAATATTGTCTAGGTCCATCCACACTGCTGCACATGGCAGAATTTCACTCTTTTCTATGGATAAAGAATATGTGGTATACACACACACACACACACACACACACACACATATATACAATGGAATATTACTCAGCCATTTTGAAGTTTTGCTTGTCAAAAACTTTTGCTTGTCACCCTCCTTTTATCATTCCTTTTATAAGTTTTTGCACTTGGATAGTTATTCCTTGTTCAGATATCAGGTAAACATTCATTCATTTGAGTTTCATTACCATGAGAGCTACCTTATGAGAGATGTTAAAGGAAATTCTTCAAATTGAAATGAAAAGACACTAACAATACAAAAACAGTATGAAAGTATAAAACTCACTGTAAAGGTAAGAATATTTTCAAATTTAGAATACTCTAATACTGTAATGGCAGTGCATAAATTCCTTTTAACTCTAATGTAAAAAGTTAAAAGGCCAAATTATTTAAAATAACTATAGTTACAATAATTTGTTAACAGATATATGATATATAAAAGATACATATTGTGACATCAATAACATAAAATATGGGGGGAGAGAAATTAAAGTGTAGCCTTTTTGTATACAAAGTTAAGTTGTTATCAACTTAAAATAGACTGTTATAACTATGAGATGTTTTATGTAAGCCTCATGGTAATCACAAAGGAAAACCTGTAGAAGATATACAAAAGATAAGGAGAAAGCAATCAAAGCATACCACTACCAAAAAATCATCTAATCACAAAGGAAGACAGCTAAAGAGGAACAAAGGAACTAGAAAACAGAAAACAATTAAGAAATTGGCAGTAAGAAGTACTTACCTATCAATAATTACTTTTTTTAAACATCTTTAATGGAGTATAATTGCTTTATAATGGTGTGTTAGTTTCTGCTTTATAGCAAAGTGAATCAGCTATATGTATACATATATCCCCGTATCCCCTCCCTCTTGCATCTCCCTCCCACACTTCCTATCCCACCCCTCTAGGTGGTCACAAAACACTGAGCTGATCTCCCTGTGCTATGGGGCTGCTTCCCACTAGCTATTTTACATTTGGTAGTGTATATATGTCTATGCCACGCTCTCACTTCGTCCCAGCTTAGCCTTCCCACTCCCCCTGTCCTCAAGTCCATTCTCTATGTCTGTGTCTTTCCTATTAATAATTACTTTAAACGTAAATGTATTAAAATATTCAATGAAAGGACATAGAATAACTGAATGGATTTAAAAAATGGGATCCAATATATGTTTCTCAAAAGACTCACTTTAGCTTTAAGGACACACATAAATGGAGAGATGGAAAAACATATACTATGCATTAAAAATAAAAGAGAGAGAGAGAACAGGAATGCCTATACTTAGATAAAATAGATTAAGTCGAGAGTCAAGATACAAAGAAGGTCATTAGATAATAACAAAAGGGTTAATTCATCAAGAGGATATAACAATTGTAAATACATATGCACCCAACATTGGAGCACCTAAAAATATAAAGCAAATATTAATGGAACTGAAGGGTGAAATAAACAATAATACAATAATTGTAGGGAACTCCAATACCTCATTTTCAACAATGGAAAGATTATCCAGACAGAAAATCAATATGGAAACAGTGGACTTGAACACTATAGACCAAATGGATGTAGCAGATATATACAGAACATCCATCCAACAGCAGCAGAATACACATTGTTTTCACATACACATGGAACATCCTCCATGACAGAGTATATGTTAGGCTACAAAACAAGTCTTACCAAATTAAAAAGGTTGAAATCATACCAAGTATCTTTTATGACCACAGTGGTATGAAACTAGAAATCAATAACAGGAGGAAAATTGGAAAATTGCAAATGTGGAAATTAAACAATTCACTCCAGAACAACCAATTGGTAGAAGAAATCAAAATGGGAATAAAAAAATACCTTGGGCCTTCCTTGGTGGTGCAGTGGTTGAGAGTCTGCCTGCCAATGCAGGGGACATGAGTTCATGTCCCGGTCCAGGAAGATCCCACATGTCACGGAGCAGCTGAACCTGTGAGCCATGGCCACTGGGCCTGCATGTCCGGAGCCTGTGCTCCGCAACGGGAGAGGCCACAGCAGTGAGAGGCCCGCGTACCAGAAAAAAAAAAAAAAAAAAGAATAAAAGAAATATTTCAAATAAATAAACTAACATTACACCTCAAAGAACCAGAAAAAGAAGAATAATCTAAGCACAAATTTAGCAAAAAAAAAAAAAAGGAAATAATAAAGATCAGAGTGGAAAAAATAAAATAGAGACTAAAAAAAAGTAGAAAAGATCAACAAACCTAGAGGTTGGATTTTGAAAAGTTAAACAAAATTGACAAACGTTTTGCCAGACTAACTAAGAATAAAAAAGAGAAGACTTAGATAAATAAAATTATAAATGAAAGAGGAGATGTTATAATTGATACAACAGAAATACAAAGAATCATAAGACAGTACTATGGTCAATTAAACATCAACAAATTGGACAACCTGGAAGAAATGGATAAATTCCTAGAAATATAAAAACCTTCTAAGACTGAATCAAGAAGAAATAAAAAATCTGAATAGAACAATAACAAGAGATTGAATCAGTAACAACAAATTTTCCAACAAAGAAAAGCCCAAGATGATGGCTCCACCGGTGCATTCTGCCAAACATGTAAAGAATTAATACCATTTTTCCTCAAACTCTTCCAAAAAATAGAAGAAAAGAGAATACTTCCAAACTTATTTTATGAGGCCAGCATTACTCTGACACCAAAGCCAGACAAGGACAGTACAAGAAAAGAAAATTGCAGGCCAATATCCCTGATGGATGCTGATGTAAAAATCCTCAATATTTTAGTAGCAAACCAAATTCAACAGCACATTAAAAGGATCATACACCATGATCAAATGGAAGTTATTCCTGGGATGCAAGGAGAGTTCAACATGTAAAAATCAATAAATGTGATATACCACATTAACAGAAAGAAGGCTAAAAATTAAATCATCTCAGTAGATGAAGAAAAAGCATTTGACAAAATTCACTATCTATTTATGATAAAATCTCTCAACAAATTAGGTATAGAAGGAAGGTACCTCAGCATAATAAAGGCCACATGTGACAAGCCACAGCTAGCATCATGGTCAATGGTGATAAGCTGAAAGTTTTTTCTCTAAGATCAAGAATAAGACACTCTCACCATTTCTATTAAATATAGTACTGGAAGTCCTAGCCCAAGCACCTAGGCAAGAAAAAAAGCCATCCAAATTAGAAAGGAAGAATTAAAATTATCTCTGTTTGCAGATGACAGGAGTTATGAAATAAACCAAACAAACCTCAAAACTCCACCAAAAAAACTGTTAGAACCAACAAACAAATTCAGTAAATTCACAGGATACAAAAGCAATATACAAAAATCAGTTGCATTTCTATACTCTAAAAATAAACTATCCAAAAAAGAAGTTAAGAAAACAATCCCATTCATAATGGCATCAAAAACAATAAAATACTAAGGAATAAATATAATCAAGGAGATGAAATATCTGTACACTGAAAGCTATGAGATACTGATGAAAGAAATTGAAGAAGACACAAATAAATGGAAAGGAATTCCATGTTCATGAATTGGAAGACTAATTATTGTAAAATGTCTGTAGTAATCTACCCAAAGTGATCTACAGATGCAACACAATCTGTATTAAAATTTCAATGGCATTTTTCACAGAAATAGAAAAACAATTCTAACCAAAACAATCATCATCAAAAAGAAAAAACTGGAGGCATTTCAGTATGTGATTTCAAATTATACTACAAATCTATAGTAATCAAAACAGCAAACATATAGACCAACTGAACAGAATAGAGAGCCAGAAATAAATCCATACATTTATGGTCAATTGATCTTCAGCAAAGGTGCCAAGAACACACAATGGGGAAAGGATGGCCTCTTTAATAAATAGTTTTGGGAAAAGTGGATATCCACATGCATAAGAATGAAATTGAGCTGTTATTTCATACCATTATACAAATCAAATCTAAGTGTATTAAAGACTTAAATATAACACCTGAAACTATAAAACTACTAGAAGAAAACATTGGTGCAAGCAATGATTTTTTTTAGATATGACACAAAAAGCACAGGCAAGAAAAGCAAAAATGGGCAAATCACATTGAATCAAAGCTTCTTCCCAGCAAAGGAAACAACAGAGTGAAGAGAAAACCTATAGAATGGAAGAAATTGTTTATAAACCATACATCTGGTAAGGGGTTAATATCCAAAATATATAAGGAACTCAAACAACCCAATAGCAAGAAAACAAATAACCTTATTAAAAGTGGGCAAAGGACCTGAATAGACATTTTTCAAAGGAAGACATACAAATGAACAATAGGTATATGAAAAAATGCCCAATATCACTAATTATCAGGGAAATGCAAATTAAAACCATGTGAGATGTCACCTCATACATGTATGAATGGTTGTTATCAAAATGACACAAAATAACAAATGTCAGCAAAGATGTAGAAGAGAGGGACCCTTGTCACTCTTGTTGGTGGGACCCTTGTTGGTGGGAATGCAAACTAGTACAGCTGTTATGAAAAACATGATCAAGTTCCTCAAAACATCAAAAATAGAACTACCATATAATCCAACAATCCCATGTCTGGGTTTATATCTGGAGAAAGTGAAATCAGTGTCTCAGAGAGATATTATAGCATTATTCACAATAGTCAGATATAGAATTAATTTAAGTGTACAAGATCTGATGCACAGATAAAGAAAATGTCTATATGTACAATGGAATATTATTCAGCAATGCAAAAGAAAGAAATCCTGTCATTTGTGACAACATGGATGAACTTGAAGGACATGCTAAGTGATATAAGCCAGGCACAGAAAGACAAATATTGCATGATTTCACTTATATTTTGAATCTAAAAGAGTCAAACTTTTAGAAGCAGCAAGTAGAATGGTGGTTACCAGGGGCTAGAGGTTGGGGGAAATGGAAAGTTTCTGTTACACAGGTTGAATAAGTTCTGGAGATCTAATATATAGCATGGTGACTATAGTTAATAATTCCATACTGTATACTTGAAATTTGCTAAGTGAGCAGGCCTTAAATGTTCTCAACCCACATACTCACATACTCACACACACACACACAAGATAACTATTTGACATGATGGATATGTCAGTTTTATTGTGGTAATCATTTCACAGTGTACACATATATCAAAACATTACATTGTACACTATAAATATATACAATTTTTATTTGCCAATTATACCTCAATAAAGTTGGAAAAAAATACACTGGAATTCAGTTTGTTAGTATTTTGTATGAGTCATACATTTATAATCATGAGTGAGACTTGTCTGTAGTTTTCTTTCTCATGCTGTTCTTCTCAGGCTTTTGTACTTCATGCAATGATTTTATAGCTTTTCATTTGTTTCCACGTTGTGGAATAATCTATCTATTAAGACATTTTCTGTACCTTGTGCTTGAACCCTGGATCAGGCATATACTAGTTTTATAAGCTCTCTCTAGGCCTCAGTTTCTTCTTGTTTTGTAAAACTCGGAAAACACAATTCCTATCTTAAGGTTGTTGTGAGGATTGAAGAGATAAGGCATGTAAGTCACTTAGTGCAATCTCAAGCAGACAGTAAGTGCCTAATAAATGTAGCCCTTAAATGTAATCATAATTTTTAACATACTGGTATGGTCCTAGAGTGCTGAAGTTGTTTGAAAGATAAATCTTAGAAACTTTCTCTTTATTTCTTGATTATTAACTAAGAATCAAGAACTTTTTCTTGAGTCTACTCATTGGATTAATAAATTTGGGTCTATTTTGATTTCAATTTTTCCAGGAAATCATCAATTTCATTGTTTTCCAAAAGTTTTAGTACACCATTTTGTATAATATTTACTTGTGATTTCTTTTAAAATATCTTTAAAATTTGTTAAGTCCATTTTAAAAATTCTCTTAAGTTATCCAGAGGTATTTTATTCACTTTTTTCCAAAAGAGTTACCTTTTAAAATTTATCAATTCTGCCATCGGTTGCATTTAAGTGTCTAGGGTGACAGCATGTGTTACTTATCAGAGTAAATGGAATCGAACATGCCCACTGTTAGAGGTCACAAATGGGGCAGTTAGGTTCCCTTGATGTCTTCCACCCTCTTTTATCCAGTCTATGCTTATACCCTTTAAATTGAATATCTAAGGAGTAATCGAGTAGATCAGTCTTTAGTAAGTACTTTGAACGTCTACATATCTTGAAAAGAATTTAAAACAAACCTTTACTTTTATTATTCTTGAACTTTAGGGCAGCATGGACACATTCAGAATAAGGTGGTATTATGAACATTTTAAATAAATAAATATTTAGCTACTAGAGTTCCTTTGTAAAAAGTGTCAGTACGTTTGTGTGTGTGTGTGTGTGTATTTCCCCCACATCTCAGCCTTCAAAATCCATTAAGTTTGGCACCAAATCAACCTACCTACTGCCGAATCATTTCACCAGAGTCTTGACTAGAAGTATGTTATGAATATCGGGAATGGATGCTGAGCAAGTGTGCCTGGGTGAGATGCAGTTGCCTGCAATGTAGGGTACGACCAACTCGTAGATGGAGCTGGTAATTGTGCTGCATAAGACAATGGAAACTCCCCATCTTTGCTGAGATTCCTGATATACTCTTGTCAAGGATATGCTGATGATCCTATTTATAACCCTGGAATCTGTGCTGAGCCAAGTTCTCCAGACAGTGAGAAATGTATTTCAGATGCCTTTTTGTGCTGACTATCATTTAGAATAATTTCTCCATCTACACTTAAAGAAAATTTCCAAGAACCTGACAGATGGAGTAAATATCAAATGCCAAATTACAGCATTTCTAACTAATTGAGGCCATCACCCAACTGTGTTCCCAAATGATGGACAGAGCAGTTATTGTTTTATATGTATTTGTTTTGCTAATTCCTCTTGCTGATCAGTGAAGCTCTTTTGATTGTTTTAATTGAATAGTCAATATTATATACTGGGGAGCATATGCACTATTGTTTCTCAAGTGTACTTATTCCTATTTTACCTTTTTATTTTAATTTTTGGTTCTCAATTTAAATATATAGGGAGCTTCACTTTGTTATAAAGCAGAAAATAACACACCATTGCAAAGCAATTATACTCCAATAAAGATGTTAAAAATATATATATAGGAAGAAAATATGCCAGCCCTATTGTTGCATATTTCCCTCCTCATATTCTAGCCTATCAAGCATGATGCTAACATTCTCATGTGCCTATTTTCCTTATCAAATCCAAATCTAAACTGTAAAGCTTCAGAGTCATTAAGACTGTAAAATACAGTCTCGAGGATAGCTGAGCATTGTGGCTAAGTAGGTGATAGTCAAAATGCCTCTTCATTGTTTGAGCTGCATGAAGCTATATAGAAAAATTTATATGCTTGGCTTTTCTTATTTAATTTCTCAACATCTAGTTTCTGAGAAATAAAAGCAAAGGAACAATTAAAAAAATAAGCCCAACACATATATATGGAATTTAAGAAAAAAAAAAAATGTCATGAAGAACCTAGGGGTAAGACAGGAATAAAGACGCAGACCTACTGGAGAACAGACTTGAGGATATCAGGAGGGGGAAGGGTGAGCTGTGACAGGGCGAGAGAGAGTCATGGACATATACACACTAACAAATGTAGTAAGGTAGATAGCTAGTGGGAAGCAGCCGCATGGCACAGGGATATTGGCTCGGTGCTTTGTGACAGCCTGGAGGGGTGGGATAGGGAGGGTGGGAGGGAGGGAGACGCAAGAGGGAAGACATATGGGAACATATGTATATGTATAACTGATTCACTTTGTTATAAAGCAGAAACTAACACACCATTGTAAAGCAATTATACCCCAATAAAGATGTTAAAAAAAAAAAATAAGCCCATGGGGGTAAGAAAAAGAGAGGAAATGTTTGAAACTCAGAAGCAAAAGCATCTTTTTGCTACTTGCAGTATTTCACTGCCCCCCAAGCATTTTATAAGCGATTTCAGAAACAGAACTTCAGCCCATTTACATTCATAACCAGAATTCAAAGGGAGGATGTAATACATACAATTTCCCTAAATATTTGTTTCTCAAAACATGGGTGTTGGTACTTTAGCTCAGAACTAGCCTTATGAACACTGGGAAGTGGGCACCAGTTTTGATTTACACTTAATCTTTGCTTTGATTTTCAAACACCAGAGATTGAAGTTAATATATCTCCCATGTCCTGAATCTCCTTAAAGCCTTAGAGCCTCAAGTACTTTAACATTTATATAAACATTCCAAACCTTATATAACATTTATATAAACCTGTCCAATGCAATAGCACTAGTCACTAGCCACACATGGCTATTTAAATTAATTAGAATTGAAATTTATTTCCTCAGTCACTCTAGCTACATTTCAAATGATCAAAAGCCACGTGTGGCTAGTGACTACCATATTGAACAATGCAGATATAGATCACTCCTACCATCACAGGAAGTTCTACTGGACAGCATTTGGTGCGTATTAGGTGTTCAACGATGTTTACTCATTACCCTCCTTATATCTTATTCCTCTAGGGCATGGTTCACAGAACCGAGAAGGATAACAATTCTGAATTAATTTCAGATTAACTAATTGAGCTTATTCTCACCCTCAAGATTCATTTTCAACAACATCTGCACTTAATACATCTACCTTTGTTACCTACTGAAAAGTTTGGAGTTTCAGACCAGGAGAAGGAGAAGCTGACTTACCCTGTAGCAAGCTAAGAACGGTGATTTGGGGGGAAGGTGAGGCTTCACGGGTGCTCCTTAAATCAGAGTCATCGCTGTTGTCTGTCTAGTTTCATAGGCAGTTTAGCAAAGTTGCAAATTCACTCACTCTACAACTGCAAAGTATATATATTTTCTTTCTTTTATCTATAACTGATCTAGTCTTCCTGGTGATCCCCATTCACTGTGGAGCAGGGGGAAAACAGTCCTCGATGGTTTTAAATTTAGCCTGAACCAAAGATGTAAGCAGTCCTTTAGGTAATTTTCAGTCTTCCTCTATGCAATGATTGCTTACTTAGTCATATTTTCACTTCTACCTCCTCTTTGAAGGTGGGTAAGTGCAAGATAGATGACACTTGGGTACATTTGCAGGTGTGGGGTGATTTATGTAGACTTAGGGTAGCAGAGAGGGTAGTTGGGGTGCCCTGGGGTTAGGTTGACTTGGCCCTCTCCTGATATCTGGTGCAAATGTTTGAGGCCAGTGGATTCACAGGTATTCCTGTTCTCCTCTGTCAGGGTCTGTACTCAGTTCCTGCTGGTTGACCTCACCCCAGCTCTTGAGGTCCACCTTCTGAGTTTCTTCCATATCCTCCATCTGACCCCCTGGACTAGGTGGTTTATTCTACAAATGCACCATAGTAAGAGAACAGAACTTCACATTTATTAAGACTGGAAACTTCTAGAAGCAACATTTATTCATTCAATCTGCAAAGGAAAAGTTAGACTAGGCAGTCTGGAGCTCTCTCAGTTACAAAAGAATCTACACAATTTCCATAATGGTATGTCAGTTGGCACAAGATGATGATTACATTTACAGTTTAAATGAACAACTTTTGTTTCTCATAACGAGCACCTATACACAATATGTTTTACAAATTTGTGGTTATCATGTGCTTTGCAGTAGAGGGTTCATTCCTAGGGTATTAAACAAAAGGCCTCTTGCTTCTCCACAAACATGACAGGTGATGGAGTTTGCTCAAATTCACATTTTTTCCTCATCTGCCTAGTCTCTTTTTTTTTTTTTTTTTTTTTTGCGGTACGCGGGCCTCGCACTGTTGTGGCCTTTCCCGTTGCGGAGCACAGGCTCCAGTCACGCAGGCTCAGCGGCCATGGCTCACGGGCCCAGCCGCTCCGCGGCATGTGGGATCTTCCCGGACCGGGGCACGAACCCGTGTCTCCTACATCAGCAGGCGGACTCTCAACCACTGCGCCACGAGGGAAGCCCTACCTGATCTCTTAAAAGGGCTCTTTGTTCCCTCTGCTCCTATAGGCACGGGAGGCAAGTGTTGCTTAGTATTCTATTCGTTAACTTCTGAGAATACAGCTGACACACTACCTTGAGAGCTTAAAGTGTGTATGACAAAAGATTCTTTTCCCTATGTTTTTTCATTAAATATCACTCTTATTTCAGTCTTTTAATTTTAACACAGACTGAATCAAAGAATATATGTTTTATTGTTTTTCCATATTGTCCAGGTCTCCCATCCCTAACTGCCTTCCCTCATCCAACCACCATCCTCCAATCACTAGGAGGGAAGGGCTTCTCTTTTTCTTCCTCTACTTCATGGCCTCCTTTGGTCCAACTGCAGTTTTGTGGTTAAGCTTTTGTGGAGAAGAATCCTAAACATGACTGGAGAAACCCTATGATCTAGGTTTTCCAGGTTTGGTTCTTGATATCTTAGAGGAATTTAAAACATCTTCTGACAAGGCCTTGCTTGGACACAGAGAGGATGTCTAAATTCCTTTAGCATGCCTGCTGTATTCTTCCCTGGGTCTTTTATGACTTGATGTCAAAAGTGGATGAAGTGAAATATTTTGGAGGAGGTAAAATTTGCCAGTTTAATATTTGCTAAAATATCACTCTTATTACAATAAATGCTGGAGACATTTGACCCTGAAGACCATTTCTTAATCCCTCTCAATAACTGTGCGGATTTCCATTGGAACTGTGTGTGCCAAGAAAGGTTGTGCATTTGATGCAGATGGCCCTTTTGCCCTCATAGTTTAATTACATGTAGGGCAGCTTGGAAGAAGAAAATATCACTTGGGAGATGTGAGGGAGTCCCAGGTCCACTTTACAGACTGATGATCATTTTGGGTACCCTGAAGATGTTTTTATCCTCAACTTCTTTGAAATGTCAGCTTCCGGAGTGATTTATATTAATAAGAGTAGAGGAAAAAGAATAACCGGAAGTAGCGAGTACAGCATATTTCTAAATTATGATAGCAGTAGAAAGACCATACGTCTGAGTAATCTTAAGCATTCATACTAACTTTGGCACTCTTTTAATTGTTGATTAATTAGAAGACCTTTAGTTAACTAAACTGACTCAAACTCATTATTTCCTCCAGTGTTAGAGTCTTCAAATAGGAGCCAGTTTTGAAGAGCGCATCTGTGGCCATCCTGGAACAGTAGTATAATCCTGGAGTAAGTAATATACTCTTTCTGCTGTGTTTTCTGAATACTTTAGATTGGGAGTATATGTGTCTAGAATATTTATAGGTGATGGCATGTGTCACAGAGATTGAGCTACTTAAGCCTGTGACAGAATCAAAACTCAAATTCACAATTCATTAATCATGTGGAATAATTCAACTTTGGGTTGCTCTTGGATTCCTGCTTATTCAGAAGCTGTTGAATATTACTGATAGCTATGAATTATAAACTGGTTTGATTTTTTTATTATTAACCTGTGTATGTACACAAGTGAAATCATAAACCACTTATAGCTGGATGAGATGCCAACAAACATCCCCCTGAGCCATTTTTTAGATGGGGCTGTTGATGACTGAGTAGTTAAATGAGAGGTCAGGAAGAAACAGAGCCAGGACTAAAATCCAGATTCCTTGACAGTTGTTGAGTCTCAGTTCATTTATTCCTTTCCCTCATTTGGTGTTCTAACTTCACTTGTTCTTTTATCCATCCATTCACCCTTGTGCTCTTTGTATTGAATCCTGACTGTATATGAGTTTATGTCCTGCAATTAATCATTGGTAAACTGAGTGTGAGTTTGCAAAACATTTCTAAAGCCTTGCACTGGGGCACTCTCTCAACTCAACGCATACAGGCAAAAGGATGAACATTCTTTTTTTTTTTTTTTTTGCGGTACGCGGGCCTCTCACTGTTGTGGCCTCTCCCGTTGCAGAGCACAGGCTCCGGACGCGCAGGCTCAGCGTCCATGGCTCACGGGCCCAGCCACTCCACGGCATGTGGGATCCTCCCAGACCGGGGCACGAACCCGTGTCCCCTGCATCGGCAGGCGGACTCTCAACCACTGTGCCACCAGGGAAGCCCAAGGATGGACTTTCATATGTTAAAGTATGAGTGTAAATTGCTGAACTCTTTACCCTAGAAATACAGCAAAAAGGCTCTCGCATGATGTCTGACCTCTTTTGAAGCCCAAGGAGTTAGCCAAGTCATTCTGCTCAGTCATGAGGCCAATAGGCGAGACCCTTCATGAATGTCGCCTGACCCGAAGGGCTGCGTGACTCAGTGCTGGCTGATATCTGCTCCTCCACATGCGATTCCCCACCTTTGGGCAAAGCAGAGGGGAGGCCAGCTTCAAAGCCTCTCTCGGCCTGTGGAAAAGCACAGTCTGGAGTGGGGCAGCTCCCAAGCCCACCACAGGAATGTTCATTTTGCTTGACTCATGGTCAAGCAACAGCAAAAAAACAGGTTAAGAGTGAATAATGGGTTAGCCTGGCTATTGGAGTTTGTCAGCAGACAGAGAGATCTGGTCTGGAGCGCTCCAGGGGAGGCCATGAGGCTTGCAGTTGGGGGTCTATCTTCCAGGCCAATTTGCGACCCTAAGCAGGGATGCTTTATTGATTCCTATCTGGAATAGATCTCAGGGAATGGTTTTAAACAGACCCTTGATTCTTTCCTTTGTGCCACTGCAAGATCACTTAATTACTATTCAACTGCAGTGTTGCAGGTTGGCCTCTCCTGTGGGTTAAAATGGACAGAAATTTGAGATGGCTGAAAAGGCCAAAATGTTATTATTAATTTCATTACTGGTAGCAGCAGCAGCAGTAATAGGAACAAAGAAATGTAACACAGTATAAAATGAAGGATGCCTGGGGAGAAGCTCCATCTAGAAATGTCCAAACTAACCCAGGCTATGTATATTCAGTTGCTGCAGTCCAGGTGCGCGCTCAGCTGGCTTGCTTTTGCTGCCCTTTTAAGGAAATCTGGCCTGATGTTAACGCTAAGGTGCCCATTTTCTCCTCTCTCCCTCGTTTTGCAAATTTAAACGTGTCCAAGGTAATAAAAATTACCCCCTCATGAGACAGGGTAAAGAGTATATAATATTGGTTTTTTAAAAATTAAAGTATAGTTGATTTACAATGTTGTGTTAGTTTCAGATGTACAGCAAAGTGATTCAGATATATATAATACATATTATTTTTCAGATTCTTTTCCAATATAGGTTATTATAAGATATTGAATATAGTTCCCTGTGTTTTACAGAAAGACCTTGTTGTTTATTTTATATATATTAGTGTGTATCCATTAATCCCAAACTCCTAATTTATCCTCCCCCTACTTTCCCTTTGGTAACCATGAGTTTGTTTTCTGTGAGTCTATTTCTGTTTTATAAATACGTTCATTTGTATCATTGTTTTAGATTCCACATATAAGTGATATTATACGATATAAAATTGGGTTTTAAGCATGCTAAAATTCTATACTAACCCTTGTGCTGAGACAGTGAGGTCTGGAGGTGTCTATTACAAGGAGGGCAGGAGTTAGAAGCTCCCAAATGATGACTCTGGAGAAAGAGAATTACTTAGGAAACATACTTTATGTGCTTGGAGGAAACGAGGAAGTCAAGAATGAGTGAATCAGTGTAAAGGGAGGGGCAGGAGTGGAATGAGGGAGAGAAGAGTGGCTTCCGGCCTTTTCTGAATGCCCCAGAAAGAGGCGGTTTTCCAGAGATTTGTGTGACTAGGGTGAAATACAGAAAAACCAAAACTCAGAATAGACTTAGGGCCCAGATAATAAAGACTGTTTCTATAGTGGCCAGGTGGTTAAATGAAATAGCTCTGACATCAGCATGGAAATAACAGTAAAGGTGGATGAACAAGGCAAACCTGCCCTGCCTAACCCTCTCTTTCCTTCACTCCACGTCGTCCTCTATATTCCCAAAGCGTCTTTTGTGTACCTCAGTTATTAGAGGATATTACACTTAATTCTAGTCATAAAGTACAGTATTAAGGGCTCAGCTCCAGAGTCTCATGGTCTGGGTTCAAATTCCAGCTGTGGCTCTTACATGTTGATTTCTTTTTTCTTTTTTTTAATATCTTTATTGGGGTATAATTGCTTTACAATAGTGTGTTAGTTTCTGCTTTATAACAAAGTGAATCAGCTATACATATACATATGCTCCCATGTGTCTTCCCTCTTGCGTCTCCCTCCCTCCCACTCTCCCCATCCCATCCCTCCAGGCTGTCCCAAAGCCCCGAGCTAATATCCCTGTGCCTTGCGGCTGCTTCCCCCTAGCTATCTACCTTACTACGTTTGTTAGTGTGTATATGTCCATGACTCTCTCTCGCCCTGTCAAAACTCACCCTTCCCCCTCCCCATATCCTCAAGTCCGTTCTCCAGTAGGTCTGCGTCTTTATTCCTGTCTTACCCCTAGGTTCTTCATGACTTTTTTTCCCCTTAAATTCCATATATATGTGTTAGCATACGGTATTTGTCTTTTTCTTTCTGACTTACTTCACTCTGTATGACAGACTCTAGGTCTATCCATCTCATTACAAATAACTCAATTTCATTTCTTTTTAAGGCTGAGTAATATTCCATTGTGTATATGTGCCACATCTTCTTTATCCATTCGTCCGATGATGGGCGCTTAGGTTCTTTCCATCTCCGGGCTATTGTAAATAGAGCTGCAATGAACATTTTGGTACATGACTCTTTTTGAATTTTGGTTTTCTCAGGGTATATGCCCAGTAGTGGGATTGCTGGGTCATATGGTAATTCTATTTGTAGTTTTTTAAGGAACCTCCATACTGTTCTCCATAGTGGCTGAACCAATTCACATTCCCACCAGCAGTGCAAGAGTGTCCCCCTTTCTCCACACCCTCTCCAGCATTTATTGTTTCTAGATTTTTTGATGATGGCCATTCTGACTGGTGTGAGATGATATCTCATTGTAGTTTTGATTTGCATTTCTCTAATGATTAATGATGTTGAGCATTCTTTCATGTGTTTGTTGGCATTCTGTATATCTTCTTTGGAGAAATGTCTGTTTAGGTCTTCTGCCCATTTTTGGATTGGGTTGTTTGTTTTTTTGTTATTGAGCTGCATGAGCTGCTTGTAAATTTTGGAGATTAATCCTTTGTCAGTTGCTTCATTTGCAAATGTTTTCTCCCATTCTGAGGGTTGTCTTTTGGTCTTGATTATGGTTTCCTTTGCTGTGCAAAAGCTTTGAAGTTTCATTAGGTCCCATTTGTTTATTTTTGTTTTTATTTCCATTACTCTAGGAGGTGGGTCAGAAAGGATCTTGCTGTGATTTATGTCATAGAGTGTTCTTCCTATGTTTTCCTCTAAGAGTTTGATAGTTTCTGGCCTTACATTTAGGTCTTTAATCCATTTTGAGCTTATTTTTGTGTATGGTGTTAGGGAGTGATCTAATCTCATACTTTTACATGTACCTGTCCAGTTTTCCCAGCACCATTTATTGAAGAGGCTGTCCTTTCTCCACTGTACATTCCTGCCTCCTTTATCAAAGATAAGGTGTCCATATGTGCGTGGGTTTATCTCTGGGCTTTCTATCCTGTTCCACTGATCTATCTTTCTGTTTTTGTGCCAGTACCATACTGTCTTGATTACTGTTGCTTTGTAGTATAGTCTGAAGTCAGGGAGCCTGATTCCTCCAGCTCCGTTTTTCGTTCTCAAGATTGCTTTGGCTATTCGGGGTCTTTTGTGTTTCCATACAAATTGCGAAATTTTTTGTTCTAGTTCTGTGAAAAATGCCAGTGGTAGTTTGATAGGGATTGCATTGAATCTGTAGATTGCTTTGGGTTGTAGAGTCATTTTCACAATGTTGATTCTTCCCATCCAAGAACATGGTATATCTCTCCATCTATCTGTATCATCTTTAATTTCTTTCATCAGTGTCTTATAATTTTCTGCATACAGGTCTTTCGTCTCCTTAGGTAGGTTTATTCCTAGATATTTTATTCTTTTTGTTGCAATGGTAAATGGGAGTGCTTTCTTGATTTCACTTTCAGATTTTTCATCATTAGTATATAGGAATGCCAGAGATTTCTGTGCATTAATTTTGTATCCTGCTACTTTACCAAATTCATTGATTAGCTCTAGTAGTTTTCTGGTAGCATCTTTAGGATTCTCTATGTATAGTATCATGTCATCTGCAAACAGTGACAGCTTTACTTCTTCTTTTCCGATGTGGATTCCTTTTATTTCCTTTTCTTCTCTGATTGCTGTGGCTCAAACTTCCAAAACTATGTTGAATAAGAGTGGTGAGAGTGGGCTACCTTGTCTTGTTCCTGATCTTAGTGGAAATGCCTTCAGTTTTTCACCATTGAGGATGATGTTTGCTGTGGGCTTGTCATATATGGCCTTTATTATGTTGAGGAAAGTTCCCTCTATGCCTACTTTCTGGAGGGTTTTTATCATAAATGGGTGTTGAATTTTGTCGAAAGCTTTCTCTGCATCTATTGAGATGATCATATGGTTTTTCTCCTTCAATTTGTTAATATGGTTTATCACATTGATAGATTTGCGTATATTGAAGAATCCTTGCATTCCTGGAATAAACCCCACTTGATCATGGTGTATGATCCTTTTAATGTGCTGTTGGATTCTGTTTGCTAGTATTTTGTTGAGGATTTTTGCATCTATGTTCATCAGTGATATTGGCCTGTAGTTTTCTTTCTTTGTGACATCCTTGTCTGGTTTTGGTATCAAGGTGATGGTGGCCTCGTAGAAGGAATTTGGGAGTGTTCCTCCCTCTGCTATATTTTGGAAGAGTTCGAGAAGGATAGGTGTTAGCTCTTCTCTAAACGTTTGATAGAATTCACCTGTGAAGCCATCTGGTCCTGGGCTTTTGTTTGTTGGAAGATTTTTAATCACAGTTTCAATTTCAGTGCTTGTGATTGGTCTGTTCATATTTTCTATTTCTTCCTGATTCAGTCTTGGCAGGTTGTGCATTTCTAAGAATTTGTCCATTTCTTCCAGATTGTCCATTTTATTGGCATAGAGTTGCTTGTAGTAATCTCTCATGATTTTTTTTATTTCTGCAGTGTCAGTTGTTATTTCTCCTTTCTCATTTCTAATTCTATTGATTTGAGTCTTCTCCCTTTTTTTCTTGATGAGTCTGGCTAGTGGTTTATCTATTTTGTTTATCTTCTCAAAGAACCAGCTTTTAGTTTTATTGATCTTTGCTATCGTTTCCTTCATTTCTTTTTCATTTATTTCTGATCTGATTTTTATGATTTCTTTCCTTCTGCTAGCTTTGGGGCTTTTTTGTTCTTCTAATTGCTTGAGGTGCAAGGTTAGGTTGTTTATTCGAGATGTTTCCTGCTTCTTAAGGTGGGCTTGTATTGCTATAAACTTCCCCCTTAGAACTGCTTTTGCTGCATCCCATAGGTTTTGGGTCATTGTGTCTCCATTGTCATTTGTTTCTAGGTATTTTTTTATTTCCTCTTTGATTTCTTCAGTGATCACTTCATTATTAAGTAGTGTATTGTTTAGCCTCCATGTGTTTGTATATTTTACAGATCTTTTCCTGTAATTGATATCTAGTCTCATGGCGTTGTGGTCAGAAAAGATACTTGATACAATTTCAATTTTCTTAAATTTACCAAGGCTTGATTTGTGACCCAAGATATGATCTATCCTGGAGAATGTTCCATGAGCACTTGAGAAAAATGTGTATTCTGTTGTTTTTGGATGGAGTGTCCTATAAATATCAATTAAGTCCATCTTGTTTAATGTATCATTTAAAGCTTGTGTTTCCTTATTTATTTTCATTTTGGATGATCTGTCCATGGGTGAAAGTGGGGTGTTAAAGTCCCCTACTATGAATGTGTTACTGTCAATTTCCCCTTTTATGGCTGTTAGTATTTGCCTTACGTATTGAGGTGCTCCTATGTTGGGTGCATAAATATTTACAATTGTTATATCTTCTTCTTGGATCGATCCCTTGATCATTATGTAGTGTCCTTCTTTATCCCTTTTAATAGTCCTTATTTTAAAGTCTATTTTGTCTGATATGAGAATTGCTACTCCACCTTTCTTTTGGTTTCCATTTGCATGGAATATCTTTTTCCATCCCCTTACTTTCAGTCTGTATGTGTCTCTAGGTCTGAGGTGGGTCTCTTGTAGACAGCATATATAAGGGTCTTGTTTTTGTATCCATTCAGCCAATCTGTGTCTTTTGGTGGGAGCATTTAGTCCATTTACATTTAAGGTAATTATCGATATGTATGTTCCTATTCCCATTTTCTATATTGTTTTGGGTTCGTTATTATAGGTCGTTTCCTTCTTTTGCATTTCTTATCTAGAGAAGTTCCTTTAGCATTTGTTGTAAAGCTGGTTTGGTGGTGCTGAACTCTCAGCTTTTGCTTGTCTGTAAAGGTTTTAATTTCTCCATCAAATCTGAATGAGATCCTTGCTGGGTAGAGTAGTCTTGGTTGCAGGTTTTTCTCCTTCATCACTTTCAGTATGTCCTGCCACTCCCTTCTGGCTTGTAGGGTTTCTGCTGAGAGATCAGCTGTTAACCTTATGGGGATTCCCTTGTGTGTTATTTGTTGTTTTTCCCTTGCTGCTTTTAATATGCTTTCTTTGTATTTAACTTTTGATAGTTTGATTAATATGTGTCTTGGTGTATTTCTCCTTGTATTTATCCTGTATGGGACTCTCTGTGCTTCCTGGACTTGATTAACTATTTCCTTTCCCATATTAGGGAAGTTTTCAACTATAATCTCTTCAAATATTTTCTCAGTCCCTTTCTTTTTTTCTTCTTCTTCTGGAACCCCTATAATTCGAATGTTGGTGTGTTTAATGTTGTCCCAGAGCTCTCTGAGACTGTCCTCAGTTCTTTTCATTCTTTTTTCTTTATTCTGCTCTGCAGTAGTTATTTCCACTACTTTATCTTCCAGGTCACTTATCCGTTCTTCTGCCTCAGTTATTCTGCTATTGATCCTATCTAGAGTACTTTTAATTTCATTTATTGCGTTGTTCATCGTTGCTTGTTTCATCTGTAGTTCTTGTAGGTCCTTGTTAACTGTTTCTTGCATTTTGTCCATTCTACTTCCAAGATTTCGGATCATCCTTACTATCATTATTCTGAATTCTTTTTCCGGTAGATTGCCTATTTCCTCTTCATTTGTTAGGTCTGGTGGGTTTTTATCTTGCTCCTTCATCTGCTGTGTGTTTTTCTGTCTTCTCATTTTGCTTATCTTACTGTGTTTGGGGGCTCCTTTTTGCAGGCTTCACGTTCGTAGTTCCTGTTGTTTTTGATGTCTGTCTCCAGTGGCTAAGGTTGTTTCAGCGGGTTGTGTAGGCTTCCTGGTGGAGGGGACTAGTGCCTGTGTTGTGCTGGATGAGGCTGGATCTTGTCTCTCTAGTGGGCAGGTTCACGTCTGGTGGTGTGTTTTGGGGTGTCTGTGACCTTGTTATGATTTTAGGCAGCCTCTCTGCTAATGGGTGGGGTTGTGTTCCTGTTTTGCTAGTTGTTTGGCATAGGTTGTCCAGCACTGTGGCTTGCTGGTCGTTGAGTGAAGCTGGGTGCTGGTGTTAAGATGGAGGTCTCTGGGAGATTTCCACCATTTAATATTATGTGGAGCTGGGAGGTCTCTTGTTGATCAGTGTCCTGAAGTTGGCTCTCCTACCTCAGAGGCAGAGGCCTGCCTCCTGGGCTGGAGCACCAAGAGCCTTTCTTCCACACGGCTCAGAATAAAAGGGAGAAAAAGTAGAGAGAATTATTAGAAGTATGAGGAAAGAAAGAAGGAAAGGAGGAAAGGAAGGAAGGAATAAAGAAGCAAAGAAGGAAAGAAAGGAGGGAGGGAGGGAGGAAGGAAGGAAAGAAGGAGGGAAAGAAGGAGAAAATGTAGAGAGAATTAGTAGAAGTATGAGGAAAGAAAGAGGGAAAGGAGGAAAGGAAGGAAGGAAGAAAGAAGCAAAGAAGGAAAGAAAGGAGGGAGGGAGGGAGGGAGGGAGGGAGGAAGGAAGGAAAGAAGGAGGGAAAGAAGGAGAAAATGTAGAGAGAATTAGTAGAAGTATGAGGAAAGAAAGAAGGAAAGGAGGAAAGGAAGGAAGGAAGAAAGAAGCAAATAAGGAAAGAAAGGAGGGAGGGAGGAAGGAAGGAAGGAAGGAAGGAGGGAAAGAAGGAGAAAATGTAGAGAGAATTAGTAGAAGTATGAGGAAAGAAAGAAGGAAAGGAGGAAAGGAAGGAAGGAAGAAAGAAGCAAAGAAGGAAAGAAGGGAGGGAGGGAGGAAGGGAGGAAGGAAGGAGGGAAAGAAGGAAAAAAGACAGAAAGAAAGAAGATACAGTAAAAATAAAATAAAGTATAATATAGTTATTGTACTAAAAAATATTTAGAAAAAAAAAAAAAAAAAAAGAACGGCTAGAACCCTAGGACAAATGTTGGAAGCAAAGCTATACAGAGAAAATCTTACACAGAAGCATACACATACACGTTCACAAAGGGAGGCAAAGGGGGAAAAATCATAAATCCTACTCCCAGAGACCACCCCCTCAACCTGGGGTGATTCGCTGTCTAAAGGAGGGAAGGAAGGAAGGAAAGAAAGAAAGAACGAAGGTAAAGTACAATAAAGTTATTACAATTAAAATTAATTATTAAGAAAAAAAAATTTTTTTTTAAATAAAACCATGGACGGATAGAGCCCTAGGACAAATGGTGGAAGCAAGAGTATACAGACAAGATCTCACACAGAAGCATACACGCACACATTCACAAAAAGAGGAAAAGGGAAAAAAATCACAGATCTCTCTCCTAAATTCCCCCTCTTCAATTTGGGATCACTCCCTGTCTATTCAGGTATTCCACAATGCAGGGCACATCAAGTTGATTGTGGAGCTTCAATCCGCCGCCTCCGCGGCTGCCGGGAGAGACCCCCCCCTCTCCTCCCTACTCTCACAGCTCACAGGAGCTCAGCTTTGTACCCGGCCCTGCCCCTGCGCGCAGGTCGCTGGAGGGCGTCTGTTTTTTGCTCAGACAGGACGGGGTTAAAGGAGCCGCTGATTCGGGAGCTCCGGCTCACTCAGGCCGGGGGTTGGGGGATGGGGGAAGGAGGGGCACTGCGTGCGGGGCGGGCCTGCGGCGGCAGAGGCGGCGTGACGCTGCGGCAGAGGCCGGCGTGACGCTGCACCAGAGGCCGGCGTGACGCTGCACCAGCCTGAGACCCGCCGTGCGTACTCCCGGGGAAGTTGTCCCTGGATCCCGGGAACCTGGCAGTGGCGGCCTGCACAGGCTCCGCGGAAGAGGGGCGCGGAGAGTGACCTGTGCTCGCACACAGCCCCCCTGGTGGCGGCAGCAGCAGCCTTAGCGTCTCCCGCCCGTCTCTGGGGTCTGCGGTTTCAGCCGCGGCTCGCGCCCGTCTCTGGGGTTCGCGCTTTTAGCCGCGGCTCGCGCCCGTCTCTGGAGTTCCTTTAAGCCGCGCTCTTAAACCCCTCTCCTCGCGCACCAGGAAACAAAGAGGGAAGAAGAAGTCTCTTGCCTCTTCGGCCGGTGCAGGCTTTTCCCCGAACTCCCTCCCGGCTACTCGTGGCGCACCAATCCCTTCAGGCTATGCTTAAGCCGCCAACCCCAGTCCTCTCCCTGCGCTCCGTCCAAAACCGAAACCCGAGCCTCAGCTCGCAGCCCCGCCGGCCCCGGCGGGTGAGCAGACAAGGCTCTCGGGTTGGTGAGTGCTGGTCGGCACCGATCGTCTGTGCAGGAATCTCCCCGCTTTGCCCTCCGCACCCGTCGCTGTGCACTACTCCGCGGTCCCGAAGCTCCCCCCTCCGCCTCCCGCAGTCTCCGCCCGCGAAGGGGCTTCCTAGTGTGTGGAAACTTTTCCTCCTTCACAGCTCCCTCCCACTGGTGCAGGTGCCGTCCTTATTCTTTTGTCTCTGTTTTTTCTTTTTTCTTTTGCCCTACCCAGGTACGTGGGGGGTTTCTTGCCTTTTGGGAGCTCTGAGGTCTTCTGCCAGCCTTCAGTAGGTGTTCTGTAGGAGTTGTTCCACGTGTAGATGTATTTCTGGTGTATCCGTGAGGAGGAAGGCGATCTCCACGTCTTACTCTTCCGCCATCTTCCCCTGTCCTCTACGTGTTGATTTCTAAACACTATTGCCTATTAAAGGGAGCCAGAGGGAATTCTCTGGTGGTCCAGTGGTTAGGACTTAATGCTTTCACTGCTGAGGACCTGGGTTCAATCCCTGGTCGGGGAACTTAAAAAAAAGGAACCAGAATTCCTTGGAGAAATGATCCCTACGGGAAGCCCAATTTGGAAAACATTTGCACAGTAAAAAAAATAATTATGGGGGGCTTCCCTGGTGGCGCAGTGGTTGAGAGTCCGCCTGCCGATGCGGGGGGCGCGGGTTCGTGCCCTGGTCTGGGAAGATCCCACGTGCCGCAGAGCGGCTGGGCCCGTGAGCCATGGCCACTGAGCCTGCGCGTCCAGAGCCTGTGCTCCACAATGGGAGAGGCCACAACAGTGGGAGGCTCGTGTACCGCAAAAAAAAAATTATTATTATGGTACTAAATTATAATATATTGATTTTAAAAAAAGAATCAGTTGTTCCATAGCAATGCTCCAAAGAATATGCAAGAAGTAGAAAGAGAAAGTTGTGTTTTTCTTCCAGAATGACAGCTGAAGATTTTAGAAGAAGTTATAGAATTAGGAAAAATCTCTGTTTTGCACCAACAATATAATAAATTATGCAGACGAGCATCATCAATGGATAGTGAAACTACTGGATAAAAGGCTTCTGGGGGACAGAATATAGTGTTTGAAAACATCATCCTGCACTTAAAAATTACAATGGGAAAAATGTACTTTTGCAATGGAGATATTTGCTGGACATGAGTTTAACCAAGGGATCTAAATTAGCATGTCCAGCATTGGTCCAAACTGATATTAGGCACCTGATGTGATATAAAATGAAGTATACAACATTATGTATGTAAAATTCTCACTAAAATAAGGAAATAATCAGCCAGGTCCAAAACTGTAGGGCATTCTCCTAAACAACTGGCCTAGGCTGTGTAAAAATGTCAACGTCATGAAAGATTAAGAAATAAAAAACAGGAGGACTATTCTAGATTAAAGGAAACAAACTGAAGAAACATGATAACAAAAGCAATGCATGATCTTTGACTGAAACATAATTTGGGGGGAAAATTCCCCAGCTATCTAGGATATTTCCAGACCAAGTGGGGATTATGAGTCATACTATTGTATTAGTAATAAGTTTTTTGGATCTGATGGTAGTGCTGTGCTTACGTAGAAGGCTGACTTGGAAGATACATACATGATGGTGTATTTAGGGGTGAATCTAAGTGAAGGCTTTCATCCTTGCAATATTCTTTCAACTTTTCTGTATGTTTGAAAATTTCCACAAAAAAGTAATTTCCCAACTTTGGGCAAGTTTGCTAACCTCACTAAGACTATCTCCTTTCCTGTAATGATGGTAAAAACCTCAAAGGATTGCCTTACTTAGTATCTCATTTGCAAAGAGCACATAGTAAGTGTTCAATAAATAGTGATCGTATAATTCTGGATTATTAGTGGAGTATGAGTTGATAAGTACAGGGACTAGTTCTTTTTCATCTGAATTCCCCAGTGCTTGGCACATGGTATGGCTCAATAAATGTTTCTTGATTTAAGAAATGAAATAAAACTATGAGTAAAATCATATTAAAATTTTGGTTTTAAATGGAGGCTACCACAATAACATTTGAAGAGCTCTCACCGTAATAACCTACTTGGCATATGGTTTGTACCACCAGATTGCTATTCCACCATAATCGTTTCTTGTATTTCTGAAATGGCTGACTGCGCGTTTCTATACTATAAGGCAGAGATTCTCAACTTTGGCATCCATAAGAATCAGCCAGGAGGCTTGTGAAAACACAGGTTTCTGGGCCTCACCCCCACAGGTTCTGACTCCATAGATCTGGAGTGAGGTCTGAGAAGTTGCATTTCTAACAAGTTCTCAGGTGATGCTGATGCTGACACTGCTGGTCCAGAAAGTACGCTTTGAGAACCACTGCTGATGAGGAGCTCATGGAGTAGGAGGATCCCAGGAAACAGGGAGACGTTGTATCTCTCTAAGCAGACTCTTTGGGAAAAAGCCCCCTTGATGTACATGAATGGCGTTTTTTGGAAAGTAACCCACGAAGTGAAAGGGGCTGGTTCCTATCATCCCATCAATATCCCAAGGAAGTAAAATGATCTTTCCTCAACATTTAGACAATAACATTGCGTAGAGGGAGCATGAGTTTTAAATTTATTTATTTATTTGTTTATTTATTTATGGCCGCATTTGGTCTTTGTTGCTGCGTGTGGGCTTTCTCTAGTTGCGGTGAGCGGGGGCTACTCTTCGTTGCAGTGCGCGGGTTTCTCATTGCGTGGCTCTAGGCACGTGGGCTTCAGTAGTTGTGGCACGCAGGCTCAGTAGTTGTGGTTTGCGGGCTCTAGAGCACAGGTTCAGTAGTTGTGGCGCACAGGCTTAGTTGTTCCGCGGCATGTGGGATCTTCTCGGGCCAGGGCTCGACCCCGTGTCCCCTGCATTGGCAGGCGGATTCTTAATCACTGCTCCACCAGGGAAGTCCCAAGGGCATGAGTTTTAAAGATCTACAAAATGATTATGTATGATATATATATGCTAATGATATATATGATCATTATGTATGATACAGCTTCATCACATAAATGTATGCATACATATTCATAAATGTATACATAAAATCTAACATCTTCCTAGTTTGAGCCTTTGTGAAGCAAAATAGCAATGAGACAGAGAGAGAGAGAGAGAGAGAGAGGGAGAGAAACACCATTCCTGACTGCTTTAGTTGGGATTATCCCTGGCATTAATGTACAATTCAACAGAGAAAGAAAACCAGGCCCAGGGAGGTTAGTAAATGATGTGGCCCAGATTGTAGCAAAACTGGACTAGAATGCCAGGTGTTTGGGTCTACAACTAGGTCATACTGCCTTGCTGCAGTTCCTGCAGGGTGATGCTTCTTTGCTTCCTTTTCCAGCCCTCCTTCAGCACATGGAATAGAAATGCTGCCCTACTTATTTTTCTTCAACCTGCAGGTCTTTGAGTGGAGTTTCATTACATAAAACTTATGTAATCTAGAAATTCAATTCTTGCTGAAAATGCAATGATGAGAGTAATAAGATTTTGATCCAGAATTTTCTAAAGGAATAACCTTTATGAATTTTAATACCTGCATTTACTATCCCTCAAAAAAAGGGAAAATCACATTTTTGGAGTCTTCTAAGACAATTCTAACTTTAACTTCTCTTTTCTTGCTGTTTGTAACAATGGCTTTTCTTCTTAAGGTTGGTCACCTGTGAGCAACAGAGCAGAGAAACAAAAATTACTCTTTATAATTAATACACACAGTCTCTAGAACCCCTTTAAGCTCCTGGTTCTCCTAGGAGGAAAATGTCCCTTGCATCTCTTAAAAGAATCATGTGTGCCATATGTGTGCTATTCTACATTCTTTACTATGAGCCATAATCTTTATTTTCCAATACACTAGTATTTTCTAAGCAAAACATAATAAAAATAATGAAAGAGTGAATAAGAAATAGGACAGTCATTTCATATTAAAGCAAGTGCCTACCCTGACTGTTTTAATGCAAGGAAATGTCCCCTCCAAATCCCGGGAGATTCTGAGAATGTGAAACACCCTCCATGGTATGTCTTTGGAATCTGAACAGGCAGAGAGCTTCCAGGGCTGAAGGGCTATCATTAATAGTTATATGGATTAAATATATTTTCCTCTGAACTTTGCAACGCAATTACAACCACAAACTCCTTTTTCAGCTCCTTAATGCAGCCACTGCACAACAAGGATAACTATGTAAGTAGACCACTTAGCTCAGATGCTAATTTCATTACCTCTGGCGACTCCTCGTTGCATATTGAATAACAAACATTTCTACGGCCCTTACTAAGTGCCAGGCAGGCTTAAGCACTTCCACATGTTAAGTCATTTAATACTTGCAACAGAACAGAAAGGCTAAGTAACTTGCCCAGGGTCACCTAGAGCCAGGATTCACACTTGGGAAGTCTGGCTCTAGACCTCATGCTCTTAGTTGCTACTCAGTACTGGGGGGGAGCCTTGTGGATTTTCATTTAGACTTCCACTAGCTCCCTCAAGCCCCTAATGCTGCAGTCATATGGATTTACTTATTCTGGCCCAGATGGATCTTGGCACAGATTGCTGTGACTTGAAAGAATAGGCCTTCTTACTTTTGTACACATACTTACACACATCACTCTGCAAAGTCCTCTTTATTGAGAGCTCAGATAAAGTCCTCTTTTCTGAGAAGTCTTCAAGTAACATTAGATCTCTCCTTTTGCCATCCAGAAGCATTATTGTTAGTGCCGCTGTCATCATACCTATTGGAATTGTTTACATTTTTGTCTTCTTGAGTAAATAGTGAGGTCCTAGGGGTCAGGGTCTTTTCTTTTCTACCTCTATAGCCCTCTCAGCACCAAGCACAGAGCAGACATTTACTAGAACGCCAAACTGAAGGCAAATATGGTGTATGAATATTCGCTATGTAATTGTTCACATTTTCCTGTGAAGACTCTCTATGCACGTAACCATTTGTCTTTTGATTGCATTTAGTTATTGTTCTGGGTACGTGTGCTTTTCATGATGAGGGCAAAATGCAGAGGAAATGTCAAATACAATCCCGTGTCCAATGTGGAGGCTAAGGAGTCCTCCATAGATCATCACCTTCGTCTTTGGGTAACTCCTAAAATAATGAAAGAAATTTAAGACTTCCCTGGTGGCTCAGTGGTTAAGAATCCAACTGCCAATGCAGGGACTAAGGTTCAAGCCCTGGTCCGGGAAGATCCAACATGCCACAGAGCAACTAAGCCCGTGCACGACAAATACTGAGCCTGCACTCTAGAGCCCGTGAGCCACATCTACTGAGCCTGCATGCCGCATCTACTGAAGCCTGCGTGCCTAGAGCCTGTGCTCCGCAACAAGAGAAGCCACCACAATGAGAAGTCCGCGCACCGCAACGAGGAGTATCCCTCGTTCGCCACGACTAGAGAGAAAAGACTGCATGCAACAAAGACCCAATGCAGCCAAAAATGAATAAACAAATGTATTTTTTAAAAAAAGAAATTTCAATAATTCTTGGAAAATCCTGTAATGCTTCCCCCCCATACCAACCACTGGAACTTTCCTTGGGCTACCCTCTGCAGTTGTATACGCCATGGTTCCCCTCATGATCTCCTTGGAAAGGACTCAGTCATTTCTTTGTATTCATTATGCCTAATATGGCAGGTGCCTAAAATATAACTATGTAATGTTGATGGTAGTGATAATGTCAAGATGGTATCATCAAACACTGGAACATTCTGTTTATAAAAAGACTTATATTTACTGAATGAAAGAATGCATGCCCCTATATGGATACTTAGAGATCATCTTATTCTAACTCATTATTTCCTTGATGGGGAATCTGTTGTCCAAAGATTTAAGCCTTGCCAGTTTTCCAAAGGCTGACTAGTGATGGAACTGGGATTTGAACCTAGTCATTTTGCCTCATCGCCCAATGGCACTTGTTCTCATCTACATGGTAAAATTTAGGCCTTTGTAAGAAAATGAGGATTTCTTTTAAAATGTATCTAACTACATAGACTATTTGATCAAGGAACTGTGTCACGGAATTTTCTAGATAGCCCCCTGCCCCCCCCCCAAATTACTCCTTTCAGCTTTCTACCAAAACTTTGGGAAATTCATCAGTCCGTTTCACTGCCTAAGTAGTATATTCTGAACTTAACTGAATCTTTCTTCAATAATTTAGAATCTTGCTGGGTAAGAAAACTACAATTTGAAAAGATACAGCACCCCAATTGTCATTGCAGCTCTATTTACAATAGCCAAGACATGGAAGCAACCTAAATGTCCATCGACAGAGGAATGGATAAAGAAGATGTGGTACATATATACAATGGAATATTACTCAGCCACAAAAAAGAATGAAATAATGCCATTTGCAGAAACCTGGATGAACTTAGAGATTGTCATACTGAGTGAAGTAAGTCAGACAGAGAAAGACAAATATCATATGATATTGCTTATATATGGAATCTAAGAAAATGGTACAAATGAACTTATTTACAAAACAGAAATAGTGTCACAGATGTAGAAAACAAACTTATGGTTACCAGGGGGTAAGGGGGGGTGGATAAATTGGGAGATTGGGATTGACATACACACTACTATATACAAAATAGATAACTAATAAGGACCTACTGTATAGTACAGGGAACTCTACTCAATACTCTGTAATGGACTATATGGGAAAAGAATCTAAAAAGACTGGATATATGCTTATGTATAACAGATTCACTTTTCTGTACAGCAGAAGCTAACACGACATTGTAAATCAACTATTCTCCAATTAAAATTTTTAAAAATAATTAGAATTTCACAATGCTTTGGGCTCATTTCAGCAATCCCTGCATAACGGTGTAATGAAATAGGTTTAGGAAGTTGAGCTAAATATTGTATTACCTCATGACATACCTTAAGGATTAAAAACAATCATAGGTCCTAGTTGTTCTGTCACTGTTTAATTATTGTTCCTACACATCTAGTATGAGATGGTAGCAAAGGATTGGGGGATGGAAGAGGAGTAATCATGTAATTCAAAATTCTAATTAATTGGGTTCCAACTAGTTTAGATTTTGGAATTTTTCTATAATTTATGTATTGCAGAGTAACCCCAGATGTAGATGCATGCAAAGTAAAATAAATATATGTGGGGCTTCCCTTGTGGTGCAGTGGTTAAGAATCTACCTGCCAATGCAGGGGACAGAGGTTCAAGCCCTGGTCTGGGAAGATCCCACATGCCGCGGAGCAACTAAGCCCATGTGCCACAACTACTGAGCCTTTGCTCTAGAGCCCGCAAGCCATGGCTGCTGAGCCCGTGCACCACAACTACTGAAGCCTGCATGCCTAGAACTTGTGCTCCATCACAAGAGAAGCCACCGCAATGAGAAGCCCGCACACTGCAACGAAGAGTAGCCCCCGCTCACCACAACTAGAGAAAGCCCACGTGCAGCAGCAAAGACCCAACGCGGCCAAAAATAAATAAAAAATAAAATAAATTTATAAATAAATATATGTGAAATTTTGTAGCAGAAAGAACAGATGTTTTGGAGTCAAACAGGCCTGGCTTTGAATCCCAGCTCTACACACTGTCTGTAAGATGAAGGTCTGGTTATTTAACGTCTCTGAATCTCGTTTGTTTTTCATATACAATGGAGATAATAAGAGAGTTCTCATAGAGTTGTGCAGATTAAATCAAATGCTCAGTTCATGCTACGCATTCTATATATTTTGTTTCCTTCACTTAATCTTCCCAGTAAAAGAGAAGGTAGATTTATAAAGTAATGCCATATACTATAAACGATAGTAAAGATATAATTTTAGTTATATATGATAACATATATAACTAATGGCCCGAGTGCTAATTAGATTAACATTGCTTGGTGAAAAAAATTTTAAGAGAATCAGGAAGACTCTTAGACATTTATAGAGAGAAGATGAAATGTTAATGGGATATATTTTTAGTTCCATTAATACTGTCATTCTTGACTACAAATGATGAATCTTACAGAATGGGATATACTGAGCTAAGTTGATTCTACTTAAATTTTCATTAGCGGACTTGAGGCGCTGCCCTTGGGGGCAATTGTGAGCTGCCAGTTCAAGTTTTAAAGCAACTAAATGAAATGAAGGGTGAAGTGTATTTTTACTAACAGGCACAACTCTCCCATCTTCTTGTGACCTTCCCTCTGTGAGTTGCTTCTCTCTGGGGAGATGTTGGAGGGGCAGGATTCCAGCTTGGGGGAGAAGGGGAGTCCTTGGCAGAAGCCTGCTCTGTCCTGGATCAGCTGAGTGGATTCCTCTGAAGGAGAGAGAGGAGTCCGTTTCTATGACGATCCACAGCTGCTCTGCCAAGCCTGCCAGCCGAGGTGCCTGGCAGTGCTAATTGGTATGCGGACATCCGTTCATTCGACTTTGACCTAGAATTACCATCATCTTTCACAAGGTAGGCAATGAATCATTGTTTTAAGCCCTTGCTTTGTCTCCTTCAGCCTAGGTTTGATTTGTGTCAGAAATGCAGTCTCTGTAGGTCATTACCCATCTCAGCCAGGAAGGTTCCTGAAGGGTAACTTTTTTTTAACAGGCTAAGGTTTTGCTGGAAACAGAGTATTAGTTAAAAGTCTTAAGATCTCAGAGGTAACTGATTGTAACCCAGCTCTGCCACTCAGTGGCTCTGTGGTCTTAGGTAAACTGCTTGACTCCTTTAAGTTAGTGATCTCATCTGTAAAATGGGGCTAACAAGATTTCGATCCTCACAGGATTGCCATGGGTTGTGGGCAGGGATGAAGTGGAGAGACTCTCTGATGCCCGTGTTGGCATCTGGGATGAGAAAGTGCAACTACATGGATGGATACCTAGATGGCTGGCACCTGAGTTCCACTCACTTGTGGTCCATCTAGACTGCCTGGTTCTTCCCATTAAGGTTGCATCCTTAGTAATTCAGTTTATTTCCCTTCATCCTTTACCCTCCTTGACTTTGAGAATACTGAAGAGCTGAGAAGAAATCTATAACAACAAAACACCAATGTGAATTCAAATTACTTCTCTCAGTAATCTATCAAAAAGTTCATTTTATGTTTTTGTTTAACTCCTATTTTATATTCTAATCTTACTCCTAGAATTCTAGAGAGAGAACTAACTACAGATGTTGAGTTCTTTCTTTGGTTAGCTTGAGATGGAATACACTAAGAGGAGGTGAAGTTCAGGTGTATCCTAATAGAAGTAAAACCAATGACGAAGACTAAAGATTTATTGAGCACACAATATATGCCAGTTACTGTGGACATAGAGACAGTAATACAAAAACTGGGGCTGTGAAACATGTTCTTCTAGTTCTATCAAGGTCACATAACAATTGTGAAGAACTAGGGCAGATTTGAGTCCCAGCTCTTCCGCTCTGCAATGTTAACCTCTCTGAGCCTCCTTTTTATAATCTACAAAATTAGACAATGCTTATAATGCTTAGCACAGGATATGGGACTCTTAGTAAATAACAGCACTTAAAAAAAATCTATGCATCTTATGCGAACGTTGTTATTGGAGTTCAGGTATGAAGCCACTGCAAATGAGAGCTTTAAGTTCCTCCAGGGAACTTTTTAGAGTGAAATGGGAATTCAGCAACACTAATTTCCCATGGACCATTTCCAAAGGGACAGTGTAATGGTAGAACAATTCCCAAGTAGGATTTTACTGATGTAAAACAACTGGACATAAACAGAGAAAAAATATTTGGAAGTTTCTATATTTAAAAAAATGTAGTGCAAATACCCAGATAAAGTTTAGGGTTTTTCTCTATAGTTATAGTGTGACTTTGAATGAAACCAATTAATTCTCACTGTGTCCATCATAAATATCACTGTCTCACTGATTCTGGAGCCAGTACTGTCCCAACCATGACTCACTGGAAGCAATTGTACAAGTGCAGGGATTTTGTCTTTCTGCATTGTTAGTTGTTACAACTATTGATTTTTCTCTGTGAACATGGATCCTTGTCTTCTCAAAGGGCACTTTCTCTTATCCTAATATTCAAACTACCTAAATGTCAAACGTATTTTTTTGTCCAGCTGCGTTAAAAACATAATTATTAATCCTCCTCCAACCCCCCATGTCTTCTGCTGTTGCACTCTGTCTCTTATGGAAGAGACCAGAGCACAGCTCTGAAGAGCGCTGGGCAGGCAGCAATGTCTCAACATGTTCCTGGCGTGGGAGGGGATTCTGTGAGCGAGTTGGCTGCCACATCTGGGGGAGGCCTGGGTGATGAAAGATGGCAGCTGTGATGATGAGAGAGGGGCCAGTTTCCGGGAGGCAGGGGCAGTCTCCTCTCTTATTCCTTCCACCTCAATCCAAATGCCATTTGTGTGAATCAGCTGCCGCTTGGCCTCAAGGGACTTTGCTGCCAGATGCTCCCCTTCCCCCCTCTTGAAGCAAGAGCCAAACCCCCTCCTGACCCCTCCACCTGCAGTGAAGTCTTCTAGGGCCACTTGATGGTCACGGGGAGTGCAGGACACAGTAGCGGGCTTTTTTTCTTACGCACAATGTGTAATAGGACTTTGAAAGCAACAGTGAAGGAGTTGGAGCTGCTCCTGGTTTCGTCAGTGAGTGTTTAGCTGCCACTTTCCCTCGCATTGTTGAGCACTTACTGTGCGTGGGTCTCTGTGCTAAATGCGTGATATACAGCATCTCATTTATCCTCAGAACAACCCTGTGAGATGGCTGTCGTGCTCCTCTGGACTGTACAGCTATGGCAGAGGATGCAGGATTTGAGTTCTGGTCCTCATGCCTATTACTCTCCCTTAGACACAAAGACTCTAGAATGTGAGGTACTGGGGCATCCTGCTCTTTGTGGGTCCGAATATGCAAACTGTAGATGAAATGGAAGAGTCCTGAGGTCCGGGTTTCTCGCCAGCCACTGGAGGGCAAGAGCAGTGGTCTAGAAGAGCCTCTGAGGCACCTGCACTGCCCTGGGGACTCTTGCATTTTCTGGAAAAATTACCAGTGGGGACACTAGGTCAGAGATGACAGGAAGGCTCCTGCCATGGCTGAGCAAGCAGCCCTCAGCTTCTACACTTACTGCAGCAAGTACTGTATGCCTTTCCCGGGGGCTCTGGCTGGTTGCTCCAGGGGGCTCTGCCTCCTCCAACTGGTATTGCCCTGAATAATTCCATAATGCCGCCACGGTGGGTGAACTCTGCCTTCTTGCTGCCGCCCTCACCTTAGTGTTGGTGGTGACTTGGCTGGTCCATGGTACTGTCCTGACTCACGTGACTGCCGTGCCTTGCCCGAGATGCTTCTCAGAACCTGGATTAGCACCCGAGAGAGCCTCTGTTGGCTCATGCCTGTAGAACTTTCCATTCCACACCTTCACCACCTCCTCCCCTCATACCATTTTGAAGCAACTTGGAAATTCTAGTGAACTTTCTATAAAGCTATAAACTCAATGTCCAAGTTTCCCTTGTCTGTCTTTCCCTTGTGGTTGCCCTTCTGATCATTACATTAGATTCACAATATTACTGAGATGTGTGAACTGCAATGTATTCTTTAGGATTCTTTGGTTGCAAGCAAGAGACCAAACCTGGTTAACTTAACACAGTGAAAATGAGAGAGAGAGTCAGAGGGGTGGGCGGGGGGACCCTAGAGAAAGAGCTGGGGAGAGGAAGAGGAGAGAGAGAGGAAGGGTGACAACTCCAACCACTCCTTGCTCTCTGTCACTCTACTAAATATTTCCCTTTTGGGAAGGAGACTGGTCTAGCTGGACCCACGTACCCTGGGTGAGACACCTTTATTGACCATCCACCAAGACTGCGTGCCGTGGAGAGTAGGATATGCCCCTAAAGTAGTCGTTAGAGGGGAAAGCGAATGCTGCTCAGGCACGAATAGCAAACATCCACCAAAGGAAAATGAAGCTTCCTTTGTCACCTTCTAAAGCATCTCTAGACATTACTATGAAAGATTTTCTTAGTTTTAGTTTTTTTAGAGCCTAGAATTCAACTTGGGCAGTAAAAATAAACAATTTTCTCTAAAAATGAAAGTTGCCAATGAGTTATGGTTTTTACTCAAACTTTCGTATTTGAATATTTGGATTGCTGGTGGAACCGCACAGTGGCATCTGTGTTCCGCTATGTGTGTAACAGAGCAGGACGTGTAAGAACCCACGGGCTCCAAGGCTGCAGGCAGAGGGTTTTTGTATCCTGTTAGCTTGGGCAGCTTTCAGATGTTTAGACTGACGTACTTAAGGCTGAACCTCTACACCCCTCAGGAGTGCCCACGCACATTCTCACTGTTTGTATTAGTAATTGTGCCTTGGGCACATATGGCCTTATGCTAAAAAAAACCCTACCAGGCGACTGCCTTTCCTGAAATCTCTCCCAGGATCTCCCGTGGGCCTCTCCATCTCTGTTATCACGTGGTTCCCTGTGTTCCCAGGTTAGTTATACAAAGGTCTTTGTAACAGTTTCGTGTGTTCAACTTTCTTCCTCTGTGCAGCCAGGCACAGCAAGGTCTTAGAAACAGTCTGCAGTCCATTGGCTCCTCTGAGATGGCTACGGAATCATGTTCTAACACAATTCCTTAGAGAAAAAAATTCAGCATAATCTTTGAATTTTACTCATTGGCAGATTGGGTCTCATTGGCAAGATGTGAAAAGAATCTCACTGTAAGGTGATTTCACCTGTTAGGTGTGGGCTTTGAGGACAGCTTTCTTGTGAGGCTCTCGATTCCTCTGCAGACCTTTTACAGTCTGGCTCTGTCTGTCTTCTGTCCTCACCTCCAACCATTAGCTTCACACAATCCTTTCCCCTCACTTCATACACACAATATATTGGCCCCTCCACAAAACTTACTGGTCTCTGAGTTTGTTGAGTACCTTTAGGCCTCTGAGTTTTTGTGTGTACTGTTTTATTCTTCTTTTTTTAATTTTTTATTTATTTTTGGCTGTGCTGGGTCTTTGTTGCTGCGCACACGCTTTCTCTAGTTGAGATGAGTGGGGACTACTCTTCATTGCGGTGCACGGGCTTCTCATTGCGGTGGCTTCTCTTGTTGCAAAGCACAGGTTCTAGGCGTGCAGGCTTCAGTAGTTGTGGGACGCAGCTCAGTAGTTGTGGCTCACGGGCTCTAGAGCACAGGCTCAGTAGTTGTGACGCACGGGCTTTGTTGCTCCATGGCATGTGGGATCTTCCTGGACCAGGGCTCAAACCTGTGTCCCCTGCCTTGGCAGGTGGATACTTAACCACTGTGCCACAGGGAAGCCCTGTGCTGTTTTATTCTTATAATGCCTGTCCACCTACTTTTCCACCAGGTGAAACCTTCTTTCCCCACCTGTTCACCTACCCCATCACAGGCAGCTGGTCCCTCCCTTGCTCTGTGCTTCTGTAGCAATTGGCTTTACCTCTACCCTGGTGCTCTGTTGTTTATAATCATGCATTTGGGTTGTCTCCCCGACTAGATAATGAACCTTGACACACAGCAGATGCTCAGTGAATTTGAATGATCATAATGGGAAGTGGTTTAGCAAAAATACAGTCAACATAAATTCATAGAGGTCATAAAGGATCTAAAGTAATTGTCAGGACTGAAAACTACTGACAACAGTACTTGAATTGAGAAGATGTCTTGACTAGGAAGGGTTTGATGTCTCCCACATTTTTCTTTGGGTAATAACTAATATTTCTGAAGAGCTCTCTCATAGGAGCTATGGTTGTAGGCCCAGAAACTAATGGGAACAAGCCCCAGCCATTGTTACTATAGAAGTCAGGTCTATTATGGCTAAAAGCACAAGGTACATTAAAGGAAGTAAAGAATACATTGTGCTTCCCACTTCTCTGTGTGGAGCTAACCCATCACTTTGTGGTTTACTGCTCTGCTCTGTGAAAGGAAAGAGTGCTCCTAAAACTTGTTAGAAACAGATAGCTCATTACATGAAAATGTAGATGGTTTTTACATTGGTTAAACCTTGAAAACTGCTTCTTGAAATTTATTTGAAAACTTTAGCATCACCTGCAAAATTTTGGTGTCCTAAAGGGGGAGAGGGAGAGTGAGTTACAGAGTTTGTATAGCACAAGGGAATTTAGAGCCTTGTTTATCTCTGGCTCTGACTTTCTACATATCCTTTTAGAAATATGTTTATTGGAGGGACTTTCAAGATGATGGAGGAGTAAGACGTGGAGATCGCCTTCCTTCCCACAAATACGTCAAAAATACATCTACATGTGGCACAAGTCCTACAGAACACCTACTGAACGCTGGCAGAAGACCTCAGACTTTCCAAAAGGCAAGAAACTCCCCACCTACCTGGGTAGAGCAAAAGAGAAAAGAAAAAACAGAGACAAAAGAATAGGGACGGGACCTGCACCTCTGGGAGGGAGCTATGAAGGAGGATAAGTTTCCACACACTAGGAAGCCCCTTCATTGGCAGAGATAGAGGTGGGCAGGGTGGAAGCTACGGAGCCATAGAGGAGAGCGCAGCAACAGGGGTGCAGAGGGCAAAGCGGAGAGATTCCCGCACAGAGGATTGGGGCCAACCAGCACTCACCGGCCAGAGAGGCTTGTCTGCTCACCTGCCAGGGTGGGCGGGGCTGGGAGCTGAGGCTCGGGCTTTGGAGGTTGGATCCCAGGGAGAGGACTGGGGTTAGCTGTGTGAACACAGCCTGAAGGGGGCTAGTGCGCCACAGCTAGCCAGGAGGGAGTCCGGGAAAAAGTCTGGAGCTGCCTAAGAGGCAAGAGACCGTTGTTTCGAGGTGCGTGAGGAGAGAGGATTCCTTCCCTGTCTGCCCACAGAAGCAAGCCTAAACAAGCTCCAGAGACGGGTGTGAGCCACACCTATCATTTCAGACCCCAGAGACAGGCATGAAACATTAATGCTGCTGCTGCAGCCACCAAGAAGCCTGTGTGCAAGCACAGATCAGTATCCACATGCTCCCCCGAAGGATCCCGTGCAGCCCACCACTGCCAGGGTCCCATGATCCAGGGACAAATTCCCTGGGAGAACACACGGGACGCCGCAGGCTGTTGCAACATCGTGGTAGCCTTGGCTGCCACAGGCTCCCCCCGCATTCCGTACCCCTCCCTCCCGCCAGCCTGAGTGAGCCAGAGCCCCCTAATCAGCCGCTGCTTTAACCCCTTCCTGTTTGGGCAGGAACAGATGCCTGAGGGCAACCTACTCGCAGAGGTGGGGCCAAAACCAAAGCTGAACCCCAGGAGCTGTGCGCACAAAGAAGGGAAAGCGCAATCTCTCCATGCAGCCTCAGGAACAGTGAATTAATCCCCACAATCAACTTGAGGTACCCTGCATCTGTGGAATACCAAATAGACAATGAATCAACCCAAAATTGAGTTGGTAAACTTTGGGAGCAACTGTAGACTTGGGGTTTGCTGTCTGAAACTGACTTGCTTCTGATTTTTATGTTTATCTTAGTATAGTTTTTAGTGGTTGTTATCATTGGTGGATTTGTTTATCATTTTGGTTGCTTTCCTTTTTCTTTATTATGTTTCAATTTTTTTATTTTAATAATATTTTTATTTAAATAACTTGATTTGATTTCTTTTTAAATTTATTTCTTTTTAAAAATTATTTTATTTTTCTTATTTTATTGCTTTTCTTCTGAGCCATGTGGCTGATAGGATCTTGGTGCTTCAGCCTGGTGTCAGGCCTGAGGCTCTGAGGTGAGAGACCTGTGTTCAGGACATTGGACAACCAAAGACCCCCTGCCCCACGTAATATCAATCGGCAGGAGTTCTCCTAGACATCTCCATCTCAACACTAAGACCCAGCTCCACCCAACAGCCAGAAAGCTCCAGTGCTGGATGGCCCATGCCAAACAACTAGCACGACAGGAACACAACGCCACCCATTAGCAGAGAGACTGCCTAAAATCAAAATAAGTTCACAGGCACCCCAAAACATACCACTGGACACAGCCCTACCCACCAGAGAGACAAGATCCAGCCCCACCCACCAGAACAAGGGACCAGTACGGTCCACCAGGAAGCCTACAGAAGCCATTGAACCAACCTTACCTACTGGTGGCAGACACCAAAAACAACAAGAACTATGAACCTGCAGCCTGTGAAAAGGAGACCCCAAACACAGTAAGTTAAGCAAAATGAGAAGACAGAGAAACACACAGCAGATGAAGGAGAAAGGTAAAACCCCACCAAACCAAACAAATGAAGAGGAAATAGGCAGTCTACCTGAAAAATAATTCATAGTAATGATAATAAAGATGATCCAAAATCTGGAAATAGAACGGAGAAAATACAGAAAACGTTTAAAGGACTTGGAGAAACTAAACAACAAACAAACAATGATGAACAATACAATAAATAAAATTAAAAATTCTCTAGAAGGAATCAATATCAGAATAACTGAGACAGAAGAACAGATAAGTGACCTGGAAGTTAAAATAGTGGAAATAACTAACGCAGAGCAGAATAAAGAAAAAAGAATGAAAACAATATAGGACAGTCTCAGAGACTTCTGGGACAACATTAAATGCACCAACATTCGAACTGTAGGGGTCCCAGAAGAAGAAGAGAAAAATAGAGGTCTGAGAAAATATATGAAGAGATTATACTTAAACACTTCCCTCACGTGGGAAAGGAAATAGTCAGTCAAGACCAGGAAGTGCAGAGAGTCCCATATAGGATAAATCCAAGGAGAAACATGCCAAGACACATATTAATCAAACTATCAAAAATTAAATGCAAAGGAAAACCATTAAAAGCAACAAGGGAAAAGCAACAAATAACATACAAGGGAATTCCGATAAGGTTAACAGCTGATTTTTCAGCAGAAACTCTGCAAGCCAGAAGGGAGTGGCAGGACATATGGTGGTGAAAGGGAAAAATGTACAACCAAGATTACTCTACCCAGCAAGGATTTCATTCAGATTTGATGGAGAAATTAAAAACTTTACAGACAAGCAAAAGTTAAGAGAATTCAACACCACCAAACCAGCTTTGCAACAAATGCTAAAGGAACTTCTCTAGGCAGGAAACACAAGAGAAGGAAAAGACCTACAAAAACAAACCCAAAGCAATTAAGAAAATGGCAATAGGAACATACATATCAATAATTACCTTAAATGTAAATGGATTAAATGCTCCAACCAAAAGACATAGACTGGCTGAATGGATCCAAAAACAAGACCTGTATATATGCTGTCTACAAGAGACCACTTCAGACCTAGGGACACATACAGACTGAAAGTGAGGGGATGGAAAAAGATATTCCATATAAATGGAAATCAAAAGAAAGCTGGAGTAGCAATTCTCATATCAGACAAAATAGTCTTTAAAATAATGACTATTATAAGAGACAAAGAAGGATACTACATAATGATCAAGGGATCAATCCAAGAAGAAGATATAACAATTGTAAATATTTATGCAACAAACATAGGAACACTGCAATACATAAGGCAAATGCTAACAGCCATAAAAGGGGAAATTGACAGTAACACAATCATAGTAGGGGACTTTAACACCTCACTTTCACCAATGGACAGATCATCCAAAATGAAAATGAATAAGGAAACACAAGCTTTAAATGACACATTAAACAACATGGACTTAATTGTTATTTATAGGACATTCCATCCAAAAACAACAGAATACACTTTCTTCTCAAGTATTCATGGAATATTCTCCTGGATAGATCATATCTTGGGTCACAAATCAAACCTTGGTAAATTTAAGAAAATTGAAATCATATCAAGTATCTTTTCTGACCACAATGCTATGAGGCTAGATATCAATTACAGGAAAAAATCTGTAAAAAATAAAAACACATTGCAGCTAAACAATATGCTTCTAAATAACCAAGAGATCGCAGAAGTAATCAAAGAGGAAATCAAAAAATACCTAGAAACAAAAGACAATGAAAACACGAGGACCCAAAACCTATGAGAAAAGCAGGTCTAAGAGGGAAGTTTGTAGCAATACAATCCTACCTCAAGAAACAAGAAAAATCTCACATAAACAACCTAACCTTAAACCTAAAGCAATTAGAGAAAGAAGAATTAAAAAAAAACCCAAAGTTAGCAGAAGGAAAGGAATCATAATGATCAGAGAAGAAATAAATGAAAAAGAAATGAAGGAAACAATAGCAAAGATCAAAAAAACTACGCTTCCCTGGTGGCGCAGTGGTTGAGAGTCTGCCTGCCAATGCAGGGGACGTGGGTTCATGCCCCAGTCCGGGAGGATCCCACATGCGGCGGAGTGGCTGGGCCCATGAGCCATGGCCGCTGAGCCTGCGCATCTGGAACCTGTGCTCCGCAAGGGGAGAGGCCACAACAGTGAGAGGCCCGCGTACCGCAGAAAAAAACAAAAAAACAAAAACTAAAAGCTGGTTCTTTAAAAAGATAAACAAAATTGATAAACCATTAGCCAGACTCAACAAGAAAAAAAGGGAGAAGACTCAAAGCAATAGAATTAGAAATGAAAAAGGAGAAGTAAAAACTGACACTGCAGAAAGACAAAGGATCATGAGAGATTATAACAAGCAGCTATATGCCAATAAAGTGGACAATCTGGAAGAACTGGACAAATTTGTAGAAAAGCACAACCTTCTGAGACTGAACCAGGAAGAAATAGAAAATATAAAGAGGACATTCACAAGCACTGGAATTGAAGCTGTGATTAAAATTTTCCAACAAGCAAAAGCCCAGGTCCAGATAGTTTCACAGGTGAATTCTATCATTTAGAGAAGAGCTAACACCTATCCTTCTCAAACTCTTACAAAATATAGCAGAGGGAGGAACACTCCCAAACTCATTCTACGAGGCCACCATCCCTCTGATACCAAAACCAGACAAAGATGTCACAAAGAAAGAAAACTACAAGCCAATATCACTGATGAACATAGATGCAAAAATCCTCAACAAAATACTAGCAAACAGAATCCAACAGCACATTAAAAGGATCATACACCATGATCAAGTGGGGTTTATCCCAGGAATGCAAGGATTTTTCAATATATGCAAATCAATCAATGTGATACACCATATTAACAAACTGAAGCATAAAACCATATGATAATCTCAATAGATGCAGAAAAAGCTTTTGACAAAATTCAACACCATTTGTGATAAAAACTCTCCAGAAAGTAGGAATATAGGGAACTTAGCTCAACATTATAAAGGCCATATATGACAAACCCGTAGCCAACATTGTTCTCAATGGTGAAAAACTGAAACCATTTCTTCTAAAATCAGGAACAAGACAAGAATGCCCAGTCTCACCGCTATTATTCAACATAGTTTTGGGAATTTTAGACACAACAATCAGAGAAGAGAAAGAAATAAAAGGAATCCAAGTTGGAAAAGAAGAAGTAAAACTGTCACTGTTTGCAGATGACATGATACTATACATAGAGAATCCTAAAGATGCTACCAGAAAACTACTACAGCTAATCAATGAATTTGGTAAAGTAGCAGGATACAAAATTAATGCACAGAAATCTCTGGCATTCCTATACACTAATGATGAAAAATCTGAAAGAGAAATTAAGAAAACACTCCCATTTACCACTGCAACAAAAGGAATAAAATACCTAGGAATAAGCTTACCTAAGGAGACAAAACACCTGTATGCAGTAAACTGTAAGACACTGATGAAAAAAATTAAAGATGATACAAACAGATGGAGAGAGATACCATGTTTTTGGAATGGAAGAATCAACATGTGAAAATGACTCTACTACCAAAGCAATCTACAGATTCAGTGCAATCCCTATCAAACTACCAATGGCAATTTTCACAGAAAAAGAACAAAAAATTTCACAATTTTTTTGAAACACAAAATACCCCCAATAGCCAAAGCAATCTTGAGAAATAAAAACGGAGGTGGAGGAATCAGGCTCCTGGACTTCAGACTATACTACAAAGCTACTGTAATCAAGACAGTATGGTACTGGCACAAAAACAGAAATATAGATTAATGGAACAGGATAGAAAGCCCAGAGATAAACCCATGCACATATGGTCACCTTATCTTTGATAAGGGAGGCGAGAATATACAATGGAGAAAAGACAACCTCTTCAATAAGTGGTGCTGGGAAAACTGGACAGGTACATGTAAAAGAGTGAAATTAGAACACTCTCTAATACCATGCACAAAAATAAACTCAAAATGGATTAAAGACCTAAATGTAAGACCAGATCCCATAAAACTCTTAGAGGAAAGCATAGGCAGAACCCTCCATGACATAAATCACAGCAAGATCCTTTTTGACCCACCTCCTAGAGAAATGGAAATAAAAACAAAAATAAACAAATGGGACCTAAAGAAACTTAAAAGTTTTGCATAGCAAAGGAAACCATGAACAAGATGAAAAGACAACCCTTAGAATGGGAGAAAATATTTGCAAATGAAGCAACTGACAAAAGGATTAATCTCCAAAATTTATAAGCAGCTCATGCAGCTCAATATCATAAAAACAAACAACCCAATTCAAAATGGACAGAAGACCTAAATAGACATTTCTCCAAAGAAGATATACAGATTGTCAACAAACACATGAAAGGATGCTCAACATCACTAATCATTAGAGAAGTGCACATCAAAACTACAGTGAGGTATCACCTGACACCAGTCAGAGTAGCCATCATCAAAAAATCTACAAACAGTAAATGCTGGAGAGGGTATGGATAAAAGGGAACCCTCTTGCACAGTTGATGGGAATGTAATGTTATAAAGCCACTATGGAGAACAGTTTGGAGGTTCCTTAAAAAACTAAAAATAGAACTACCACATGACCCCGCAATCCCACTACTGGGCATATACCCTGAGAAAACTGTAATTCAAAAAGAGTCATGTACCACAATGTTCATCACAGCACTGTTTACAATAGCCAGGACATGGAAGCAACCTAAGTGTCTATCAACAGATGAATGGATAAAGAAGATGTGGCACATGTATACAATGGAATATTACTCAGCCATAAAAAGAAATGAAATTGAGTTATTTGTAGTCAGGTGGATGGACCTAGAGTCTGTCATACAGAGTGAAGTAAGAAAGGGAAAAGCAAATACTGTATGCTAACACAGATATATGGAATCTAAGAAAAAAAATCAGTTTAGATATCATAGGGGCAGGACAGTTATAAAGATGCCGATGTAGAGAATGGACTTGAGGACATGGGGAGGGGGAAGGGTACGCTGGGACAAAGTGAGAGAGTGGCATGGACATATATACACCACCAAATGTAAAATAGATAGCTAGTGGGAAGAAGCCGCATAGCACAGGGAGATCAGCTCGGGTGCTTTGTGACCACCTAGAGGGGTGGGATAGGGAGGGTGGGAGGGACACGCAAGAGGGAGGGGATATGGGGATATATGTATACATATAACTGATTCACTTTGTTATACAGCAGAAACTAACACAACATTGTAAACAACTATACTTCAATAAAAATGTTAAAAAAGAAAAGAAATATGTTTATTTTGTCTCCCTCATTTTTAAAATGTAATCATTTAAAAGTACTAAACCATTCCATTAAAAATAATCACAGAATGATTGTATTTACAAAGTGAAAAAGCACTCATACTTTTTAAATTCAAATTCAAATTTCCATATAGATATTACCAAGATGTCACTTGGCCTGTCTCTGTCCCTCATTAAGTCAGAATATATCAATTTAACATTCTCCCTCCCATGGCCCACTATTTTCATGGTCTTTGAGAGTCCAGAGATTTCTTTAGGGTGTTTGAAAGTTCCAGAGAGCTTATTTCCTCTTTGCCCATTCTGTGTGTCAATCTAATATAACCCTAAGTTAACTAGATTCAAACTCTCATGGTTTTCCATCTTGGTGCAAAAATTCCCATTACCAATAATTTTTCATGAGTAACAGAAGGTTTTGTTATTTAGCATTTAATCACATGGGCTCTGCCTTCAGACTTTCAACTATTCTCCCTCTTATAGATCTTCTCTCCCCAGACTTTGTCCTTCAGGGTTCTAATATCTACTTCAAATGAGCTTGTCAAAAAAAAAACTCAAAAAGGTGGGCTTGCCCTGCTACTGCCCTCAGACACAGGCAGAAGAGGCCCCTGCCTTGGGCCGTGTGCTGTAGAAGGCTGACCCTGGGTCTGCATTCCATACCCTACACCCCAAACGTACACATCAAGAGCAAGAATTCACAGGGCTAGGGGATGTCTCCCCTGGGAATCTGCACCCCTCTCTTTTACACTGTGCTTTTGGTACCTGAGATCCTCAAATTGCCTGCCACTTCTCCCTCCAGCTTGCTTCCAAAGGCCTGCACAGCGCTCTTCCCCTCGCCCCTCCTCTCTTCTTGAGGGCTGACGTGCTGCTGAGTGCAAACTCCCAGGCCTGATGTGTGGCCAAGGGACAGTAGTTGTGGGCAGAGTTGTAGACAGAACTGAGTTGTCCACATGCTTGTGTGTGAGTCCCTGGTGAGGTGGGATAGAGCCAGGGATGTGAAGAGAAGGAGAAGTGGCCCATAGGCTATGGGTGATGGACAGCGGCCAGGCTCATCTCCCTGTACCTCTATGTTTGGTCTGAGTTCTTCATTCTCACCTGACTCTCAGATGATTTTGAAAGTACTTTTGTCAAGGTAGAACATATTTTATTCAACAGTTTGTTAGTTTGATTTAAAACTTTTAAATATTTAGATATATGATGTGTGGCTTCCATGTGTGCTTTCACTCCAGGCTGGCCTGCTCTACCTAAAAAGTATTTTCCTTCTAGTTGACTATACAATTTTTTTTTCCATCTCATGTTATGTGGATTTGCTTAAAGCTGGATACCTTGGATCTAAGAGTAAGATAACATGGTTATAAATAACCAGAATATCTTGGTGCTGGTTAGCTAATTGTGTTTCTAAACAACTTATTGACTTATTCACATACATTAAAAATACAAAATATAACTACTGGTGTATATCATATTAAATGCATAAAGGGAGTTTATAAAACAAATAATAGATTATATAAATACGAGAAAACCTTAACAGAGTGCTAAGTGAAAAAAATGTTCTAAAATAGCATGTACAGTAAGTGGGCACTTTTATTTTTTAAAATATATATATATCATTAGAAAAAATGAAAAGAATGCACACCAAAATGTTAAAGGTCTTTTGGAGATGAAATTCCTGTTTATTTATATTATATATATTTTTAAACTCTCTGGATTGATTTTATATTGCTTTTGTAAAATTAGATTTAAATAATTATACAGGAGAAAAATATTTGAGAGCTACAGTAGTAAAAGACATTGTTGGGTTTCTTTTCACTATTGATTTTATGACAATAAAATGGTTATAATTTGTTTTATGTTTCACTCAAAGAAAATCTTTTAACAGGGTCAGATCTGTAGTGCCTGCTACATTTCTCCTGAGTTTATACAGTGCATGTTTAATTTAACTTCAGTTTTAAGGAAGGTCAAAGGATCAAATCAACATATATTGATGGAATAAAGGAAGTTTTTCATTTTATCTCAACCTCCTGTATTGATTGGGATGTTTGCTTGCTTCTTTTAAACATAAAGACGTTAGTAGACTCAGAACAGATTTCACATATCGTAAAAGAGTATCAAGATTTCCATCATACCTTATTTATTTTGTGGTCATTAAATGAAATAGTGGAACATTTTCAGATGGGTAATCTTCTGTAATTGTTACGTAGATTTTCCTGAAACTTGGGCAAAGTTTATAAAGATTTGATTTACTGAGCAAGTTCTATAGTTCACAGACCCACTAGGCTTTGCATGAGTGGTTAGCATAAACAACTTGTTCATCAGTTTTCTCTTGTTTGTGTTAAGGGGATTAAAATGCTTAGATTTTAAATTTCTTGATTAATTATCTCTATCAACCCCTGGTAGAGTTCATGTGGTTTTCTAAATTGGTGTCATTTTCAGCCATTGTATTTTATTGGCTAAAGAATTTTCTACAACTTGGATTTTCTATGAACATAAAAAGCTTTGGTTCCAAAAAGCACTCAGAAAGTTGTCAAGACAGATGCTTTCCTGTTAGACTCTTAATCCAGCTTACCCATTGGAGAGCCAATTAACTAATTAGTTAATGTATTAATCTTAATTATTAAAAAAAAAGATTTCCCAATTTCTTGAATTATTGCAGTATTTAAAACTCTCAGTTTCTTCTGAAGCAGCAAGTTCTTAGTGAATATTTTTTTATGTGCCTATTACTGTGCAAAGCTGGAAGAGTTGGGAGGAGTGGTAGGCATAAGGCAGCAGGAATTATAAGGAGAAATAGGAGTGATGGTGTGTGTTGTGGGCCAACCTTGGGTGTTAGCATCAGACAGAGCTGTGTGTAAATTCTGGTTCTGCTACTTACTGGCACGGTTGTGTGACAGTGGGCAATCTTTTTAATCATCAAGCTCCAATAAAAAGCTTAATGAAATCCACCTTCCAGAATAGTAGTGAGCATAAGGCATGTGAGTATCTGGAACATGGTTGAGGTAAGCGAGGGTAGAGGGACAGAATGAGACCTGGCAGGAACGCAGTCATGGGGAGGGAAAGGAAGGACGAAATATAGGGAAGTTGAAAATGGACAGCAAACAATTCCCAGTGAGGTTTCAAGGGCCCTTTGTATTCTAAAGACCTTTATTTAAATGACCTTTAACGTTCCATTTTGGGGATGACTAGTCCTTGCTCTTTAGTCTTTCCTTGTAATCATCACTTTCCAACCCTTTAATCATCGTTACAGCTTTCCTCTGTAGTTTCATACTTCTCTCTCTGGTTGTGGATACTGGAAGTTTGAACAGTACTCTGTGCCCGTGGAGACAGTAGCATCACTCTTGCTCTCCTCTTCTCTTTATAATTAGTCGAGAGAAAGAGAAGTGAGCAGCAGATGACAGTTTAAATATACACGCCTAAATATATGTTCCTGACCAAGCATGCTACAGGGGTCTGGTGTAATAGTGATTGCAAACACTTTTAGAATATCTACTGTGTGCCTAGCACTGTTCCAGGTGCTTTACACATATTAACTTGTTAGCTTCACCGCAACTCAATCCAGTAGGTATTAATGTATCCCCACTGTATGGACCAAAGTACAGAGAGGTTATATCACATATCCGAAGTTACAGAACTAGCAAGTGGCAGACCCAGGAGTTGGATGTAAGCAATCTGACTTCAGCCAAGGCACTCATAACCACTGTGCTATGCTACCTCGCCCTAGCTGAAAGCAGCAGGTCTTGAGTACCTGGATGAAGAATTTCAAAAATATGTAGGAATTTATACATATTTTATATGAATTCTAACAGGCTAGGTTTGGGAGTGGGAATGGAGTATTTTCAAGATGAGAGACCATGGCAAATGAAAGGCTGGAGGTGAGATGAGCCGATGGTCTCTGCTGTATTGGAGAATAAGATTGTATTGATGAGTTGGAGCTGAATTATTTCTCAAAATGTAGCATATTATCATCTCATTACGAATCTTTAATAGGATAGGCTATAGGGAACCCCTGAAGATTCAGAGTTAGGAAAGATGTTGAGAAGTGGGTATGAAACATGGGAAGAATGAATTAACAAGGTTATGGAGCATGCCTAAGAGGATAAAGTCCAAGTAAGATGAAAAACCAACCAACCAACCAACCAAAAGATGCTTGATGATAGTTTAGATGAAAACAATGTAGTTAAATCTCACATTTTTGAGTCTGATGGACTGGGAGAGAGTGTGGGTGCCTTTAGAATCAGAATTTTGAGTTGGAAGGGACTTTGGAAATAATTGAGTCCAGTTCATTTAATCAATAGGACAAGGAAAACCAAGACCCAGGAGATTGTCCCAGGTCACGTGGGCAGATGTGGGGGAGTTAGGGCTAGAACCCTGTTGTCCACCATTGGTCTAGAGTGTTGCCATGATATTGATCTTCTACAGATTGGCTGACATTTGCTAGAATTTACAGCATTGCTTTAGTAAATGGATGCCATGTAGATGGTCTGTGTGTGAGGCGTATGAGGCATTCAGGACCGTACTTTCTGAAGTCGTGACCAGCTATGTGACTGAAATGGGAAGCTGAGAAGAGTAGTCACTTTGGGAGAAACTTACCAGATCATTTCTTGGTGGGAAAGGATAAGAAGGGTGCAGATGATGATTCTGAGCTCACAGTTTCTCCTAATGTAGAAAAAGGATGTCAGCTGTGTTAAAGTTTGTTCTCAGAAGTTAGCAGATTTGGATGGATATTGATTGAAACCAGTTTATTTTGAAGGAAGAGCATTTTTCTTTTCATTTCCAGAGATTCAGATATTATGCATGCAATTTTATTAAGAATTGATATTTATTTTATTAAGACTTGATAATTATTCACCTAGAAATGTAAAAAAATTCACTTTTATTTAGAGAGTATGCTAATGAATGATTTTCTCTATATCCTGATAATTTTTTATAACCCTCTGTTGAATTTCTGATACATTTTCTCTTTTGAGATAGAGTCAGAGGATAGCAATGTGTAATGTGGCTCTACAGGATTAATTTATTCTACATAGAAGCCTCAGGGTTTAAAACACTTTATAATTTAATATGTATTCCATATTTAATTGAAGTTACAAGTTCTATGCTAAAATAACTCAAGATAAGATAGTCCATATTAACATGAAAGTTTTCATTTAGCGTGTGTTGATGGGAATTTGGGCACTGATTTTTCTTTATGGGAAGGAAAAACCTTTTTTACCTCACGCTGTGAACTTTATAAATTCTCACATAAAAACATATTCCTGATGGGAGCCTAATTGTTGTAAAGCCATGAGAACTACAAATTTGATTGTGTGTGTTTAAATGTATTTCTTTTCTTGACCATTGAGGGAAACTCTCCTTTCTACACTGAAATTAAATCTATCATTTGATCCCTTCCTCTTGTAGCTGATAACATCTCTCTCTTGTTAAAAGCATTTTTTAATAGCAGAGGGGTTGTTTCCTCATCATACAAAATTCATGAAAGATAAGAGAAAAAGAAAACTGAAATAAGGTAGTAACAATTGCCATATAAATTTTTAATAAAAGATTTAAGCTTCTGAGCCTCCTCCAAACTTAGAAAAAGAACAAAGCTTCAAATGTAGAACAGCATTTCTTTCCAATGATAGACCTCATGTCTGTGGACAGTCCTTTTCCCTTGGGAGCCTCAGTAAAGCAAACAATTTACTTTTCATGGGTGCATCTTAAGAGGAAATATGTTCCTTTTGAAACAATTCATTTGAGAATTATTTAACTTGGATTTTGGTCCTGTTATTTTTGTAGCATAAAATAATACGCTTTTTTTCAGAAAAATTTTTTCAGGATTGATTTAGTTTACCATATGTTAATTAGAAAAATTCTTTATAATTTTATAATCAATGTCATTTAGAAGAAAATAATATAAAAGTTGTCTGGATAACTTAAGCAGGGAAGCTTCCTAAATGAGAGGTGAAAATATTAGCTCATATATGATTAGGAAAAAATAGAAATGCTTGTTTCTAAAAGGATATGATTAAAAATGTATTCTCACTAAAGTGAAACATTCTCTTTTAATGTATTAGCAAGGCTGGGTAGATATCCTTTTTTAAAAAAAATTATGTTTTTAATTGAAATATAGTTGATTTACGATGTTGTGTTAGTTGCTGGTATACAGCAAATGTTTCACATATGTATATGTGAATAAGAATATGTATATATTCTTTTTCAGATTCTTTTCCGTTATATTTTATTACAAGATATTGAATATAATTCCCCGTGCTATACAGTAGTAACTTGTTGTTTATTTTATATACAGTAGTTTTTATCTGCTAAGTAGATATCCTTTTTTTTTTTTTTTTTTTTTTTTTTTTTTGATATCCTTTTAAGTACTGCATTTTTCTTGAAAAAAGTAATTTTCCTGGTTAAATACAATCCATTTAATTAAAAGTGACAAAATTTGTTTGGTTTTTTAAAAGAGCCTAAAAGTGATTTGCTCTTGCTTTTCATATATGGGTGGGAAAGTGCAAGATGGCACCAGAGAGCCCTACCAAAATTGAGCCCAGTTCTCTGAGTCTATCACCCCATCCTTCTTGAAATTCTCTTCTATCTTGATCTCTGAGATACAGTGCAACTTGGATATTGGAGGAAAAAAAGAAGTAAAGTATTTTTTGTGCTGCTTGTAGTCAGAGTCATTGATTTTAAATTTTCTTTTACAGGCTCAGAATTTGCCAAGGGTTTAGAGAGAGGTACAAATGGGGGAAGACTGTTTCTTGGTGGCAGGTGTCACTCTTCCTAGTAGCACCGTACTGAGGCCTCACAGGGTAAGACTATTTGTTTCAGCAGGTGACAGCATTAGAACTACAAGGGTCACGAGGACTTGGGAATGAGGGTTGAACACTGAGGTGTAATAGCAATGGGGGATCAGGAGTAGTCAGTGTCTTTGGTATTAGCAGAAAGAGAGGCTATTCAGGGGACTAGGGATATGATGTCACTGGCCCTGTGGCAATTTAACTGAATGTGGATGCCTTCACAATCAGAAGGTCTGATGCTGTTCTTAGCAGGTAGAGGAGAAAGTACAGCTTTGAGTTCAAATGTGAAATCAGAGTTCAAATATATGCATAGCCAAAAAGGCAATGGTAGCAATAGCACATGCAATTGGTACAGTTAGGAAGTCTGCTTTATTCTGGATGAGTACACTCGTAAATCATTAGTCACTGAGCAAAGTCAGAGGGAGACTGGAAACTCCATGAAGGTAAAGATTTTGTCTGTCTCATTTACCATGAATCTCCAGCATTAGAAAAGATGGGTGATCAATAAATACTTACTTAATAAATGACTTAATTGTTACAGACCAATTTGGAATCGTAGAAGGGGAACAAATGGACTCAGATAAGTAAAATAAACTCCTAAAGCAGAATTGAGATGCTACCTCTATTGTAGATCTCCTCATTGCGGGGGAGGAGGGATTACGGCTCAACAAGACCACACCTATAAGACACCTATGGAATAGGCCTAAGTGAATATTTTTTGAAACATGTATAGTTTACCATTGAGCTGCTTCGATTATTTTTTGCTAACTTCTTTTATCTTCTACAGTCCAAATTTTAAAAGACATTTTGAACGCTCTGTAAGTCAGATATATTGAATGAGGGTTGGCCCTAACTGATTATCTGGAAGTCACTACAGAAGCTATATGGCAGGGCTTTCTACTCAGCACCAGTCAGGGGCAGTTTTATAATGGGCAACCTCACAGGAACTAATGTTGAAGTAGTCCTCCAGTGGACACTGACCTGGATTGCGGTAATTCAGTGACAGCCCCACTGGGTCATCCATAGTGCCACTAACGATTTCTTCTCTAGCTTTTCTTTTTCTCTCCTTCCCTCAGTGTGAGCAGTCTCCTGAATCCCATTATAAGTTTCCAGTGAGCCTTTCCCTTGATTTCCTATCTATCTCTGTTTCAACTATTTCCTATGCTGATGACTCTCAACCCTAACATTCCCACCCTAATTCTCACCCAAACACTAATCTCCTATCTTCTGATGTCTTCAGTAAAACTCATTTTGATAGTCCTCAGTTCTTCTAACTACCCAGTTACAAAACCTCAGAATCCTTCTTAACTCTTCCCTTCATGTTGTCCCCACCAAGTTCAGCTGACTCTATAAAATGCTCCACAGCCACTCTCAAGTCTTGATTCTTTTCATCTTATGCCCAATTCAGTGCAATAAGTTCTTGTCTGGTCACCCAGATTCCTCAGTTTATCTTTTCCAAACATACTGCGGCCAGAGTTTTCTTCCTGAATTCCCACTCTGACCATATTTCTCTCCTATTCAAAGATTCCCAGTGGCTTCTTGTTACCCCTATTCTATCTTGCCTTTGAGAACCTCCAAAATCTGGCCCCTCAGACAATCCAATACTGCCTCCTGGTATGAGCCCTCTGGTCCAGCCAGCCCCTTTTCTTTTTCCTTAGTCCTCCAAAAATAATTTGTTTGTTTTGAATGCTATGTTTTTGCTCATATTACTCTTCAGTTGTAAAGTCTTTTCTTGCTGAGGGTTTAAGTCAAGTCTTAACCTCTTCTATAAAGACTTTTAAATGGTTTCATTCTTCTTCGATCTTCCACTTTCTGATTCATGAATATGCTTATTATCTATGCCATTTTTTTGGTCACAGGACATTTTGAAATATTTAACTATTAAATATGTCTATTTCATCTTCTCCATTATACACGTTTAAAAAACAATAATATACATTTATTTCTTTATACATGTTTTAGTCCTCAACCTGGTGCCATATGAATATAAAGGAGCTCAATAAATATGTATGGACTTGATGGATACAGCTATGGTTTAATGGAAAGCAAACCCTATTTGGAGCTGCATATTTTGGATTTGCTTCTCAGCTCTGCTGCTCCCCAGCTAAGTGACAATGAGAAAGTCAGGAAACCCCACAGGTTCTCAAATTTTATTATTTTAAAGAATCACCTGGATATTTCATTCAATAGACGAAGAAATTATAGCTTCACAGAGCAAAATCTGAACAACTGAAAAGATACTCCTTTGGTTGATAACTGTTGAAACTGGTGATGAGTACACGGGGGTTTAGTAAAAGTTCTTTCTACTTCTACATAGGTTTGAAAATTTTCATAATAAATGGTCATCATCATCACCCTGGAGCACTAGTAAAAAATGCAGAAATTTGGATTCGATAGATTCCTAGATATGCCCCATAAATTCTGAGTTAGTGGTTTGAGGTGAGATTCAGGAATCTTGTTTTTTATAGTCAGGCTATTGTCAACATTGCTCTATCTCTCTGAACCTTTTTCCTGACCTGTAAAATTGGGACAGAACATCTTCTCCACAGATCTACTGTAAGTGAAATAAGATGTGTAAAACATGTAGTTCAGTTCATGGCTCAAAATCAGAAGCCCACTATATGTTTAAAGTAACAGAATCCTGAGACCTCCCTGGTAGCGCAGTGGTTAAGAATCTGTCTGCCAACGCAGGGGACACGGGTTTGAGCCCTGGTCTGGGAAGATCCCACATGCCGCAGAGCAACTAAGCCCATGTGTCACAACTACTGAGCCCTGCATGCCACAACTACTGAAGCCCACAAGCCTAGAGCCCATGCTCTGCAACAAGAGAAGCCACTGCAATGAGAAGCCCGTGCACCACGACGGAGGGTAGCCCTCGCTCACCACAACTAGAGAAATCCCGTGTGTAGCAACAAAGACCCAACACAGTCAAAAACAAATAAATAAATTTATTTAAAAAAAAAACCCAGAATCCTGCACCCTTCAAGAAGGACTCCTGCTCTGATAAATGGCCAATGACCATTTATAACCCTGAAGATGAATTTAGGCAACCAACGCCAAGAATAAAAAGAATTTAAAAAGTGAAAGAATTTGATTAAGAGTAGTACTGACACATCCTCTCTTCTTTATGCTCTGCTAAGTGATTTGACCTCTTCTTGGAATGAACTGCAACCATATTTAATTTAAAGAGCTCAGAGGTAACAAATTGTCAATAATCAGGGTATTTCATGGACGGTCTCACTAGACTGGCGACTAAGCTAATTTTCAACAGCTGGAAGAGCTTATCTCTCTCACACAAATCATGTATAGTTCAGCCATTATGGAGAAAATCGCTTTGAAAAACAAACAAACTACCCCTTCTAGAGTGAAGTATGATTTAGGCTTATTGAAAAAGAATTCTGAGACTTCTATAAGCATATTTTTATTTTAATGACATTTTTGTTTATAGTAATTGCTTATTAATAACTAAATAGATAACATTTACCACCACAATTGCACTAGGTATTTTATCTTCTTTAGCACTTTTGGAGTGATTTTGTTTTTTAATTGGATGAATCATACCATTTCTGAGCTATATTTGTCCTCTATCTTCTGCCACTACTACCCCCTAAACCTTCACTTTACTCCTTCTAGACTTCTTACACTCTTCTCCAATTTTTTTTAGAGAAAACGGTTTCAATAATGTAAAATCTAGGCAACAGAAGGTTAAATATGCACAAGAACGCTGGAAATAACATGAAAACTTTTTGGAGCTTAAGACTAGAGGTAGAACTGTCTATAATAATAGGTCCGAGACCACTTATTCACTTGTTCATTCATTCAATAAATATTTAGTGGGTTCTTGGGAATTCCCAGATGAACTAGACACTGTATTTCCTTAAGGACTCCTCTTAAAACCAACCATAAGACAAGGTAGAAATGACACTGGTGGGGATGGGTGAATGGTGGTTGTGGTGAGGCAAGGATGAGGTTGTCACTGATTACCAGGGCAGGTCCTCTGAGGAGTCAGCCTTTACCTGGGCTTACCAGAGTCTGATGCGGGCAGAGAAAGATGCCTCAGCCTAACTGAACCCTCCCACGCACTCATCATATGCACAGGCTACAGATCTGGCTTAGGTTAGAGCCACATTTTGTGGCCACGGAGCATAGCAAGGCTTACATAGCTGTAGGAACTGAGTCCACAGGCAACACTAATTTAACAACTGCTCTGGTTTGCCACGGTGTGTAACTTGAATGAGATGCCAGTTTAGATTTAAATCCAGCTGCAAATTGACCATTGCTTAGCTCATTCCTGAAAGATCCTTTGAAGAAGTGGAATTCAGGGCTAGGGGCTTCTCCAGTTTATCTGCAGAGTCTGAGAATACTGTGGAGAACTTCCAGGTAGAAAAACTAGAGGGAAAGACAGATCAAACATAGATAATATCTTTAAACCTATATCTCCTTTGAATCTGTTTTCACAAGCAGCAAAATATTATCTCTATCTTTAAATGCAGGGAAGTGAAAAAGGGTAGTTAAGTCTGATTTCAAAAATAATTAGATTATTATGTAAGAGATACATGAGTCTTTCTTCACTGATACTAGTTTCTGGCTCTTCAGAGGTAAACACTTTTTAATCTATAAAGTAACTATTGCCACTTTCATATATACTCTAAAAGGAGTTGCTAAAGAACTTTTAATCTCTGAATGTGAGAGATGTAATGAGAATGAAAAAGCAATTATGGGGCAGATATCTGCCATAAAATGTCTAAACCAGATGTGGTAGTGAGGAAAGACCTTTCTGTTCATCTTCATTCCAGTGCTGGAGACCCACTGGCTTTGGGTCAGCAGAATGACTCCTCTTCCTTTTCCTAAAAATTGAACTGGTAGCTTCAGTGGAGGTGTAGGGTCACAGTCATCCAGCATCCACATACAGATCACAGCACGCAGCTAGAAAGAGAAATTTCAGCCAGTGACCACATCTTCCCAGGCACTTTCAAATAAAAGACAGATCAAAATGAAAGGCACTGATAGGCAGCGAGCAGCAAAATCTCATTCACTTTGATTCAAGTAACTCAATTCCCCATCAGTGTGATGGAGAGAGGTTGGGAGACCATAGCCCTTGTGCTGGTATTGATCACTCATCTTCCCCAGTGGCCAGCACCCGCCCCTCTCCCATTGTATTATGAGAAATCTGAACCATTTAGTGCTGAAGCAGGGTAGCTTGGGAGATGAGTGCTGATACAGGAGGAGGGGGGGTTGTTGTGAATTACCTTGATTAGTCAGGATTTTTGACACTTTGGAGTTTTTCATTAATGCCATCAACTCTTTTTGCTTCATCGAATTGCATGTGTCAACATTTTTGGGCCTGGGGGCACCCCAGAAGTTATTCCTGGTTCCTGTTACTTAGAGTGATTAAGTAGACAGAGGGAAAGGGACATAAAGGTGGAGATAGCAGGATTCTAGAAGATAATAGACTTCATTTAGCTGGCTGCTCTTCTAGGTAGGCCTACGGCAGACCTCAAGAAAAAGGTATTCTGTGTTTGGTTTATCTAGCAATCCTAGCTCGGTACGTGTGCATAAGTTTACTCTAGTTTCAACCACTATAAGCAGTTGAGATTAAATATGAAAACAGCACTGCACAGAAAAATCTGGGGTCTCTGTGCCAGCTATAATATCCTTGCCTTGTAGTGTTAACTAAATTTTCACAGAGATTTAGTATGGAACCCTGTGTCACTTTTATTCTGTATCCTCACATAAAGTTCAAAAGAGTGTTTTTGCACTTAGAAAGCGCTAAATATTTATTAAATGTGGTAGGAAAATCAGATTTGATATATTGGCAGGGTTTTTGTTTTTGTTTTTTGGTAATGGACAGTAATCCCCCCTCCACCCTTTTTTTGGAAATGATTGTTCTTCCTATATTGTAATGACATTTAAAATATACAAAAAAGTACTTGTCCTATTCTCTTCAGGTCTACCAATTTCATCCTCTTCTCTCTTTAAAATCATCTGAATTATTACTGTTCTCTCAACACTATGCTCTGATCTAAACAGCCCTGAATTTTAATTCCTGAAATATGTCAGCGAGGGGTGAAAACAAAGTTAGCAGAACACATGAGTTATTTCCTAAATCTAGGAACTTTCTGTAAGAACAACTTAAAAGTTATAGCCAGCAACAAACCAAACAGTTTGAAACAGAAGTAATTATTGTGTTTTCATTCTGATCAGATATGTTGTTCTTTTAGTGCTGCCGGTGTCTCCCTTTTGTGTTTGGGCAATAAAAACCAGATTATGATTTTATAGGTAACCTAATGCCATGATTACAGAATGGAACGTAAACTGTCTACAAATACATGAATGTGAGGATGTCTGTGTGTGCACATGTGTGAAGTTAATAAGGCAATTAGGTTTCCATTTTGGTGCTTTTAATTTTTTTAATAAATTTATTTATTCATTTATTTTTTGGCTACGTTGGGTCTTCGTTTCTGTGTGCCGGCTTTCTCTAGTTGCGGCGTGCGGGGGCTACTCTTTGTTATGGTGCGCGGGCTTCTCATTGCGATGGCTTCTCTTTGTTGTGGAACACGGGCTCTAGGCACGCAGGCTGCAGTAGTTGTGGTGCAGGGGCTTAGTTGCTCCGCGGCATGTGGGATCTTCCGGGACAAGGGCTGGAACCCGTGTCCCCTGCACTGGCAGGCGGATTCTTAACCACTGCGCCACCAGGGAAGTCCCTATTTTGGTGCTTTTTAGCATTCTCATGTCAGTTCCCAGAAAAGCTGGTTAACCTTTTTATTAAATCACTCCCGTCTTGTCAAAATGAGTCTGATGATCAAAAAAGATACCTACAGGTTTTCTAAACCACAGTGTTTCAAAACCTGATGTTAGTCTGAAGCATAACAAAACACAACAAAATAAAACAAAAGGGTTATAGTAGAAAAGAATAAATGGAATACTTAACATTTTAAAAATAAAAAAACAGAATATTTAAGAATAAAAACAAAGATTTAAAATAACATTCTTTACCAAACAGATTTAGATTCTTTTCCTGATAGCTGAATAGCAGTGGGCGGGGAATGTCATTTATGTAAATATTAAAACTGTACTTTAGTCATGAGTTTGCACAGGTGCGGAGCATCTAAAGTTGGTTATGTATAAAGCCATCTCATTGCAATCTGCTCTTGGGAATCTCTCTGTATAAATCTCTAGGGAGGCAGAATGGCATCATGTGTGGATGTGTCAATCACGTGTGGATCTTGGCATGAGGATGCTTGGGCTCCAATGCTGGTTCTGCCACTTACTGGCTGCTTGCATTTAGGAAAGATAGTTGAGCTTTCTTAGCCTGAGTTTCCTCATCTCTGAAATGAGGTAAATAATTGTACTTACCTCAGAGACGTTGAGAATCAAATAAAATAATGCACAGAATGTTCAATAGCTAGCTGTCAGTGCTCATAATATCTCAGTAAATAATAGCTGTTGTTGTTATCTGCTCTCAGGCATGAGGTATGAATTTAACTAAATGTTAACTTTTCCAGGGAGTTTTCAGTTGTGTGATAATGGATTTCAATTGTTAAAGAAAATTGAAACAAAAATCAGGGGGCTTTTTAATACTTCTGTACTCTCTTCACATGGACAAAGCCAATCAGTCCTGCAGAATTGCTTTATTTTCCTAAGGACATTGTTGGTGGCAGGAATAAATCTGGGTGAAATGTGGAAATGGTAAAGGGAACTTTAGCCTTGCTGAGCTCCTCTCCCAGCATCACTATCATTGTATGATTTGCATCTTCTTCATCTCATTCATCACTCCCTCCCTCTCTCCCTCTCTCCCTCCTTTCTTCCCTCCCTCCCTCTATCCCCTACTAGGTGCTAGGCATTGGAGATGAGACATGAATTAAATACAATCCCTGTTCCCAAGGAGCTCACAGGAGGGTCATGGTGCGGGTACAGGGAAGATGGTGGTAGTTGTGGTGTCAGACAAAGAGATAATTATTCTGCAAGGAACTTAGTATAATGATTGAGATATGCATAGAATTTGGAAACAGGAGCACCAAGGACTTCCCACAAAAGTTTCCTTACATTGGATTTTAATATTCACCATCGCGGTGTGAAGAGCTCTCTCTTTGACAGTTTGTTTATATCAACATGCAAATGAAATTGAAATGTTTCCCAAATTAGATTAAGACCTTTAGTTACTCACAGGAATACATAACTATTTAGCTTTTCCCTGTAAGTTCGACCTTCTCAGTCATCTTTAAAACATAATGTGTACTTGAGTCACAGCTAATGTTTAACAATGGATGAATGTCTAAGCAGAGCTTGAGGGGTACAGCATGTTTAATTGAACCAGATTCTCAGAAGACCCAGCTGAGGTGCAATTAACTTGGTGAATTAAACCTTTGGAGCCTCATTTTGTGTGTGTGTGTGTGTCCCGCAGAGAAAGGGGGAACAGTTGTATTTTCATTTATTTGCACATTAGTTACCTAATTAGTCCATCCCTTGTACCAAAAAGACTTAGGGTCATGTTCTTATGGTCCTTTTTAAGCTGCTTCTTTGGAAGCTGTTTGTGTCATAAATTATTTCTCGTAAATTTATTTTGTTAGATTCTAAGTGACATCTTGAAAAGGGACATTATTTTCATTGTTGTTGTTCTTATTACTATCAGGACTTAAACAGGTCAGAAGAGAAAAAATATCCTGAGATCCTAAAAAGATCCTGCTCAGTTGTACCTAAAAATCTTTAAGTTCACACTGAATTGGGAACATTTATTAAAAGAAGGATTGTTCTAGAAATCCCAATCTACCCCCATCCTATTTTCACAACGGCTTTGTGGTATTTATTTATTTATTCATTTTTGTTGCATCAGTTTTTATTTTTTAAAACATCTTTATTGGAGTATAATTGCTTTACAATGTTGTGTTAGTTCTGCTGTATAACAAAGTGAATCAGCTATATGTATACATACATCCGCATATCCCCTCCCTCTTGCGTCTCCCTCCCTCCTTCCCTATCCCACCCCTCTAGGTCACAAAGCACCTAGCTGATCTGCCTGTGCTATGTGGCTGCTTCCCACTAGCTATTTTATATTTGGTAGTGTATATATGTCAATGCCACTCTCTCACATTTAAAGCAGTATCAAATTACTAGAAACTTAAAGCCTGCATCCCTAATGTTTATGTGAAACCAACCAACATTTGATTGTAGTTGAAGAAAATTAACCTAACAGACGGAGAAGCGGATTTCAGTTTGCAGTATACAGTATTTATTTTTGTGTGTTTTTAATTCTTTCCTATACTGATTTATCTTCAATATGCTTCAAAATGATGTGCCTCTTTTGTGTCATAAATTAAGAAATTTGGGTTTCTCAATTTCTTGGTGGTAGATAAATCTTAGTGCTTTTCTAAACTTAGGAGTTGAAAGAATAAGAAGAAAAAATGGTAAGGATTGAGCGACAACACAGATTCTAGCGAACAGTGGATTTACGTGGCGCTCACCAGCTTTACTTCAGTCATTTGGTACATTAGGACTGAGGCATAATCTAGTGAATTTTCTAATCCTTACTTTTCTGATTATGGTGTAATTTGGAACATGGAAAGAGACCTAGAATGTGACATCCATCATTTATTGTCTTTCCTGCAGCTCGGGATGCCACCCATCACATTTCCCTTTTGTATAAAGTGTAGGGCTGAAGCAATGATCCAAACCGCAGAGCCATGCTGGAGAGGAGCAGGTTGCCTGCTATGCTGGAGGGTCCAGAAATGCTAACGAGACACACAGGAAGCAACGGACCTTCCTTTCATGGGGCCCTGATACCTGGTGAAAGAAATACCGGTGTGAATAATTCCTGATCTTTTTGCTCTACCAGGAAGAGAGAACCGAAGGAGTAAAAACGGACAACATAGCTCATTTGTTCATTCATTTACTCCCTCGACTAATGTTTATTGAGTGCTTGTGGTGCACCAAGCACCAGGGTTGGTTCTGGGAATTTGAAGATGAATAAGTTATCACTCCTGCCTTCAAGGTGTTTCAGTCTAGCAGGGAGAAAGACATTTAAACCAGTAATTAAACTTGCTAAGGTAATTATTACAGTGGGGAGCAGTTTCGAACAGAAACAGCGTAGCTGTGGAGGCCAATGAAACTCAGGCTGTTACTGAGCTTTGTAACCGGGAGCAAGGTGATTAATGCCTTTGATCTTGGTTCTTCATCTATGGTGGTGGTGGTGGTGATTTCCTCTAACTTGCAGATAATGTACGTGAAGCGCTCAATAGAGGGCTTGGCATTCAGTAAATGGTAGAATGTGGATGTGCTTCAGGTGCTCACATAGGCCTGCAGGGCAGTGGGACCACTGTGTCCTGAGTCTCATGTCATGTGTGCAAGAATGGCTTTCATTGGAACACTGGGGCCCTGGAATGACAGGGAGGTGCCACTGACAGAATTTAGTACCCTATCACTCAACTTATCATTGTCATTAGATTGTAAGGTTTTAAAGGAAGGACCACAGATGACAGCTCAAAAAAGCCCATTGCCATTTTTGTTCTCATATGAAGTTCTGACACTGTCTTCCACATGACTCAACTTTTGCCACTGAGCTCCTTGTTTACTTGAGGATGCCTGCACTTCCACCAGCCTCCTTCTCTTCTAGGCCTTCCTTATATTTTCCTGTTGCCCTTCTCTGCACTCTCTGGCTTACTGTACTTGAGAGATATTATGTTTTGAAGTTATATTTTTAATATATATATTATATGTCATATGTAATATATATAAATTATAAAAAGTTAAATAGAATTTAGTAGGTCATTGCTGCCTTTTTGTGAACTAAAAGCTATTGATGAATGTTTATAGAGTTCTCACTAAGTGATAGGCATCGCATATCTTGGCATTATATCAGTGCTTCTCAGACTTTAGTGTAAATATATGTCACCTGGGGATCTTTTTAAAATGTAGGTTTTGATTCATTCAGTGTGGAGGTAGGACCCAAGAGTCTACATTTCTAACAAGCTCCTGGGTGATGCTGTCAGTCCATAAACTGCAGCTTGAATAGCAAGGCACTGTATCATTTGATCCTCACACCAACACTCTGAGGTGAACATTATTTTTCCCATTTTACATATGTGGAAACTGAAGGTTAGAGGAATTAGATCATTTTCCCCAGGTCATGTTGCTAGAAACTTGCCATGCTCAGACTCTAAACCCAGATCTGCCTCCTGATATATATCATTTGGGCTTTAGAAGTGTCCTGCAACCCCCAAAGGTGATCTGATGCTACCTGAAACAAAATTTATATTTTTGTTGACTATTTCTTCTTTTTTTATGAAACTTCTTTGCTAATTTGATTTCTCTTTATGCAGGACCTTGTATTACATAGCGATTCAGTTGTGTTAGATTTTGTTTCTAAAGATCATATGTAAAGTTTATTTTATTTTTTAAATTTAATTTTTATTTTATATTGGAGTATAGTTGACTTACAATGCTGTTCGTTTCACGTGTACAGCAAAAAAGTTTTGTATGATTTATTTGCCAAAATTACAGGTTAGGAAACATTGTACCATTGATGCAATCTGGTTTGAACACAAGAGGAAGTTGCTGGGGAAGGATCAGCGTGAGGAAAGGAAATCCTCAGGCTGATTTATTGTTTAATGCTCAGTGTACACAGTGTGCTACGCTTGTCACAGGCTAGTGGGAAAGGACGCAGCCTCTGTGCTTAACAGATCAGATATACTTTTAAAAATAACATTTTGACCTGCTTATAAGATTAATATGGTTCACAATAGAAAATTTGAGCTACAGTAATGTAATAGTACAAGAAAAAGTGATCTAAAATCCCAAGTGATTTCATATTTTATTTTTATTTTCAAAATTTAAAAGAATATCTCTCTAAACGGTGACCCAGGACCACATTTACAGAGAGCAGCAAGAGTTCAAGGTGGCAACATTTAGCGATAAATAATTTAAACACTATTTTTGGTTTTGAGGGTCAGTGGCAGTAAAAGGGGCAGTTAGGAGTTCCCCCCCCCGCAAATTTAAGAAATGAGAATGCGCTGCTCAGCCAGCACTAGAGTTCTGGGGTCATGTTCCACTAAGGGTCCCAAAGCTTAGCCCAACTGGTGCAGCTGAGGACTGAGATTAATTACGCTCAAACCCGGGCCCGTCGCCGACGCATGCGCAGTGTGGCCGCCGTGGCTCCATGGGCGTTTCACAGGCTATTTCTCCCCGGCAGGTTTTTGGGCTGTCAGCTGAAGGGCTCGGACTGCGACGCCGAACAGTTCCGAGCCTGAGAGGGCAGAAGGAAACTATCTCTAAGTGAAAAACACCTCGCGTCGAAATAGGCTTGTGGGGGGCGGGGGGCGGGCGGGGAAGGGTTTCAGCAGGCGTCTCCACACACTCACTTTAAGGTGCCAAAACATCTTAACGAGCAACTAACTTGGAGGAACAGGAACTATCTGTGGGAAGAGAATTTAGAGGGTGGAAGGGGGTGAGGGGGTAAAGATCTCTGTAACTTTAAGCGTTGCGTTCTCAACATGCCCTTTGCCTTTTTTTTTTTCTTTCCATTTCTCTGGGGAGTACGGATGCCCCAATTAATCCTTGGCACCTCTCGGACCCTTTAAAAACTGTCATTGCCGTTTAGGAGGTCCTAACAGGAGCCCCCACCGGACTACATTGTTCAGACGCGCTCTCCCCAAACCGGGGAGGCGTCCGGAGAGAAGATCCCCGGGCGCCTGGAGCTGGGTGAGCTCCGCCAACCTGAGGGCTCGTGGTAGGCGGGGGCCCTGGGATCCCCTTGGCTGCCACCGCCCCTCTCCTCTCCCCTCCCCTCCCCTTCCCCGCCCGGGCCGCCGACCCCAGGCCAGGGCGGCGCGCGCTCTCCCACCCGCGCCTCTGGGGATTCGCAGACGGCAGCGAGACTGGCCGGCGCGCTGGGCATGCTCAGTCGCCCGGCGCCGGGCTCGCGAGTAGGAAGCCTGTGCTCGGTCGCCGCCGCCGAGCCGGCCGGGGCGCACGAAGAGCGCGCGGGACTCGCTTGCAGCGGCGGTCGGGCGGCGGTGGACCCGGGCCGAGACCGGAACCAAGCCCCGCGCGGGGCACCCCGTCCGCCTGCCGCGGCTCCTGCTCTCTTGCACAGTCGTACACTTGCAGGAAACGGGCCGACCGCGGCTGGCGTCGGGGAGGCGGAGGAACCGCGGCGGCCGCCGCTGCATCCTCGCCGCCTGCCCCGGCCCGGCAGCGTCCCGGAGCCGTCGGGCATGGAGCCGTGGAAGCAGTGCGCGCTGTGGCTCATCCACTGCAAGGTGCTGCCCGCCAACCACCGGGTGACCTGGGACTCGGCGCAGGTGTTCGACCTGGCTCAGACCCTCCGCGATGGAGTCCTGCTCTGCCAGCTGCTCAACAACCTCCGGGCGCACTCCATCAACCTGAAGGAGATCAACCTGAGGCCGCAGATGTCCCAGGTAAGGAGGCCGGCGCGGGCGCCTCCGCCTCCAGCCGGCAAATCGCATTAATCAGCCGGGTAATTTCTTTGTGTAAATGCAAACATCTAGGTGCGTTCGGTTTCCCCTGCCTCGCAGCCTTCTGCTTTGCGGGCCACTTTGGCTTCTTGTACCTTGGCTTGAGATGGTTTAGCTCTTTAGCTGAAGGCTAGGGCCCTGCGTCCTGAGACGGTATGAGGATTTAGTAAGGGCTCTCTGTGAGGCGGGAACAAGCTGTCTTAGGGTGCCCTGCACCTACCTGTGTATGTGTGTGTGTGTGCGCGCGCGCGCGTGTGTGTGGCGGGAGGCAACGAAAGGAATTTGATCCAGCTCTTTTATAGTAACGATGGAGAGGCATGAAAGGAGCTGATGGGGGTAATTTTGCCTTTAGTCTGTTCTTTTGCTTTGCGTTTCGTCCCCATGTTTTCTTGAAAGCGGAACCATGACATAAAGAGGACTCTAGGAAGTGGAGGGCGTTCCGGTACCGTTATCTGTACGGGAATGACACTGGCCAAAGGGCGGAAAAGGGATCACAACAAGGCGGCTGCCCCGAAAGCCCCCTGAGCTTGTGGCCAGCTGGCAAGCTACATGGTTGGGTTTATAGCTAGGCTTAAGCCATGTGAGAAGGAGCAAGTCTAGTCTCTCCCAGCAGCGACAGGAAACGAGAAGTTTCGCTCCAGATTCCTCTTTCCTTCATTTGGTGGTTGCTCAGGTGGTGTGGTGCACTCTTGGCTCCTGTGGCTGGAGCCTTTCCTGGAGGTGCCTCTTTGAGGGGTTAAAAAAATGCAACTCCGGAAGGCTGTGTGCACCCTAGAGTAAACTCAGAAGTCTCAACTCAGTGGAATGGTAGTTTGTTGGTCCCGTCAGAAAGTTTGCATGCAGAAAGCTGTTAAACACAAGTCAATACATCTGTTTTCTCTTTCAGAATGTAAAAAACCACTTTCAACTTACAAGGGAGAGGAAACAGTCCCTTCCATGACACACTTTACCACTAATCCTGAATGATACAGAGCCTCAGCTATTTAGCAACCAGAACAGTGCCTTTTACAGCGGAACTGACTTTATATAACGAATAACTATGTTTCTAAACTTAGGGCACACACATTCCTCTCTTCTTGATGTCAGCGTTTCATCAGGGCCTCTCTGCACCTCAAATTCTGCATCCCTTGCCTGTCTACCTTCAACCTGCTGGTTAGTGGTCCCCAAGAAAGAACAGGCTTGTAAGTGGTGAGAGCCATATGGTTTTAGAAGTGAGATAATTTATTTCGTACTCTTCCATGAGCCTGGGTGGTGACTGCTAACTCTACGGACCACTTAAGTGTTGTCCCAATTCAGGATATCCTGCCCAAGGGTTTAACAGACATTTCCATTAAGCTGGGAGTTCTGTAGGAAGCTGCAGGTGATTATCCAGTCTGCAGATTCCCATTTTCCACCTGGCCTATGGCCTCAGGATGCCTTGGCCCACCAGCAGGGAGTACAGTACTGTGCTCATGTCCTGAAACTTCAGTTGCCCGGAACCCCTAGGGGCTGTTCAGTAAGTTGTTCTCAATAATGAAGTATTCTGGACAGCTGAGGATCTTCCTATTTCAAGCTTCTAACCTTTACTTGAATTGTAACAATGGATGAAATTTTTTTCAAATTTTTTTTGCTCTTTCTTCCCCTTGTGGAATATAGTAGATGTAATTTAATCTTTCTGTTGACAAAGGATTGTCATTATAAGCATCATTAATGAAAATTGAGCACATATGCTGCTCTAAGAACTCTGTTCCCTACTGGGAGTACCACAATGAACACCTCAGGATCCTTGCCCTAAAGGAATTATTACACTGTTCTATCATATAAGCCACCAGGTTATAATGAACTAAACAGCTGAATGACCTTCCTTAGGCTGTTGTGCTTTTGGGCTCTTAACCCTAAGCATTCTGGTTCCAAATTCAATGCAGTAATTTTCTGTGAGTGCGGGCTTCTCCCACAAGTGAACCGTGGAAAGTTAGTACCTGAATACGGTGATGTCTCTTTTTGTTGCCTTCTTGATTCTTGGCCACATTGCAGAGAGATAAGGTTTCTGAACAGCTGAGTGCTGGACAGGTGAGCTTGTATTATAGAGGTTGTCCTCAAATCCTTAAATGAGATTTAGTGCATGTTTTCATTAAATACTTCATTGATGTATTTAACATGCCTACAGTGACCAGCAGATACTATGCACTTAATAGGTGTTCACTATTAGCAAAATTACTTAAAACTTTTTTTTTCTGCTATTGTCACATTAAGAGTAATAGGTTATAATCAAAATTTTAAAACGGTTGCAAGGTCTACAAGTTCCTTTGGGCTGACATCTCTATTTCTGCCTCTAACTACTCATATCTTTCTTGGTGAAGGTTCTGGCTGCTTCTGGTTATAAGGCTTCTGTGCCATGAGCTCTATCCATACTATATAGTGAATAACCTAATAACCCAGTGAAACCCTGACATACGCCCCAGCAGACTTTACTCTTCTGAATTTAGAGCTGTCATTACTAGTATTTGTGGCTTTTGCCATGTCTAAGACTCATTCTGTCCATCCAGCTTAGGTTCTGTTGAAGACATTAACTTGAAGTAAACGATTTCCTTTTAGCGCCTGATCTTCTGAGCCAGGAAAAAACTGGAGACTCTCAGTTCAGAGTTTTGTGGTATTTGAGACTGTTATGAACAGATGTTGACACAAAAAATTTTAGCGTATAGATGTCTTATTGTTTTTAAGTTTTCAGAAAGAGGCTATGAATAGCCTCTTTTAATAAGAGTGTGTACCTCCAATGAGTGGGATTTATTCTACTCTGTTAGCCTTCTGCCTTGTTTGTGTTAAAAAATAATAACCCTGCAAATAATTAAACAATTTTAGGTTTGAATCTTGGAGTCTTAAGTTAATCAATTGTCCTCCAAAATAAAATTATAAATGGGACCCCGATTCTCTTACTTAGTAATTGTTCTTTTTGGCTGTGGACATCAGCCTTTTTTTGGGTCTTGCTATGTTGGTAAGAGGACAATCTTCTTTAGTTCAAAATAGGTCCTTTTTTTGTAACCCTGATTTAGATTTGTTTTTATTAGTTAAGGTGGTAAACATTAATCACATTTAGTTACACATTTAACATATTCCTTTTATTATAAAGAAAAAAATTAAATAAAACCCAGATGATCCATGAAAATCCACACAATCCATGAAATCTGGTCTCTGTATATACTAGACAGATTTATTTTTCATCTAAAACAGTGTTCTAGCTAGGATACCAAGCACATACATGACATTGGAAGAGAAGAGCCTTCTTGTGCTAGTTGTACTGGGGGTGCAACGTGGAAGACTGTGGGTTGTGGGCTTGATGTCACTTTTGGTGGTTAAGAAGTTCTCCATAAGTGCCTATAATTAACCATGGATGTATCATCAATGAAATTATCTTAATCTTACTATTTTGTAATTTTAAATTTTGCTTTATATTATGTCATAGGATGGGAATAACACATTTGATAAATTTACTGACCACTATGTACCGTGTAGGTAAACTTCGAATTTTCTTAAAATGACTTATTCAGGTTTCAGGGGTTCCTTGAACAAATGTTTGTTCCTACTATGTGCCAGGCACTGTTGTAGGCGCTGGCATGGAGCAGTAAACAAACTCAATGGAGTCCCTGCCCTAAAAGGACTTATATTTTAGTGGGGGACAATAAATAAATAAATGGCTGTAGAATGTGATGTGCTGTGAAGAGAGATGGACCTGGGTGAGGGACTAGAGGGAAATGTGATTTGATTTTATGGAAGGTAGTCAAGAAAGGCTTCTCTCAGGAGATGCCAATTGAGCAGGACCTGAAGGGAGTGAGAGAAAGCAGGAATGTGGATGTCTGGGAGAAGAAAATTCCTGGCAGAGGGAACACCAAGGTCTTGAGGTAATTAAATGGTGGGTAAACTGAAGGAACAGCCAGAGGCCAGTGGGCTGGAGGACAGTGAGTGTGGGAAGGGGTCGTAGGGATGAGGTGAGAGGGAAAATGGGGGCCAGATTTTTAGGACTTGTGGGCCATTGTAAGGACGTTCACCCTGGGTGAAATAGGAATCACGTGGCTTGACTTACCTTTTCAACAGGGTCACTCTGGCTGCTATGTTGAGAATAGACCACAGAGCAGCCAGGATGGAAGAGTCAGGCTAAGGCCATCATTCGGGCAAGTGGTGGTGGCGGCTCTGACCAGAGTGATAGCAGGGCAGGTGGTGAGAAGGAATCCAACCCTAGGTATATTTTGAAGATAAAGCCAGCCAGGGTTTATTGATGGAATCAGATGAGCGGTATGAGAAGAAGAGAGGGGCCAGGAATAAATCCAGGGTTTCTGGCCTGAGGAATTGAACTGATGGAGTTGCCATTTACTGAGATGGAGAAGATGGGAGGAAGAAGAGCTTTGGGGGTTGGGGGTAGGGAGAGGGGGAGGACAGTCTGGAGCTAGTTATGTCTGAAATGCCCAGCAGGCGTCTAGATGCTGAGCAGGCAGCTGGAGAAATTGGAGATGGGAGAGGAAAGGTTTGCAGTCATCAGGGTATAGGTGGTATTTAAAATCTCAGCACTGGATGATATCACCTAGGGAAGAAGTGTAGGAAGAAAAGATCAGACGCGTGAGCCATGGGGCCTGCCCATGTGTCAAGGGTAGAGAGATGGGAACCTGTAAGGAGTTGGGAGGGAATGGCCACGGGGAAGGAGAGAAGTCAACAGAGTATGGTTCTAGCAAACCAGGTGAATAAAGTGTTTCTAGAAGGAGTGATTAGGCACGTCAAATGCTGCTCTTCAAGTGGAAAAAGGATTGAAGATAGAATATTGTATTAAGCAATATGAAGTTCTTTGGTGACCTTGGCAAAAACAGATTTGGTGTGTGATGGGCAAACCCTCCACTGGAGAAGTGGGGCGAATGGGAGAGGATCTAGACCATGAATATAGACATGTGTTAGGCGGTGATTTTGCTGTGGAGAGAGCAGATAAATGGGGTAGTGGCTAGTAGGGGAAAAGAGATCAAGAGGGTTTTCTTATCATACAGAATTTTTATTTAATACCGATTATTAGAACTCTTTAGACAAATTTTGTCATATGGCACATTTGTATATGTGTGGGAAAAATATGTGTGTATATAAGAAAATATAAATCAAATATATTTAATGGGTATTTTCCGCGGAGCACCATGTGTTGGTGATGCAGCACTTCTAAAAGAATTCATCACTTTTGTTCCCAGGATTTCCTTCCAAGCTCCTAACACACAGTTGCTGTTACTACTTCTTAAAGTTAAAGAGAGCTTTATTTCTGCTATACATAACTGTACATTATTTTAAAACTATTATTATATGAGTTTTAGCATTAAGGTGTGCTTCCCAAATGCGTGTCTGCATCCTCCCCCCTCCCCCCACCCCCGCCCCAGGTACTGCTGTGTGAAGATTACTGGGTTATACAGAAGAGAGAAAAAAGGCTGTCATTGTCCAAAAAGAGTGGTGTGCCAGTTATATTTTTAGCCAGTCAGTTCCGAAAATAATGTCATTATTTAACCTTTCTTCTCAGGAGTCAGTAACCTTTTTGCCATTTGTTGGATTATTCTCTTGGCCAGCGTAAGTTTAAACTTGACACCGATCAAGATCTTTTCATGTGAAGTAGCTCAGGCGTCTTAAGCACTTGTTCTGTCTGCATACTTGATGGCTTAACCTGGGCTCTCCAGGAACCAGAGCCTGGGGTAAAGGATTGAAGTGCTGAAACTTTACTGGTGAGGTGCAGTCCCATGGTTGTCAGAGTGAACAAAATGAGCAAGTGCCGTTTTTTTAAGATGGGGAAAATTATATCGTGTTTGTAATGCAGATAGGATTGATCCAGTCTAGATCACCACTGATTTCCTAACTTTCAAATACAACATACTCTTTTTAGATTGTTTTTCTTAAACTCACAGCGGCAATTTACATTATTGACTTTTCCTTTCCTCCTGAAACTCTTAACTGTCATCACACTATACTCTCCTGGTTCTCTCGTACCTTTTAAATATTTATTTATTTGGTTGCGTGGGGTCTTAGTTGCAGCACGTGGGATCTTCGTTGTGGCATGCGGGCTCAGTAGTAGCGGCACACTGGCTTAGTTGTCCTGCGGCCTGTGGGGTCTTAATTCCCCAACCAGGGATCGACCCCGCATCCCCCTGCATTGGAAGGCGGATTCTTAACCACTGGACCACCAGGAAGTCCCTCTTGTACCTTTTGTATTCCTTCTCAGCTTCCTTTGCTGGCTTCTCTTTAAACATACTTTAAGAATTTTAGAGTTTTCTCCTTCGTTGCCTTTTTTCGTATCCTCTTCCCTGTATCATCTCATGACACTGTGGCGTTACCTCCTTTTCATACCCTGATGGACCGCATGTTCATGGTGACAGCCTATATCTGCCTGTTTTATGCCCCCACCTCTGTGGTTACAGTTACTGCTTGGATGGAGGGATGAGAATCACGTGATCAGAGTTCACTGTGGAAAGTTCAGCGACAGCAGAGTGAAGGATGAATTGGATGGGGTGGAGCTGGGCATGAGAAAGACTCCTGCTGAAGCTCAGTTAGGGGAGGAGGAGGCCAGTGGATGCGAGGCCAGAGAAGGGGTGGGAGTGGAAGCATAGGAAGGAATGAGAAAGATGAGAGAGAATGAAGAGTTGTAATGCACCAGACTTTGGGACCTCTTAGGTGCAGTACTAGTGGAAAGTATCTAGGATGAGCCTCAGGTTTCAGGCTTGGGTGACTAGGGGAATAGAGAGGAGGTGCAGATGTCAAAGGGAAAGGGGCACAATCAGTTTTGGATGTTGAGTTTGAAGTTGTTACTAGTTACCTTCCGTATTCTGTTTCAGGCATCCTACTCTCTTACTAATCCTTCCTTTCTGGATTATTCTACTAATACCTAAAATTCAACAATCTTTTGAACTGTTGGTCCCACCACCTCTTCACTGCCTTCGTGTCTTCATTTCCCTCCTACTCAGCTTAAATACCACGGTCATTATAGTTACTCCCTTAGCTGGTGATACTCATTTGGGTAAAATATAACCCTGGTTAAATCCAGCTCTCTACTTACTCCCTTAGCTTCTCTTGGCGGGTGATACTCATTTGGGTAAAATATAACCCTGGTTAAATCCAGCTCTCTACTTACTCCCTTAGCTTCTCTTGGCTGGTGATACTCATTTGGGTACAATATAACCCTGGTTAAATCCAGCTCTCTACTTACTCCCTTAGCTTCTCTTGGCTGGTGATACTCATTTGGGTACAATATAACCCTGGTTAAATCCAGCTCTCTACTTACTCCCTTAGCTTCTCTTGGCGGGTGATACTCATTTGGGTACAATATAACCCTGGTTAAATCCAGCTCTCTACTTACTCCCTTAGCTTCTCTTGGCGGGTGATACTCATTTGGGTACAATATAACCCTGGTTAAATCCAGCTCTCTACTTACTCCCTTAGCTTCTCTTGGCTGGTGATACTCATTTGGGTACAATATAACCCTGGTTAAATCCAGCTCTCTACTTACTCCCTTAGCTTCTCTTGGCGGGTGATACTCATTTGGGTACAATATAACCCTGGTTAAATCCAGCTCTCTACTTACTCCCTTAGCTTCTCTTGGCGGGTGATACTCATTTGGGTACAATATAACCCTGGTTAAATCCAGCTCTCTACTTACTCCCTTAGCTTCTCTTGGCGGGTGATACTCATTTGGGTACAATATAACCCTGGTTAAATCCAGCTCTCTACTTACTCCCTTAGCTTCTCTTGGTTGGTGATACTCATTTGGGTACAATATAACCCTGGTTAAATCCAGCTCTCTACTTACTCCCTTAGCTTCTCTTGGCTGGTGATACTCATTTGGGTACAATATAACCCTGGTTAAATCCAGCTCTCTACTTACTCCCTTAGCTTCTCTTGGCTGGTGATACTCATTTGGGTACAATATAACCCTGGTTAAATCCAGCTCTCTACTTACTCCCTTAGCTTCTCTTGGCTGGTGATACTCATTTGGGTACAATATAACCCTGGTTAAATCCAGCTCTCTACTTACTCCCTTAGCTTCTCTTGGCTGGTGATACTCATTTGGGTACAATATAACCCTGGTTAAATCCAGCTCTCTACTTACTCCCTTAGCTTCTCTTGGCTGGTGATACTCATTTGGGTACAATATAACCCTGGTTAAATCCAGCTCTCTACTTACTCCCTTAGCTTCTCTTGGCTGGTGATACTCATTTGGGTACAATATAACCCTGGTTAAATCCAGCTCTCTACTTACTCCCTTAGCTTCTCTTGGCTGGTGATACTCATTTGGGTACAATATAACCCTGGTTAAATCCAGCTCTCTACTTACTCCCTTAGCTTCTCTTGGCTGGTGATACTCATTTGGGTACAATATAACCCTGGTTAAATCCAGCTCTCTACTTACTCCCTTAGCTTCTCTTGGCTGGTGATACTCATTTGGGTACAATATAACCCTGGTTAAATCCAGCTCTCTACTTACTCCCTTAGCTTCTCTTGGCTGGTGATACTCATTTGGGTACAATATAACCCTGGTTAAATCCAGCTCTCTACTTACTCCCTTAGCTTCTCTTGGCTGGTGACACTCATTTGGGTACAATATAACCCTGGTTAAATCCAGCTCTCTACTTACTCCCTTAGCTTCTCTTGGCGGGTGATACTCATTTGGGTACAATATAACCCTGGTTAAATCCAGCTCTCTACTTACTCCCTTAGCTTCTCTTGGCTGGTGATACTCATTTGGGTACAATATAACCCTGGTTAAATCCAGCTCTCTACTTACTCCCTTAGCTTCTCTTGGCGGGTGATACTCATTTGGGTACAATATAACCCTGGTTAAATCCAGCTCTCTACTTACTCCCTTAGCTTCTCTTGGCGGGTGATACTCATTTGGGTACAATATAACCCTGGTTAAATCCAGCTCTCTACTTACTCCCTTAGCTTCTCTTGGCTGGTGATACTCATTTGGGTACAATATAACCCTGGTTAAATCCAGCTCTCTACTTACTCCCTTAGCTTCTCTTGGCGGGTGATACTCATTTGGGTACAATATAACCCTGGTTAAATCCAGCTCTCTACTTACTCCCTTAGCTTCTCTTGGCTGGTGACACTCATTTGGGTACAATATAACCCTGGTTAAATCCAGCTCTCTACTTACTCCCTTAGCTTCTCTTGGCGGGTGATACTCATTTGGGTACAATATAACCCTGGTTAAATCCAGCTCTCTACTTACTCCCTTAGCTTCTCTTGGCGGGTGATACTCATTTGGGTACAATATAACCCTGGTTAAATCCAGCTCTCTACTTACTCCCTTAGCTTCTCTTGGCTGGTGATACTCATTTGGGTACAATATAACCCTGGTTAAATCCAGCTCTCTACTTACTCCCTTAGCTTCTCTTGGCTGGTGATACTCATTTGGGTACAATATAACCCTGGTTAAATCCAGCTCTCTACTTACTCCCTTAGCTTCTCTTGGCGGGTGATACTCATTTGGGTACAATATAACCCTGGTTAAATCCAGCTCTCTACTTACTCCCTTAGCTTCTCTTGGCGGGTGATACTCATTTGGGTACAATATAACCCTGGTTAAATCCAGCTCTCTACTTACTCCCTTAGCTTCTCTTGGCTGGTGATACTCATTTGGGTACAATATAACCCTGGTTAAATCCAGCTCTCTACTTACTCCCTTAGCTTCTCTTGGCTGGTGATACTCATTTGGGTACAATATAACCCTGGTTAAATCCAGCTCTCTACTTACTCCCTTAGCTTCTCTTGGCGGGTGATACTCATTTGGGTACAATATAACCCTGGTTAAATCCAGCTCTCTACTTACTCCCTTAGCTTCTCTTGGCTGGTGATACTCATTTGGGTACAATATAACCCTGGTTAAATCCAGCTCTCTACTTACTCCCTTAGCTTCTCTTGGCGGGTGATACTCATTTGGGTACAATATAACCCTGGTTAAATCCAGCTCTCTACTTACTCCCTTAGCTTCTCTTGGCGGGTGATACTCATTTGGGTACAATATAACCCTGGTTAAATCCAGCTCTCTACTTACTCCCTTAGCTTCTCTTGGCGGGTGATACTCATTTGGGTACAATATAACCCTGGTTAAATCCAGCTCTCTACTTACTCCCTTAGCTTCTCTTGGCGGGTGATACTCATTTGGGTACAATATAACCCTGGTTAAATCCAGCTCTCTACTTACTCCCTTAGCTTCTCTTGGCGGGTGATACTCATTTGGGTACAATATAACCCTGGTTAAATCCAGCTCTCTACTTACTCCCTTAGCTTCTCTTGGTTGGTGATACTCATTTGGGTACAATATAACCCTGGTTAAATCCAGCTCTCTACTTACTCCCTTAGCTTCTCTTGGCTGGTGATACTCATTTGGGTACAATATAACCCTGGTTAAATCCAGCTCTCTACTTACTCCCTTAGCTTCTCTTGGCTGGTGATACTCATTTGGGTACAATATAACCCTGGTTAAATCCAGCTCTCTACTTACTCCCTTAGCTTCTCTTGGCTGGTGATACTCATTTGGGTACAATATAACCCTGGTTAAATCCAGCTCTCTACTTACTCCCTTAGCTTCTCTTGGCTGGTGATACTCATTTGGGTACAATATAACCCTGGTTAAATCCAGCTCTCTACTTACTCCCTTAGCTTCTCTTGGCTGGTGATACTCATTTGGGTACAATATAACCCTGGTTAAATCCAGCTCTCCACTTACTCCCTGCCTGCAATTCAGCTGCTGAATCTGACGGGTGGAGGAAAACCGGTACCACCTGAGTGCTCTCACTTTAAATTCAGGATCCCTGACCTCAGGTGGGCGCCTCAGGCAACCCAGCCATCTGAGTACATGTCTCTAGACCAGACATTCTTAAAGTGTGATCTGGGGGCCTCTGATAGTCCCTAAAATGCTTTTAGGGGTTCCCTAAGGTCGCACATTCTTTTAATAATATTATTACGACACTGTTTGCCTTGTCTCACTCTTCCTTTCCCATGAGTGTATAGTGTTTTCCCAAAGCTACATGCTGCTGACCTGTGATTGTGTGTTTGTGTACGTTTTAAAGATTTCTCACTTTAGAATTCTAGTATGTTTGGTGTTGATAGATATAACCCCTATAAATAAAAACTGCTGAGGATTGAAAACTGCCCTAGACCGTTCAATTTCTGACTCTCCCAGATGCCTGTCTGGTACCTTTTCTTCTTGAACCTGCATCTTCATTCTCCCTCTCAACTGGTGATCTTGCTTCCTATTCCACCGAGAAAACAGACACAGTCAGAGGAGAGCTTCCTCAGGCGCCCACCTTCCCGCATCTTGCCCGTAGACGATGCTTTCTGTCCTCTTCTGTGGGTGAATTATCAATGCTCCTAGCAAAGGCCAGTTCCTCCTTCACTCTATCTCTGTGCTTTCCTACATCTTGCGTTCTGTCCTAGATCTTTTTGTTTGCATGCACGGGATACATTTTCAAGGTAGAGTCACAAAGGCTTGCTGATGAGCGTTGGGTATGATGGAGAGTGACTAAGGACTCCTAAAGTTTGACCTGAACTACTGGGGCAGGTCAGCATAACCTTCTTATAACTGTTCCCATGGACCATGGGATAAAATCCAAGCTCCTTGGTAAGCATTGCAGGGACCCGTGGGCTGGTCCTGCTTCATGTCTCAAAGCTCTTTCAACTGTGTGCTCCTGACATTTCCGTGGCTTCTCAAACGAACTATGCTGCTATTGCGTTTGCCTATTTCTCTACTTGAAGGGTCCTTTCTCATTAGTCTGAAGGAAGACTTGGTTCAAGGGCCCTTTGCAGTGAGGGCCGCCTAACTCCTTCCACAGGTGTGGATGATCACTTACTACTTTGTGCCACGCTGTATAGTGTATGTGGGTGGAGGGCAGCATTCCGTACACTGTTTTGCAATCTTTTTCTTATCTCTCTCCCTTCCAGGCTGTGACCTGCTTGAGGCTATCATAGGCTTTTTCATTTATATACATCTCTAGAATCTGACCCAGGGACTCATACGAAACATGCATACATAAGTAGGCATTAATGATACTTACTGAAAATGGTAACTCTTAGTTTACTACCTTGTCAAACACACCTATATAAAATTTAATAAGATGTGCCAAGCACTATGTCATAAAAAACCCAAAACATCTGTTCTTTAAGTGGCATTACTAATAATAGCAGATAACATTACTCTGCTACTTACCACCTGAGTGACTTCCAGAAAGTGCCTGAGCCCGTCTGTTCTTCAGCTTCTTTATATCTCAAAAGCAGGCGGGCGTGATAAAAGAACCTACCTCCTGGAGTGGCTGTGAGGACTAAATGAACTAATTATCCCTATACTTGGCACATAACAAATGCTCAATAAATGTTTACTACTTTTACTACAATTATTACTACTGTTTCAGCAGAAACACTCCAGGCAGTGTGTTAACACCTTCCTTGCATTATGTCATCCAGTCATCACAACACCATGAGACGGGCACTGATATTCATCCCCGCGATACTCTCCAAGGCTAAGAGGAGTTAGTAACTTGTACTAACAAGTAGTGGTAGAGGCAAGATGAGAATTAAAACATTTATAGTGAACTGAGTTCCCATCCACAAGGCTGTTGGCATATCTGAGTGTGAGGACTTTTTCTTTTTTTTTCACTCTCTTTTGCTCTCGTGGCATTCCTGTGGAGGAATGCTGTTATTGGTTTTGTGGCTGTTGATTATAGCACCTCCACACTGAGCTGGATATTGAGTAATAATTTTGGTTTAGGGTATTGAATGTATCAACTGGATGGTCTTATATGTATTTATCACACGAATCAGTATGAAATGGGAGATAGGCTTTTGACAGGTATACAGTGGGGAAAGGAAAAAAGCAGATAGAAAAACTAAGGAAAGTTAACGAAAGGAAAGGAGAAAATGAGTGTATGCCGGTCCCTTTCGGCCTTTTAACACTGTGCCTCGTGACAGCTGGTCTTGAGCACATAGTGTAATGCCCTACTCTTGAGCAGGGTCAGGACTGCTTACATTTCCCTGGGCAACAGGAACCCCATTGTTTTAAATGGCATGTTTTCAAGTGATTGTCTTTTTTTTTTCTTTTATGTATTATAATCACTCTTCTTGTAAATTCACAGGCATCTATTGTTAGCTGTTAATTGGAATGCTATATCCCACTCTTTTTTCCCCTGTTAACACAGACCCTGAATGATATTAAGGACAGTCACAAATTCACATTCTGCCTTTCCCCGTCTCAAGCATTTACAGGACAGAACCATGAAAAGTGAAGGAAGCAGCTACTTCTGAATTTCATGGAAAACTATTTTAGAATTGTATTTTATGCTGCTATCTGAATGTGCTTTCAAAATATGTGTTGCAAGTTGTGTAGTCAGCTTTTGAGTGGTTTGCTTAACAGGAAGCCAGCAGCATATGCTGCTCACAGGGGAGTGCCCTAAAGGGTCAATTAATATGGAATATTTAATGAAACACTTGATACTCACCTTCCTGATTTTCAAAGTGCTTGTCTTAAAATAGGTCTGGAACAGCTGGCCTGAATAAACAAGCATCGTGCCTCTGTGCCCACTAAGTCAGGAGCCTTTTCCTGGGGGTGTGGTTTAATGAAAAGACTTCAGGCCACGAGTCAGGAGACCCAGGTTCTAGTCCCAGCTCTGTCTCTGACACGTGACCTTAGCAAATACCTGTTTCTCTTTGTCTCCACCTTCCATACTTACAGCAATGATAGAAAATACTTACATATTCGGCAGTGGGCTAAAAAGCAGCTAAATTATTTACACATATTTAGATCTCACTTAGGAGGTATTACCTTTTTTTTTTTAACATCTTTATTGGAGTATAATTACTTTACAATGTTGTGTTAGTTTCTGCTGTATACCAAAGTGAATCAGCTCTATGTATACATATATTCCCATACCCCTCCCTCTTGCGTCTCCCTCCCACCCTCCCTATACCACCCCTCTAGGTGGTCACAGAGCACCTGAGCTGACCTCCCTGTGCTATGCAGCTTCTTCCCACTAGCTATCCATTTTACATTTGGTGGTGTATATGTGTCCGTGCCACTCTCTCACTTCGTCCCAGTTTACCCTTCCCCCGCTAGGAGGCATCGCCTTTCATGAGGAGAGCTTTGGGACAAGCCAGAAATGTTTAAATCCCAGCTCTGGTACTTAACTTTCCCAAGGTCATAGAATTGTTAGTTTCCTTGCTGAGTCTCAGTTTCCTCCTATAATAGGCAAGAAATTGTAAAATCTACTTTGCAGGATGTGGTGAGAATTCAATAATATATGTAAAATGCCTGGGCATAGTAGGTATTCGGCAAGATTTTATTTCCTTCCTTCTCCCCCCACCTCCTTGATCCTCATAAGAGGCAGGAAGAACAAGGTCTTATCTCTGCTCTACAGAGAAGGAAGCTGAGATGCGCACTGGCTAAAGGACTTTTCTCAAGGTCACGGATAGGAAGTGGTAAAGACAGGACTTGAGTCCAATTGTCCTAATTCTAAATTCAGTGAAGTTTCCCATTCCTGCTACCAAGCTCAGCTGATAGATGGTGAATCGCATAAGCAAATGACTGGGAACATGCTTGGAGAAAGCAAGGCCTGTTCTGCAAATGTAAAATGACATTATTATTTTGCACTGAAGTTTGCTGTATTTAAAATAGAAACATCTAAAATAATGAAACCAGATTTCAGTTATTTTAGAGTCTGATTAGTTTGTGGATTATTGGATTTTTGGTAGTTTCAAAGCTCTTCTGCTTTCTGCTTGGTTCTGTTTTCATGGAAATTTGTGCATATGGTTGATTGATTAATCAAATTATCCATTTGTCTGCTAAATATTGGGCTTTGTAGTAGATGCTGAGGATTCAAAGGTGAATAAAACTCAACCCTGACCCTGTGTTGCTTATAGGCTACACAGCACGGATTTTACCTCAGACATGCCCTTATAAAACGCGGGGATGGGAAGGGAGACTTGAGTTAGAGTGATGGGCATGGCAAACGTTTGGTAGGTGGGTGATGCTTTTTTGGATGCATTGTTAATTTGCTGATGTTCAGGGCATGACGTTAACATCACAGAATGGATTATGTGTGTGCCTGGCCCATGGTATAGCTCTCCTTTCCATAGACCTCTGTCTAGTACCTCCTCTTGCGTGCGAGGCACTGAAAGCAGAAAGATACATTACACGGAGTTTCTGCTTTTGAGGGGCTGGGAGAAAGCAGATCTGACCCTGGAGTGAGGCTTTTGCAAGAATGAGAAAGGAAGTCACTGGATGCTGCAAGGCCCGTGCAAAAGTGCACGCAGCTGGGTGAGAGAGATGAGACCCGGAAGAGGACAGACGTGAGTGGTTACTAGAGAGGAAGAAGGTTTGTGAAAGAAAACTAGGTGGGGAGAGTGTGTGTGAGACGGAGGATGTACAAAGACATTCAGACGTCGGTGATGTCCCCAAAGAAGGCAGTTATTCTGAGCACTGATAACGTTAGTACTGCAGTAGGGCTGTACCGTTGGCATTTGGCCATGAAGATGTTCAATTACATCAGCCTGGTGTGTGGCCTGGAGCATCAGAGGATGGCCTATTCTCTTGAATATCTTAAAAGCTGAGGGAGCAGAGACTACAGAGTCAGACTGCTTAGTGGGCACGTAAAGTAAAGCACGGAGAGCTGGAGGCCTGCTCGCTCTGCCTCTAACCTCCTGGCTTGCCACCTCTGCCTCCCACCTGTCAGAACCTTTCCTTATCCTCCCTGTGCCCTTCTGTTGATTGACATCTCCTCCTTCCCTGGTCCTTTTGTCCTTGGCTGTATACTCCAAAGTCCTGTCTGGATCTGTGTGGTCAGCTATTCCACTTTCGTCCCCAATCCCCTTCACCTTCTGTGACCTCAGATGGGCCAGCCTGGAGCACCCTTCTCCACAGTCTTTCCTGTTCTCGCGTGTGAGCTGAAGAGAGCTGTGAACATCAGCACACCAGCCTGTTTTTACTGTCCAGCTTCACTGTAGCCTCATGCTGTTTTTCTCACCTCTTTGCCATGCCTCATGTCTTTTTGGCTTCCTCTCATTCCCTCACTCAGATGCCAGCCCTCTAAAGCCACACTGCCCCTGACTCTCCCCCAGTCCCTGCGAGTTCACCTGGTTCTCATTATTACCACCCAGCCCTCCTGAGTTTGGACTCGGCCTCAGTCTATCTCATCCACTACCCATGATGGTGACCATTATTACTGTCATGAGAGGGAACGACTGTTACAAACTTTACAAGTTACATTTGTACATTTTTTGACCTTCTGACTACCAAGGGGTCTTGAAGGGAATATTTAATCAATGAAAATCCCAGAGGCAACCAGGTGTTATGAAAACACCGATTCTGAGAAGTTCAACTCTGTGCACTAGCAGTACTTCTTTTGGTTTGTGGTCTGCAGAGCCCAGGGGTGTGATTTAGTGAACATCCACTGAACAAACCAGAAGCTCTCAAGCCATTTTTATCAGTTCCCAGCAGGTCTGAGGCTGCATGTGCCCCCTGGCAACCAGCTCATAGTGTCTGCTTATTTTAGTAAGCCTTTTCTTTTATGGTAATGTTATCATTCAATTAGTGCAACATTCACTTAATTGTATATGTGGGGCCTGACAACAAAGGAACGTGGATCTAGAATAATCCATCACTTATTGATACTCCAAAGTGTAGATTCAGCAGAAGATTATTAAATTCCCTGGCATTTGACCTGCAAATATGAGAAAGTATTTGTTGGCTAGAGAAATTTAGTTAACTTAGTTCATAGGCAGCCACACAAGAAATGCTTGACTTCAGATTATTTATGATGACAGAGTACTTGGCAATAGAGTCTTTCATTTGCCCATAAACTGTACTTGGAGATTCAGTAGAATACCGCTATTCATCCGCAGTGAGGGGGAAGCAAGAACTGAGATTTCTGGAGCTCAGAATGAGCGCCAACATGAAAAGATTTGGGTGCTTCCAGAGACACTGTTTAAGGAAAGAATGTGACATAATTGCTGTTTATCAGTTCCATCCCAGTAGATTCTAAAACATGAAGCTGGATTCTTGAGCGTTATTTATGCAGCAGCCCTGATAGTTAAACCTTACTGAGTTTTCAGTCTTTTCAAATATATAGTTATATTTAATGACCTTAGTTAAGAGAAAAGTCATAAAATTTGGTAAAGGGTTTAATTTTTTCCCTTCAATGTTTAATACATGATTCACCAGTTTTAATAATACATATAAATTAATTTCTTACCTGGCTAGCACTAAGCTTTTTGGCATCCTTGCCCATTTGATAACTACCTAAAGCCCTCCTGGGTTTTATATAAAATAAGCTAAGTAAAAAAGTGCTTAGAAAAATAGCACTTATTATTTAGAAAAAAAAAAATAAAGCCCTTCTCTACAAAGAAGAGATAAAATGAATGTTTTAAACTTCATGTAAATGCAATAAGCTAAGCTTAATTTATGTAACCATTAGAGTTCCTAGATTCTCACTTCAAGGCTGAGGACTTTTAATTTACTCCCTGTTCTACTACACAGCACTGTGGGCCTTGGATACATCAACCTGGCTTTGACTCCTAGCTCTGCCACTGACAGTCTTGGACAACTCTGATCTTGGGTTTCCACATTTATTAAATGAGATAATACCTATTTGCAGTGTTATACAGATTAAATTAATTGAAGTAATGTATATTTTGTCACTTGGAAGGTACTCATAAATGTAGGTTCCATTCCTTTTCATTAAGCCTGTTTTTTGTTTGTTTGTTTTTTTAAGTTGAAGGAGATTACAGGTTACAAGTTAAAATGAGAAAGAGGGAGAGCTGAAAGTTAGGTTGGCAATAGTAAAAACTATAAATCCTGGACTCAAGAACTCAAAAACCATGTTAATCTCGGACTGCGGAGAACACAGCCAAACTAATTCACGTACTGCACAAGGCTCTGGAGAAGGAGAGTTTTGTTTGAATCGACCATTATAGTAACTAATTTTATTGCTCAAAGAGTTATACAATTATGGAGCTGGAAAAGGCCTCAGAGAATTCTAGCTCAGCTCCTTCATTTTAAAAATGAGCAGTCTAAGGTTCCTAATATATGCAGTGATTTGCCCAAGGTTACTTGGTTTTCTGAATCATAGCACATTATTTTTCTCATAACAGAATGCTAATAATGACCCAGCCCTCAAGAGACGTTTAAATCGTGTTGTTCCTTAAAAAAAACCAAACAAACAAATTTAAAGAACTCTTTAAGAAAGATTGGAAAGTGCTTGAGTTCAGAATTTCTCATGTGAAATGCTTGTTATAAAGACCTTATTCTCTCCCATCCATCTATCTACCCATCCATCCATTGGCTATAATAGTAAAGGGGAATCACTGAGAATGGGGAATATAAGATCTCAGACTTTGGAGCTCAGAATGCCCTGGGAGAATTGACACAGCATTGAGAAATGATTAAATTGTGAAATCGAAGATCTGTTGCTTAACAGAGTAAATTCTCAGCTGTCCAGAAACTTAGCCATCCAGAATCACTCAGTTCCTAAGAGAGCTTGATATTTTGCCATTTCAAAACCAGATGACACAAATGTGTCCCACACTCCCAAGAATATGGTTGTTCATTAATGGCGACACCAAGACATGTTATTTCTCCTAGAGTTGCATGAAATTTGGGACCATTTGTTCAACTTTATGTTCCTAGCTCATACCTGGCACAGAGTGAGTGCTCCTATGAATGGCTGTTGAGTGACTATTTAATGAATCCCTAACATTAGCCTTAATATTGTTTGGACAAGAATGCCAGATATTATTGTGTGCTTCATTTTAATCAAAGGATGCAGAAAATATAATTCTGCCAGTCGTGTTGCAGTGGAAGGCAGTGTGTTATATTGAAAAAATGTGGACTTTAGCCTCGGACTGGCCTGCGTTCAAATCATACCCCACTGGCTGAGTGATTGTGGGCAAATCCCTTCATCTGCCACCATCTTAGTTTTCTTGCTTGTGAAATAGAATTCTTCCTAATCTTCACAGAGTGGTGGGAAGAGCAAGTGAACTCTGATGGCAAAATATCTAGCACAGGACTAGGACACAGTAGGCACTTAGTTATAATGGGAGGCCCTTTGTCTCCCACCCCATCTAATCTTTTCATGATATAGGGCTTTTCCCACAGTTCTTTTGGATGGATAATCTTTCGTTGGTCTTTGGCAAATTTTTCTTTTCTGTAGTATTCTATCTTTCAGCAGATTTTTTTTTTTTTTTTTTTTTTTTGAGGTACACGGGCCTCTCACTGTTGTGGCCTCTCCCGTTGCGGAGCACAGGCTCCGGACGTGCAGGCTCAGCAGCCATGGCTCACGGGCCCAGCCGCTCCGCGGCATGTGGGATCTTTCCAGACCGGGGCACAAACCCACGTCCCCTGCATCAGCAGGCAGACTCTCAACCACTGCGCCACCAGGGAAGCCCTGCAGATGTTTTATTTAGGCCAGTTGAATCTAAGCTTTAGAGTATTGTAGCTTTAAAGTGATGTAATTTACATAATTTTATCTATCTGTTGGTGATCTCATATGTGACAACTGTGACACAAGTAGAAAAACAACACTCTACCTGGAATTGGGAGACCTACATTCAAAATCTGGTTCTGTCACTACCTAGCTTTGTGATCTCTGAGCCTCAGTTTGCTCAATTTATCTGAACCTCCACTTTCTCTGATAACCAGGGGGTGACATTGTATAGGGAAGAAGACACGGGCTTTAGAGTTCCGGTTTTGGATGTGCTACTAATTAACTGTATGATCTAGGGCAGGTCTTTCGCCTCTCTGTTCCCTCAGCTGCCTGTTGAGAGCAGCACCGTCCATGCTGTAAGTTGCTACGATTAGATGAGGTAACGTATGACAGGTTCCTCCTGCCTCAGAGCTTTGCACGTTATAAACTCATAATCAGAGAGCGGTAATAACAATTCTTCCACTAAATACAACTGTGGTTAGTATTATTAATGCAAGTTTCCCTAGGTGGTTGAGAGCTTCATTAAGAGAACTTAATCATTACAGCTGAATATTTTAGAAAAGACTGAGTAATTTCTCAGGATCACATAAGAAGTGATGATGGAGTAGTATGTAGCTGTGAACATGATGACGAGTCTTTCTTCTTAATATGCTCCCCGTTTATATAATTAGTCACTTGGGTTACTTATAGTTCTTCTCTTTTATAGATAGCATGATTATAAATGCCCTTGTACAGATGATTCTCCCTCCCCTGCTTGGATTATTTCCTTCAGTTTTATTTTCCAAAGGGAAGTTTCCAGGTCAAAGGATATAAACATTTTTGCAGCTCTTGTTACATACTGGCAGACAGTTTGTAGAGAAATATTTTTAATGGACAAAAAAGGGCAAATTTCCAAAGTCTTGGTTAAAAACAAGGACTCTGGTGTCGTTTAGATTTGATTCATATCTCAGCTACTTATTTGCTGAATGAGCAAATTACTTAACCTTACTAAGTCTGTTTGCTCATCTGTAACCTGGGTTATAAGTAGCTACCTCACAGTAACTGTCAGGTACTTAGTTGGTGCAAGGCGTTTCGTGCTCAGCCTTCACTGTCGGTCTTCAGCCCATTTGTGCTCCTCCCCAACTCAGTCATTTCTCACCTGGACCTCTGCCTCCTCTGAACTGGTATATACCTTATGCCAGTGTGTTCTCCCAACTGCATCTTCAATCTTAAAAACAAAACAAAACATAAATCTGATCATGTGAACCCTTTTAGCACTCTTAGAAAGCTTCCAATACTCTGAGGGTGAAATCCAAAATCCTGAATAGGGCCCTTTGTGATCTGACCCTGCCGTCCTCTCCAGCCTCAGTTTCCCTTTCTCTTGCTCGTTCTGCTGCAGCCATGTTGGGTGTTTTTCCATTACCAGAATTTGGCACCCCGCTTTTTTTCTTCTAGGCTTGAGACTTGCCATTTTGTCTTGTTTCTTGGTTTTTAAATTCTCCGTTTATACAGCTCATCATTGGCGGAGATATTTGCTTCAGGACCGATTTTCCTGCTAGACCTAAGCCTTATGATGGCAGGGCCCACTGAGATTTTATTCACTGCTGAATTCTGAGGACCAGCACAGTGCCCAGCATGGAGAACTCAGTAAATCTTTAGGAATGTATAAATAACTAAATACGTAGTAACTTATTATTAGCAATAAACACAGGAGAGAATAATTTTGGGTATAATTTGTTAAAAGCATTTGTGATTTCAAATTGCTCTGTGAAATTAAATGTCTAGGTGTTTTCCAAGGAACTTTTAAAAACCTGAATATATCTGGTAGTTAAGAACTTGCTTGCTTTTTTCTTACATAATACTTCTTGTTCATGGGGCAAGTCTGAAGAGAAGAGGGCACATTCTGGTATCAAACATAGTTTAGCATCTAGCAGTCTTTCACCTTTGCCAACACTGTTCATCCAAGACCTGTAATAACATCACCTGAGCCATCGAGGTCAGGCACAGAACCGTCCTGAGCCAAAAAGACAGCAGAAGGACTTGATGGCGATGATGAGCATTCCTAAGAGACTAGATTATACTCGGTCCATTTCCTTGCACTTGAGACCTCCAACCATTTTGGCTTGCATTTCCCAGAAGTGCAAACTGTTTCATATTATGCCGTTCACTTCCGCAAGTGCAAAACTGCATTTTGTTCATTCAGAAGTAGAGTTCATTCTCTGGATTTATTGAACTTGTACTATATTCACAACTCTGATTAGGCACTGAAGGTGTAACAGAGTTCAAGGGATAAGAGAGGTCTATTTTGGAGGATAAGCTCTCTCCCCATCATTTGTTTCCCTGTGGAAAAACGTCTGTTATAGTGTTAGAGTAGTAGTACCTGCGTACATGCAGCTCAACCTCTTCTGGATCGTCTTTTTGAGACCTACTTACTTGCAAAGAGGATGGTGGTTTTCTGGTCTCTTCTCATTTATAAGGTAGGCTAAGCAGAGCAGGTTATGTCCAGGGGGAGGCTTACAGTATTTTTTGGAGGGGGAGGGGAACAAGAGGAGAACCAGCATCCCTAAGCCACACTTTCCAATATATATTAGCTTTTATCAATAAAAAGTTCACATATTCATCTTATTTCTGTATCTGTTTTATCTATTGCTCATTAAGTTTCTCACTCAACAGGAAAGGGGAACATTTATTGCTTTGCCTTTGAGGGACTGTGAAGCTTGTGATGGCCTAGCCCACAGGCAGATGACTTCACCAGACAGCTGTTTGTGACGGGGCTTTAGGCCTTAGCAAGTGCAGGATGCACTGAACCTCACTGGGCTGTTTGGGTGCACCAGCTGAGGCACTTGTGTGTACTTCGGGTTTTTTTGCGGGTTCAGCTTGGATTTCTGTTGCAGGTGAGGCCAGGGAAGGGGCTGGATCTTTTTAGTTATTTCAGGTGGAATAGCACTTGCTGCTTTTACTGTGTTTCAGTCAAAGCTGCAGGCCAGGAGTTCAAATTGCAAAAATGATAAAATTTCAAGGGTGCTGTTATGTGAGGTTCCTCCTTTGAATTGTGAGAATGAGGCTAAGGTAGGAAGTGATAAATTGGCTTCATCAAGTTCAGTTACTTTCATTCCAGACCAAACAGAGGAAGGCCCTGGAGGGACTAATCGTAGGTAATTTTTTGTTGTTTATCTAAGATCTTAATAGACCACCTATCATATGACCAACCTTAACTGACCTACCCACCCAGCTCGAGCAGATCCGGAAAGCCCTATCAGGAAAGCCCTATCTCTGCAGCTGGGCCGGCCTCAGAGACAGCCCTGGAGGGAGCCGAGGCACACAGTGCCTAGCGGGACAGAAGCAGTGCTCTGACACTCATAATAAGTTCCTTTGCTCTGTGAAACATGACTTAGATTTGCTCTGGATTTGTTACTTAAGTTCCCACCATTGGATCATAGAACTGTGGCTTCACCTATAGAAGAGTTGTAGATTTTCTTAAGAAGCAAATACAAAGGAGGAGGAACATCCTTACTTAAGCATATGCTACATTCTTGGGTTTAGATAGACCAATGAGTCAGTGAAATTACTGCAAAGCCAAATGCTAAAACGATGATTACAAAGTCCTGTGCCTGCAACGCTCAGATTTTAGAGGTCAGGTTTTCTTAGGAAATCAAGGAGGTACTAGAGTGGTTTGAAACATATGCTTGATCTTATCAGAAAAGGAGCAATGGTAGACTGAAAGGACTAATTAAGCTAGGAGAGAGGTTCACATCTTAATGGGAGAAATGAAGGGAAAGGTGAGGCCTTAAGCCAGGATACACAGGTACAAAAAGGAAAGGAGATTCACCCTAACAGCAACAATTAGAAAGGGTAATGGGCCTGTAGAAATATAGGTCCATATGGGGCAATTTATGAAAGGTTTCCACAAAGATCCAGAAAATATTACGAAGTGCCCCTTTAAAGATTCAGCTAGAATCTGAAGTAGGAACAGCTGAAAACTAGATTTTCATGGCTCAGAGCTGGGTATGGTTTTGCATTTTGTGTACTGCATAAAGATTTTTGCTAGTAGATGATGAAATGCAACTGACTTTCTTTTCACTGTGGATCCAGGCCAGGTTTTACTTATGGCCCTGAGGGGGCACCTTCTTCTGTTGTGTTTAAAGCCTTGTGGTGGTGGCCCTGGGATAGTAAAACCTAGTGGTTACAGAAAATTTGCGTTTGAGAGGGAAGCACGAAGTACTGAAGAGTTCATTAAGTGAGTCTCAAGATGAGGGAGCTACTTTAATCGGGCCAGCAAGTATCACCTATGCCCTGAAGGCTCCAGCTCAGGTTCTTTATACGATTCTAAAGGAAGGCACGGGAGACTTGAGGCATGTTCTAGGATGGAGTGGCCTGATGGGAGTAACCCCTGGCTGGGATTAGCTAATTTGGGAAGTAAACTGTTCATTTCTACCCAACAGCTCTGAAGTAGAAGAGAAGGGAAGGGATTGGTCTCTGAGTCATTCTCAAAAGAAAATGGGATCAGAAAGAGATAAATTAAGTAAGAGGAATAGGCCCTACTTTTGGCAAAAAAAAGGAAAAAAAGAAAGGTACTGAGGACCTGATCATTAAAATATGTAGGAACTTTAGTGCCTTGAGATGCCCATGCAAAGATGTAGCTCCTTACAGACCTCCAAGAGTGTTGGAATCTGCTGAAGTTGAGTTGGAAGAAATGTAGGGAAAAAGACAGTCTTCCTTAGGAAGGACTTATCACAGCCTGAAGCAATTACACAGAAAAGGCAGTTGTAGCAGATGCTGTGGCTCAGGGCTAAACATTCCTGCTTACAAAAGATTGTGGAGATGCTGATGGTACTAGGCAGAGCCTGCATTCATTCACTATGTGAGTGCCAGAAAAGGGGGGCTCAAAGAGCAACTGCAGCTAAGAAGCTTTGGACATGAAAGTTGGGAAAGAAAGATTCCACAATTAAGGCCTGAGGGACCTGGGGCTGGCACAACTGCACATTTCTAAGTTTTTAAAGAAGGCACCTCAATGCCACTCTCTTAGAAGAATGTGCATAGTTGGATTTTTACCTCTGTGTGCAAATGCATTGGGCCAAAATTAACCAGCTTTTGGAGATTTCTGAGTTGAGGTTTTTTTAGAATTGTGGTAAAAGACACGTAAAAGATTTACTTTTTAAACCATGTTTAATGGTACAGTTCTGTGGCATTAACGTACATTCACGTCGTTGTGCAACCATCTCCAGCATCCATCTCCAGAACTTTTTCATCTTCCCCAGTTGAAGCTCCTTTGTTCCATTAAGCAACAGCCTCCCCCTAACCCCTGGCAACTATTGTTTATGGATTTGCCTGCTCTAGGTACCTCATATAAGTAGGATCATACAGTATTTGTTCTTTTGTAACTGGCTTATTTTAATTAGCTTAACATTATCAAAGTTCATCCCTGTGGTAACATTTATAAGAATTTCCTTCCTTTTTAAGGCTAAGTAATAATGCTTCTCATGTGTATACCACATTTATCCATCAGTGGATACTTGTTCCCTAATTGAGTGTTAAGCCCTGGAAAATTGGCCTAGTATTACAGACATCTTGGCAAAAGATCGTGCTCTTCTTGTTGACCTGCCATCTCTCGCCTCCATCTCTCGGATGCCCTGGAGTTTCTGCCATTGTCTTTGGAAGCAGTTGAATGGGTCTGGATTATATCAAGTACTGGGTTCTGGGAACATTTTGCTTGGGAAAGCTGCGCCCAGGCCTGAGGTTTGACTTCTTTTAAAATGTGATGGGTGTGGGCCAGTCACTTGTAATGCTTTAGGCTCTTTAAAAGTGGGGGCATACAGAGACTTGAGATAATAGTGAAGTTTTAAAGAATAAAACGCTAACTTTTTTGTCTCTATCTCTGACTCAGGCATTTACCGCTTATTCAGTTCTAAATTCAGATGAAGACAAAGAGTGTTATTTATCGATTGCCCTAAGTTCTTCATGTTTGAGCATTTGAGGCTGAAAGGTTAAGGGGCATTCTTGTGGTGTCACTGTGGTAGGGACATTTAAGCCAAATTTGAAATTATAAAAGACGGAGGTGATTGGCATCTGGGGAGGAAAGGTCTTTTAGGAAGAATGATTGTGCCCATATATAATTAAAATATATACATGATGTAATATAGTGGATATAAATGACCTATAAAAGCAATAAAGGGAACCAAAGGTATCCATCCTTCCCTCCTCCCTGCTGTTTTCTTTTTTTTTCTTTTGAGACGGAGGTGCTTAACATCGTAATCAGCTTATTTGACTACTCAGTGATAAAACATGCAAGGTCACTTGCAGAATTACTGAGAGCATACTAAAGGAGCATCATCTTACACAAGGGACAATACATCATCCTCTTTCTTTCTTTTTTTGTCATTGTTCTTCTGTAAGTACTTATTAAATGCACAGTACATTGGGAGCCCTTGAGGTAATCAAACCTACATATCTATTTGGAGGCATGAAGGAATTTGAATATGTTATGGGTTCAGTGGTATGAGATTATAGCACACAGGTGCTCTGGGCTTATCCAAACAGGAAACATTGAGGAAGAGGACAGCTAATCCTGGACTGGGCATATCTGAATTGTTCTAGTATCCTAATTATGTCCCAGGCTCGAACTCACTACTTCAGATGCAAGAATTACTCTTCCCTCCATGTCTGCTTCCTCTTCCCTTTCTCTTGTTCCTCCCCCTTTCCTGTCTATACCCCTGCTTCTGCAGGAAACATATTTCAGTCTTCTGGGAATTCACCCTATGTATCTGCAACCATTCCTAACATTTTAGTAGGCTCCCTTAGTAGATCCCAGAGGGCCTCTTGCCTCTGGCCTTCGTGGTCCCATCTGGTCCCAAACCCAGCTCTTTCCCTCCTCAGCCTCCCTTGGGCAGGGGTTCCCTTGGCCCTGTGCCTGAAGTATAGAAGGGAGAGGCATCTCTTTAAGTTGGTTGGCTGGTCTTCTGATTCAGGATCTCTCCCTCTTCTTTAGCATCATTGTTTCCCTGTTTTCATTCTTCTCACCCCCTTCCCCAGTCTGTTCATATTTGAGGAGTCTGGAATGGTTATAGCCCTAAGGATCCCCCCTCCCTGGCTTCCCATGGTGTGGCTTAGGTCCACACCAGACATGCCAAGAAGACGGCAGTCATGCTCTGATGTGATGAGTGCATTTTATCATGTTGAAAAGCAAGGAAGTAAAGCCAAAATGATTTCACTTTTCAGTTTCTTCATTTTGAAGTGAGGGCTCCTGGCTGCTGGCCTAAGAGCATGACCACCTTAACCTTATTGAAAAAATGTATTCCCTTATTGGGAAAATGTAGAATTTAGAAATTCGAAAGACTAGAAACTTTAATGGACTATATTTAAAATTTTTTGTTAAATTGAGGCTTATATATACCTCTACGGGTGTTAATATCATACTTCTATTGTATTAACGATTGGGACTATGAACCTCAACCTGAGTCTCTTAACATTTTACGAAGTTGTTGGATTGGCCCCTGAAAACCTTATGGTGAACTTAAAGAGCATTTTGGCTATAATGCTTGAAAGTAGGATAATGATACATTTTCTTCAGCATTGTGTTAACGTGGTGGTTGGGAGGTAAACAGCCAAGAAACAGTTGTAGGTTTTTCCCACTCCTTTCCCATTCGACATACATTTGTTGGAGGTATTTTGCTTAATTCAAATGGTAGAGGATGCCAGCGGTATAAGTTTAAGAATTACATGGTCCTTGTCCTTGAGAAGAAATGGTAGAGTCCAGCAGGAAGGACATGACATATTAGTATTGGGCAAGCAGAGGTGGATGTGTGAAGAAAAACTTCTGTGCTGCAGTCACTAGCCACACTTACGTACAAAGGCAGGAGCGTTCCTGAGTCAGCGTGGAAGGAACCAATTTGTCACGCACTGGTTTCATCCCTGCCTCTATAGGAAGTAACCTCGATGGTGGTGGTGTTTTGTTTTGTTCTTTTCCTTTTTTTTGTTCTTTTCCTTTTTAAATAAATCATCATATATATTTTGTGATATCTGTTTTTCATATCTCCAAATACTGTGATCTTGTGGGTCCCATGTGCACCCACCTGTTTGTAAGGTGTGGCAATCTAGGTAGTCACTCTGGTCCTCCCATTTCACACAGCGTTTGCAAGTCTGATTGGCGGCATTAGGAAGGCAGCATCAGGATTGCACTCTTACTTGTCTTTTCCCTTTAACAAATGACCGTGTGTGAAGTCACAACATCAGTTGGGAAAGGAGCAGATTGGATGCAGGTATATCTTGTCTCTGGTTAGGGATGAGGTGTAAGCCCATAAATTCCGACCTGGAAAAGGATGTGCGGGGAAGCCTGCTCTCAAGATGTCCTTGTTCTCCCAACAATTTCTTTGGCATCCTTGGCAGCCCTTGCCGTTTCCCCCCGCAACAACATTCTTCTTCAACTTGAAATTCAGGCTTGGTCCAGTGAGCCACAGTCAGGCTTGTGGCTGCTCCAGGACGTGAGCTGTGACTCATTCGTGACTCCCTTGGCCAGTTTTGGTGTCCTTACCGTCAATTAAGCAAGTGAATGAAATGACCAAAAGCACAAGTTGCAAAGTAGAGCTAAATGGAGGATAGTAATTTGCATATAGTGTCACTGCTGTTTCTCCAGATTGTCCTATTTTTAAAATTTCTCTAAGAAAAATTGGTTAGTGTTAGAATCTAGACCTCTTTTGTTGTTGTTGTTGTTGTTTTTGCGGTGCGCGGGCCTCTCACTGTTGCGGCCTCTCCCGTTGCGGAGCACAGGCTCCGGACGCGCAGGCTCAGCGGCCATGGCTCACGGGCCCAACCGCTCCGCGGCATGTGGGATCTTCCCAGACCGGGGCACGAACTCGTGTTCCCTGCATGTCAGGCGGACTCTCAACCACTGCGCCACCAGGGAAGCCCTAGATCTCTTTTTATAGTCTAAAAATCAGACCTGGAATCTGATTTACCTTTTGGTTCTACTCTAATCCTATTCTAATTCTAATGCTATGCACAATTAACTCATACATTAAATACAGAATTTTTCGTTGGCCAAACGCAGTTTCCTCAAATATAAGTCATAGGGGTTTTCCAGTACTATTCATAAATGTAAGTTGCATTAAGGCATTTGTTGATTATTTTCCAGTTTATTTTCCAAGTATTTAAAAAATATTTGTGTACTTTCAGGATATTTTATTTAGCATTTAACATTAAAAATATTCTTCCAATCCAGGAACTTTAATTATCTCCTTCACTCATTTTTCCCCCCAAATTACAGAATTATATTGTTTCCAAAATGGACATAAATGTGCCCTCGACTCTCACATGTTGAAAAAACAAAACTCTCCTTTATCAGTCAGCTCGCTTCAGATTTAACAACAGAGTTCAGATATTTGCACCTTTTTGATGTCTCTGCTTCTCTGATGTTGCTGTAGTTCAGAGACTTATTTCTTTTCTTACGTGGTCTTCCTGCTTCTTGGTGCTCTACCCTCTGGGTACAGTGACATTTCTTAAAGCATTCACGTTTTTTGATATTTCTTTTTTTAATTTTATTTATTTTAAAAAATTTTGCCTGCACTGGGCTTCTCTCTAATTGTGGTGTGCGGGCTTAGTTGCCCCACGGCATGTGTGATCTTAGTTCCCTGACCAGGGATCGAACCCGCATCTCCTGCTTTGGAAGGCAGATTCTTAACCACTGGACCACCAGGGAAGTCCCCGTGTTTTGATATTTCTTGAGTGAAACATTTCAGTATCCTCAGGATAATATCCCAAATATTGGGTTGGCCAAAAAGTGTCTTCAGTTTTTAAGTAAAAATAAAAGATACATTTTTCATTTTCACCAAGAACTTTATTGAACAACGTATTCACCCTTTTGTTCCACTACCTTCTGCCATTTTTCAGTCAACTTCATAATTCCATCTTCCCAAAACTTTTTATCTTTTTGAGCAAAGAACTGTTCCAGGTGCCTTTCACAGTCTTCCAGGGAATTGAATTTTTTTCCATTAAGAGAATTTTGTAAAGACCTACATAAATGGAAATCTGAAGGTGCAATGTCTGGTGAATATGGCGGATAAATCCGAACTTCCGAGCTTTTGCCTGGTCGTCAAAGAAACCTGTGGTCTTGCGAAATCCTGATGGAAGATTTTGTATTTTCTGTTGACTAATTCTGGACGCTTTTCATCGAGTGCTGCTTTCAGTTTGTCTAACTGGGAGCAGTACTTGTTGGAATTAATCATTTGGTTTTCCGGAAGGAGTTCATAATATAGGACTCCCTTCCAATCCCACCATATACACGACATCACCTTCTTTGGATGAAGACCGGCCTTTGGTGTGGTTGGTGGTGGTTCATTTCACTGGGCCCGCGATCTCTTCCGTTCCACATTGTTGTACAGTATCCACTTTTCATCGCCCGTCACAATTTGTTTGAAAAACGGAACATTTTCATTATGCTTAAGTAGAGAATCGTATGCGGAAATACGGTCAAGAATGTTTTTTTTTTGCTTAACTTATGTGGAACCCAAACATCAAAGCGATTAACATAACCAAGCTGGTGCAAATGATTTTCAGCACTTAATTTGGATATTTTGAGTATGTCGGCTATCTCCTGCATGGTATAATGTTGACTGTTCTCAATTAATGCCTCAATATGGTTGCTATCAACTTCAACTGGCCTACCCGACCGTGGAGCATCGTTCAGCGAGAAATCTCTAGCACGAAACTTTGCAAACCACTTTTGACATGTTCTATCAGTCACAGCACCTTCTCCGTATACTGCACAAATCTTTTTTTTTGCATTTCAGTTGCATTTTTATCTTTCTTCAAATAATAAAGCATAATATCCTGAAAATGTTGCTTTTTTTCTTCCATCTTCAGTATTAAGTGCCTACACAAAAATTCACCAATTTTGATAAGTTTTTTTAAAAAAAATTCATGCTGTTATGACAGCTGTCACATACAATCTAACAAAATTGTTTTGAATGAATTTAAAAACAATTAAGTGCTACTAGAGCTATCTTACGGAAAATACCGCACGAACCTTTTGGCCAACCCAATATTTTAACTCAACAAAGCCCTGCCTACATTACTGGCTTCATCACTCGCCTCCCTCCCCTACACCCTTCCATCAGACCTTGGCCTGAATAGGCCATGTTATCCTTCACTCCTTGTCCCTGCATATGCCACTCTTATGAAAGGAACATCTTCCCCTTCAGATATGCTGGTTAGCTCCCAAACCATGCCTTCAGAACTCATATGATGGCCTTGGTTGATGTCATGCAGTTTTAGATACATCTTCTCTCTGCTCCCCTAGCATACCTTCTTTGTCATAGCATTTACCACACCCTAACTGTCTCTCCGCAGCTGGGCTGTGAACTTCTTCAGGGCACAGGTGATTTCTTATTCATTTCTGTAACTGCAGTGAGTGAGTGAATGAATGGATGAAATGTTTCTCCTCGTTATTCTGATGAGGAAATGTATCCTAATTTCTGTGATTGGGGACCAGATTTATGTATGTGTCAGATCCTTGCTTCTCTTTTTCCTTTATTCCTTGAGTATTTTGCTGCCGCAAACGTTGTAGAAGAGACTACTGTGGTCTTTGCACAGTAGATGCTGCTGCTTCTCTTTACTCCTGTAGAATTATGTTTACATCTTTCCTAAACCTCATCACTCTATTTAGCTGTTGCTTGAAGTGTAAGTTCTTTGTTTTTCTAGGCTTTTTATCTTAGGAGGAGCTCAGTGTTTGACTTGGATGGAATCAAATCACGTTTGACATAATTGCTTTAAAATGAATGAATGAATTACAAGCAACTGCTTTGCTTTGGGGAGCTGTAGGAAACTTGAATTGTGCAGCTGTTGTTGCCCAAGGAGAAAACCTTAGGGATTTATCTTGAAAATAGAATCCTTCCAACATTCTCCTTGACGAATTAGCTCACAGAAATATTTGCCAACTGTAACCTGGCTCCATCAATTAGCTTAATCTATGAGAGGTAAATATATTGTGTGGAGGAAAGGGATTGAAGAAGTTTAAAAGCTGTTATTACTAGTGTGTGATGGGTTCTTAGACAAACTAAGTGCCCTGGGAAGTTTTCACCCTCCTGTGATCTATTCAAAGCTATAGATATCCTTGTAGTTAGGTTTTTTTTTAGGAGTTTCTTTCTTGCCGTACTTCTCCTCTCACATGCCTTGGTGCACAGCTATGTTTTGTTTAGCATATGGCTTTGTCTTAATAATAACCCAATGATTTATAAAATTCCCCAAAGAGATTGTATGTAGTCTGAAATTTTCTGAATGTAATACTTGGAAATTCTAAATACAGCATATAATTTAAGTGGTTAAGTTTTCATCACGACTTGTTTTGGAGATGCAGGTTTTCTTTCTTTTGGGATGCAGAGTTTTTTTTTTTTGGTGAGACCACTGGAATTTGAATTTTGTAAACCATATATTCAAGTAATCAGTAACAGAATGTTGCCCGTAGAGATTTGGGGCCTGGACTAAGAACTTGTCTCTGCCTAAATGCAATATCATACACTACTCCCAAGAGCTAACAATGGGTCTGTCCAGATGCTGAGACCAGGAACTTCGAAATCTCCATCTTGAGCCTTACAGGACTTTTTTGTTGTGTAAGATGGGTATAGTTTTTAAAAGAGCTTTTTGACTTTTTGGTTAAAACTATACTTTTCTTATGAGCCATTCCTCCTGGGAACTCGTCTTTGCCTGAAATAATCAGAAATTCTTAAGTACTTGTTTCTATGACTCAGTGGTAATGGCTCAGAAAAATAATTCCACGTATGAAAGATACGGAATCTGTTTAGCTCTGTTTGTGCTTTTGTAGGGCAAGAAGGAATGGGAAAATATTCTCTTCTGTTCTCAGGGTTTTGGTCCAGATCAACATTTTTTCAGGATTCTTTCCTATCACCTAAAAGAATTTATGATTTTAAGCTCAATAGAGGTATATCTGTTTCTGTCCTAGAGATGATGTCTGGGAAAGTCTGGAGTTTTGCAGCATTTATATGTAGCCATTTCACAGAATAACAAGAGTTCATCCTTACTAGTTTAGAAAGGTATCTGTATTTTTAAAATGAAATAAACCATGGAGTTGATATTGTCCCAAGATAAGCATATAAATCCCTTTCGAAATTTCCTTGAGTAAATCCAAGTTTCTTGAATTAAAATTAATAAATAGGGCCTTCCGAGTACGGTCATAATGATAACGTCAAAAACCATTTTGTATTTGCCATTCAAACAAGGCAGCCCTGAGACCAGTGGTGGTGCTGTCATATTTTAATCCTATCACTGTTGTGAACCAGGTTTCTGCTAAGGGCCAAAGAAGAAAATGTAATGTATACACTCCTCTTACCTATGACTGAAGGAACATTTCTTTATTTTTTTTTAATTAAAAAAAATTATTTAATATTGCAGTATAGTTGATTAACAATGTTGTGTTAGTTTCAGGTGTACAGCAAAGTGATTCAGTTATACATATACATGTATCTATTCTTTTTCAAATTCTTTTCCCATTTAGGTTATTACAGAGTATTGAGCAGAGTTCCCTGTGCTATACAGTAGGTCCTTGTTGGTTACCTATTTTAAATATAGCAGTGTGTACAGGAACATTTCTTTATTTACTGATAGTATGCTTTATTTTTTTCCACATTTATCAAAGAATGAGATTCAAATTATATGCATCAGTTAAAATTTAAAGTGTTGCAAATGCAATTGCAGGAAATGGGTAGATGAGCCTTCATTTTCTCCCCCCTTTTAATAGTCTCTACATTTGGAAGTGAGCTAATTAATGTGAACTGACTCTGAGGACATTAGTATTCAGAATTTTACGAGCAGATTTTAAAGAACCATGGGTCCAAGAATTTTACGAGCAGATTTTAAAGAACCATGGGTCCAAGATGTTCTTTGCTGATGAAAGTAGAGGAGAACCAAGTAGTTTCTAGATAAAGACTGCCTTTTAGTGAAATACCACTACCAGCAAAACAAGCCTCTTAGGCTCTCTCAAACGTGAGTAGTATAAACAAATCAAGACAACAAACAAAACACATCACCCCACCCCAAATAAACACTCTGGAAAAAAACTGTTGATACTATTTTCATTTAAGCTTCAAAATATTAAGAGGTTTTAAAATATATTCATATACTTTTCATTACTTTGTTATAAATTTCTTTTATACAGTCATATTCTATTTATTGTGGGGATATGTTCCTCATTATTGGAGTATGTTAGTTTCTTGTTGCTGCTGTAACAAATTGCTACAAACTTATTGGCTTAAAACAATCCAGATTTATCATCTTACAGTTCTGGAGGCCAGAAGTCTGGAATCACTTTCACTGGGCTAATGACAAGATGACGGTAGGGCTAGTTCCTTCTAGAGGCTCCAAGGGCAGAATCCATTTCCTTGCCTTCTTCAATTTCCAGTGGCCACCTCTACTGTTTGCCCTGTGACACCCTCCTCCACCTTCAGAGTACATCACTTCAATCTCTGCTTCCATCCTCACATTCGCCTTCTCTTCTGTGGTCAGATATCACTCTGCCTCTCTTTTATAAGGACACTTGTGATTGCATTTAAGACCCACTCAGATAATCCAGGATAATTTCTCCAACTCAGGATCCTTAATTTAATCATGTCTGCAAAATCCCTTTTGCCAAAATGTTGTGTTCATAGGTTCTAGAGATTACGATGGGGGTGTCTTTGGGGGCTGTCATTCAGCCCCACCACAGAGTACTTTACAAGTCTTCACAGCATAGTCCTCGTAGAGCTGGGTTTCCCAAAGCATACTTCATGGTTACTGTTTTGTTTCCTTTCAAATCGCCTCAAGTCTGACATGTCTCTGAATATTTTTCAGGTTCTGTCTATGCGGACTTCCCTCCCTCCCTCCCTTGCAGAGACCTTCTGCCAGTCCCTCCGTGATGCTTCACAGCTCACCAAATCACAGTGTCTTCAGCTACATTGTCATTTGCTTTGAACTCCTGAAAAGTTATGTCTTAATACTTTGGCACTTGTGGGGCATTTCTAGTACCACAATTTGCATGTCTTTGTTAGTTGTTATGAAGAGTTAAAATCATCACTAGCACATAAAATAATGGCAGGTAGGGTAAATGAACCATAGGTCACTGTGGCATAAGTCACTGAAATGGAGGAAGACACAGTTTAGGCACCGGGAATGCCCAGTACAGTGTGCCATGCAGGTTCTTGTTGCCTGAGTGAGCATCACAGCCGTCCATGTGCTATAGTAGTTGGACGTGAGAAAAATATTTGAGCATGTGATAGATTTATAATATTTATATAAAAACATAAATACGAATGTATAAGTAGAGCTATTTCTCAAATGAGTTACACGTGGACAGTGCTTAATGTTCAAAAGTACAGATTTGTAATTAAAATAGTATGAGAGTTAAATTACTGAGAATTCATCCCTTTTTTCCTTTACCAACCCCTCAAATCTGAGACATGGAATTTAGGCTTCCGTGGTGTAATGTTAGTTGTTCAGGTGTTGATTATCACTGATAGTTTTAGGATTTTCAGCAGATCAGTTAAGCTCTTTGGGCTTTTATAAATAAGTTTCCTTATTTATAACATGAAGGGGTATCTGACTACAGTTCTTTATTAGAATGTTTTAATTTTTGTTTTAATATCCATAGGCAAGCTGAAGTATATATGTAAGCATAGTCTGTATCAACTGAAAAATCTAAAATTATTTCTAATGAAAAATTTCAAACATGTACAAAATATTCAAACATATTCAAAAATATTCAAACATAAAATTTCAAACATATATTCTTTGTACATATACAAAGAATATGAACTCCTACAACACATCACCTGGATTCAACAATTACCAGGGTTACCATATGTGCTTCAATGACATGAGTGTTTTTTTTTTTTTGGCCTAAGTCTTGTCATTTTAGTCCTTTCATGCTTCGATATGCATCTTTAAACATTGGAGCATTTTCGTAACTAGCCAGAATGCCATTATCACATCTAGCATGAACAATGTCTCAGTATAATCTAGCATATGGTCTGGATTCAGATTTCTTAGATTGTCTCAATTTTTTTTTTTTTTTTAACATTTAGTCTGTCCCAAATCAGTATTCAAACAAGATCTACACTTTGCATTTGGATTTTACATGTCCTAAGTCTCTTACTCTAGACTGGTCCTTTTCTCCAAGCAGGTGACATGATAAATACACCTGGTCACTTGTACAGCATCCTGCATTCTGGGTTTGTTGTTTTGCTTCTTCATGGTGTCATTGACTTGTTCCTCTATTCACTAGAATTCTTTTAAACTGAATATTAGCTCCAAAGGTTTGAATAGATTGATGTTCCCCTGTTTTTGCAAAGATGGTACAGTGCACTTCACTTTAAATCGTCTCAATGGACAAATAAGGTCTAGTTTCCCCACTTATAGACATGCTGAGATTGACCAGTGGTTTCAGGTGGTGGCAGCCTCATGCCTTCAATGTGAAGTTTTCTATCACCTTTTCATCAGCTGTGTCATGGATTATTAATCTTCGCCTAAAACAATTATTTTATTGATTTGTGAAGTTGTGTTTTTAAAAAATTGTCATTATTTCATCCACATTTTTTGACTGGAATATTTCAGTAAAGAAACAAGAGCCTTCTTTCATTATCTTAGGTATTTGGTAACTCTGAAGTGTAATTTATATGGGAAAGACAGGAAAAAATAGTTATTTCCCTTTGATTCCCAATTTTCAGAGTACGGAGTTGGTGCCCTAGTTATTTCCATTAATGACCAATGAATTCTTTTGGGGTTGGGGTAGGGATGGGGCTTCTTTCTATTTTGTTTTTAGTCTCATTCTGAATTAGTGGGTTTTTATCTATTAAATGTGTTTTCATCAATGTAGTCATTATTCTTTTTGATACTCTAACTGTCCTATGTTTAGCCAATAGGGACCCCTTATTGACTCTGGGAACTATTTTTTTACATCAGTTTTTAAAAATAGTGGTAAAAGATATATAGCATAAAACTTACCATTTTAACTATTTTTAAGTGTACAGTCTTATGGCATTAACTATATCTACATTGTCATGCAACTACTATCACGGTGCAGCTCCGGAATTCTTTTCATCTTGCAGCACTGAAACTTTGTATTCATGAGACAAAAACTCCTCATTCCCCCTCCCTCAGGCCCTGGAAACTACCATTCTATTTTTGTCCCTTTGAATTTGACCGCTCTAGGTACCTCATATAAGTGGAATAATACAGTAATTGTCTTTTTGTGATTGGCTAACCCTTCAAAGTTTATCCTTATATCCACAGGTAGCATGTGTCAGAATTTCCTTCTTTTTTAAGACTAAATTATATTCAATTGTGTATATATACCACATTTTGTTTATCTATTCGCTGATGGGCACGGGTTGCTTTTACCTTTTGACCATTACAAATAATGCTATGAACATGGGAGTACAAATTCAATTTTTTATTAAAGTGTAATATGATTTGTGCACTTTTCTGTATATAAGTATAGAGCTTACTGAATTTTCACAAACTCACCTCTATGATTAGCATAGAATATTACCAGCACCCCAGAATCCTAAGGGGTGCTGGTAATAAGGGGACTTTTGTCCCCTTAGTCCTCAAAGGTACTTGTATTTTCACCTTCAACACTGTAGTTTTTCTTGTTTCTTATTTTAAGCTTTATATTAATAGAATCATACATAATGTACTATTTTATGTCTGGCATCTTCTGCTCAATATTATGTTTGAGATTTATCCACATTGTTCCTGTAGCACAATTTTTTTCATATTATGAATATACCACAATGTATCCGTTTTACAGTTTCCAAATTTTGGTGTTACAAATACTGCTTTGAACATCCTGTACATGTAATTTAGTGGACATATGTACATCTTTCTGTTGGGTATAGAATTAGGAGTGGCTTTGTCATATAACTCTAGATGTATTACTGTCCCACACAGCATTTGCCAAGGTTTCTCCAACTATTCTTCTCAATTTTCCTTCTGTTCTTAAATACTATTTAATATTTAATGCAACAAGTATTCTTAAGGAACATATGGTCCTATTCCTCCCACCCCCATGGAATCTATAAAGGAACAGGATCAACAGTTTCACCATAGCCTCGACTTTCCAAATAGGTATGAAGGCACTATTCATAGCTGCTGTCAATAAAATGAACGTGGTCATATATGAGCTTTTACAGCTTCTTAGATTTTCTTAGTGTGTATTGTACACTCATGATCAGAAATTCAAATGCCATAGATATTTTTGGTGATAAGATGTTGTGAAGTTGGCAAAAACTGAAAGATAGCCAGGAGACAAAATTCCTTTTTGCTGACAAGGCAACTTTCATGCCATTAGAGGCCTGTCAGCCATCCAGAGAATCAGAAAACATTGAAAACATGTTTTGTAAGTTAATAGTTTTTGTCATAATATTGACTGGAAGGTAAAACTGGTTATCAAGCTGACATTTATCGTTCAGTAATAATCAAAATTCTTTATGTGCTCAGAATTTTTAAAGTTTGTTATTTAGGCATGGTTATTCAATCTTAAAATAGGCATGATATAAAATTTTTTCTCAGTATTCTTAAAAATTAAATTGATAGTGATGCTTAGAAAATCACGATTTTCTAGGCTATATTGTCAGAAGAAAAAATGAGGCCAATATATTTAATTATATACAGTATATCTTGTATAGATATCCATATACATCTTTAAAAGGTGAAAGACACAACAAAAATCTCACAATGTGCTCAGCATATGGTGACTTCTGTTAGATAATACAGTTTCAGTTTTTAACTTAGTTTAGTAAAATTTGCCTCAAAATATCCCTTGATGTCCTACTGCCTGGGTAAATTAAGCTTTTTTTTTTTTTTCTGGATCCTGAGATACAAAGAAAAGACATAATTTCTACCCCCATGGAGGTTTTTTCCTTTTTGTTTTTGGCAGTTAGATGTGTAAACATGTATTATGATACAACCTGATATTGGGACACGAGGTCTGTGTGAGTCCGAGTGGTAGCCCAGTGGAGGGAATGGTTAGCCCTCTGTCTGGAGTGGGGGATGATGTGATGTATGAAGAAATGGTCCTCCCAAATGCAATTTTGACAGATCAAGAAGATAAATAATCTAATCCGTGCATTTCTTAAGTACTGAACCTCCTCAGAAGAACTTAGTCTTTATTCTATGGGTCATGTTTGTGAGCGAGGTAGAAGGCTGGTTTACACACGAAAAGCTAAGATGTTAAATAAATAGTTTATGGTTTTGCATTGTTAACTGGTGTTGTAACGAGGAACAGCAGTGATATTTCTATTTTTTTATGCTTTTAACACCTGGTTTTTGTAGATTAAGAAAATCAAAACCATAAATACAATGCCTTCCTATTTGCAAATTCTTCTAGCATGTTAGAGTAGATAATTTTACTTGAGAAACTAAATATTTGGAAAGTTAAAGAAATTATTTTATGTGTTTACAGAGCATTTACCATCATAATTTCCATTTAAGATCTGCCTCCCCCGCCCCCACAGCCCGGGTGCTTTGTCGAGGTTAGGAAATGCATCCCGAAGTGATGACTGGTTATAGTGTGGTGGTTCAGTTGTCAGGCAGGTTCCATGCTTGAGTAAAATAAACTTTCCTACTATCTTCTAGAATTTTGTTGGTGCCAGGTCATATGCTTAATTCTGGAATTTAGGCAAACATTCTTGCAGATGGTTTCTAACTTTTCATCACCTAATGGCCTTCTTGTAACTTCAGGGGAGAAAAAGCCATATTTACCTTCCCAGTTTCCTGCTCTGTGCAATATGAGAAGTGCTATAGGACAGGCACAAGCATAGTAATATGCAGTGTGTTTGAGGAAAGTGCATGATGAACTTTGAAGATTGGAGTTAAGTGTTGATATGTAAGCATGTGCCTGGTAGACTAGGACGAGAGAGCAAAGGCATAGAGGAATGACGTATGCTTCCTAAGACCAGGCTGAGGTTCCTCTGTGGCAACGTTAAGAGAGGAGATGGAATTGTAATAGCAATATGTGGCGTGTCTATGAACTTCATCCTTTAGATGCCACTGAAGGATTTTAAGTAGAGGAATAATATAATTGGAGTTTTGTTTTAGAATAATCCTTTAAGGAACAGTGTGAAGGTGAATTGCAGTGGAGATGGAAGCCAGCTAAAAAGTTTTGTGATGGTATCTGTACAGTATAAAATATTAATTCAAAGATATAATAAGCATTTTATGCTATTTATATGTATGTACAATACGATGTAAGATATTGTGTGGAGCAGAAAATGTAGATAAGGCTCTCATCTGTTCTCAGCTAATTTAAAAGCTGGAAGGGAAATAAGGCACACACACGCACACACGCACCATCATAAAGGGAACATATGATCATCACTGTAAGAGGTACAAACAACTTGCGGGGAAATTCAGTAAAAGGATTTCTTGTGACTAGAGGAGAGGGAAATGTTTGCATTTTCTTTGCATTCACTTTAAAAATTAAAAGAAATCATTTCTTTAAAAACACATAAAATCATTTTACAGTAAAACATAAGGCATAGGTGGGGGAGCTTCTTAATCAAAGAGAAATAGTTTGGAGAGTTCAACTAGTTGGGCAGAATTTTTTATGTTTTGAAAGTAGATTATCCAGAGATATATCAATTTTTAAAGATCACCATAGCTTTTTAGATGAGCAGAATGCTGTCTCTCCTTCCAAGGCAATAGTTGGTAGACATGTTTACTACCCTTAAATGGTATCAAGGCAATGTTGATTTATAGCAGACAGTTCTCCCAGGTATGGCTTATTTGCTTGTTTTTTAATAGCACTTTTTTACTCATTACTTATGGAAAAGAGTTTTGTGCCTATTTGTCCCAAAGTTTTCATAGTGGGTGGCCACGTTTATACCTTTGTCATTGGTGGTAGCGGTGAACTCCTGTGCATTTTATCTAGTGTTTCAACTGTTAAATGAACCTCAGTTGAATAAATCCCTTCAACGCTAACGTTGTAACAATACTGTTCTTATTTTACCACATTCCTGAGATCCGGCAGGGCATCCCCTTTCCCTTAGCTGTAGCTTGAAGAAGTTTTCATACAAAGTGTTCTGAAAAGAAAGCATGGCGGTTTCCTGTCTGGTTTAAATGCAAGTTAAAGACCTTACAGCTACTTCTGCAATATGAGATAAGACCAGGCATTATTAAAGAAAAGATTATCAGTGAACCCCCCACCCTTATTCAAGTGATTTCAAGGAATTATTTCATAAATAAGCTGTCTTAACTGATGAAAACAGGATCAGTTTCTTCCCTCACTGATTTTTTTTTTTCTCTTTAGGTTACCGTTATTATATATCAAATATTTCTGTTTTCTGAGTTCAGTTTCTGGAACATTTATTCTGTTTCTCAATTTTATGTCTGTTCTCATTAAGGTACTATATAGTTTAATGTGGTAAGCTGATTTAAATGTTAAACTGTTTTACGTATTTATGGAAATAAGCATCCTATATGTTTTTGTATAAATATGTTAATTATGTTTATATGTATAACTTTTATTATTATTTTTTGTATAACTGTTTTAAAATATGTATATAAAGTATGTTATAATATGTAAAGGAAATACAATGCATAATGTATATCTTCCCCTCTCTATCTATCCATCCATCCATCCATCCATCCATCCATCTAAAATCAGGTTTGTCAACTTGGGAAAGCTGTTTAACCTTCCCTCATCTTGGTTTCTCATCTTTAACACAATGGGGTTAGAAAAGATAATTTCTTAGGCATTTTGTACTTCAAGGTGTCTGACTTACCCAGGATTATAGACAACTTCCCAACTTATATTAAGAATAGGCTAAAAGATAAACTCTTAGAATTGATCTGCTACATGGAAATATCATTAAAATAGGTTCATTGGAGCCAAGTAATAGCATTAGTCTAGATTCAATATGTTTTATATTCTATTCCTCTAAGAATGAAATTTTATGTTTAAATTGATTAGTAGTATAATAATTCCATAGTGAATTTGATTTAAGCAATAGTTATACTAAATTTTCTCTACAAAAATACATTACTGTTCAATAAAAATTTAATATATTGTCATCTAAAGGTAAATGTTTCATTTTCTAGGACAAATATAGAGTATATTTCAAGTTAGCGATTTGTTTTTACTGAAATATAAATGTATAGCCAATAACTAATGGTTTATTATTTCTATAAATTGTAACTAAAGCATAAACTGGAGAATAACTTGAGTGAAACTGTGTCTAGCTTATTAGTAGATATGGATACTTTGAGTTATATTTTTGATATAATATTTCTGCATATGGTACATGAAACAGTGGAAATACATTTAAAAATATGCCTTAAAAGAACTTTTTACTTTATGGCTTGTTTTCATGGAGTAGTTTCTTTTTTCTATCAAAATATCCAGTTACTTTAATTCAGATACACTGAGAAAATACTTCTGAAATAGAATGCACCAAAATATACTTTGTTTCTTCTGTGTCTTTTATCCTTAGCTTCCTCTTCTTTGTGTACCCTGGTTTGGTTTTTAACAATATAGGATTACATTTTTGAAACATTATATTCTCACAGAAAGCTAAGAATTTTTATACATCCACTCAGGTTTGCAACAAGACCTTCTGAGTTCCATAGTCCCATTTACCAGGCCTGCTGTTACTACAATCATTGTCACCTGCACTGTGGCTTCTATTTCACCTGCTTTGTTGAAATCATGGGACTGGGTTTTTCCTCTCACTCTGTACTATTTTACTTTCCAGTCTGGTGTCCTCTTCTTCCCGTGCCGTCTTTCCCATCACTGCATGTAGATGCTCCCCAAAGGTAATTTATACTCTGTATATTCAGGTCTCATTAACTCCCTTCTTTTAGCCACTTAAGCTACATGAGAGCAGAAACTTTTGGTTTTACTTACCTCCCAAAGTTAGTTTTGTGCTTGGCATAGGAAAGGTGCTCACAAAATATTTATTGACGAAATAATTGAATGTTATTCCATTACTACTGTTTAAAAGGTAATTCTTGGATCTATACATCCCAGCCCCAATAAGTTATTCCATCTTTGATCTTCATTCTCAAGTGCCTGCGGGACAATTCTCCTTAGCTGTCTAATGTAACCCCAAACATGATGTGTCTGAATCTCAGTGTCATTCTTGTGTTCTCTGTTTTTAGAGATGGTATCATCTTTCTCTTAGTCACTTGGATTTAAAAATAATACCTCATATTAAAAAAAATCTCTGGTACCCCTTCCTAACTTAGAGCATATTGGTTCAGATGAGTGAGCTGTGAGTCAGACCACAGCCAGACTCCTCACACTTACTTAATTTCCTTGAATCTCAGTTTTCTTTCTTTCTTTTTTTTTTTTTTTGCGGTACGCGGGCCTCTCACTGCCGTGGCCTCTCCCGCTGCGGAGCACAGGCTCCGGACGCGCAGGCTCAGCGGCCATGGCTCACGGACCCAGCCGCTCCGCGGCATGTGGGATCCTCCCGGACCGGGGCACGAACCTGCGTCCCCTGCATCGGCAGGCGGACTCTCAACCACTGCGCCACCAGGGAAGCCCTGAATCTTAGTTTTCTTATTATAAAATTCTTATCACCTTGGAGTTGTTTTTGAGAATTATGTCAAAATATGCGTGAAAGTGCTCAGTGCGGTACATGTGACACATGGTAAATGCTGAGTAAGTTGTCTCCCGACAGCTGTGATTTCCAGCGAGTCATGGGAGGATTGTTAGCATTTTTGATCTTTCCCATTGTTTCCAGTCAGGCTGCTTCTGTCCTACCTAGTCCGTGTTCTCAGCTCTAGCGTGAATGACTGCAGTAGTGCCGCCCACTCCCGCCTGCGCAGGACTCTACCAATGGGCAGATGGTGATCACACTGTCCTCCTCTCAAGAAACCGTGATGACTTTCTGTAGCTACGGTGGTCAAGTCTGTACACTTCAATCTGACGTTTAAATTTTTGGACAGTCTGATCCTCACCAACATTTCTGGCCGTATTTTGGACTCTTCTTCATGAATTTCTAGTCACAGTTTCACACTTTCCATCTCTTCAACTTGTCTTAGTGCTGGACACTCTCCTCTACCCCCACCCCGACCTTTTTTTTTCTGTCTAGATTCCCTATCATTTAAGGCCACTGATTCTTCTTTCCCGTGAAATTTTTCCTGAACCCTTTCTTGTGACATTGCTCTCCCTGCTTAATCCATGAATTTCTTTCGCTCACTCACTCACTGGCTGCTGAGACATGCTGTTCTAGGTGCTTGCATGCACCAGTGAACAAAAAAGACAAAGACTGAGGCTTCCCTGGAACTTGGGTTTGTATCAGAGTTGACAGGGGATCATGTCCTGTGTTATCTTTGTAGTTTGCATTTATTTATTGAACTCCTGTAGTATTTCTTTTTCTCAATGGATTGTAAATTTCTTGATAGTTGGGTATTAAGGCTTTTAATATTTTCTTTAATGTCTTATTGACGTTTTACACAGAGGAGGAACTCAAATACTGGTTAATTTTGGAGGTTCACATTCATGGCTTGAGTTTTAGAACTACAACTTCAAAATCAGAAGCATTACTTGGAATGTATTTGAAATAAGGGAGATTCATACATCTTTATGCTTTAGGGACGGGTTCCCTTTGAAGAAGGATCTATAACTACACAGGCAGATTGCTTATAGTAATTGTGGTTTTTCTGGTAAAAAGTTGATTGTGGGTGAACACTGTGCTTTTGTTACTCCTATGTATGGTAGGTAGGATACATTTGATGTCACTTGAACTTACATGGAAACCTTTTTCTTCCATCTAACTTTTTTGGACAGCCTCCCCCTCCCCCCTTTAACGTGTTGTCCAAATCAATATTTGGAAAAAAAAAAAGCTATATTTAAATCAATAGGCAGTTAATTTTTAATAGCTTTTGTTACCCTGGGAAATTATAGAAGTAATTGATGACTGTTACTTGCTCCTCTCTGACCTTGTAGACTAGGTTAAATGCTCCCCTCATTGCTCTAGACTTCCACAGCCCTGTGCTTCTTGTTTTGATTCATCCTGTGGTTGTAATTACTTATATAGTGCCTGTCTTCCTCACTAGACCACAGGCTCTGTGAGGGCAGAAGCTCTTTCTGTTTTCTTCACCACTCTAGACCCAGGACCTACTCCATGCACAGAACATAATGGGTGCTCACCAAAAATGCATTGCATTAAATTTGACACTCCTTCAATAACGTAAGATGTGCTGCTTTCCTGTAGATGTGAGAGACTGAGCTAGGTTCTGGGTTTGCACTGGAGAATAAAACACAGCCCTTGTCCTCAGAGTCCTCATCAACTCACAAAATGTGCTCAATTCTTTAATTACCATTTGTATGCTGCTGAAAGTTTCTAGAAGTTTTTTTTCTAACTTAAACCTCAAAATAGCCCTGGAAGATGTACAGTTTCACTCTAGAGATGAGGGCACTGAGGAACAGAGAGGTCCAGTAGTTTATTTAGGTTCACATAGGATTGGAACCTGCCTCTGTCTGATCTCCAGATGCTTCTCCTGAAACGTGTGCTGCCTCCAGCCTGGTAAGCCACGTGCAGTGACAGTCACATCTTACGTTTATCCTGGCTTATCAAAAATCACATCTGTTTCTTTCCACTCATGCGTTTTGGGGTTTCCATTTTAAAATAGGGCAAGGAAGAGGGAGGGGATATGGGGATATACGTATGCGTACAGCTGATTTACTTTGTTATACAGCAGAAACTAACACAACGTTGTAAAGCAATTATACTCCAATAAAGATGTTAAATAAATAAATAAATAAAAATAAAATGGGGCAAGGAATTTGGATTTGAAAATGAGCCTATTGCTGATTGAGGTTTTGCATCTCATTAAACTTTCCCAATCAGCCTCAGCCTCTTTGCCTTTGCGACTCTTACCACTGGCAAAATTTTCCATGGCGATATTTTTGTGTGACCTTTAGATCTATTTGATCTTCATTTTAGGCCTGTTGGATTAAGTTTAAAATTTTTTCTTGGTGTCTGGGTCCCCCATAGTCTGAAGAATTTCTGCCCCTTTGCCACTCGCTACTTAAGACAATCCCTAATCAGACCCACAGATACATTCCTGCCTTTATACCTGTGTTTAGAATCCAGCTCCCTGCTGGAATGCCTTCTGTAAACTTTTTGTCAGTTAAAATTAAAAACATTTCCCTTCCTTTTAGGTTCTGAAGTAAGTCCCACCTGCAAGGTTAGCCCCTTAGTCCCGTGCTGGCCTCTATGCCTTGTTGCTATTTCACATATACTGGTTTTGTTTCACTAGTGATACTTTCAATTTCTGGAGTTAAAGGACTAAATCCTGCTTTTGATTTTGTTTTTTTTCTGTCTCCCACAGTGTCTAGCACAGTGCTAGACATATGGCCATGCCTACGAAGCGCTTAAATGTTGGTTGAAGTAACTTTAATTATAGTTTGTACTACCTACTTATATCCGAAAGCCTCAGTGCTTTCCAAACATTTTGGCATCCTGGAGAAAGGTGGCCAGAGGAGACAGTATTCTCTAGTAAAACAGAGATGCATCCCATTTGTGTTGTGCGCATGAAGAGTTACAGAGTGTTTTCATGTGCCTATTAGCTCACTTAATCCTCACAATAATTTTATGGGGGAGGAATCATTTTATCCTCATTGTGGGGTGATAGCACTAGGGCTCAAATATTTTGCCTGTATAGCAGATAGCTGGAGCTGGGACCCGAAGACAGCTCATGTGAGTCCAGTGCACACAGGAGGGACTGGAGCAACTGGGCTGCAAGCTCCAGAGGGCAGGGCCCAGGATCCTTGACTGCATGTCACTGTTGCAACATAAAATTGAGGTTCTTGTGTTAGCTGCCCTTTGAATATTTCCGTGCACGTACTTCTGATCTGTCTGGCTCTGCTGGCACAATCAAGTTGGTTTTCTACTGCTAGAGTTTCATTATCAATTAGCTATATGGTAATCATAAAATTACCAATATTTACGGTAATTATAAAAATTACCAATATTTGTATTTATCTGTCTTCCTCTATCATCTTCATCATCATCGTCATCATCATCATCTCTCCGTACGTATGTGTATAGACATCTGTAGTTATTTATAAAACAATATGAAGTCTTAAAAATTATAATAGAAAAAATTTAGCTGTGACAGTTATAAACTTTTTGTTAGTGCTCTCTTAACTATCAACTCTACTTAGGTTGAGGGTTACTGTGAATAGGTTGGTGGATAACCACCTTGACAGCTTTGGGCTAGAGAATTCACACATCATTATTTTGAGAAAGAGACCCTTTTGTGCTCTCATGTATTTCATGAATGATTAACAAAACAAAACAAACAAAACAGAAACAAAAAACCAATCCTGATCATGGGGGGGGGGGGGTTCTAGCCTTGGAAATTTAGGAGTACTTTTAAGGTCAAATGCAGTTCCTTTCTTTTGTCTCATGAATTGAGTTTTTGCTGCAGGATAGGAAAACGTTTTTCTAGTTATCTGATTAAAATTTGTAGCATTTAACATTTTGTTGCTATTTCTACGAGTGGTTAGCAGTGTAATTTAATTTTTATACTCTTGTTTTTTTATACACCTGGGCACAAGGAAATGCCAAAGGACCATCAAACTGGGTAGTTCACACTGAAGCTGATCTGTGGCCTTCTGATGTCTGTCTGAGGGAATATAGGTTGTGAAATTCATCTTAAACATTTCCTTTGCTTTTGGTTTGTACAGTCAGTTGCCAAAAGCATTTTTTAAATGATTAACTTTTTAAAATATTAAATATAGGCATGGATTTCTGTAGACAGTGTAGACTCTGCAAAGAAAAGACAGTCTTAAGTCTGTGTTCTTGAGGGGATATAATCTATTTATAGTTTTTAACAAACCTACAGGAGAAGAAATTGTAATAGGTTAGCTTAGAGGTAGATAAACATGAGATTGAAGTCTTCATTTTAACCCTGGAGAGAAATGAGACAGAGGCATACTGACTTGATTCTAAACATAATGCCACTGTACCGAGTGGTTTTGGTGCCATGGAAAGTGTGGTAGCGGTTTTTCAGTTCAGCTGGAGCTGAGTAGTTGAGGCGACCTTTTCACAAGGGAGTCTGCTAGAGAGCCTCGGTTCCTGATGGTCAACCAAGTGTGCAATTGCCCAGTATGGACTTGGTACTTTGGGAGGGACCCTTTGGTATCATTCTCAGTGTGGATGCAGATATCTAGTCCCTGCCCTGGAGGAGCTAGTGGATATTTGGGGAAGATACAATTTTAACAAAATAAGAAGCAAAATTTGACCTAAGGTCTATGGTGGTTAATATTAGTGATGTGAGAGATGAGACAAGGGAGAGAGTAGTGGAGCCTGAACAGCCAGAAAGATTGGTTTGGAATCTGGACCTCAGCCACTTTTTGATTTTTCTCTCTACAGTTTGTCCCAGCAGGTTAGAATCCCGAGGTCCTGTTCACTCTCAACACATGCTTTTTTTTTTTTTTTTTTTTTTTGCGGTACACGGGCCTCTCACTGCTGTGGCCTCTCCCGTTGCGGAGCACAGGCCGCGGACGCGCAGGCTCAGCGGCCATGGCTCACGGGCCCAGCCGCTCCGCGGCATGTGGGATCTTCCCAGACCAGGGCACGAACCCGTGTGCCCTGCATCGGCAGGCGGACTCTCAACCACTGCGCCACCAGGGAAGCCCAACACATGCTTTTTAATGTTCTTGGGATTTTATTTTCCAAGATCTATTGGAAAATCAGGGGATAAGCCCTTAAGTTTTAGGTATGGATTTTTGCAGAAATTTTTCTGTGTTACGAATATTAAATATTAGTCACTATCTGCTCTTGGTGGTATTTCCTTATGCATTTTTAAACCCAAAGTGTTATGTGTGTGCGGGTTTATTTTGTTTTGTTTTTTGGCTGCGTCTCGTGGCATGCAGGATCTTAGTTCCTCGACCAGAGATCAAACCTGTGGCCCCTGCAGTGGAAGCTCGGAGTCATCACCATGAGACCACCAAGGAATTCACTAAAACCTGAGGTTTTCAAAGAATTAGAAAACTAACAAACAAAAATCAATAGTTTTATTTATTTAAATTGATTCTCTTTTGAAAATATCGTTCTGTCATACAGGTTGTTATTTCTGTGTCAAAAAAAAAAGGTTTTTGTGAAACATTTGCTTTTTAGAACATGGTCGTTTTAGGTATGATTTCAGTATATTCCACAGATTTCACAGAGCTTTCATTCTTCATAGAAAAATAGTGGAAAACAAAACAAAACTTCTTCTAAACTCCCCAATTGTTTAGTCCCAGTGAGCCTGCTTTATCTTATTACTGTATCATGGCACTTGTTACCTCTTATCAACATTTACTACATTTTTGTCTAAACTAGTGTTGTTTGCAGTAAATATGTAGCATTTGCTTCTAGATAATAAAATTGAAGAACAGAGGAATCTATAGGACCCGTCCAAATGTCTATGCTAAATTTGTGGGTTAGAGAGTGTTTAAACTCAGGCTGATAGGAGGTTTTGCTTTATTCCCTCCTTGGTATTACGTGCTTTATTCCCTCCTTGGTATTACGTCTCCGTTGGTTGACTATAACAGAACCAGTTTCATTCTCACTTGACCAGACTGCTAACAGTTAATTCTCACCAGGCTGATAAAGAGTGTCAGTTTTCTAGCTACAGCAGCTATCTCTGTGGTGGCCTATTGTTCCAAGATGCATAATAGAACATTTTCTCCTTAAACTATAATGAAGAAATCAAATGTACCTTTAAATTATTAGATATAAGTTTTATTTATTTATCATAACCATTTTGAGGACCTAAAAATGGTGTAAGCAGTTTTCAGAGGGTACCCTTGGCACAGAGCCCTCAGAATCTATTTTCCTGCATTGGTGTTCGTGGGAGGCACAGCATGTTTACTTCATTAGGAATTTCTACCTGGGTGAGCCACTGTAATCTTGAATTTTCCCCTGTGTTCAACTCCTTCTTTGTCTGCAAGTTACTTATATTAAGCTTATGTTTTATATATAGCTCACAAGAACAAGGAAGACTAAAAAATATAATATACAGATATAGATGTTAATGTTAGTAGCATTATAGGTAACTTTTATTTTCTAATTTGCATTTCTTTATATTTTCAAACTTCTATGTGCTTGGCTCGTATTCCTTTTATAATCAGAAGAATCTGTGAAAAACCTTAACTGTAACTGATGATGATGAATTACATTTTTGTGTGCTGCCGCTGTGTTGTAGAAGTTGGGAGAAAAAGAGAATCTGCTTTATTTTTAGGGCAATAAGCAATTGAGTAATGTTGTTATTTGTCTGGTGTTAAGTAGTCAGAGATTCTGCCTAAGAAAATTTCATGAGACTCAAAGCCTATCCTTCAAAAGCCAAAATTAAAAAATTTTGAAACTTGAGATGAAAACTTGCGTATTGCATATGTTTAAATTTATTGTGATTTAAAGACAATATAGTAAATTGAGTTTGACTTTTTTCTGGAATCAGGGTCTATATACTGTGACCTTCGGTTACTGTACTTCTGACTTTTCCCTTGCTGTCAGCTGCCACTACAGTAGTGCTAATCTGGGGCTTCTAATCATGTAGCTTAGAGAAAACAAATAGCGTATAACATTTTATATGGATTGAGTTACTAAATTCTGAAGGGTAGTATGAAAGCTTTCTTCTTGGAGTGAAATATATGTGGTTGCCTTCCTCAGCATCTGAGAGAGGGGGCTTTGTGATCTATGTTCCTGTAAGTGTTTTAATAGCTGATGACCCAGGGAGGATGTTGAGTTTTGCTTGTTTCTTAACGGTGCAAAGAAAGATTTAGTTTGGGTATTGGTAAGGCTTTGGAATTAGATAGGCCTGGATAAAAATTCCACTGACACCAGTGATTAGCTGTGTGATCTTGGGCATTCCACTTAATCTCTGCAAGTTCATTTCCTCATCTGCAAAATGATGATAATCATGCTTTCATCATGGAGTTGTGAGGATTAAATGAAAGAATTCATGTAATCCTCACAACTCCATGAAGAAAGCAGGCATAGTGCCTGTATCTAGTAACTGCTCAGTAAATGTTAATAATAATTGTGGGTTTGATTATTAATTTGGCTATAAATAACACATTTAATTTACAGTGGGCTGTAATTCTCCACGATCATTATGTGTATTTGGGGATTCTTTTATTTATTTAAATTTATTTAATTTATTTTTGGCTGCATTGGGTCTTCGTTGCTACGCGCGGGCTTTCTCTAGTTGCAGTGAGTGGGGGCTACTCTTCATTGCAGTGTGCGTGCTTCTCATTGTGGCTTCTCTTGTTGCAGAGCATGGGCTCTAGGTGCACGGGCTTCGGTAGTTGTGGCTTGCGGGTTCTAGAGTGCAGGCTCAGTAGTTGTGGCGCACGGTCTTAGTTGCTTCGCGGCGTGTGGGATCTTCCCGGACCAGGGCTCGAACCCGTGTCCCCTGCATTGGCAGGCAGATTCTTAACCACTGCGCCACCAGGGAAGTCCCTGGGGATTCTTTTAGAGTAAGAAGAGTTAAACTTAAAAACTGTTTTCAAAATTAACTAAACTTTCTTGAATGCTAAATTGAGCAATTGTCATTAGAACCTGTGACATTTATGACATTTAAGGCAAACATTTATTAAGTTCAGTTAGGAAATTTTCTTTCAATAATTTTGAGACACTATATTTTTTCCCCCCTCAGCCTTAGATATTTTCTATAGGCCCATGAACAGCTCACTGGCCCTGGGCATTATGTTCATGGTTCCTAACAGCATGGTCCTCTGAGCATTTCAAGGGCAGAGATAGGGAATATGTATGGTGGTTAAGAGCAAAATTAAATGCAAAAGTGCTGTGAGGTTAAAAATTATGTTCTATAATTTTACAGTGTTGGTAATTTGTTTAAAGCAACAGCAAAAATGAAACTGCAAATAAAATCAGATTGTGAAGTTTCAAAACTCAGCACTGTTCTGAAAGCTACGTGATCTTGGGCCAGTTGCTTCACTTTCTAAGCTTTAGTTCCCCTATCTGTCAAATGGGGAAAATGTTATCTTCCTCATAAAGTTACTATGAATATCTACTTAGGTAATCAGACATAAAGCACTTGGTGAGCTCTCCACAAACGCCAGCTAAGTAGTTATGGATGTGGCTTGTGACTCATCTTGGCGCTCAGAGCATTCATTGGGGTATTTTACGCCTTGCGTCGTGGTAGACCGAGGACGTGGGTCCAGTTTTGCTCTCTTTCTGCCCTGGAGAGATTAGGATGGATGAAGACTCCTGGGATGGCACACCTAGTGTGGGATTCTCTATTTGGTTGGCGTGATAATGACAACTTTCCATTTTATGAATTACGTTTGACATCTGAATTCATAAAAGTATTTTACAAATGTTAATTATAGAGAGTGAATACTAGTATTTTCTAATTGTGAATTTTCTTGGCTCCCTAAGAACTACATTGATGTTTCTACTGCATGACTCTGTGTGTGTTTGTGTGTGTGTGTGTGTGTGTGTGTGTGTGTGTGTGTGGTGAGAGGGTATTGATCCCAACATGGCCTGTTATTTGCTAATTTGCGTGCCGAGAAAGGACAAAAGTATTATTTAAGGTATAGAGCAGAAGACCTTTTAGGTAAAGAAAGAAATCACATAATAATTTTTAAGACTATTAAAGTTTGATACCTATACAAAAATTAATAGTGCTTCTCTGTCACATTAGTAGAAAAAGAAATCATTTTTAACTGTAACAAAATTGATTTACGCTTTAAATTAGGAAATTGCTAAAGTTGATAAGCTAGGAGTGAGCTCAAATAGTTCAGATAATATTTTGCTTAAATAACAGCTCGGTGCTTTGAGCCCACCTAGAGGGGTGGGATAGGAGGGGTGGGAGGGAGACGCAAGAGGGTGGGGATATGGGGATATATGTATACATATAGCTGATTCACATTGTTATATAGCAGAAACTAACATAGCACTGTAAAGCAATTAAACTCCAATAAAGATGTTAAAAGAAAAACCAAACATTAACCGTAAAATAAGCACCATTTAGTTTTGAATAGCTGCATAGGCCTGCCCAGAGGTAGAGGGCAATGTTGATAGTTTCCTTTAGCTTTCTTAAAAATTATTTTTATTTTTATTTTATAGGATTATTTAGAAGACTCTGGCTTGTCATGTTGCTTTGATAGATACCAGAATTTGCACAAATTAAGAAGCCCTAAATGCATGTCTTACATGTTTTGTTGTAAGTGATATGTAGGATGTTTGTCATTTAAATAGCAGTTTAGAGTTATGATTACAATAATTCCTACCATAAGGAATAACTGTCTAAGCAGCTCCCATAGACCGTAGACACCATGTCACATATTTGGGTCTTTCTGCCTTTGTCTTCCTCCCTCCCTCTGTCCTTTCTTTTGGGGTCATTAAAAACAAACAAACAAAAGACATTCATTAAGGGTCCTGAGCTGGGTGCTTAGTATTTAGATTTAACCTCAGTCATTTCAGACGAGACTTGCCAGTTGTAGAGCTCACTTTGACATGTGTTCCTTGCTGGCCATTTCCAGCAGCAAGACAGGAGGCCTCAGGAAGCCATCCTGTGATTAAGAAGGCTTGGCTGAGTTGTGACTTCTGGTTACAATCACAAGCCCTCTGCATTTCTGGAAGTGGCTCTGATGGGCAGGGGTTGCTGGAAGGTCTCTCTCTAAGCCTTTCTGGGGGATCATCAATGTATCCACTAGGAATAAGCACTTCATCTTTGGTGGTAAGACTTCAGGTGATCAGAAAATGGTCAGATTCTGTTATAGGAGATTTCCTTTTATGATATATAGGAACAATATCATAAAATTGTATCACAAAATTGAATTGGTAATCTCAACATTCTGGTGGAACCCTGGTCTTCAATAGATTCTTCACTTGTGTTTAAATCAACTCTACAATACCAGCTTTTATCTAGTATTTACATGGGTAGCCAAGCTTGACTTTGAATATATATTTACTGGTCTTTTGATTTTTACATGTATCTTTACTATTTCCTTATTAGAAGGGAATACTTTATTTTTGTTTCTTTTTTTTTTAAGGTTTAATTTAATTAGGAAGATTAAAGATTTTGTATCTTAGAAAGCCAAATCAAACCCATTTATTATCTGAAGTGAAATATGAATGATTAAGTTATTTCATAAAATCAATAAAATGGAATCAACTGAAAAAATCAACGTACTTTGTAAATATGCCTTTTAAAGTATTTTCTTTATCATTGTGGTATCTTGGCTCAGTAGATTGTTATCTGGGTGTGGATATAAAGTTTGATTTATCAAAAAGTATTCTGGAATTTTATTTTTAAATGTCAGGGACCTTTAGCATCTCAACGAACAGTTATTATAAGACTACTATATACAAGGCACTTTGGTAGGTATTGCTCTATAGCAGTTTTCAGTCTAGTCAGAGATATAATCAAGGCTATATCTAGAAAGAAAAAACACATATAAATAGATGGTAGCATGTATTTATATGTGTTAAGCAGTGGTTAACCATGTGCAAACAGGAGTGTAGAGAATTTGATGATGGCCATGATTTGGGGTTGGGATGCCTCATTGAGAAAGTGGTATATAAAGTGAGGGTTGACCTGAGACAGTGAGGAGAGGACGAATTCTGGGTTAGCCTGACATACCAGGTCGTGCAGTGCACAAGGCACTCCATTTCAAGGGGCTCATTCCCACCACAGACATCACAGATTTGTGTATGTTTTGTGACAGTTTTTATGTAGGTAGTCTGTCTGCTCCACCTGCTCTGGTTCCTTGATGTTCCTTGAATATACCAGGCAGATTCCTGCCTTAAGGCTTTTGTATTGGCTATTCCTTCTGCCTCTAATGCTTGTTCCCCAGATACCCATGTGGTCAACTCTCTTGCCCACTTCAAGCCTTCACTCAAATATCATCTCTATGATGAGGCTTACCTGTGCACCCAATGTAAAAAAGTTTCCTTTACCCCCATATTACCATGCTGTAACATTATCTATAAATATTGAATATAATGAATAATTATATTACATTTAATTAGCATGTTTATTATTGTCTGCTTCTCTTATCTACCCCCTAGTAAAATTAATGTTTCGTGATGGTAGAGAAATTGTTCTTTTATCCATTTTTTGTTCATTGATATATTCGAAGTGTCTGGAACATCATCTTGGTGTACAGTACACACTCAGATATTTCTTGAGTGAATAAGTACAGAATGAACTTGAAGTGTCTCTGATCTTTCTAGCTTAGGAGATGTCGAGAATAGTGACTTCACTATTCTGGTATATATTAGAGGGAAATTGTAATAGGCAGTATCAGTAGGGAATATAGATGGGACACCTGGGCTTCTTTGGGAGTCATTGAAGTCATGACCGAGGTTGTATATATGATAAAAAGGGCAAGGATGGAACCCTGAGGTGTGACATTTATATTGCAGAAAGGGCAGAAGACAGTAAGTGAAACTGTGAGACAGTTGTCAGAGGGGTAGGAAGAAATCCAGGAGAAAGTGGAAAATTACAGTGATCACAATGCAGAATTATACAGCAGTCAAGTAAGAAAAGAAATAAAAATTCAGCCATCATATTTGGCAATTGGGATGTCATTGGTGAATTTTGTTTCAGTTGGAGAGTGTGGATGACACGGGGACGGGCGTCAATACTAGAAAAGAACCAAGGAAACAAGGACACCACATTGTGTATGATTGTGCATGATGGCTGTCACACCTGCTGCTCGTCATTCAATTGCATCACACTTTAGCACTTATTTAGAGCAACGTCTCAGTGTACAGCAGTAATCTGGCATTCTTAAATGATATAAGTACTTTAGCTCATTTTTCTAGCAGACGGAAATAAAGTATCATGAGGAAGGAAGGGTGCCTTTTCTGATTCACACAAAGGGGCCATGTGGGTGGGCAGTGTCCGTTCAGTGGCCCGGAGTGGAGATGGCACCACAAGTTCTTATTGGAACTGATTTTGTAGAAGAAAGAGGAAAGTATTGTGTGACAGAAAGTTGTAAGTGAAACGTGTTATCTACAGTTCCAGTTGAGATAGGTTAGCTGAGAAGAAGCCAAAAGCAGAGGCTGATAGTGAAAGGCGTAGAGGATCCCACTGCAGGGCGACGGGGGAACAGGGGTGGAAAGCAAAGGAGTAGCGTGAGGCAGATACAAAGGGTCAGGAGGATCTGGTGATGGCTTGGGCGTGACTGAGAGCACAAGGAGGTTGAGAATGATTTTAAGGTCATAAGGGTGGGAGGGTGAGGCAAATCAATTTCCCTTTTTTTTTTTTTTGCGTTATGCGGGCCTCTCACTGTTGTGGCCTCTCCCGTTGCGGAGCACAGGCTCTGGACGCGCAGGCTCAGTGGCCATGGTTCACGGGCCCAGCCGCTCCACGGCATGTGGGATCTTCCCGGACCGGGGCACGAACCCGTGTCCCCTGCATCGGCAGGCGGACTCTCAACCACTGCGCCATCAGGGAAATCCCCAATTTCCTTTTTTTTAACATAAATGGAGGTGTTGGGTCTCATGAAATGTGAGTTCAGTTTTAGCTATGCTTAGTTTGAGATGGCAGGGGGATGTTAAGATAGGAATTTCTGGTAGATGGAGTCTTTGAACAAACTTAAAGGAGAGGAATCAGTTTTTTCACTTTCTAGTTGAAGCTGTGAGATGGTCCTAAAGATGCAGGCTCTGCTCTAGCCTCTGCGGTAAGTTTGTGAGGTGACTGCCCTCTTCACACCACCCTGTAAGATTGGTGTTGTTATAATTTCCATTAGAGGTTAGAGAGATTTTACCATTTGCCTGGCACCCCACAGCTTGTAAGTAACAGAGCTGGAGGTCATACCAGGGCCTTTCTGCCTCCAAAGCCCTCATCATTGACGCATATTCCTTTCTGCTTTCCTTGTCCTTTGGCTTGAAAGGTTAGAACCCATCTACAGCAGAGGTTCTCAGACTTTCTCAGTTTACAGCGCATTTAGTGTCTGTGATTTTTGTTTTCCATTTCACCCCTAGGTCAAAACAACAACAAAACAAAAAACCCTAGCATTTTTGTTTTTAAGTAGTTAGCTCTAGACAACTTCACAGTTGTTTGAAAAGAAAGAATACACATAAATTGAAAGGAAAAATAAATTTTATTTCGTACATACTCAACAATTACTTGCTATGGGATGTGTATGCCTGTTGGTCACTGCACAGCTTCTCAAATCTTGGAATAAGGTTACACATCACTATATCCTCGTTTCCTGTTCCAGACTCATTGATGCGCTGCACAGTTGCCGTTCAAACAACACAGGTTTGAATTGTGTGAGACCACTTATATGCAGATCATTTTTCTCTAAGTACATGCTACAGGACTATACGATCTGTGGTTGGTTGAATGCACGGATGTGGAACCACAGTCACGTGAGGCTGACTCTAAAGTAATAATCTGACTTTCCACTACACTGAGGGTCCGTGTCCCTAACCCCCGCTTTGTTTAAGGGTCAACTGTATTATTTTTTTTAAAATCACAGCAACTGCTGAATATCCAGCTTCACAAAGATGTGTCATTGAAAGGAATGCAGTGTGATCTAGTGTTGGAACTGCATACTAATTTGAGCCAGTAGTGCCTGCAGTATATGAAAGATATGGAATATTCCTGTGAGTTTTTTTGAAAATGTAAAATATCCTGGGACCCATAGATCAATAATTGTATAGCTAGTAGATCATGGGAGAGAGACTGGATATTACTTGCCTCCAAGTGCTGTGTAATAACCCAGGTAAATTGTCAGATATATTGCCTGGGTGCCCAGTCAATATAAATGATCTTTCTCTTGTCATATCATCAGTTTTTATAGTCATACTTTCCCCTGGTGGTCTGACTTACATGTATTTACAGTCTAGTAATCTTTATTAAGTACAGCATCACGAATTTTATTGGCAGTTTGATTTTATGTGTAAGTGGGTGACACAGTTATTACTGAGTCTCTTCTATAAAGCAGATGGCTTTATAGAAATTGTATTTACTTAAAACACACAAGGCAGAAAAAATTTATTAACAACATGAGACTGAGTGAATAGAGAACTTGTGGACCATTTTCCTGGGAGTTTAATCACACAACAACAACATAAATAGTTGTGTGTAAGATATAAGCCTGGTAAGTTCACAGAGGCCCCAAAGTCCCTACTGTGATGTTGTAACCTCTGTTAACGGTCAACTTTTCTTCATGTCATGGTGAAGATAGCTATTTCAGAAGATCTTTTATAAGGTCATTTAGAAAAACAGTGTCAATCACACTGCTTATTTTAGCAGTCTTTAGTTGTGGTTTAGAGGCAGTGGTCATTCTGTAACAAGACTATACGCATTAACTCTTACACTCTCACAGTTTAGAGACTTGTCTTGACAACAGATTGGATGTGGGTCTGATTCAGTGTGGTCCCCTCAATGTGTAGGTTTTATGAGGTGTGACATTTCACTGTTTGTGTGGAAAAGAAAACTTCTCATCTCTACCTATTAATGGTGAAGACCTAAAAACAACTTTTAGGTACTGCACTGATGACTTCCAACCAGTAGCACAGACATTTTTTCCCAGAAAAACGTAGGGAAAATATAAAATTTGCATGCAGTGGTGGGGACATTCAGATAACTTTCACCTCCTGTGCATAACTTGTAGCTAGTGTTACTTTGTGACTCCACTGTATCATGTTTTCACTTCACATACCTTGTTAATTTTTAGTGGGTTGCCTAAGTACTGTAGCTTATATGCTATGTAACAAATGGATGTCTATCCATAGATAACTGTTTCAGTTATTGGAAATATCAAGAGTTGAGTTTTACTTTGCAGTGTGTCTAGAGCAGGTTTGAGTTTCTTGAAAAGTGGAGGAAGTAGAGATAATTTTAGTGAGTTACAAATGCCTGCTGATATTTATAATAAGTATGCTGAAAATGTATGAACCTATAGAAGAAATAGAAATTTTATGGAGAAAGAACTGTTGAAAGACCTAAAGGAGATTCCTGAAGAGATCAGGTTGAAACCAGTCAAGATAAGTAAGCCTTACGTTTTCTGCTTACCTGTCTGGGAAAAGCCAAAGGAGCCAAGTAAGAATTTTGATCTGCTTTCATAACCCAGCCTCACCTGTTATTATTAGTTTGGCTTTGGACAGGTTACTTCACCTGTCTAACCACATGTACCTCACCTGGAAAATGGGAACAATACCTATTTCATAGAGTGAGCTAAGGATGATGAAGTAACAGTACAAAGGACGTTGTTCAGCCCTGATACGATACATCCTACTGCCTCAGAAAGTTCACTGAGTGAACTCTTTCCTGTCCTCAGAGCTCAAGCATGGCTGCTCGTTTCTTCAGCCTTCCCTGAACTCTCACTGTGTAATTAACTGTCATCTCCTGTATTCCCATAGCTGAGAACACACCCCTATTATAGCCGTTACCAAATTGTATTGTGATGATTTGTCCCCGTGTCTCTCCTCCAGTGGGCTGTACAGTTCTTGAGGAGGGAACCATGCCTTACTCAGTACCTTCACAGAACTTAAGTGCTCGAAAATGACATGGAGCGAATGATGTGACTGGATGGCTACTTACCTCTGTCAGCTCACCTCTAGGCTCTTTGTGTTACTGTATCTATGTGACTGTGCCCTTGACACTCTTTCTGAGCCCTTAGTGAAAGAAATAGATGCCATCATAATTCATTTGTGAGAAATAATAATTGCATTGAAAAAGTTCTCTAGGAAACGTTTCTGACCCCTCCCTTCTAGGTAGAATAACCGTTCTGTTCTCTGTTCCCTTAGAGAACCATGTACATACTTCCATCATCTTCATCATATTACTTGAACCATCTTATTGAACTTGTATTTGTTTGTGTGTTTGTCTCCCTGATGGATAATAAGCTCCTTGAAGGTAGGCCTTGCATCTGGTTCATCTCTGCATCCTCAGTACTCAGAGGGTATTTGTTCACAGATGGCCTGAATGTCTTCCTTTCTCAGACTGAAATGCTGATTTGTTAATTTTGTGATAGGATGAAGAATCTTCCCATTACTCAAAAGACCATTTTCAAATTGATCTACACTGTATAGAATAGTTTAAAAGGTGTTTAGTGCTTGTTTCTTCATTACAGGACACATCCAAATATAACATTCAGTTATTTGTATTCATGTATAATATATAATCCAGTGCATGCACATTTTATTTAGATATTTATGGAAGATGTGTTTTACAGGTTATATATATATATATATATATATATTTTTTTTTTTTTTTTGGTGGTATGCGGGCCTCTCACAATTGTGGCCTCTCCCGTTGCAGAGCACAGGCTCTGGACGCGCAGGCTCAGTGGCCAAGGCTCACGGGCCTAGCTGCTCCGCGGCATGTGGGATCTTCCCGGACCGGGGCACGAACCCGTGTCCCCTCCATCGGCAGGCGGACTCTCAACCACTGCGCCACCAGGGAAGCCCTACAGGAGATATATTTTAAATACCAACAAAATTCCCAGTGCTGTGAAGTATTTGAGTTGTTAAGTATAATAAAACATAATGAGCCAGGAATCTGCTGACTGTTTCCTATTGCCCTGCACGGACCCTAGAGGTTGAAATCTTTATTTTAGGAAAGTCATCTTTTCATTATTAGTGTAAACTGTTGTATTAAATGCACTTATAAAGAGATGCTTGTCTACCAGGCTTGGCATATAGGGGAGAAGAACCATGCTTCACTCAGAAGGCCACTGGCCATGGTGGAAACTCACTATTTCTTCAGGGAGTTGATGATAAATATTATTTTCTCATGTTATTTTTTTCTCATATAATTATTTTTCCAAAGTTAAAACAGCTTTATTTTTCAAACTTGTAGTTGAAGAATACATCTACTTATAAAAGTGATTTCTATTTATGAGGAAAGTGGAGGTAAGATGAAGTCTTACTACCCAGAGGTAACCATTATCGAATTTATTGTAGGTACTTCCACACAAGTTTACATGTATATATATATGCATGTGTTATGTATATGTATTCACATGCTTACACCCACCTACACATATTTTACAAAATGAGGTCATTCTACAGGTGTTGAGTTTTATCTGCTTTTTTGCTTTTTAAACTTAATAATGTCAGTGATTTTATCAGTTTTTTCCAAATTGTACTGACATTCTTTATTCACAAGAATAATAAAGTGTCTTTTATCTATAAAATCACTTGGGAATAAAATATAATACCTAATAGTTTCCAAGTTAGGTAAGGGTTTACTTACTTATATTTTAAACTTTTTTTTTTCCTTTTAATGAAAAAAAATTTCTAAAATGTGGCATACAAAAGTGGTTCTGAGAAGCTGGATTTTATTGACCAGTGTGGGGAAAACATTGGGGGGGGACAATTGTACCAAGGAAGGGCAGTTATAAAATCATAGAAAATGTCTTATTGTCTTCTGTCACCTTCATTTTATAAAAGAGAGGAGTGATTCTAACACCATCAACGTGGGAAGGGTATAGTCTCGTAATGCTAGAAGTACCACCAGGAGGGTTCAGATAAGTAGTTCTGAGGACCCACCACGATTTGCACTTATAAGCTGTTGTGCAATAAGCAGGATGTGTGCCCATGATGTGCGACACGAGGTTGAATGATGTGACTTGCTGTCCAGTAGGATAAAGGCCTCCGGACGTAGTTGGGACTGTGGGATCCTTGTCGTTGTGCGGGTAGCCCCTTCCTGCCTCACCTCCTCCCTTTCCTCGGGTATCGGCTTCCTCGGCTTTCCACACGCCCCTGCCGTCCACACGCCCCTGCCGTCCGCGTTGCCCCTGCCGTCCGCACGCCCCTGCTGTCCACACGCCCCTGCCGTCCACGTGGCCCCTGCTGTCCCCACGCCCCTGCCGTCCACGTTGCTGCTGCTCCCTCCCCTGTTGCTTCTCATATCTGCCTCTCCTTGTCCTTTCTCTGCCTTTCTCCCCCCCTTTCTCTGCTTTTCCGATTCTTTGGGTTTCCCCTGCAAAGAAAAGCTGATCTTTTAAGACACAGTTCTCTTTCCTTATGTTGTTGGTGAAATAGTCAAAAGCATTTATTAATTTAGTTCATTAAACATATATGAATCATTGTGTCTCTTTAGGCAACAGAGATGCAAAAACACCACCAGCCTCGGCTGTGGGAATTCTTGGTGCTGTGGCAGTGGCTTTGGATCTTTAGCACTATGGACAGCTGTCATGGCTGCTTCCTGTTCCTTGTGTTATGGCGCTCTGTGTACTGGTTTAAGCCTTTCAGAAGGTTTTAGATTTCTTTGGGTCAGTCTGTTTTTTTTCCCCCTTATATCTGTTGAGTGCCAAGCAGTGTCTTGTACAGAGTAAATTTCTTTTCCTGTCCATTTCTCGGGAGGGGCTTTTTGAGGATCTGATCAATATTTAGAGTCAAACTCTTAAAAAGAGTCCAACTCTTTAGTCTCATGTATAGCCTAAATTGTAGACTAAGCTGCAAGTGCGTCATATTCCCTCTCTAATACATAATAAAAAGCAGTGGGTTATAGGTCTGGAAAGGGGTTATAAATAGAATCTGATATTCTTATAAACATAATTTTTTAGAGGTTGTATCCCTGACTAATAACTGAATATCAGCTTATTTAAAGGTAAGATTACAAACACCATATAGAAGCACATGCCCCCAATACCAACCCCCCTCCCCATTATAGTATAGTAGGCTTGGGTTCATAAGTTTCTTTGTGGTAGGAGATTTTATACTTGAGGAACTAAAGGACTTTATAGTAAATAAAAATTCAATGGGAGCAAATTTGTGAGTAAATACCTTAAAGTTTTATGTAAGTTTTTTTTTCCATTGACTAACATTGAACAATAAAAGCAGTACACTAAATAGAGCGAATATACACAGCATTTAAGACATCAAATTGGTAATATTGGCTGCTGTGCAGTTAATCTGATGAGTAAAGGCAGTGGTGATCCTGATGATATTGGATGAGGCACATAGTTCTTGAGTGGAGACAGGGTTGGGGGCACTCTGCATGCTTGTCTTTTTCCAAAGGCCAGTTTAAGGACATGTTCAAGTGAAGTCTAAGTCTCTAAGTGGAGAGAGAGCTTTCTCAGTTGATTTCTTTTTAGCACTTGATTTATATCTGGTATCTTGTGCCAAATGCAGTTTGCCTCCTAATAGTTTATAGAAATGGCTCTGTGGTTCTGCAGTTCTCTGGCTTCCTGACCTGAACATTATGTGTCTGTGCTGTCCTGGTGGAATCAGAGTCCTGCATGTGCTGTGGCCAAGGTGGAGGAGGGAGTGTGAGGCCCCTGCTCTGACAGGGAGAGTCACTTCCTATATGGAGCCCCAGGAGAGAATGGATCCCTGCTGGAGCAAATGCATGACACTTCCAGTGTCACTTTACTACACACCTCTCTATGCAGCAGCACTCCTCTGTTGAATCACTTCGTGGGTAAATTCCTGTGAGCCTCATATGCACAATAAGAATAGTTTTTATATTTCTGTGTGATTCATGTTTACTAGATATAAAATTTAACAGTTGTGCAGAAGTATGCAAAAGTCTATACATAACTGATTTTTGAGCAAATAGGACATACAATCAATGAGATTACTATTCAGTAGAATGTAAATAAGGTTACTCTTTTTATTATTATAAGTCTTTTAAGAGTATACAGAAGTCAGTAAACTGGGCAAGCACCTAAAGTTTTCTTTCCTGTGCTGTTGGAATAATGTGGTGGTTAAAGGAGTAGTTTTGAAGGCATGCTGCCTCAGTTTAAACCCTTGCTCCCTTTACTTATTGACTGTGTGACCTCGGACAAGAGTTTAACGTTTCTTTGCCTCTGTTTCTTCATCTGTAGAATGGGGATAGTTAACTCAAGAATTAATGGGAGGATTGGAGGAATGTGTATGTGTGGGTGTGCACACACTGATGCTTAGAATAGTGCCTGGCATGAAGTGTAAGACCTGTATAAACGTTAGTTCTACTAATATTATTCTGATTCCTGCATTATTTTTACAATAGCAGATGACACGCCTTGACATTTATGTCATGTGGGAACTTTGTCGTTTTATGATCTTGTGGGGGAATATTAATGCATATAGACACCGACTTAGGAAAAAAGTTGGATATGGTGAATAAGAAGAATGCCATATTTGGCATTTGATCTTTTAAAAAGAGGTTCCAGATAATCTTTCTCAGAAGAGCACATGGGTTCTGCAAAAATAGATTACATTTAAGCAAACACTCTTTTACCTTGTGATTTTTATTATAAAGTTGGAGATGACTACTCATGGGAAAAGTGTTTTTCTAGACATATAAAAATCAAACTTTAAAAAGAAGCAAACATTTAGTCTAGCAAAATATTAATAGAAAAATTATTTTGAATTTTTTAATAGTCTTACACACAGAATATGTTCTAAAAGAAAATTACAGTGCTAAAAATGAAAATGTTCAGTGACAGGATAACCGACAGTACGAACATCTGACACATGAGTATTATTTGTAGGATGACACTTGAGCTTTTAGCGACTTGACCAAGTTTTTTTTTTACTATAAATACATTAAAAATTTTTTGCACTTCCTGGTTTTGGTTCAACTATTCTAGTTTCCATCCAGAATCATCTGGAAGATCCTTTTTATTAGCCATGGACTAGAGCCCACATAGCACTTAGCCTAGTCCTTAATGCCATGCAGTCAGGCACCTGGGAAAGAGACAAGTAAAGCTAATCTTGGAATACTAATGCTGACTCTTAAAATGGGTATAGGACAAAAAAAGGAATGGTAATTATGTGACGTGATGGAAGTGATAGCTAACTTTATGGTGGTAGTAATCATTTTGCAATATGTAAGTGTATCAAATTGCCATGTTGTACATGTTAGACTTACACAAAGTTACATCAGTTATATCTTAATAAATCTGGAAAAATAAAATAGGTATAGGAATGGGGAAAAACTAGGCCAAGAAAAGAGTATCTTTGCCTTCTTTAAGCTCAAGAGCCTGAGTATGAAATGACCAAGCCTAATACTTGATTTGTAGAAATCCAAGGAAAAAATATTCATTCACAAAAGAATTTCATGGGATCCTTATCATTTTTAATGAATGTATATTAATTCAGTGCATTTATTGCAGTCTTTATATAGATAGATAGATAGTAGTCTGTCCCCTACTGATTTCATAACTCGCTTTTTGTCCTTTTTTTTTGCACAAGTTAAGTAACATTTTAAATATTGCCTAAATTCAGATAGCAGGAGAATTTGGTTGAAGATATTGAAAAAAAAAAAAGAGAGAGAGACATGGGGGGAGGGAGAGAGCGAGAAAGAGAGAGAGAGAACCAGAAACATCAGAGAAAGGAAGTTCATAGGAAAGTGAAGAGAATAGTAATGATGATTACGTTTCTACAACTCCTTAAGGTTAAGTGCTAATCCTTGGACTGTGAACTCCCTGGGAGAAGGGGCTTGTCTATCTTCTCTTCTGTCTTTGGCATCTATCCTTGTATCAGCCTTGTGTCTTTGGCATCAGCCTGTCTTTAATGATGCCTCACACTTAGGCACTCAGTCAGTGCTTAATGAATGAAATGAATTAATGAACTTAGATTTCTCATAGATTATCTCACCTAATACAACAGACCTGTAGGGAAGTATGATTATCCCCATTTTATAAATGGAGAAACCAAGACTCATATGGGCTAAGTGATTACCTAATAATGATAATTCTGCTAACAATGGTATTCCATAATGACATATTAATCATATAAAATTAGGAATGTATTTTATTTCATTGGCATATCACTTTATTATAAAAGCAGTAAGCTATATTTAGGAATACTTACTAAAATTATGCTTAACAGGCATAATTTCACTAAATAAGTACAGTCCTATGAGGAAGATAGAATTTGTCTACAATTTAAACTCAGGAGCTTAGAGAAGTCAAGTGAGTTTCCGAAGTTCACTTGGCCAGTGGATGGGTCATTTGAGTGCAGGACTTTCTGACCTCTGAACCCTTTCTTAATCATTACACTAAATGACTTCCTTACAGCCACATAATTCTTGATGGCAGAGCCAGGATTTACATCCAGGTACTTTGTTCCTAGTTCTTCTTCCCCTTTGTATCCAGTGTCTATTGTGTGTGTATATTGTGTGTGTGTATATGAATGAATGTGTGTATTCCTGTATATGTGTGTGTATGTGTGTGTATACATATACAACACTTGCACTGTGTTAGTCTGTGTTTGGGACATATAATAATAAATAAAAAATCAAATCTTGTTACTATACAATATGGTACACTTCATGAAAGATATATGATTAAAGTGATGTAACAAGAGGAGAGAATGACCAGCTCTCCCTGGAGTTGCCAGGGAAGCCTTAACACGTGAATGCTGTGTTGTGAAGGGTGAGGGATGTTTTAGGAAGAGGAAGAAGAGGAATGGTGATGTAATTTATTGTACAAACAACTTTTTTTAAATGATAGGAACATTATCAGTAATTGTAGCAGGACAATAGGGCTTAAAGATCATCCATGGTAAATCAGGACAGTGGTCCTCCTATGGAAATGCCATTTGAGGCAGAGGGAACTATACTTACAGATGACTATTCAAAAATCATACAATAGCATTTCAATTGGTGTTAGATAAAAAATAAAATTAAAACAAAAACAAAAACCCAGTTCACAACTGCCTTATAAGATTAGGGTGACAGTGGGTAACTACTGCTGAAGAAACAACCAATGAACATCTATTTAGAGAGAAGACAGTTCTAGAGTGATGTAGTACAGTCTGTTTAAATTGTATGACCTGAAAGTATTTTTAATTCTTTGATAGGAAAAAGGCTAAGTTGGGGGCAGATTTGAGTTTGCAGAAGTTCAGTGGGAGATTTGACTCAAAAAAGGAAGACTAAAGGTATCCGGCTGTGGGAATTAACAACTTGGGTTAATACATCCATTTATTTTTTCCTTTTAGATTTTTCTATTGCCTCTGGAAATAAAACACTGTTAATTTGATATTGAGCTCAGGAAAGGTGTGGTGAGAAGTATTAGCGATTGTTTGATTAACAGGTTTTCTAAACAGAGTACAAATCTCGTGGATTTAGAGATGAAAAGTTTACTGGGAAGCTAAAAAAAAAGGTGAGAAAAAGGAAAGACCAAGGAGCATTTTCTGTACTTAATTAAGATATATTTCTTCTTGGTTAAGTATTCTACTTGGTTAATACTTCCAGAAGGAAGTATTATATAGAAGTAGTGGTATTTATTGGAAAAAATAATCATGTGTGTGCATGCGTATGTGTAAGCATACAGATAACGTTTATAAGTCAGATCAAAATCTGACCTGTAGTTCCGTTCTTGATAATACCATGATTTTAGTGCAAATTCTACGTACCCTTATTTAACTCAGAAAAAACTACAATTTTATTTTAATAAAATATATTGTGAAATCGTGGGCAGAGCTAAAACCTGAAGCATAAATCATAAAGACGTCTCTCTGTCAAGTAATAAAATCAGAAGTGATACATACAGTTTGCATAAAATTTGGGGATGATGCTAAATTGGGAGGGGGTGTGGGATAGAATAATTTATTCTATTCTAATTGTTATTCTAATATGCAGATAGAATAACAATTAGAGAGGTTAGAAATGTGGGCAGAAAATAGAATGTAATTTGGCAAAAAAATACAAACAAACTCCAGTGATCTATATGAGAATAATTTTGTTCCAAAGTTATTCAGATTTGTACAAAGTTGTTCAGTGTGCAGAAGAAGCCTACTGAAAGGCACTAAGAAAAAAGAAAGTGATGTTCTCCTTTGGAGTGAGGGAAGAAGGGGAGTAGGTTGCTTAGTCTAGAGCTAAACATGCTGCAGATCTGAATGGCAGTTTAAACATTTAGAGAAAAGTCTTTCCTCTAAACTGCCTCTGTTTTCTGAAGTTGAAATTACTTGGGGAAGTGTGTCATACTTCATTTTTAGTTGCACCACAGGTGACTTCTTTCAACAAAGTTGGTATGACAGTATATGGTTAATAACAATGTTCTCCGTATTACTTCGTTATGCCAGTAGGTATAATAATGTTGCTGAAGTTATAAAGCAGCCATTAATCATTTTATTATATATACTTTATATACAGGAATTAACACAGTATTCTTGTTAAGTGTACTCCTAAGGATATTTTACAAAAAAAGCCTCCCAAAATTTTGAGGTTAACAGACTGGCTAGAGCCCAGATAATCTGGTATTTTATAAAATTAATAATTATTTCAAATTTAACAATGTGACTTGCCCACTTCATTGTAACACAAAGAAATGACAAAGCAGAAAATGAACTGAAAAAATTAAAGGTGTGCTGGAAAAATTTAAATGTATGTCATTTTGGTAAGGAGGTCAAACAAAGTGGGGTCAGGAGACATCAGAAAGCCAAGTATCTGATACACCCAAGTATCTAAGTGGGTGGTGTGTGCGTTGGGGTATCTTGTGGCCCTGGCTTTATGTGAACAGCAAGGGTTTTGGACTGAAAATGAAGACATGAGGCTGGTAAAGTATTTAAAATATCTTCTTTGTGAAAGGCAGTATGAGAGATGTAATTTGGATATTCCAATATGGGGATTTGGGAGGCATTTATTGTGGCGGTAGAAGGACAGAATGTTAGAATTTAGGTTTTCTCAAACTAAATTTATTTATAAGAGTGTACTTGATATTGCTGTTTTAACAACATTCACTTGGTAGGTCACTATAGCCAAAAAAAAGTTCAGTTGGCCCTTGAACAGTTTAGGGGTTGGGGCGCTGACCCTCCCCGCAGTCAAAATCCTCGTATAACTTCTAGTCGGCTCTCCTTATCTGAGGGTCCTCCCATATGGAAATCTCTGTATCGCAGGGTTCTTCTGTATCTGAGGTTCCTCCACATCCTTGGATTCAACCAACTACGGATTGTACAGTATTATAGTATTTACTATTGAAAAAAATCCCCGTGTAAGTGGACCCACATGGTTCAAACCCGTGTTGTTCAAGGGTCAACTGTACTAAATTCAGTTGATGATCAAAGTGATTCAGTTAGAAACTGGCTTCCCAGAGCTTTCCTGAAATATGCAGCTTGGCAGTCACGGTGATAGCTGCTCACGGTGATTGCTGCTCACTGGCTGGGCTTAAGGAGCCTCCGTAGTGAAGGGCGGGGCCCCAGGCCCATGCTCTGACATTGACCAAGGTGTGGATTTGGTCCAGAGCCTTGCATTGTGGGCATACCTCCAAGAAGAATTTTCTTAGACTCATGAAAAAGCACTAACAGAGGAGTTCCCTGGTGGTCTAGTGGTTGGGATTCAGCACTTTCACTGCCATGGCTTGAGTTCAATCCCTGGTCACGGCCAAGATGTTTAAAAAAAAAAAAAAAAATCACTAACAGATATGCTGTCTGTCTCTAGTTTAACTTAATAGCTTGTATTTAAGGAAGGCAAATTGAACTTATTTTCTTACTTTTGAAAAAGTATAACTGGTAGAACATTTGTTAGTGTAATGTTTTCAGGTGTATGTTTTTGTTGTATTTTTTTTTTAAAATCCTCTTTTTTTAAAGTTTTCCCCAAGTATGCGTTTGTTTTTTGTTTTTTAAAAATTTTAGTTTATACTAAATCCTGGTGCAGTGCAGTGGCAAATATAAAAGTATGATCTCTTGGATGTGTGTTACGGGGAGTGAACTGTGGGGAACAGTGTGACAGAGTTTCCAGCATGGGCAGAATTGAAGGTAGAAAGTACAAGTCTAGGTGAATGAGATTCATAGGAAGACAAAAGCATTTTTGGAAATCATCCACTGTACAGAACCCATCTTAGCTCAGTCCTCTTAGATTTCTTAAATCTTTTGGGGCAAAGGAGAATAAAGGACGTCCAATAGTTGAAGTGGCTGTAATATTTTCCTGTGGAGTGATGTCTTCCTAGGCTTTCCTTAGGGCAGACCCCAAGTCTGTTTAAGTCATAGACACCTGTAGTCAGGTCCTAATCCTGCTGTAGAGGTTCCCCACACCCATGCTCCATGGAGACCACACAACTTGGCAGGAAAGAATCCTGGCAGGGCTTGGATCTGGTTCTGTTACTTCTTAGCTACCAGGACCTTGGGTTATTTACTTTTCTCAATGCCTTATGGATAGAATGGAATAATAGTGTCTTCCTCATAGGGTTGTTGTATATTAACTGAGATTCTTCACAGATGTACTTAGTGCCACACCTGGGGCATATATATTTACACTCACTGTTTGTAGAGTCATAGGCATTATTATGAGGCACTGCCTTGTGCTTTTGGAGAGATGAGTTCCGAGTTCCAGTTGGGATCTGGTGTTGGCCAACTTTTCCAGCCTCATTCATCTCTTGTGCTCTCTTGCCTGCACTCATTGTGGAGGCCATGTGAGTTTCTGCATTTCCTCCAAAAGGCCAGGCCTTTGCTTCTCACCATATGGTTTCTCATGACCTTTTGTTCATCCTCTGACACTCAGTTCAGCCACTTCCTTGGAGGAATGAATCTCAACCTGCCTCCTTCACTGGATGGAGCAATTCCCTTGTGCTCTCACTAACCCAGTGCTTGCCTCTGGACTTACTACACTGGGATTGCAATGCACTTTCTGTGCATTCATTTCTCTCTTTCACAGGACTGTCCTCCCTTGGAGGGTAGGATTTGTGGCTGCCAGCTCCCTGGCTTGGGGCAGAGTCTGCTACGTAGCAGACAGACTATCATAGTTGTTAGAGGTGTGGTCTTTGGAGCCAGCAACATGGCTGTGAAACTTCCTCTCTGACTTACCGGCCATGTGCCCTAGAGCCAATTATTTTACTCTCTGTGCCTCAGTCACCTCATCCGTAAGTGGCAATTATGATAGTACCCAGTCCATGGAATCAAGGGTAGAGGGAATGAGGAGGGAGAGACACAGGCTGACTTGCCCCTCCACTCTTTCCTTCCCTTTGGTGTCTCCCGCTACTCAGTCCTGCTCTGGCCGGGCCGAGGAGCAAGGGGTGGTGTGCAGGCAGCAATGGGTCCAGGCACAGAGAGTAGGGAGGTGGGGACTCCTCAGTTGTGCTTGGGTGAAATCTGGGGAGTTCTGTGGCTGCCTCCCCAGGTGGCTGTCTGTACGGGGTGATGCATGAGGTGAGGTGTTTGCAGTCAGACCTCCTTGTTTCTGTTTGCATACAGCTCTTTTTTTCTTTTAGATCAGACTCACACTAAACTTTATTCCCATTCTCTGGATTAATGGATTTCCAAGGCTCATCTCCAAAAGCAGCACAAATTTGTGTACCATAGGACTTTTCCTCATTTTGAGTGTTGTTTCTAGTGAGGACCCACCTCAGCTGCCTGCCTTCTGGGGTAACCCAGTCATGGTGGCTCTCACTCCCTGCTTCACAGGGAGTGGCTTCCTTGGCTGTGCAGGTGATTCCACCATCACTGCCACTCCTACCACAACCACGACTTCCATTCTACTGGTATTGCTGTCACTGGTACTATTACTGTGACTCCTTCTACCAATATCAAAATTCTGACGTTTAGCTATTGCGTTCTACTGTCACTTAGTGGCCTCTGCAGAAAGAAATACCTGTTTTTCTGTACCCACAAGAGGGAACCTTGTAAGCCAGGCTTCTCTGGAATGTGGATTGGGCCATTTTTAATGTGCTTTAGACTAGCTGTGTTCCAGGTAACAATGTGGTTGAGTGTTACTTTTTCTTATTAAAGGCCATAGCAGGTATTGCTTTCATTAGCAGGTTAATGAACACAGTAAAATAGGCTAATTTTGACCTCTGTACTTCCCAGCCATTCAGTTTTCTAGTGCAAAGACTAGAAAAACATAAGGAGGATTAAAGATGCTGTTTGAAAATCAGTTAGCAGGCCACCACTGAATTATACACCAACATCTGGGCTGGCCACCCAGAAGATGCTTTTGAACAAAACTGCTTAATAATTTAAAGTGTTTATTTTATTTATAATTATGAACATCACTAACTTCTAAAAAGGCTTTTGAGGTAATTTAATAATGAAGATATATTGATATATTAACATGTAAGTAAGAGGATACGGTGACAATTTAATGTAAAATTTCAATATGAGTTCGCTGGCTACCAAGAAATGATGATTATTTATTCTTTTATGCAGATAAACGGCATCATCATTCATGCATCAATTTATTAAAAAATGTTTCTGTTATAAAAGCTGTGGGGATACATAGGTGAAATAAATGTAGTCTCTGATCTCAAAAATGTTTATTTCATGTAGCAATAGTTGGGCAAACAGATATAGTCAAGATACTTATTATCACAGGTGTGAACCAGGTGCTACAGGGTATGTAGAATGCACGTGTTTTTACAACTTAGCACTACACATATGAGCTTAATCATTTCAGTATTTACATATAATTGATAAAAGTGCCTCATCATTGGAGAAAATGAAAAAAAACAAAACAAAACCTGACATTCACAGGAAGATAGACAAGATGAAAAGGCAGAGGGCTATGTACCAGATGAAGGAACAAGATAAAACCCCAGAAAAAACAACTAAATGAAGTGGAGATAGGCAACCTTCCAGAAAAAGAATTCAGAATAATGATAGTGAAGATGATCCAGGACCTCGGAAAAAGAATGGAGGCAAAGATGGAGAAGATGCAAGAAATGTTTAACAAAGACCTACATGAATTAAAGAACAAACAAACAGAGACGAACAATACAAAAACTGAAATGAACACTACACTAGAAGGAATTAGTAGCAGAATAACTGAGGCAGAAGAGCGGATAAGTGACCTGGAAGACAGAATGGTGGAATTCACTGCTGCAGAACAGAATAAAAAAAAAAAAGAATGAAAAGCAATGAAGACAGCCTAAGAGACCTCTGGGACAACATTAAACACAACAACATTCGCACTATAGGGGTCCCAGAAGGAGAAGAGAGAGAGAAAGGACCTGAGAAAATATTTGAAGAGATTATAGTCAAAAACTTCCAACATGGGAAAGGAAATAACCACCCAAGTCCAGGAAGCACAGAGAGTCCCATACAGGATAAACGCAAGGAGAAACACGCCAAGATACATAGTAATCAAATTGGCAAAAATTAAAGACAAAGAAAAATTATTGAAAGCAGCAAGGGAAAAATGACAAATAACATACAAGGGAACTCTCATAAGGTTAACAGCTGATTTCTCAGCAGAAACTCTACAAGCCAGAAGGGAGTGGCATGATATACTTAAAGTGCTTAAAGGGAAGAATCTACAACCAAGATTACCCAGCAAGGATCTCATTCAGATTCAAAGGAGAAATCAAAAGCTTTACAGACAAGCAACAGCTAAGAGAATTCAGCACCACCAAACCAGCTGTACAACAAATGCTAAAGGAACTTCTCTAAGTGGGAAATGCAAGAGAAGAAAAGGACCTACAAAAACAAACCCAGAACAATTAAGAAAATCGTCATAGGAACATACATATCAATAATTACCTTAAATGTGAATGGATTAAATGCTCCAACCAAAAGACACAGGCTTGCTGAATGGATACAAAAACAAGACCCATATATATGCTGTCTACAAGAGACCCACTTCAGACCTAGGGACACATACAGACTGAAAGTGAGGGGATGGAAAAAGATATTCCATGCAAATAGAAATCAGAAGAAAACTGGAGTAGCAATACCCATATCAGATAAAATAGAGTTTAAAATAAAGAATGTTACAAGAGACAAGGAAGGACAGTACATAATGATCAAGGGGATCAATCCAAAAAGAAGAGATAACAATTATAAATATATATGCACCCAACATAGAAGCACCCCAATACATAAGGCAAGTGCTAACAGCTATAAAAGAGGAAATTGACAGTAACACAGTAATAGTGGGGTACTTTAACACCTCGCTTACACTAATGGAGAGATCATCCAAACAGAAAATTAATAAGGAAACACAAGCTTTAAATGACACAGTAGACCAGATAGATTTAATTGCTATTTATAGGACATTCCATCCAAAAACAGCAGATTACACTTTCTTCTCAAGTGCTCATAGAACATTCTTCAGGATAGATCACATCTTGGGTCAGAAATCAAGCCTCAGTAAATTTAAGAAAATTGAAATCATATCAAGCATCTTTTCTGACCACAATGCTATGAGATGAGAAATGAATTACATGGAAAAAAATGTAAAAAACACAAACACATGGAGGCTAAACAATACATTACTAAATAACCAAGAGATCACTGAAGAAATGAAAGAGGAAATCAAAAAATACCTAGAGACAAATGACAATGAAAACACGATGATCCAAAACCTATGGGATGCAGCAAAGGCAGTTCTAAGAGGGAAGTTTATAGCTATACAAGCCTACCTCAAGAAATAAGAAAAATTTCAAATAAACAATCTAAACTTACACCTAAAGGAACTAGGGAAAGAAGAAGAAACAAAACCCAAAGTTAGCAGAAGGAAAGAAATCATAAAGATCAGAGCAGAAATAAATGAAATAGAAACAAAACAGTAGCAAAGATCAATAAAACTAAAAGCTGGTACTTTGAGAAGATAAATGAAATTGATAAACCATTAGCCAGACTCATCAAGGAAAAGAGGGAGAGGACTCAAATCAGTAAAATTAAAAGTGAAAAAGGAGAAGTTACAACAGACACCGCAGAAATACAAAGCATCCTAAGAGACTACTACAAGCAACTCTATGCCAATAAAATGGACAACCTGGAAGAAATGGACAAATTCTTAGAAAGTTATAACCTTCTAAGACTGAACCAGGAATAAATAGAAAATATGAACAGACCAATCACAAGCACTGAAGTTGAAACTGTGATTAAAAATCTTCCAGCAAACAGAAGTCCAGGACCAGATGGCTTCACAGGTGAATTCTATCAAACATTTAGAGAAGAGCTAACACCCATCCTTCTCAAACTCTTCCAGAAAATTGCAGAGGAAGGAACACTCCCAAACCAATTCTATGAGGCCACCATCACCCTGCTACCAAAACCAGACAACGATACTACCAAAAAAGAAAATTACAGACCAATATCACTGATGAATATAGATGCAAAAATCCTCAACAAAATACTAGCAAACAGAATCCAACAATACATTAAAGGATCATGCACCATGATCAAGTGGGATTTATCCCAGGGATGCAGGGATTCTTCAATATATGCAAATCAATCAATGTGATACACCATATTAACAAATTGAAAAAGAAATACCATATGATCATCTCAAGAGATGCAGAAAAATCTTTTGACAAAATTCAACACCCATTCATGATAAAAACTCTCCAGAAAGTGGGCATAGAGGGAACCTACCTCAACATAATAAAGGCCATATACGACAAACCCACAGCAAACATCATTCTGAATGGTGAAAAACTGAAAGCATTTCCTCTAAGATCAGGAACAGGACTAGGATGTCCACTCTCACCACTATTATTCAACATAGTTTTGGAAGTCCAAGCCACGGCAATCAGAGAAGAAAAAGAAATAAAAGGAATACAGATTCGAAAAGAAGAAGTAAAGCTGTCACTGTTTGCAGATGACATGATACTATACATAGAGAATCCTAAAGATGCCACCAGAAAACTACTAGAGCTAATCAATGAATTTGGTAAAGTTGCAGGATACAAAATTAATGCACAGAAATCTCTTGCATTCCTATATACTAATGATGAAAAATCAGAAGGAGAAATTAAGGAAACACTCCCATTTACCATTGCAACAAAAAGAATAAAATACCTAGGAATAAACCTACCTAGAGAGACAAAAGACCTGTATGCAGAAAACTGTAAGACACTGATGATGGAAATTAAGGATGATACCAACAGATGGAGAGATATACCATGTTCTTGGATTGGAAGAATCGATATTGTGAAAATGACCATACTACCCAAAGCAATCTACAGATTCAATGCAATCCCTATCAAATTACCAATGGCAGTTTTTACAGAGCCAGAACAAAAAATCTTAAAATTTGTATGGAGACACAAAAGACCCTGAATAGCCAAAGCAGTCTTGAGGGAAAAAGGTGGAGCTGGAGGAATCAGACTCCCTGACTTCATACTATACTACAAAGCTACAGTAATCAAGACAATATGGTACTGGCACAAAAACAGAAACATAGATCAATGGAACAAGATAGAAAGCCCAGAGATAAACCCACGCACCTATGGTCAACTAATCTATGACAAAGGAGGCAAGGATATACAATGGAGAAAAGACAGTCTCTTCAATAACTGGTGCTGGGAAAACTGGAGAGCTACATGTAAAAGAATGAAATTAGAACACTCCCTAGCACCATACACAAAAATAAACTCAAAATGGATTAGAGACCTAAATGTAAGACTGGACACTATAAAACTCTTAGAGGAAAACATAGGAAGAACACTCTTTGGCATAAATCACAGCAAGATATTTTTGCATCTACCTCCTAGAGTAATGGAAATAAAAACAAAAATAAACAAATGGGACCTAATGAAACTTAAAAGCTTTTGCACAGCAAAGGAAACCACAAACAAGACAAAAAGACAACCCTCAGAATGGGAGAAAATATTTGCAAACGAATCAACGGACAAAGGATTAATCTCCAAAATATATAAACAGCTCAATATTAAAAAAGCAAACAACCCAATCCAAAAATGGGCAGAAGACCTAAATAGACATTTCTCCAAAGAAGACATACGGATGGCAAAGAAGCACATGAATAGCTGCTCAACATCACTAATTATTAGAGAAATGCAAATCAAAACTACAATGAAGTATCACATAACACCAGTTAGAATGGGAATCATCAGAAAATCTACAAACAGCAAACGCTGGAGAGGGTGTGGAGAAAAGGGAACCCTCTTGCACTGTTGGTGGGAATGTAAATTGATACAGCCACTATGGAGAACTGTATGGAGGTTCCTTAAAAAACTAAAAATAGAATTACCATATGACCCAGCAATCCCACTACTGGGTATATACCCTGGGAATTATGGAAAACCATAATTCAAAAGAGTCATGTACCATAATGTTCATTGCAGCACTATTTACAATAGCCAGGTTATGGAAGCCACCTAAATGCCCATCAACAGACGAATGGATAAAGAAGATGTGGCACATATATACAATGGAATATTACTCAGCCATAAGAAGGAACGAAATTGAGTCATTTGTTGAGACGTGGGTGGATCTAGAGACTGTCATACAGAGTGAAGTAAGCCAGAAGGAGAAAAAGAAATATCGTATATTATCGCATGTATGTGGAACTTAGAAAAATGGTACAGATGAACCAGTTTGAAAGGCAGAAGTTGAGACACAGATGTAGAGAACAAATGTATGGACACCAAGGCGGGAAAGCGGTGGTGGGGTGGAGGTGGTGGTGTGATGAATTGGAATATTGGGATTGACATGTATACACTGATGTGTATAAAATGGATAACTAATAAACTGCTGTATAAAAAAATAAAATAAAATTCAAAAATTCAAGAAAAAGTCTGTATGCTGACACTTGCTGCTTATATATTGGGATAGTCAATTCACTTCTTTAAGTAATGATTTTTTTGTGTGTAAAATAAGAATTGTATCTACTCTATCATAAAGAATTTTTGTGAGAATCCAAAAAAAAACCCTGTAAATTTACGTTATTAAATTATTATATTTTTGATTAAAAAAATTTTATCCTCTAAAAATGAATTGCAGCCTGGACGATAATCAAAGTAGAAATATTGGCTTTTAGTTTACTGAAAATATGGCAGTTTTAGTTTAGGGACTTGTGTGCATAATTGGAGCTAAGAAAAGGTCCTTCTCCATTTCTGGTCTTCTTCCTGAGTGTCCTTTAAGGTCTTCATTTATTTGTAATAATAGGATCAAGAGGAAAACTCAAGATATTGTGCAGTCCTGAATTAATGCTGAGTTCAGCATAATTATTTTATAATTATTCAGAAGGCATCTGTAGATATGATTTCTTCATAGAACAATGGTGATGATGCCTCTTCTATGGGGACCTACTAACTCACAAGCGAAAGGGACAAATGAGGTCCTCATACAAATAAAAATTATTCTTCTTTTCTTTCTTTTTTTAAAAAAATTTCCAAAAGATGTAAGATTTAGCTGACCTAATTTTAAAAGACAGATGTAGAGGGAGAGGGGAAGATATGGCAAAAGGGATAGAGGTAGAAAACCCCAGTAAGGGGAGAAACTTGATTTCTTAATATTTCCCTTCCATGCCTTCCTGCCTGCTAGTTCTACAAAAGGTGAGCAGTTAGGAAGAGTTAGAATCTGACAGGGGTACTAGGCAGAGGCTTGAGTAAGTCTACACAGAGGCTCAGCTAAGAAGGAAAGCTGTCCTTGTACTTTAATATTTGTTGATGAGCTTCATCGTGGTCTCTTCTGTGCCTTCAAAACTGTCAATCAGCCTGTTAATGGCCACTCATAATTTGAATTATGCCAAAATCTCAAATTCAGAGACTTTCCTTCAAATGAGATGAGTGGCCCACCATGAAATGAGACCCTGAAGACTTCCTTATCTGACAGCCTGGCTGTTGGTGGTTCCTATGAAAATTATAGTAAGTCAGCACGTCTGCAGGGTTGTGAAGCTGTATTAGAAACTGTCGACCTTCCCACAAGATACCATTTCTCAGCTGAGATGGAAATAACTCATTTCCTAAGCTGTGGAGGTTTTTCCTGTTACGTAGCCTCAGTTAACTTTAGACCATTATTGCCAACAGTTTTAGAGAAGTACATGTTTATTCTTTCAGATAAAAAAGGGAAGCGATCCTGTTCACATTCATATTGTTGAGAAAAGTCAAAATGGTTTCTGCACACATAGAGGGAAAGGAAACCATATACTTTATAAAAGGAGTAGAGGGAAAAGAGAGTTTTTAAGCATTTTATAGTGAACTTTAGCAGCCTGACCTTTAAATGTTTCCTTTCTGTAACATCAGTATCACTAGCATTGAAGTGCTAAGATTAAGAGGCAGGGCCGTGAAAAGCCAATTAGCTTCTTCTGTTGTGATAGCTATTTGGTTATGAAACATTTTCTAATCTAGAGAGCTCTGGCCTGATGTATAATTTTCAGGGTGTCTCAGACCTTGAACGTGTTAAGCTTTCTTCTTTGAAGGTTTTCTGTGTCTTTATTGAGTGCTTTTCAACCCGTAATAAATAAGCAAGCTGTTGATGAATTTCTGAAGGAGCAGAGAGGGTGAGCATGGTGGCTGAAGACTGTGGGCTATATTAGAATGTGTTACTTGTCACTGGATATACCTGAGACAGAGGCTGTGGAGTGTCTCCTTACCAGGCCTTTTCAGATAAAGGCAAGAATTAATTGACTCAATTTGTGGCCCCTTTCCACATACCCTGTTCCCTAACTTGCTAAGTTACCATTTTCAGGGAACACCCGCAGTGTCCTTGCAGTGTTCAGGACAGAGCTCTGGGTATGATTCTTAATTCTTCTTTTCTCCCTCACTCCCTTCACCCCACCCATATTCAGTCAGTTACCAGGTATTTCCTTTCCATATTACCTTATAGAGTTCTTTCCCTTTCTCCTTCTACCATCCTAGTCCAAATCACCATGATTTTTTTCCTTAAGTGAATATGACAGCATCCTATTCTTGTCTTATCTACCCCAAATAATCTCCTTAATAAAGAGAAAAGAAAAATGGTTAATTCTATACACTTCAAAATGGAGCTAGTATAACAGAGTAGATAAGGATATAGGTTCTGTAGCCAGAATGTCTGGATTTGAATTATGACTCCATTACTTTGGCATATGCAGTTATATGAAGTTGGGTAAATATCTAAGCCTCTGTATATACGAAAGAAAAAAAAATAAAACTTTCCTGATTGAGGTGTTGTGAGGATGAAAAGACATAAACATTTAGCATAGAGCTTGGTACATAGCAAACACTCAAAAATGACTACAGTAGTCATACAATGCAAAATTGAGAATTCCAACTCTCCTATTTAAAAACCTCAATGTTTCTTCTAGGATAAAGCCCACATTCCTTGGGCTTGCTCAGTAAGTCCCAGCTCCGCTGTCCAGCCCTGCTCTCACTGCCCCCCAGAGGGTTGTGTCCATTCTGAACCCCTTCCCCCGCCCCCACCAGTCCATTCTCTGTCTTGTCTCATCCTCATGCCATCCTGTGCCGTTTACCTGGACACCCTCACACCCCAAGTCTGGCACTTTCCCTTCTGCTCCCTGAACATCAACCACTCCCCCTCTTTTTGTGGCTGACTCCCACTCACCCTGCAGTGAGTGGGAGTCATCCTTGATCACTTACTCCAGAAGGCTGTATCTGATACTCCAGAACTCCCGAGGGACCTTTGAATGTCGTCTTCATAGCATTTGACATGTTGTTATGTAACTCCGTGTTCACTTGTCTGTACACTTAGCCGGACTACAATATCTCTTTTGAGGGCAGAGATTGGGTCATATTATTTTTTTTTAAGAATACCCAGTTCTTGGCAGTTTCATTCAATTAACCAGGCTTCCCTGGTGGTGCAGTGGTTAAGAATCTGCCCATCAATGCAGGGGACACATGTTCTATCCCTGGTCCGGGAAGATCCCACATGCCTTGGAGCAACTAAGCCCGTGCGCCACAACTACTGAGCCTGGACTCTAGAGCCCACGAGCCACAATTACTGAGCCCACATGCTGCAACTACTGAAGCCCGCGTGCCTAGAGCCTGTGCTCCATAACAAGAGAGGCCACCACAATGGGAAGCTCGCGCACCACAATGAAGAGTAGGCCCCGCTTAACGCAACTAAAGAAAGCCTGCGTGCAGCAATGAAGACCTAATGCAGCCAAAAAATAAATAAATAAATAAATAAAAATTTAAAAAAGGAGAAACAACCTACTGTCAAGCACTGGTTGACCGCATTAAATAAATAAATAAGTACCCAATTGAGGGGGACGATGTTTTATGATGTTTTATGAAACTTCATAAAAGGCAACTCATTAATATCTGTTAAGAGAGAAAATGCTATTTAGACCTGTTGTATATCCTGGATACACAAAAGGCAACTCATTAATATTTGTTAAGAGAGAAAATGCTATTTCGACCTTTTGTGTGTCCTTGATTTTGGTAACTATTATGTGTGGATATATTTAATATTTAAAAAACCCTAGAGTTATTTAATTCTGGTTTTTAAAATCCTAATCCTAAATTCTAAAAAATCCTAAAGTTCTCTCTTATAAATCAACTAGGTGATTTAGCAAAGTTATATAATTTTGGGTCAAACGTAAGGTATGGTTATGAACTGAAATAATGAGATGTATCTGTCTTTGTGCATCGGGTCTGAATACCGAAGGTTTTAAGCTGCTGCGGGATGCTACAAAGGACTATCAGCTTGTCAAAACACCAACAACATCCCTAGGTGGAAAGAAACTCTCTGTTCACCAGTCTTCGGTGAATTCAAGTTTTCTCTTTCTTAACAAAGTGAGATAAGAGTTTGCTTATTAGGTATTCCATAAAGAAAATGATAGGATTTGGAGAGGTATTTTGAAGATCAATCAGGCCATTCCTGTTTACATTAACTCTTTCTGTTGCAAGTGATAGATTGCTTAAGCAAAGGGTGGAGTTACTGGTTCATTTGATATAATTGGCTCATGTCATTTGCCAGTAGTCTGATGCTCAGCCTTTGTTTTCTAAATACTGCCATTTACCATATAAATTGAAACGGAACTGTTTGGAGAAATGGCTGCTTACAGAACTTGGGCAGAGAAAATATGATGTAGGCCTGGGACAGCTTGATGTAAGAAAACAGACTAATGGAGTCATCAAAAGGTCACAGAAGAGACCCCCAGTGGCCAAATTTGGGACAATATGAACATCAAAAAGAATAATGATGGCAATTAATTATTACACAAACAAAGATTAAAAAAAGGAGGGTGGAGGGCAGGGGAAGCTTGTCTTTAGGTGAGAATACCAGCTAATAAATGTGGAAGGAATGATAGAATTTTGCAGTCCCAAATGGAATAATCAAAGCAAGGGTTATCAGTGGATGCTAAGTCTATGGTGAAAAATTATTGGGAAATAGGACAGCCACATGGTAACAAATTATCACCCCCAGGCTTTATTAATGTAAAGGGGAACATGTACCTTTACAATAGAGAGATGTGACAATAACCATCTTAACCAAGTAATCAAGCCTAGCATCAATAATAATGGGTTACCCTAAATTTTTTATCTTCTGATATGATGGACTATGAAGTTCACAGTATAAAATATTTTTTCCAAAATTATTTAACTTGTATCTTGACTTAGCTTTGGTTCATAGGAAATATAAGTGATGGGGAAATAAGTTTAATGATACCATGAGGAAATAATCTGACAAATGCCGAATGCGGGACATTCTATAAGATACCTAGGTCTGGACTCTTCCAAAAGACAGTGTCATTAAAAAAAAAAAAAAAAAAAAAAAGGCAGCAGGATTTTTAGATTAAAAGATACTGCAAAATTAAGCAAGCAAATATAATGGGTAAAACTGAATTGATCCCTAGATTGGGTGTGGATGGCTGGGATAGTGTAAAAAAGACATGGGGTAGGCAACTGATGAAATTTGGACATGGAATGGATATGAAATAATATGGAATTGTTGTTTATCTTCTCGGGGTGGTAATGGTGTTGTAGGTATTTAGGAAAATATCCTCATTCCTAGGAGATGCGTGTTGAGTTATTTAGGAGTGAAGTGCCATGGTGTCTGAACTTACTTTCACATATGAATTTTTATAAATATATAGAGATATGGTTGGCACACAGAAACCCATATGGCAGTATGTTACAGTTGTTGTGTAAATGGAGTGTTCATTGTACTATTCTTTCTACTTTTCTTTTGGTTTGAAATTTTAGAAAATAAACTGGAAAAAGAGAAAGTTCAACGTAAGGAAAACAAAGCAAAAGTCTGATGGTAGGTGGGCAGACAGGTTGACAGGTCCAGCTCTGTCCAGGGCTTCTGTGATGGCATTAGGGCCCACTCCCTCCATCCCTCAACTCTGTTCCTGTACTAGCACAGAGCCATTAAGGGAAGTGTGATCCTAGTGTTATTAGCCAATTTTGGGAAAGCTATGAAAATTTCCAACTGTGATTAATAGAGAAGCTTGTCTTACTCATTTTTAGCATTTCCGGTGTCTGGAACATTGTAGGCATTCAAAACCTGTTGACTGAAAAAATACATAAATAAAGGGGTGACCAAACTTGATGATTGCCTGGAAATGCGAGAGCATACCAGTGATGTTCTTCAAATCCAGTAAATATTTGTGGAATTAAATAGAATTGAATTAGTTAAGGGGCGAATAAGGTTAAGATTGGTTCCAGAAGTGAAGGAAAGTTCTGTTTTTAAATCATCTCTTGTATGCATACAGTAATGACAACATTTCTTTCTTTTTTTTTAATTTCAGTAATGATACTTTTTTGAATTAATGATCAAAACACTTGAATGGAGGTCTACCGTAGTTTTTCCTATACAGGGGAAAATTTGAGTTTGGTGTGAAATCTTCAGAGGGTAGCATGTGCAATTATGCTTTGTTCCTTGGTGAGCTATGAGTTGGGCACTTAATTATGTAAAAAATATTGCAAGAGAGATGTTGCATAATCCCCAAGAGAGTAATTATTGTCTATCTTGGCAGAATGCAAGGCTTTTAATCTGTAAATAAGCAATTCTATGTGAAAGAGCTACATGTAGAGTGGTTCCGTGTTGTAAAGGTCTCTTATGAATTTTTTAAAATGAAAGCAGTAACTGTATGTGCAGTTTGGCTGCTGCCTTTGTACTTCAAAGGGTTTATGATGCTTCCCCTGTGGTTTTAACCCCTCCTGAAATGCTTAAGCCTCAAGAAGGATTCCTGTAAAGGGTAAAACTATGTCTGGGTTAAGGCCATGAAAAATCTGAATTTTTCCAAAGTAGAAGTAAAATGTGCTTTCTGCAAATTAAAAAACAAACCAAGATGGAAAACAGAACAACAAAATAAAATATTGACAGTGCTTTAAAAAAAAAAAAAAAGGCAAAGATGCAATAATTAGCTAATAGATCTCTCACTTATTGGAGGTTAATAATTTTATTTTTACGTGTGCCATTGCAACTACTATTTCCAAAATTCACTTTCAGGATATGTGTGTACTATGTGTAGGTGGATCTGCATTTTAGACACTGAAAGTAAATTCTGTTGGTTGTCTAAGTTGTGATAGCGTCTGCCTTCCCCCTTGTCCCTGTTAGTATCGATGAGCTGAGCATGTTCTTCAAGGTCAGTTTCTCTGCTTGAGCATCAGACCCTTCTCCTTTGCCCACTCAAGGACTTCCTTTGGGCGACTGTCCCTCTCCCTTGCGTGACCATCTTTCCCCTCTATCAAGTTATTCCTGTCAAAATAGAAACATGTTGTAACAGCTTCCATTGTTAAAAAGCCCTTCCTTGACCTCTTTCTCTCTGACTACCTCCTCAATCCTCTGTTCCCTTTTGCAGCAAAACTCCTAAGAATCTATATTCTATCTTTACTTTCTCTCTTCCCATTGTCTCTTGAAGCTGCTCTGCTCAGCCTTTCCCCACCCCCATCCTCCACATGGAACCTGCTTTCGTCAAGGTGCAACCATAACCTTCACACAGCCAGATTCCCAGGACAGCACCTGGTCAAAATCTTATTTGAGTAACAGCAGCAGCTGACACAGCTTATCACCCCTTCTTCCTAGAAACACCTTCTTTACTTGACTTCAGAAAAACATGTTCACCTGGTTGTTCTCCTTCCATACTGGTTCCTCTTTCTCTGACCCTTTGTGGGCTCCTCCTTTTTTCCTGATCTAAGATGACCTGGCCCCAGGTCCCCTCTCCCCTCTTCTTTCTCCCAAAGTCATCTCAGATAACATCATGGTTAAAAATGTTTTGTATACTCTAAAAACTCTCAGATTTGAGTCTGGAGTACACACCTGTGTCCTGAACTCCAGACTTGTATATCCAGCTGTCTGCTGCCCTGTGTCCCATTGGATGACTAATAGGCATCTCAAATTTAAGAGTCAAAATTGAACACCTGGACTTCCCACGGCTGTCTCTCACCCAGATTATTGTAATAGCTTCCTGTCTGGTATTACTGTCTCTAGTCTTGCTCCAGCCCCTTTTGATCTATATTCAAAAAATAAAACAAAACAACAACAACAACAAAAAGAAGCTCTGAAGAAAGAGCAGTAGGAACTGTTGCAGTCCAGAAGGAGATGGAACTGTAGCTGGGCTGGGAGTTAGAATAGAAAAGGGAAAAGAGAGAGGCTTATTGGCTAGAGGAATGACAAAGTTCAAGCATAGTGGCAGGAATGAACACGGAGTAACGAGCACCAACAAGGAGAACAGCCTGACTGCAATGGTGGGGCACGTTATAGAGGGCCTTAAAAGCTCAGCTAAAAGTTTGTACTTGCTATGTCTGTGCATATTTTGTATATGTGAGAGGGACCTGTTTACAAACCTGCACTTGAAACTCTAGGACTGTGCTGTCCAGTATGACAGCAACTAGTCACGTATGGCTATGGAACACTTGAAATGGGGCTAGTCTGAATTGAGATATGCTGTTAAGTGTAAAATGTATACTAGATTTCAAAGATTTAGTACCAAAACTAATTTCATTTAAATGTTTTATGTTGATCATTTGTTGAAATAGTAGTATTTTTAATATAGAGTTAAGTATTATTAGAAAAAAATAAGCTGCAAGGATATCTTGTACAGCACACAGAATACAGCCAGTATTTTTTTAACTTTAAATGGAGTATAATCTATAAAAATTTTGAATCACTATGTTGTACACCTGAAACTTTATTGAGGTATAGTTTTAAATCAACTATACCTCAATAAAATTTTTTTTAAAGAAAGAAAAACAAAACTTCTAAAATATCAGACTCTGTCCCAAGGCCTCTGATGACTTCCCATCTCATTTAGCGTAAAAGCCTGTCCAACAGGGTCCTTCATCATCTGACCTCATTGCCTTTCCAGCTCACTTCCTGCCTTGCTCCTTGTCATCCACTCTGCTCTACCCACATTGGCCCCTTCCTCAGACGTAACCTCAGAAGCTTCTGCCTCAGGTCCTTGGCATGGGCTGCTACTTTAGTCTGAATACTCTGTCCTGTAATTCTGCATGGTTGGTTCTTTACCACTTTCAAATCTCTTCTGCTTATCTGTCCCCTTCTCACTGACACCTTCTCTAACCATCTCGCTGAAGCTCCCCACACCTCACCCAGCACTCCTGATCCCTCCTCCTGGCTTTATTTTTCTCTATTGCACTTATCACCATATGAAAATAAAAATATTTACTTTTTTGTTTTTGTTGCTGAGTTTGTTCTTGTCTGTCTCCTCTTATTAGGATGTAAGTATCCTGAGGGCAGACTTCTGTCTGCCTTGTTCACAGCTGTGTCACTGGTGCCTGGGAGAGAGTGGGTAATCATTTAAGTACTGATGAAGGAGTAATTGAAAACAACCTGAAAAGTGGATGGATTCTTCGTTGGCATTTCCCCAGCATTCTGGGCTTGACAGAGGATAGGTAGCATTCAGAATGATTCACTATATACTAATAGCTGTTTCCCATTCCTCAGTTTCTCTGTTTGAAGAACATAAGGACATTCCTCACGGCCTGTTGCGACACGTTTGGAATGAGAAAGAGTGAACTCTTTGAGGCGTTTGACTTGTTTGATGTCCGTGACTTTGGAAAGGTAATTACATTTTATTTTTTATGTGTTTTTAAACTCAAGAACATTTTATCAAAGAACTGTTGTTTCTTATCTTGAAGTAGGACATGTGACTGAAGTGGTATCTGCATTATGTAGTTAAATTTTACATGTAGGGGGCTTAGCCAAAAAATAATAGCAACCACTATCCAAATGAGATTAGAATTATTATTTTTTTTAATTAAAGCAGTATAAGGGGAATTTTTTTATCCAGAGGTAACTTTTCCTGTTGGTTATCTCGGAGGGCAGGACTACTAGTTCCCATCTTTTAGATAGTTCTTTGGGCTGTCGTGACTGAGGACCAGTATTCTTTCCCTCCAGTCTTCTCCAAACCTGAAAGTCCTCTAATTTTTGGAAGTTGAGAATGTTCTGTTGCCTGTTTTGGCATTTGGGTAGGTGACTTGCAGAACACATGAAATCGCTGAAATGTTTGAGATTGTTGAGTAACTCCTATTGCTTGGATTTCAGCAGATATATGTTAGATTGTTAGATTTCAATGATATTTGTCACATGTAAATTGGTTTTAATGTTTGCTCTTATTACTTATATGTACACCAAGCACTTGTGTATAATAGGTGACTTCCTTTCAAAAGAATCAAAAGTAAAAGGTTAGAAATCAAGCTTTTAAAAGTTACATTCATTTATTTTGAAGTGATTGGGCATAAAGTTAAACTTCTTGTGTCTGAGAAGCCATAAAAGAGTCAGGCAGTTAGGTAACCCCTGATGTCATAATTGCATTATGACAATAAGCAGGGAAAAACCTAAAAGATCTTGAGAAGTTTGCTCTTACTCTGATAATTCAGGTGCTAGTATCTCATCAAAAGGCTGTTTGAGAGTGACACTTCATTTGATTTTTAAGATGTAATAGTTTTTATTATACATGTTTATTGGAGTATAATTGCTTCACAATGCTGTGTTAGTTTCTGTCATATAACAAAGTAAATCAGCCATATGCATATGTATATCCCCATATCCCCTCCCTCTTGAGCCTCCCTCCCACCCACCCTATCCCACCCCTCTAAGTGTAATATTTTTATTATAAAATAAAAAGCAAGCAATGGATTAGTTTGCTTGGCAATGGGAATAAATAGCACAAACTTGAAACAGAAATGTAAAAAATTTGATGCTGACATGCAGCAAGTATGGGGAAGCCAACCTGCCCAGGGAGAAAGAAGGCGTGGGTTCGCTCTTGGTCACTTTGTGATCTGGACTTCAGCAGTCTTCTCCATCATCAGACCACCTGCCTGCTTAGAAGTCTGTACAAAAGGAAATGGGTATAAGGATATGGTTTTTAGGATTCCTCTTTCTCTGGCCAGCTGTGATTTAGTTGTCTTGAGGTCCAAAAAAGTGATGGAGGATAACATATGGTGATAGTTACAAGGAACTGAAAACCAAGCCTCCTTGTAAAGAAGTGGTGGCACATTTGTCTATGGCCATGAAGTGAAGCCATGAAGACAAAGAGCAATCAGAGAGAATCCCAGGTGAAGTGAACAGTCCTCTAAGCTGTTGGCCCAGAAAAATGCCTTAATAGCTTATAAAGATATCTTTTTGCTGTTCTTTGACCATTCCTCCTAGTTTTTAAAAAAAATCTTCTTTGATTTTCCTTTATTTCCTCCGTCTCTTTTGGGGAAGTGAAAAAATGAAAGAAAAGTCCTGACTTTTTAAAGCTTTTCAAAAAGTTCTTCATTTTTTTTTTTTGTTCGAATTTGCACAAAATGGTGTTGACAAAGACTGTGAAGTCATAAAAATTGTTTAGAAATGCATGGCTTTGTTTTAGTGGAATAACATTGCATGCTAGCTTCCTACAGTGGAAGCTTTGTAGGAGAGTTGAGGTTATAGAAAGTTGAATATAAAGGAATTAACCGTATGCTTCTCATGGGTAATCATAGTTCTGGCTTCTTAAAATATTTTGGCAGTGGTAAGTCTGAAACAGAATTAAACCTTGGATTGCGGATAGAACTTGATCCTATATTTATCACTTTAAAATTACATACATTTTTGCTACTGCCAAGATTGGTGCAGCTATCTCTTCCGAATTGTATTTGACCTAAATGAACAACTGAAAATTAAAGAAGTTAAGGGGCTGTTCCATAATTTACCAGTATTATTGCTACTAAACATAATCTCTAAGCCAAACCACCAATGCCACCACTTATTGAACCCTTTTGATGTAGCAGATATCTTTTCAATCTTCAAATATATTTTTTAATCTTTATAACAACCCTACGAGGTGTACGTACCAGTATTATTTTCCTCCTTGTACAGATAAGCAAACCTGTGTCTGAAATCCACATATCTAGTAGAGATTGGAGCAGTGGTTTGACCCCAGATTTGACTGGTTCTCCACTGCTGCACAACAGAGCAAACATTCCCATAGCCAGTACCCTGGACCAGCATGGGCCTAAGTGCTTTGCAAGTATTGACTCAATTCTCGTATCAGTCCCACCATGTAGGTTCTAGTATTGTCCCCATTTACAAATCCTAGATTGTAAGTGATGGATCTTGGACAATTCATGCAGTTTAATATTTTTTTTTTTGCGGTATGCGGGCCTCTCACTGTTGTGGCCTCTCCCGTTGCAGAGCACAGGCTCCGGACGCGTGAGCTCAGAGGCCATGGCTCACGGGCCTAGCCGCTCCGCGGCATGTGGGATCTTCCCGGACCGGGGCACGAACCCGTGTCCCCTGCATCGGCAGGCGGACTCTCAACTACTGCGCCACCAGGGAAGCCCCAGTTTAACATTTTTAAGTTAAAAAAAATGAATAGGTTGCTAATTTAGAGACTAAGTAATTTCTGGGATTGTGAATATCAATTTTAGCAGGATGTAGACAGGTTAGTTTGTTTCTCTCTGTTCCTTGAGGCATAATTAAATCTTTTCAATTAATTTAAAATGAAAAATATCTGTCTACTCCCTGTCTGCCTTAATTCATACAAATAGTAAATCTAGGATCCACGTATACTGGGTACCATTTCACCTAGGAATATATTAATTGCAATAACAGTATCTAATATTTTTTTTAGCATTTTGAAGCTTGGAGAGTGTTACAGATCACTGACCTCATTTGATTCTCATAATAGTCTTGTGAAGGAAGGAAGCAAGTGTTCCCAGTTTTCAGATGAGGAAACTGGGAGGTGGGGAGGTTAAATGGTGACTTCAAGTTCTCCTTGCTTGGGGACGGAGCAGGATCTGGCGCTCAGGGCTTCTGACTTCCCAGCCCTCTGCTTTTCTTGTCCGCTGCCTATGTTTTGGACCTCACTCCTGTGTGGATGCTTGCTCAGGGAAAAGGATGAACTCACAGGAGAAACACCAAAGGAACATATGAAATTAAAAAGCACAAGTGATCTGTCACTTGGAATCTAATTATACTTTATCTTTAGAAAGAGAGGAAAGATTTGGGATACTGCATGAGTTATATTTAGGATACTGCGTGTGTTAACACGAATGAATGATAATTTTCCTTTTCACTAATGAGATAATGAAGAGCACACATTTTGGGTGCTCTAGAAGGGCTTATGATAATTTTGCCTTTCAGTGTTCACTTTAATTTCTAGTATTGAGCTCTTTACCCACTGAAAATAGGGTATTGATTTTAATTCAAACTCATGGCAACAAAAATTAGAATAGTTCTGAACACTTTCTGTACTTGGGTTAAAAATCACGCAAGGATGGAGCATGAGTTTAGTAACTTGAACTCATTCGGGAGTCAGCAGAGAGAGGCCTTGAGGTTAAGTCTGACTCTCAGGATTGTTAAATACAGTTGGCCCTTGAACAGTGGGGGTTTGAGCTGTGTGGGTCCACTTATAGCAGATATTTTTTCAATAAATACTACACGATCCGTGGTTGGTTGAATCTGCAGATGCAGAACTGTGGATACTGAGGAACCTTATATATGGAGGGCCGACTAAATTATACATGGATTTTTGACTGTGGGGAGGATCTGTGCCCCCAACACCTTCCCGCCCTCTGTTGTTGAAGGGTCAACTATGCTGAATAAGGTTCCCGCCAGAGGTGGAGTCCTGGCCTCAGCCTGCTGAGTCTTCTCCCTGCTCTGAGGTGGGAGGAGCTTAGGTGCCCTTTTAAGAGGCTTTACCGCCTCTCTTTGCCTTTGGGTTTATGTTTTTGTGTGATTCTGAAAAATCATTACTTTCTTACTTTTCAAAAAGATGGATCCTTTTCTGGCTTTCTAGTAACAACAAGAACAAAAAGTAAAATCTTATTAGTTGACCTCGCTGCTTGAGAAATGTAATTTAAAAAAAATCCTTTCCCCCCAGGAATGTTAGAAATTATTAATTACTTTTTACGTTGCAGCAAGATCTGTAAATTTGCTCACTTTCATTCTGCATATAAAGGATTTTCTGTTCCTCTGTTCAGATTGTCATTTTCTGATTAACACTTTTGTTGTTTGGAAACATTTCCTGCTGAGCTGTCTGTTGGCACACTTACAGTGCAGAAACACATGGGATTTTTCTTTAATGAGAACATTTCTAGTGAGTAACAGAAATCAGGCTGCTGCTGCCGTGCAGATGAGTGATGAAGTCAGTTCCTTCCCCTGGCAGCTCTGGGTGGATATAAGGGCCTACTTCCCGCTACCCACAGATGTCACGTCTGTTGTTTCAAGTGTTGTAAAGCACCTGACAAGTGTAAGGTGATATGTTTTCTTGAATCAAAGAGAATCACAACTGGCTGAAGGTAGTTCCAGCTGGTATTAGTCGCGGTAGGTAGTTTCTATGTGTTCAGGTTCAGGACAAGCACTGTCTAAAGGAATTCAGAGCATTGGCGTAGGTGTGGCTCAAGGATTCAGGTAAGAACACTAATTGAGAAGAGGTGGTGTCGTGTTTTGGCTAAGAACATGGTTTCTGAGTTGGATGGCAGTTTGCACTCCTTATGGCATGTGATCTTATACAAGCTACTTAATCTCTTTGAGCTTCAGTTTCCTCATCTATAAATTGAGGTTAGGTGAGAAATGAAATGATGTATGTAAGGTGTTTGAAAAGAGTATCCAGGTCCAAAGTGTGTAGTACTCGGTAAATATTAGCTGTTCTCACTCTTATTGTTACTATTATTACAACTATAATTACTGGTGTTAATGGGCTTCAGGTTCAGTGGTAAACATAGGAGTTGAATTTTGAATTGAATGCAAGAACTAATGATATTGGAGGAGCAAGCTTGGGAAATAAACTTTGTTCTTTCTACTGTGCTACAGCGTTAATCTATTTTATCCTGCATAGCTGTCTTTCTCCCTCCTTCTGTGACATTGGATCTCCTTTGAGAAAGCACCCTTTTCCCTTTTCCCTTTGCCAATCATGTAGTTTGGGTGTTTCTTTTTTTCTTTTTTTTTTTGCGGTACGCGAGCCTCTCACCGTTGTGGCCTCTTCCACTGCGGAGCACAGGCTCCAGACACGCAGGCTCAGTGGCCATGGCTCACGGGCCCAGCCACTCCGCGGCGTGTGGGATCCTCCCGGACCGGGGCACGAACCTGTGTCCCCCGCATCGGCAGGCGGGCTCTCAACCACTGTGCCACCAGGGAAGCCCAGTTTGGGTGGTTTAATCAATTATAATATCCCATCCCCTTGGCCATAGTGATGAGTTCGGGGATGGGGCAGGTCACTCAGTTAGGACCTGTATGATGGTTTAAGACATTGGCAGGGCCAGTTTTGTTTTTGCTCTCCACCTGCCATGGAACTGTGTGGATACGAGGCTTGGAGGGGCTACGGCCATCTGGGAACCACATGTAGTTTCAAAACAGACCCAGTTCAGTGAGAGCAGAGCTGAGGAGGATCCTAGTGGTATCATGTGAGGCTGGACTCATGCTGTGCCCAAAGCCAAATACATGTATCTGTGGATTTTTCTGTGACATGAGCCAAGACAGTCTTCCTTTTCTTCTTCCTCAGGCCAGTTTTCCTTAGTTTTTCCAACCAGCAGTGAGAGAAATCTAAGCGATTCACCTGGTTTTGTCCATCACATGATCTCAGTTGCGTAGATAGCTTAACCTTTCTTCTGTTACCAGTGTTCCACACAACTTGGAGACCATTCTGTAGTGTCTTCATCTTCTGTCATATACAGAAGAGGAGATACGCAGAGTCATAGAACACCTCTGTTTTGCAGCATGTAAATAATTACATAGGAGGACCATCGAGCTTCGTGGTAAATGCTTTCTCTTCCTTACCTTTGACCCAAGGAGTATCATAGATACTCTTCAGATTTGGAAGAGGCTCTGAGTCATCAGGCATCCTTCCCATGTTTGTCTGTGCTCTACAGGGTCAAGAAAATGGGCATGCATGCCTCTGCAGATGAGAACTCACTTCTTCCTGAGGCCCCCAGCTGAGTATATATATTTGGACCCTACAGAATGATTTGAAGATTACCTTAAAACTTCAGGGTAAAAAGACTTAAAGAGGTTGCTAAATCCTTCACCTGGAAATGAATAGGGCTTCATTTCTTCTTCGATTTCTGTCTCATCTGTAATGCCTTATCATGTCTTATGAGAGTATTTGCTCAGGATGTGTCCTATAAGTTTGTGTGTTTCCACTTTTTCACCCTTCCCAGCCTGAAGTTTACACCTCAGGGTATATGTAGAAAGAAGGGTACAAGGACCTCTTCCTGCCCAGTGTGTACTAATACCCCAGGCCAGCTCCTCAGCACTTATACCTGGATGACTGGGTAATCTCCATATCCTCATTCCCCGCTTCCAGTCCTATGTGTGTGTTGGGAAGTGCACCCGTCAAAGCGTATTTCATTGCATCCTGACACAGTGAAACTAGACACTTGAAAATCTGTAATGATTTCCTACTACCTGTATATCTCTTGGCAATCTACCTGGCTTTCCTGATTACAAGAAAACCCTCCCAACCAAAGGCTCCTGAGCTTTTCTTGGGCATGGGTGGCCTCAGGGACCTCACCGAGGCATGGTTTGAAAGATCCTTATTGGCTACTGTATGCACGTTGATCAACAATTAGAAACATTTTTTCTCATATCCCTATGTACCCAGCATGAATCATTTGGTATTTAAATATAATCTCTCTTTTTATAATTATTTTTTTGATCTCCTACTCTTATTAGAAGTTTGACATTTCTCTCTGAAAGTATTTCCCATCCTAAATTATTCAGGAGTCTCTGGGGCTTTTGTGGTCATTTGGGCCCTAATCAGTCTTGCTTCGAAGCACCATGAGAAGCTCGACCTCCAGTCGATGGCCCACTAGCCTGGTGCTAGTGAAGACGGGCCCTGCTTGGTGCCTTTGACAGCTCTGATGCTGGTGTGCCCCGTTTAGCCCCACACTGCCCAAGCCTGCTTCCCGCCTTCCCCACAGCCTTTTAGCTTCAGCATTGAGCCTGGCCAGGCCAAATTTCTCTAGCTGTGCAGTGAATTCTGTCTAGGAGCTCCTGATATCCTTTCCTGCCAGTGATCTAGGGTCAGGGCCTCCTTAGCCCCCACAGGGGTACCAACTTTCATTCTCAGAGCAGCATTCGGGATCTCTGGTCTTTCCTCCAAGGCGGCCCTGGACTTGCCCTGCAAATCAGCCAACTTTCAGCCTCCAGCAGACAGCCTAGCAGCGATACTGTGAAGAGTCAACCTCTGTCCACCCACAAAGGCCTCCTTTACTTTCCCCTCCTGAGCAGTAGGTGGCTTGCCTATATTTACATAACTAAGGGAGAGCTCTCCAGGGATTCCTTCCTGAACAAAGAAAGCTTGTTCCAGGGCCTCATTTGTGTCTATTTAAGCTGAGACCGGGGAAACAGCTTCTAGCCTTCCCTAATGTGTATGTCTAGTTGGCTGTTAAGACAATTTCTGTGTCATTAGCAGTATCCTTCTCCTTTGGTTTTGGACAGAGCTGACTTTTTAAGCAATCTCTACATCTGTTTCACTGTCTTTGATAGTATATTTCACGGGGGTCCTTAATACTAGGCAGATTTCCCCATTCTTACCACGTTAAGAAGCTGAGCCATTCCAGGCTCATTCTTTACACCTTAGTGATTATTCAGGCTCATTTTTTGGTCTTCTTTCTAACTGCTTTTGAGACAGTTCAAAAAAAACGTCACTGTTCTCTAATTTTAATACAGTTGCAAACTTCTAGAACAGCATTTCCCAAGCAACCCCATTGTCCTGAGAAATGTTAATAGTCCGGGGAAAATATTCTTGTTCAAATAAGTTTGGTAAACGCTGCATGTTACATCCTCCCTCTACATATGGTTTATAGCATGGTGAAGGCACTGAAAAGTCCTGAAGTGAGGAAAACAGTTAAACTTTTAATTAATCTAGGATTTCTCAAATGTGTATGTGAGTAGCAATTTAGGTATCACATGATCACATCAAACTCACTGTGTATAAAACTGGACTACTTTTTTTTTTTCCCTCTTCAAACCCATTTCTATTTGGGTAAAGCTATTCCTTTGTTCACTCTACCGGAAAGTAAACAGTTAAGGCCCCCATCACAAGGGTTATTGAAATAGTCTCCCAAATCTGGCTTCAGGTTTGAATCACTCCAAACTCATTTTCGGAGTAATATTGCAAAAGCGCAAAGCTGGTCATGTTGCTCAGATGTTTAAAACTTGATAGTGGATCTCTGTTGCTTCTAACAGAATAAAATCCAAACCCTTTTTCAAGCCACACAAGGTTATTCATGATCAGGCTTCTCGTCTTGCTTTCCTAGCTCCATTACCCTCCTTGTTTCAGTCCCACCAAATTATCTAAGTTGTCGTCATTCTCCAGATTAATATTTATTAATACTGTTTTCTTTGCCTGTCTGCCCCTTCCTCTCCATATCCCTCACCCCCTCATCTCCAGTGACTTAAAGATCACATACACACACACCACTTTATCCAGAGCTTGGGCTTTAGTTGGTTCTTGGATGTACTGAACCCTCCTGGGCTGACTCTGCTGACTTGTTCCTGCCCATTCCCTTCATTCTAGTCGGACCCTTCGTCCTCCTTCCCTGTCCTACAGATGTGTGGCCTTGGCACATTAAACAGGCTCTCTTCCTCCGCTCCTGAGACTTTGAGGTCAAGTAAACCTGGGTTTCACCTTCCCCACCCATAGCTCCCTATGTGGGAGGGAGGTTGCTCAGCTTCTCAGAGCCTCCATGTTTTGATCTGTACGATGGCCCCAGTGATGATCCCTACCTCACAGGATTGTACTGAGGAGTGTGAATCACATTCTGTGGTAAAGCAGTTGCCACAGTGTCTGACAGAGGCTCAGTCAGTGGTAACTTCTCCTGAGCAATTCACCCATCATTTCCTTCATTCTGCAAATGGTTGCATGCTTCCTCTGCTGGTCATGTGCCTAAGACAGGAGGGAAGGGGGCAGGGCACAACCACTAAAAGAATGCCACAGTCACTGAGGACACAACAAAAACTGGTTAGAACCTACTCAGCCCAAGATGGCGGAGGATGGAGCCTCATTATACAGTCATTGTAATACATTAGCTACATGACACACCCGCAGGTGCCAAGATATTTCCAAGGCTGCCCATAAAAGACCAAAAACTGGGTGGTAGCCCAATTCCTTGAAATCCCCGCCCCTTCCCCAAAATAGTTGGAATAATCCTCCCACTCATTAGCCTGTGAAATTACCCAGCCCATAAAAATTGCCACACCTCAGGGCCCTTGCCTCCTGAGACAGACCGCATTCTGCCTGTGGAATGTGTATCTCTGCTTTCACTTTACTATGGCTCACTCATGATTTCTTTCCTGTGTGAAGCCAAGGACCCTCACTTGGTGCCTGTCCCAGGGGTTCACCTGAGACCTGGGACATGATCATCTTCTCATGCCCCGTTTTCCTGCAACCTCTTTACAAAGGGTATTAATAAATCTACTTCTTGCCTATCACTTTGTCTCTCGCCTGATTCCTCCTGTGCCGAGGCACAAAGAACCTGAGCTTCATTAAGTCCTGAGACAAGCTGTGTGGTTTTGAAACAGGAGGGAAGGGGGCAGGGCACAACCTTTAAAAGAATGACATAGTCATAGGACATGACAAAAACTGGTTGGAACCACCTAGGTCCAAGATGGCGGAAGATTCGATTTCCAGTGGACCTTGAGCCTCCTTATATGCTCATTGTAATACATTAGCATCTAAATGACACACCCACCAGTGCCATGACATATCTGAAGCCAACCAAAAGGCAAAAAAGTGGGCGGCAACCCAATTCCTGGAAATCTCCGCCCCTTCCCCAAATAGTTGGAATAATCCTTCCACTCATTAGCTTATGAAATTACCCAGCCCATAAAAACTAACCACACCATATTTTGGGGCCTCTCACCTTCTGAGATGGCCCACACTCTGTCTGTGGAGTGTGTTTCTCCCAAGGCCGTTCTCGCCTTTTGAGACGGACCACATTCTGTCTATGGAATGTGTATCTCTCTAAATAAATCCACTTCTTACCTATCACTTTGTCTGTCACTGAATTCTTTGAGATGTAAGAACCTGAACTTCATTAAATCCTGAGACCAGGTGTGTGATCTCAATTAAAAGACCGTGGGTTCAAGTCCCAAGGTCTGGGTTCTGGCTGGGTTCCAGTCCTGGCATATGGGTTCAAGTCCCATCTGAGTTGTGTGGTTTCAGTTTCAGTTGGAAGATTGTGGGTTTGAGTCCCAAATGAGGCGCACCTGGGTTTGAGTCCTGTCCTAAGTCAGAGACTGAGGGTTCGAGTCCCATCTGAAGGAGTATGGTTTCATGGGCAGGGCTGCTTAACCACTGTGGACAGGTAGTCCCCTTCCCTCAAGATGCTGTTTGAGTTCAGGAAACAAAACAAGTAAAACATAAATAAATAAGATAATTACACCCAGTGATAAGTGCCATTAAGGAAATAAACAGTAAAATGATGAACCACTGGAGGAAGTTGTTACCGAACCAAACTTCGGTCTGCTCACCTGCCTGCAATAAACCCAATCTACTGACACCTGGTTGTGGTGAAGGAAAGTGCAGTGTTTATCGCAGGGCACCAAGGGAGGAGTCCAGGCAGCTAGTCCTCAAAACACCGGGAACTCCTTGGTGGGTTTCAGGAAAGCATTTTTAAAGGCAAGGTGAGGGAGGGGAGTCCCAGGATTTGTGCACAATTCTCTGACTGGTTGATGGTAAGGTAACAGGGCCGTGTGAGAGGGGTTGACATTATCACTCATTAGGCCCCGGTAGGCTGGGGGGCTACATGCTCATGGTCATCAGGTAGTTAATGTCTTCCATTTGGTGGGGTTTTTGCATCTGTAAAACTACTCAGGAAATGTGCATCAGTTACTATTATATTATCTAGGTACTTCAGAGAGGGGCTAAAGCAGAGGATACGGGGGAGGGGTCTGTCCTGGGAAGGCCGCATAGAGTCCTGCTTGGTTACAAAGGCCACGTTAGGGTGGAACGAAGAACCTCTTTGAAGTACTGGAGACCCACTGGGAGAAGGATGCCAGTACTACTGCCTATTTATTCACACTGAGTTTTACATAACTTGTAAAGCACATTTTAACTAGATTCTGGTCCCATCTCTTCCAGCAGAACCCTTTGGGATGGTCCTTTAACCTGACGTTTTGTCAAATCTAAAATCCCTCCTGATTCTAAAATGCCACTTATTGGTAAATGAATATGTACACATAGTATTTCATAAAGTAATGTTTTGCTTTGATAGTTCTTAGTTGTGTAATCCTCTCTGAAAACACCTAAGCTTAGGATTTTTTTTTTTTTTTTTTTGCTAAGGTCTACTTTATTTTCAATAATATTGACATTCCTTTAAAATTTTGAGAGTTATGAAGACTTAACTGTACATATGATTTGGAGAGATAAAGACGTTATAAAGAGATAAAAGCATGATAAAAAATATTGCTTTGATTTTGCATCCTCTCTTTGTATTGTTATAAGAATGTTATTTCCAGAAATAGAAATCTAGTTTGAGAATTGAAACTCACCTTGTCTTTGCTGTCTCCAGGGTTCCTCCTGAAACTAAGACTGAATCTTTGGGGTAGGTTTTTTTTTTTTTAAGTTCTCTCTATTAGATTCCTAATATACATGTAAATATGCACACAGATATGGGTTAATAGATATACCAAGATAAAGTATATGTATCTACAAACATGTTGTCTGTAGTAACTTATTTAATGAACCTTATGCTTATAACTGTATTCATAAACATAATTCATGATTTTTAATTTGCACATATTGTCTTAAGTACTGTACAGCTAGACATTGCAACTTCTATCACATGATGACATACCTGAGCCTCATTATACCTTTAGTTAATGTTGTTTATATGTAATTTAAGCTTTTTTTCTTTTTTAATTCAAACAGAAAGTCACAAAACTTATAATCATCCTCATAATTTAAGCTTTTTTGAAGAGGCTTTTAAACCAAAGTAACAAGGTAAAGGAATAAGACTGTGTGTACAAATCAGCATGTATTTGGCATGCTTTTAATCCTTTTTTTTTTTTTTTTTTTTTTGGCGGTACGCGGGCCTCTCACTGTTGTGGCCTCTCCCGTTGTGGAGCACAGGCTCTGGATGCGCAGGCTCAGCGGCCATGGCTCACGGGCCCAGCCGCTCCGCGACATGTGGGATCTTCCCGGACTGGGGCACAAACCCGTGTCCCCTGCATCGGCAGGCGGACTCTCAACCACTGCACCACCAGGGAAGCCCTTTTAATCCTTTTTAAGGAATGCCCCCACACTGCAGATTACATAAGTAATTAAATAAATTATTACAATATGACATGCTAAATGCAGTAATTGACAAAAGATGGTGTGGAGGAAGTCAAGGAAAGGGATCAGCTCATCCTAAGTGTGGTTAAGGAAGGCGCCTTAGAGTTTATCCTCATGCTTCAGCTAGGCAAAAAAATAGGGGGCACTGCTGCTGACTCTTATTTATTAGGCACTTACCAGTGCCATGTCCTTTTATTACCATTGTACTCTGTCCTCACAGGAACCCTATGATGTTGGTATTTATCTCCATTTTATGGCCAAAGAAACAGGCTCAGAAATATAAGAAAAAATCATAGCTTGTAGGTGATGGAGCATGGATCTGAGTCAATGTCTAACTTCAGAGGCCACAGTCTTAATGATTTTACTGCGCTGCTTCCAAGCAGAAGTGGGGAAGCATCTTCTAGATTGAGGGGCCGTTAAGTAGGAAGATATAGATAGAAGGGGGAATCCATCTGGAATGTATGGGATTCTGCAGAGTCATCCTAGCGTGAGTTAAGATGCAACTGGGGTGAGCTGCATCTCGAGGTCCCACAGAGATTGGGGCCATGGTGGGAGGGCTCTTGAGTCTTGAAGGGTGTGCATTGATTCTGATGAAGGGCGAGTGAGTGGTTTTAGCAGAGGGACAAGAGATGACCCACTGTGCACTTGAGCCAAGCATTCCGTCGGTTGACGGGGGAGGCTGTACTGGATGGTTGTAATGGCAGCGGTTGGAAGAGCAGATGTGAGACCCAAGCAGTGTGGTTGAAAAGTATGCAGACCTTTACTAGAGCGACAGCAAGATGGGCCAGAGTTTGAGAGCTTTGTGGTGTTTAGGAAGTGATGTGACCCATGAACGGGTAAGGATAGAGAAGAGAGAACATTGACTCCTGAGCTGCTCCTGGATGACTGGAGGGGAAGTAGAGTTCACTGCATGGGGGAAATAATGGAGCAGGTGCAGGTGTAACTTACTGTATATGTGTGGGTTTAATGCAAAAGAATTCTAATGGCATTTCTAACTAACTTTCTGTAGATATATTTTGCAACCCAGTAGGTATTTTGTCTGTCTTATTTTTCAAAGGTCTTTTTTTCTTTTACTATATTTGACCATTCTAAATTTTCCCTGTATTTCACTTTTGATGTTTTTTTGCACTTGCTGATTATCTAGGGGAGGCTTAGTCTCTGGTAGAACACTTAAAAACCTTTTTTTTTGGTTTCATGATTTCTTTTAAAAATTGAACTTTTTTTTTTTTTTTGTAATAGCAAGCTTTCTAGGAAAAGTGTCTGCATTTCCAAGGCTGTGGCAAATACACACTGATTAGTATTCACATTCTTATTCCCAGCTTAGCTGTTGAGCCATATCCCATCTCAGCTGTGTTCCGGGATCCTTAACCCTGTCACATTGGTTTAAAGGTCGGGTACAGTTTTTCCAAGTTACATATGGAGTTCATTGAGTCTAATTCGCTTTCAAACAAATTGTTATTGTGAGTATGATAGTTGAGAATTCCACAAGGAGAATTGGTTAACCCCAGTGCATGATATCATAATAGCCAATTTACTTGTCTGTACAAGCAGCAGTGATGCAAAACCCTTGGCCTTTAGTCCTCAACTATTGAGCCTGTGTATTTCTTCTCAACAGGATCCTCTAGAAAAGGGGGATGTCACTTTCCTTCTTTACTTCTCGCTGTTTTTTTTAATGGCTTATGCACATCTGTAGGAATAAAGGAGTGCTGGCATTTGCTTTCCCGGTCCAGGGAGCGGAGCGTGTGGGTGGAGCAGGATGAATGCTCTCGTCTACACAGGGTTAGCGGAGGAAGTACGCCTCAGGAGCATGACGGGCCCCAGAAAACAATAGGGAACAGTGCTTGACAGTCACTGCAGCTGTGTGGAGTCCGGCCACACAAGCTTCCTCTGGATAGTTTAGTATCTGAGTCACTTGTTTTCCACCTAAAGCACCTGTGTCTTTGGAGGACTGCACTGGAGAACTATTAATGGATTAGGGGCCTTTCTCTGGTTTGCCTCAGTGCCCGTTCTTGTGCCCTCTGTGTGTGAAAAGTCCTGCTGGATCAACATAGTGTTTGAGGACTCATAGTGTCGAGACAAGCCAGTGCGTAGAGCAGTCAAAAATCATCAGGTTAGAATGAATGAATGGCGTTTAAATCTTCTGGAGTATTCCCCCTGGAACTGTGTGCATGTGTGCACACAGTCAGTTTCATACTAAATGTGCTTCGTGACCCTAGGAAGGCTTTATCTTGCTACTTTCTTTTTACATTTCTATGTAAAGGGTATAGGATCATGCTTGCTGCTTCTGAGTGGGCAGGTACCTTGTAGGTAATTTCTACTCTTGAAGTTGTCTTTTTAAAGTAGCTGCCTACTCATAATTCATCTTAGACAATGATCACCTTAGAATGGTGGTATTATGGTATGGGAGGATATAGTGCACCATTTTTATTGGTTTGTCTAGGTCAAGTTTTGATGATGATTGATAGCATTGGCATTGGATTGGGTAAAGTAATAAAAAGAAAAGTTGCATAGAAGGCCAGATTCAGATTAGAATTAACTCTGTCTATGAAGTTTAACATTCCTTTGCTAAATCCCTGCTGATGTTTTTCTAATAGCCTATTCAGTTTTGGGAAGGAAACAGCAGAAGAATGTTTATTTATTACTGCCAGATGATGACGTACAATTTCTTAGGGAACTAGTAGTTGAAAATTTCAGAGCATTATAGTGAAACTACTACAAAATATGATAAAAGGGAGATGATATTAATTAGCATTTGTTTTCCAAAAGATCACTAAGGGTTTTTCATGTTTGTTGTAACTTGGATTTTGGTCAGTAGAGTGCCCCTAAGATTTTCATAAGAAAATAGATATTTAGGTAGATAAGTAAGCAATCAAACACATATATCCTTTTTCCTAACTGTTTTGGGCCCATAGTTTTACTCCCTTGTACAGTATTTGGAAAGTTCCAAGTGAAGGCACAGAAATTCCCTAAGAAGCAACAATTCCAGTTATAGATAATGAACTATTTAGAAAATCATCACTAATGATAAATCATAGTCTACCTAAATTTTCTAGTCATTGATCCTGGAGCAGCATAGAATTAATTTGTAAATATTCTGTAGGAAAATCCTTCAAATACATCAATCTGTAGAAAAATCCTTCAAATACGTTAAGATTGTTTTCATGCTCCTCTGTCTTTTCTTCTTTAAATGAAATAAGCATAATATCCTCAATTCCTTCCTTTTTGTTTATAACCTGCTCACGTTTAAGAATAATTTGAGACACCTTACCATGACAACACATATAAAACAGAGCAGTTAAAGATTAAAACATTGAAAATTGAAAGAGACTAGAAGCTCTTTTGAGGAAGGGACACTATCATCATACCGGCTAGTTTGAGGATTGCATTTATCTCTCAGCTGTCCTGAAGTCAAGGAAAAAACCCAATAAATGAAAAAAGTGAGCTTTTGAACTGGCCTTAAACCTTTGTGCCTTGTGGAATTTGGAAAAAAACAGAATAAGCCCATGAATTAAAAAAATATATATTATGGAGATAATCATACATACAGAAATGTATCAATAGAAAGACCACTACAGTGACCACACTCGTATATCCACTTTTCAAAAGTTGTTAACATTTGACCATATTTGCTTTTTCTAGTATTATTATATAAACATAATTTCCTATTTTTCCTGAACCATTTCAAAGAAAATTAGAGGTAACCATCATGCATTTGTCTCCTAAATACTTCAAGCTTTATAGCTCCCCAAATAAGGCTATTTCCTATGTAGCCATAGTAATCTTTATTGCACATAATATGAATAATACTTCCCTGATACCACTAGACCATATCTCTTATTATATCTGGACTCTACTCAGATTTCAACAGTTACCCCTAAAATATCTTTTATAGCTGGTTTCTTTGAACCAGGATTGAATCAATGTATTTGGTTGTTGTCTCTTAAAGAAAAATGTTTTCTTCAGTTTTATACATATTTTGTTTTGTGTTTAATTTTCTGATAACCTACCAAAGGTGATGATCATTTCTGATGGGTTTTTATTAGACTAAAACTACTGTTCTTTTTTTGATTTAGAGTCAGGCTTGAGTTTTCTGTAATCTAGGGCATTTTTAAAAGCCTTGGCTGCATTCACTAAAGGAGGGGCTCAGTAAATATTTTCGTTAGAATCAAATAACTTAAGTCCAATAATGGTAAACAACTTGCAAGTATTTTAGGACTACTATTATGTACCAAGCTCTGAAACAACCATCCGGCATTATTCAATATATTTTTATATAGAGTTTCAGTACAGTGAATATACTGTTGTAGACAAATTGATTGATAAAACATGTTCTTTTGTCAGGAAACTCAAGAATCCTTGAGAGAGTCATGGGCACTTGAGTTCTAAGATTTTTTATCTGGCTCAAAAAACATTATCTAGAAAGGATTTAAGCCATTCTGACCTTGTCAAAAATGTCACTGTTCTGATACAGCCCTGCGTGAAAGAATCCTATAATTTCAAGAACATTTAGGGAGTTGGATGTCATATTCCTACCCATGGGATTTTATTTCCATGGAGAGTTGACCCAAATATTATTATGGATGGCTCACAATTCCAGGATATTCTGATAGAGAGGTTTCACTGTTTTTATTTTTCCTTGCATGGTATTATATTTAAATTTTTCTTAGATTTTGGTTTTAAGGAATGTATTAAAATTTCAAAAGCAATAATTTTGAGGACTAGATTAGAGGAGAATAGAATAGTTCTTAGGAAGAACTTATATGTCAGTGGTACCATATGTCAGTCTCAAAATAAAGGTCATGTTTTAGTCTTATCCCCTTAGTAGCAAAGAGATGGAAACAAGGGGATTTTCTTATAACTGGGTGGATTTCCCCCCTTTAATTTAAATTTTATTGTTGTTATATTAAGAGTGAGTTACTACATTGACAAGAATTACCAAAATTTAAGTCATAAAATTTTGGACTTCCTTGGTTATCCGGTGGTTAACACTCCATGCTTCCACTGCAGGGGGCATGGGTTCAATCCCTGGTTGGGGAAGTTCCACATGCCGTGTGGTGTAGCCAAAACCAACCAACCAAAAACAAAACCAAAACCAAACAAACAAAAAGTCATAAAATTTTATAAGCATATCTTCTTCATTATAGGGCCAGTGTGCTTGTAGTTTATTCAGGATAACCCTTTGTCTTCCTGTGTTATTACACATCATTTGTTAAATACATAAAACCTATTCCTACTTTGAGTCTTGTCAATGATATAATGTAATAGTTATATCCTTTTCTTTTCCATGAAAAATTTCCCATGTAATCCATACAATCTTATTTGACATTCTTTCTGTCCCTAGTACCAGCTGATCTAAAAGGAATCTGGAAAGCATTCTTCATTCTGCCTTTAGGAAGTACAGCATAGTGCTTGGTAAACACTTTTTCTGAGATGAGAATCAGGCACAGTCAGTCAGTAATTTCCCCCCTTTCCTTCTGCATTCGTTTTGAATAATTCATGAAAAAAGATTTTAGTTTTGTTGCAGAAAAAAAAAAATACCACAATGCCCAGATGTGCCAAAAAAAACCACCAAAAAACACCCCACAAAATGCCCGCAAGAAGCTTTACAGCAATGAAACAGCAGTTGAAAAACTACTGAAATATAATCTCTTCTACACTTGATATCTTCCTGTTCCTAAACCTTCACTATTGTTTATGATGGAAAATATGTTACTAACTTTTAAAAGATTCAACAAAATCCCTAGTTTAGGGATTATTATTTAGGATTTCTAATAAGAATGGTAAAACAATAGGGATGATGCTAATTTATTATTGCATGTCAAAGGAGATACGCTTTTTTGGGGGTGTGTGAGAAAAGAATAAAAGTAACACATTAGCAATTTAATAATAACAAGGCGATCTTTACCTTCATATATAGCTTCTCTTTAGTGCATATATTTATATCAGTGAAATACAAATTTGATCTAAGTGAATATAGGCATATAGGGTGATTAAAATATGAAGGCAAGCAGGATTTCAGCAATGATATCAGCTAATTAACCAAGAAAACCAATTTATCTACTTTGTACAGTTTCTGAGAAGATTAAAACAGATAATGTTGTATGTAAGGTCTTTACTATAATGCCTGACGTGAATGTGTGCTAGAAAAATGTTATTGATGAAATATATGTTTAAACATAATTAATTGGACAGAGGCAGTTCTTTTTGTATATTTACATATTGTTCCTCTATCCTAAAATGAAACCTTTCTTTTTTCCCCACATTCGCATAATTTTTATTACAGTATATTGTTATAATTCTTCTATTTTATTATGGCTTATTTTTTTCTTTCTTTTTTAAAAAAATTAATTTTTTTTTGCTGCGTTGTGTCTTCGTTGCTGCACATGGGCTTTCTTTAGTTGTGGTGAGCAGGGGCTACTCTTCGTAGTGGTGCATGGGCTTCTCATTGAGGTGGCTTCTCTTGTTGTGGAGCACGGGCTCTAGGCGTGTGGCCTCAGTAGTTGTGGCACGCCGGCTCAGTAGTTGTGGCTCATGGGCTTAGTTGCTCTGCGGCATGTAGGATCTTCCCAGACCAGGGCTCGAACCCATGCCCCCTGCATTGGCAGGTGGATTCTTAACCACTGTGCTACCAGGGAAGTCCCCAGGTACCTTCTTAAAAACCGTTACAACCCAAGCTACACCTTCAAAACAAACATGTTATGGCCAACACGAATCCCTGGCAGAGGCCTTCCAATACTCCTTCTGCAGGTTCAACTCATTAGGTTCAAAATATAGATGATTTTTTTTTTTAGTTTTTTTTTTTTAATTGGAGTATAGTTAATTAAAGATGTGTTAGTTTCAAGTGTACAGCAAAGTGATTCAGTTACACACACACATATATATATGTTTATTTGAAAATTAGCAGCAACAGCTACCTTTTTTTTGGGAAGATTTTTAATCGCAGTTTCAATTTCATTACTTGTGATTGGTCTGTTCATATTTTCTGTTTCTTCCTGGTTCAGTCTTGGAAGGTTATATACCTTTCTAAGAATTTGTCCATTTCTTCCAGATGGTCCATTTTACTGGCATAGAGTTGCTTGTAGTAGTCTCTTAGGATGCTTTACATTTCTGCAGTGTCTGTTGCAACTTCTTCTTTTTCATTTCTAATTTTATTGATTTGAGTCCTCTCCCTATTTTTCTTGATGAGTCTGGCTAAAGGTTTATCAATTTTGTTTATCTTCTCAAAGAACCAGCTTTTAGTGTTATTGACCTTTGCTATTGTTTTCTCTGTTTCTATTTCATTTATTTCTGCTCTGATCTTTATGATTTCTTTCCTTCTACTAACTTTGGGTTTTGTTTGTTCTTCTTTCTCTAGTTCCTTTAGGTGTAAGGTTAGATTGTTTATTTGAGATTTTTCTTGTTTCTTGAGGTAGGCTTGTATTGCTATAAACTTCCCTCTTAGAGAAACCTCTCTTTCCACTACAGATTGTATTTGCATCAATTTGAGTCAAAGTTACACATTTAACTTCTCTGAGGAACCAAATACGTGAGTGGTGAAAACATAAAATGCATAAAACGTTTACTACTGATTGCTCAGTAATAACCAGTAGCCATAATTCATAACCCATCTTGAACTATATTATATATAGCCTGAACCATATGAAATTGCTAATATTTGACAAAAATTGCAGTTTGTGTGGTTTAACATAATATTTTGGCTCTAGATGGCTTATGAAGAAAAGATGATTGTTTTAAAATGAGGGCTGTCAGTGTAGACGATGTTCATATCATCTTTGTATAGTTCATATTTTCTACATGCCTTTTTTTTGGGGGGGGGATAAAACTAGAACCAAATGAGTATATGTTGTAGCAAGTGTGGTTTTCCTTTAACATAGAGGGGAACTTGGAAACAGTAACAGTATTGCTTCTCTTTCTGTAATAGAAAAAGAAAATCTTGGAATTAGTCAGGAGACCTGGGTTTGGTGTAATAAAGAGTTCTCCAGTTCTGTCTCTTATGATTGCTTGCCTTCTCATTTGTTACATTATTTCTTGGCTAGTCAACAAAAATTTAGTGTTGATTCTTTATTTGGAAATCCAAATTATCATGAATTGGACTTGCTTTTAAGTAGCTGTGTGTATTAATTAACATAAGGTCTGTATTCATCTTCCTGATTCTTTGTGAAATTGTATTGCCGTTTTGATAAATGAATATACATTTGTAATTACTGCTTAATATTATGTCTGCCCTACCAGATTTTAATTCCCTCAAGAATAATGATTTGTAGAGTCAAAGATAGGGAGTTAAGTTTTCTTCTAAGCTTTTTATTTTTCTGGAAAAGAAAACATAATCTAATATAGAAATTTAGGATAAGAACTGTGGAAAACATTTTTTGCTGTTCCCCATGTTCACCAGTGGTAACACCCAAAGTAGTCCATATCTGGCATTCTTTTTAACAGCACATATTTTGCAAGTATCAAAATATTACTCTGCTTCAAAGGGTGGTCTTGAAACAAACCCTGAAAATCAATAAAGAATATGTTATAGGTCTTTGAAATCTTATGCAAATATATCAAAATCACATGCAAATGAATTGATAGCTTTCTGTTCCATGTAATTGTGTCACAGTCTTTGAGCAGATCTATTAAGAGCAAATCTAATGATGATTTATTATTTTTTGAAGATAAACGCCATGGTTGAAGGGGAAGGTAATGACATAAGTTTATAGATGTTCCCTGTACTTAATTCTATTTCCCTTGATCAAGTGGAGAATTTGAAAGTGATAGTTTTTCCCTATTAAGCATTTAAAAATCATCTAGGCTAATCTTGTTCAGATTATTGAATATTTTAGTTTAGTAGTCTTGTCGCTTTAGCATGTGATTTTAGAAAGATAATTCTCAGACTGTTTGTTGATTACCAAAACATGGGGAAGAATTCGTGGCCATTCTTGTAGTTGATTACAAGGTTTTCTGTGTCTGTCATCTCTCTCCTTAGCTGCTCCACCTGGTATCATCAGTGTCACCTGTGAGCTTGCTGTGAGTGTGCTCGGGATCAGCTGATGCTCCAAAGATGCTCTAGGCTCTTCTTCCATTGTTCCCTAGGTGCCTCTGTGGTCCCTGTCAGGAAAGGCTGAGGGATACCACCAGTGAAGCCTTGGAGGCCCGGCTGGGCCATTGGAATCCCTCAGGACAGCAGAGCCACACAGTATTATTGTGGGCAGAAGTGGAAGGATACTGCCCTTCTCAGTGCTCTCTACTTTTCCCCTCTCTTGTAGTCTGTGCCCTCTCTGGGCTCAGCAGATGTCCCTACAGTAGAGACGAAGGAACAAGGGAGCACGTTATGCTATTGTGGGACCTCCTCCCTCTGTGTGTGGGAGACCGGCTCTTGAGTCCTCTTTTTTTTTCTTTCTGGTTATATTGTCGTTAGGATGAATTATTTTTCTTTAGGTTCCTCAGCAGTTAGATTTATGGTGAGTCACCTACCAGTCATAACAAGGAAGTCAGGCATGGTTGAAACACAAAGATTTGGTGTAGGTTCTAGCAATAACACAATCTCTGCTCCTGCTTTTAAGGAATTTACCGTATAAATGGAGTTTTAAAATACTGTGGATTTCATGAAAAGCCTTCTTTGTGACAGACACCGTCATGCTATTCACCAAACCTGTTTCTTCTTTTGGGCACATAGCTATATGGCATTTCCCAGCCTCGGTGGCAGTTCAGTGTGGCCATGTGACTGCATGTATGTGGGTAGAAGTAATACTTATCATCTCGAGGCCTGGCCCGTAAAATCTTTCTAACTGCTATCCTCCATGTGTGTTTGCTTTTTCCCATCTACCAACTGAATATAGAGGTCCTGGAGGCCTTAGAGGATGGGGAACCCACAGAATGTATGGATACAGGGTCCCTGAATCATTACGTAGGGGAAGGTTGCCTGCTGACCAGGAACACTCGGATTATTATGTGAACAAAAATAAGCTTTCAACATGTTAAAACACTGAAATTTGGGGGTTTGTTTGTTACAGAAGTTAATGTTACACTTTCACATCATTTTCCAGTAGTTCTCAACCTTTTTCACTCTCACACACCTGAGAGATGAGGCACTTACATCAATATTCATGATCCTCTATGGCAGGGAGAAGATGTTTTCAAGATGGGCAGAGAAGTCACTATAATTACATGTTGCAGAAAAATTGCAGAGAAATGCCGTTAGATTTAGCAGCAACTAGACCACTGTTAGGACAGTTGCAGTTGACTGGGGGTGGCAGAAGACCCAGTTGCAGGAGGATGAAAAGTGAGTGGTAGATGACCTCGTGGAGACAGTGAGTGAATATATTGACTGGAGTAGATTCCAGCAACATAACCATAGGATTGTAAAATTCATGGAAAACAAGAGAATTGTTTATTGTTGAAGCCATTTGTGGAAAGAGCCAAAGGCGAGGATCTTCACTGACATGATGGTAGGTAACCATACATCTGTGTTTGCCCAGGGTGAACTTGGTTTATGCCTTTAACCCAGCATCATTAATACTGCCTTCATTCTTAGTGGTGGGCTAGTTTGGATAAAAATATTATACAGTCACCCCCACACTTTACAGCCTCATCTGAGTACAAGAGTAGCTGTTAAACACATAGAAATTTAACTCATAAGTGACCATTGCATCTGTGGAACGATTTTTAGTTTTTTTTTTTAAATAGATCTTTATTGGAGTGTAATTGCTTCACAAGACTGTATTAGTTTCTGTTGCACAACAAAGTGAATCAGCCATATACATACACATGTCCCCATATCCCCTCCCTCTTGAGCCTCCCTCCCATCCTCCCTATCCCACCCCTCTATGTCGTCGCAGAACACCGAGCTGATCTCCCTGTGCTATGCTGCCGCTTCCCACCAGCCAACTATTTTACATTCAGTAGTGTATATATGTTGATGCTACGCTCACTTCACCCCACCTTCACCCTCTCACCTCATGTCATCAAGTCCATTCTCTATGTCTCCCTCTTTATTCCTGCCATGCAACTAGGTTCATCAGTACCAATTTTTGTTTTTTTGGATTCCATATATATGCATTAGCATACGGTATTTGTTTTTCTCTTTCTGACTTACTCCATTCTGTGTGACAGACTCTAGGTCCATCCACCTCACTACAAATAACTCAATTTTGTTTCTTTTTATGGCTGAGTAATATTCCATTGTACATATGTGCCACATCTTCTTTATCCATTCATTTGTTGATGGATATTTAGGTTGGTTCCATGTCCTGGCTATTGTAAATAGTGCTACAGTGAACACTGGGGTGCATGTCTCTTTTTGAATTATGGTTTTCTCAGGGTATATGCCCAGTAGTGGGATTGCTGGGTCGTATGGTAATTCTATTTTTAGTTTTTTAAGGAACCTCCATACTGTTTTCATAGTGGTTGTATCAATTTACATTCCCACCAACAGTGCAAGAGGGTTCCCTTTTCACCACACCCTTTCCAGCATTTATTGTTTCTAGATTTTTTGATAATGGACATTCTGACTGCTGTGAGGTGATACCTCATTGTAGTTTTGATTCTCATTTCTCTAATAATTAGTGATGTTGAGCATCTTTTTTTTTTTTTTTTTTTTTTTTTTTTTTGTTGGTACGCGGGCCTCTCACTGTTGTGGCCTCTCCCACTGCGGAGCACAGGCTCTGGACGCGCAGGCTCAGCGGCCATGGCTCACGGGCCTAGCCGCTCCGTGGCATGTGGGATCTTCCCAGACCGGGGCACGAACCCGTGTCCCCTGCATCGGCAGGCGGACTCTCAACCACTGCGCCACCAGGGAAGCCCTTTTTTTTTTTTTTTTTTTTTTTTTTTTAACTGATACTTTATTTTTTGTGTGGTACACGGGCCTCTCACTGTTGTGGCCTCTCCCGTTGTGGAGCACAGGCTCCGGACATGCAGGCTCAGCGGCCATGGCTCACGGGCTTAGTTGCTCCGCGGCATGTGGGATCTTCCCGGACCGGGGCACGAACCTGTGTCCCCTGCATCGGCAGGCGGACTCTCAACCACTGCGCCACCAGGGAAGCCCCGAGCATCTTTTAATGTGCCTCTTGGCCATCTGTATGTCTTCCTTGGTGAAATGTCTATTTAGGTTTTCTGCCCATTTTTTAACTGGATTGTTTGTTTGTTTTTTTTTTTTTGATACTGAGCTCCATGAGCTGTTTGTACATTTTGGAGATTAATCCTTTGTCGTTTCATTTGCAAATATTTTTCTCCCATTCTGAGGATTGTCTTTTTGTCTTGTTTATGCTTTCCTTTGATGTACAAAAGCTTTTAAATGTAATTAAGTCCCATTTGTTTATTTTTTATTTTATTTCCGTTACTCTAGGAGGTAGGTCAAAAAAGATCTTGCTGTGGTTTATGTCAAAATGTGTTTTTCCTATGTTTTCCTCTAAGAGTTTTATATTGTCTGGGCTTAGATTTAAGTCTTTAATCCACTTGGAGTTTATTTTTGTGTATGGTGTTAGGGAGTGTTCTAATTTCATTCTTTTACGTGTAGTTGTCCAGTTCTCCCAGCACCACTTATTGAAGAGGCTGTCTTTTCTCCTTTGCATGTTCGTGCCTCCTTTGTTGTAAATTAGGTGCCCATATGTTCATGAGTTTATCTCTGGGCACTCTATCCTGTACCACTGATCTATATTTCTGTTTTCATGCCAGTACCATACTGTCTTGATTACTGTAGCTTTGTGGTATAGTTTGAAGTTGGGGAACCTGATTCCTCCAACTCCGTTTTTCTTTCTCAAGATTGCTTTGGCTATTTGGGGTCTTTTGTGTTTACATATGAATTGTAAAATTTTTTGCTCTAATTCTGTGAAGAATGCCATTGGTAGTTCAAGAGGGATTGCACTGAATCTGTAGATTGCTTTGGGTAGTATAGTCATTTTCACAATATTGATTCTTCCAATCCAAGAACATGGTATATTTCTCCATCTGTTTATGTCATCTTTGATTTCTTTCAGCAGTGTTTTATAGTTTTCTGAGTACAGGTTTTTTGCCTCATTAGGTGGGTTTATCACTAGGTATTTTATTCTTTTTTGCTGCAATGGTAAATGGGAGTGTTTCCTTAATTTCTCTTTCTGATTTTTCATTGTTAGTGTATAGGAATGCAAGAAATTTCTGTGCATTAATTTTGTATCCTGCAACCTTACCAAATTCATTGACTAGTTCTAGTAGTTTTCTGGTGACATATTTAGGATTTTCTATGTATAGTGTCATGTCATTGGCAAACAGTGACAGCTTTACTTCTTCTTTTCCAATTTGTATTCCTTTTATTTCTTTTTCTTCTCTATGCTGTGGCTGGGACTTCCAAAACTATGTTGAATAAGAGTGGCAAGAGTGGACATCCTTGTATTGTTCCTGATCTTAGTGGAAATGCTTTCAGTTTTTCACCATTGAGTATGATGCTTGCTGTGAGTCTGTCATATATGGCATTTATTTTGTTGAGGTAGGTTCCCTCTACGCCCATTTTCTGGAGAGTTTTTATCATAAGTGGGTGTTGAATTTTGTCAAAAGCTTTTTCTGCATCTATTGAGATTATCATATGGTTTTCATCCTTTAGTTTGTTAATATGGTGTATCACATTGATTCATTTGCATATATTGAAGGATCCTTGCATCCCTGGGATAAATCCCACTTGATCATGGTGTATGATCCTTTTAATGTGCTGTTGGATTCTGTTTGCTAGTGTTTTGTTCACAATTTTTGCATCTATGTTTATCAGTTATATTGATCTATAATTTTCTCTTTTTGTGTTATCTTTTTCTGGTTTTGGAATCAGGATAATGGTGGCTTCATAGAATGAATTTGGGAGTGTTTCTCCCGCTGCAATTTTTTGGAAGAGTTTGAGAAGGATCCGGTGTTACCTCTTCTCCAATTGTTTGATAGAATTCACCTGTGAAGCCATCTGATCCTGGACTTCTGTTTGTTGGAAGATTTTAAATTAGGGTTTCAATTTCATTACTGGTGATAGGTCTGTTTATATTTTCTAATTCTTCCTGGTTCAGTCTTGCAAATTTGTACCTGTCCAAGAATTTGTGCAGTTCTTCCAGGTTTTCCATTTTATTTGCATATAATTTCTTGTGGTAATCTCTCATAGTCCTTTGTATTTCTGCAGTGTCAGTTGTGATTTCTCCTTTTTCATTTCTAATTTTATTGATTTGTGTCCTCTCCCTTTTTTTCTTGATGAATCTGGCTAAGAGTTTATCAATTTTGTTTATCTTCTCAAAGAACCAGCTTTTGGATTTATTGATCTTTGCTATTGTTTCCTTCATTTCTTTTTCATTTATTTCTGATCTGATCATTATGATTTCTTTCCTTCTGCTCACTTTGGGTTTTCTTTGTTCTTCTTTCTCTAGTTGTTTTAAGTGTATGGTTAGATTGTTTATTTGAGATTTTTCTTATTTCTTGAGGTGAGATTGAATTGCTATAAATTTCCCTCTTAGAACTGCTTTTGCTGCATTCCATAGGTTTTGGGTTGTCGTGTTTTTGTTGTCATTTTTTTCTGTGTATTTTTAAATTTCTTCTTTGATTTCTTCAGTGATCTCTTGGTTATTTAGTAGAGCACTGTTTAGCCTCCGTGGTTTTTGTTTTTTACGTTTTTTTCCTGTAATTGATTTCCAGTCTCATAGTTGTGGTCAGAAAAGATGCTTGATACAATTTCAATTTTCTTAAATTTTCCAAGGCTTGATTTGTGACCCAAGATGTGATCTGTCCTGGAGAATGTTCCATGTGCACTTGAGAAGAAAGTGTATTCTGCCACTTTTGGGTGGAATGTTCTATAAATATTAATTAGATCTATCTGGTCTGTTATGTCATATAAAGCTTGTGTTTCCTTATTTATTTTCTGTTTGGATGATCTCTCCATTGGTGTAAGTGGGGTGTTAAAGTCCCTTACTATTAATGCATTACTGTCAATTTCTCTTTTCATGGTTGTTAGCATTTGCGTTATGTATTGAGGTGCTCCTATGTTGGGTGCATAAATATTTACAATTGTTATATCTTCTTCTTGGATTGATCCCTTGATCATTATGTAGTGTCCTTCTTTGTCTCTTATAATAGTCTTTGTTTTAAAGTCTATTTTGTTTGATATGAGAATTGCTACTCCAGCTTTCTTTTGATTTCCATTTGCATGGAATATCTTTTTCCATCCCCTCACTTTCAGTCTGTATGTGTCCCTAGGTCTGAGGTGGGTCTCTTGTAGACAGCATAGATATGGGTCTTTTTTTTGTATCCATTCAGCCAGTCTATCTTTTGGTTCGGGCATTTAATCTATTTATATTCAAGGTTATTATTGATATGTATATTCCTATTACCATTTTTTGAATTGTTTTGAGTTTGTTTTTAATGAGTCCTTTCCTTCTCTTGTGTTTCCCACTTTGAGAAGTTTCTTTAGCATTTGTTGCAAAGCTGGTTTGGTGGTGCTGAATTTTCTTGGCTTTTGCTTGTGTGAAAAGCTTTTGACTTCTCCATCGAATCTCAGTGAGATCCTAGCTGGGTAGGGTTATCTTGGTTGTAGGTTTTCCTCTTTTATCACTTTAAGTATATCCTGCCACTCCCTTCTGGCCTGCAGAGTTTCCACTCAAAATTCAGCTGATAACCTTACGGGGATTCCTTTGTATGTTATTTTTTGTTTTTATCTTGCTGCTTTTTATATTTTTCTTTGAATTTAATTTTTGCTAGTTTGATTAATATGTGTCTTCGTGTGTTTTATTCTGTATGGGACTCTCTATGCTTCCTGGACTTGGGTGACTATTTCCTTTCCCATGTTAGGGAAGTTTTCAACTATAGTATCTTCAAATATTTTCTCAGACCCTTTCTATTTCTCTTCTTCTGGGACCCCTATAATTTGAATGTTGGTGCATTTAGTGTTGTCTCAGAGTTCTCTGAGATTGTCTTCAGTTCTTTTCATTCTTTTTTCTTTATTCTGGTCCTTGGCAGTTATTTCCACCATTTTGTCTTCCAGCTCACTTATTCGTTTTTCTGCCTCAGTTATTCTGTTTTTGATTCCTTCTAGTGTATTTTTCATTTCACTTATTATGTTGTTTATCTCTGTTTGTTTGTTCTTTAGTTCTTCTGTATCTTTGTTAAGGATTTCTTGTGTTTTCTCAATCTGTGCCTCCATTCTATTTCTGAGATTGTGGATCATCTTTACTATCATTACTCTGATTTCTTTTTCAGGTAGATTGCCTATTTCCTCTTCGTTTATTTGGTCTTGTAGGTTTTTACTTTGCTCCTTCATCTGTGACATATTTTTTTGCTGTCTCCTTTTTTTTTTTTTTTAATGAGTGGGATTGTGTTCCTGTCTTATTGGTTGTTTGGCCTGAGACTTCCAACACTGGAGTTTGTAGGTTATTTTGTAGAGCTGGGTCTTGGTGCTGAGATGAGGAACTCCGTGAGATCTCACTCCAGTGAATATTCCCTGGGGTCTGAGGTTCTCTGTCAGTTCAGTGGTTCATACTCAGAGCTCTCACCGCAGGAGCTTCACCCCTACTCTGGTCTCATGAACAAAGATCCCGCAAGCCACGTGGCATGGCCAAAAAAAAGAGAACAATAACAAAGTAAAAAATAAAATTAGACTAGGAAACTAACAGATATGTTAGAAAGAATATAACAATAAAAATATAGATGAATCAACAACCGGAAGGTACATCAGTACCACAATAGTAAAGAAGAGGAGGAGGGAAAAGAAAAAAAAATTTTAAATGGGAGGGGAAGGACTTGGTTGTGGAGGGCATGGCCTAAGCAAGGGTGAGGTTTCAGTGGTGGGCAAGGCCAATGCTTAAGACCCACAGGGCTGGAAAAGGCCTTGGGAGCTGTGGGGGTAGGGCTTAGGCTCAAGGAACAGAAGGGGCCCAGGCGTGCCCCCAAACCCTGGTTTCAGAGGTCAGGGGACCTCACCTGGGAACCCAGCAGGCTTCCTGGGCTCCAATGGGCGGGACAGATGCCCTCCTCTCCTGCTCCTCCGGTCTGGGAGGGCCCCTCCTGCCTGCCTCTCCTGATCCCACCAGCCTCCCTCCTATGCCCCCAAGGACCCATGCAGCCTGGAGGGGGCTTTGGAGGGCAGGGGATCGTCCTGGGAGCTCAGCAGGCTCCCCGGCCCGAGTGGGCCAGGTGATGGCCCTCCGCTCCTCTCCTGCTCCTCCCAGAAAGTCCCTCCCGCCTGTCTCTCCTAATTTCCCTGGCTTCGGGGCTCTGATCTGTCTGGCCTCCACTTCTCCTCCCCGCCTCCGTCCCTCTACATCCTACCAGTTCATTTTGGGACTCTTCCCATCTCCTTGGGCATTAGAGTTCCCCACCAGTGGCTGGCAGGCACCCTAGGTGTGGGGAGGTGCTAACTCTGCATCTTCCCACACAGCCATCTTGACTCCGCCTCTTTAGTTACTTTTTAATGAGGGAGTTGAAAGATTGTGTTTCTTCTCTTACTTTAATCACATTGTAGAGTTAGCCCTAATATAGGATTATATTTAGAAATAAGAATGTTGTATAACTTCACTGTTCCTGATTATCTTTTAGTCAGTTTTTTATTGTTTCTCTGGCTATTCTCTTGGATGTTTTTTGGTGTCCTCTTTGTCATAAAGAATAACTGTTTTTTTTTTAATGACATGTTAAAAGAACTGGCTGCAATATAGATGATTTTTTTTCCCTGCACATGAGATGGTAAAGACCTTTCTAAGTGTGATAACAGGAACTCAAATAAAAACATTGGTAGGTTTTCCTGTATAATTTAAGAAAACTTATGAGCCTCTAAAGTACCCCCAAATAAAAGGCATATATAGCAGACTCTGACAAAATGTGATACTTAGGGCAAATACAGTGTTAAAAGTTTTATTTTTCGTGAAGAGTAAATATAGATTACAATAGAAAACATGTTTCTCCTCCTGTATTCCAGCATAGGTTATTGAATTTAATACTTCTAGCTACTTTATTATTTCAGTTTTACAAATGATGGTTGGGTAACTTGCCATGGCCATGCAACTAATAAGTGGTAGAGCAGGGGTTTCGATACATGTGGTCAGATTCCAGAACACAAGCTCTTAACCACTGCTTTCGTCAATATACAAATGAAAAAGTCAAAAGAAGAATGCTCCAAGGACACAGCCAGTTCTCATTCACATAGAACCACACTCATGTGCATATACTTATTAACACAAATGACCAATAAAAATCCTGAAAGTTGTTGAAAATCATGGGAAAAACAAACACAAGTATAAAGAACAAACTACAAGGCTTAATTTTTGTCCATGAGGTAGATTACCAAATCTTTAGTACCAAATGGAAATACTGAGAATTGACAATGGTGGAGTGAAATATTGGTGATCCAATATTCTTTTCATAGCATTTATGTATGTATTCATTTTTAAAAAATTCAGGTGTAATTGACAAATATAATTGTAATATATTTCAAGTGTACAACATGATTTTATATACATGTACACCACAAAAGGATTCTCACCATCAAGTAAACACATTTTCACCACACATATTTCCTTTTTTTTTTTCTTGCTGAGAACACTTAATTTCTACTCTCAGCAAATTTCAATTATAAAATATTCTGTTATTAAATATAATCTCTGTGTTATACACTAGATCCTTAAACCTAATTTAATTCATCTAAGAACTGAGTTTGTACCCCTTTACCAGCTTCTCCCTGTGTCCCCCACCAACTCCACCCCCTGGTAACCACTATTGTACTCTCTGATTCCATGAGTTTGACTTTTTATTTTCCTTTTTTTTCTTTTTTCCCCTCCAGATTCCACAAATAAGTGATGCCATGTAGTATTTGTCTTTCTCTGTCTGGTTCATTTTACTTAGCATACTCCCTCCAGATTCATTCATGTTGTTGCAAATGGAAGCATTTCCTTCTATTTTAAGGTTGAAAAATATTCCTTTGTAACCCCAGCCGCACCCCATCTCTGTTTCTGTCCTTCTTATTTATTATATATACATTTATAAATATTTTTATTTTTATAAATATATGTATAATTTTGTTATATTTATATTTTATAAATATTTATGTATAGAGTGTCATCTGTGTTTATATATATTAGAGAGTGAAAGAGAGAGAGAGAGAGAGGTTGATGTAATCCCACTTGTTTATTTTTAGTTTAGTTGCCTTTGCTTTTGACCTCGTTCCAAGAAATTGTTGCCAGACCAATGTCAAGGAGCTTCATCCCTATGTTTTCTCCTAGGAGTTTTGTGCTCTCAGGTCTTATGTTCACATCTTTAATCCATTTGGAGTTGATTTTTGTGAATGGTGTAAGATAGGGGTCCAGTTTCATTCTTTTGCACATGGCTATCCCATTTCCCCAGGACCACTTATTAAAGATATTAGCCTTTCTCCATTTCATATTTTTGCCTCCTTTGTTGAAAATTAATTGACCAAATATGCGTGGCTTTATTTCTGATCTCTCTATTTTGTTCCACTGGTCTTTGTGTCTGCTTTTATGCCAGTACCATACTATTTTGATTATTAGAGCTTTGTAATATAGTTTGAAATGAGGATGAGTGATGCCTCCAGTTTTGTTCTTCTGTCTCAAGGTTGCATTTAGCTATTCAGGTCTTTTGTAGTTCTATATTTTAGAAGGTTTTTTTTTTTTTCTGTAAGAATGCCATTTGTATTTTGATAGGAATTGCATTGAATATGTAGATTGCTTTGGATAGTATGGACATTTTAACAATATTCTTCTAATCCATGAACATGAACATTTTCAATTTATTTCTTTTTTAATTTACTTCACCAGTGTTTTATATTTTTAATTGTATAGATCTTTTACTTCTGTGGGTAAATTTATCCTTAAGTATTTTATTTTTTGAAGCAATTGTAAATGGGATTTTAAAAAATTTTATCTTTCCAGTGGTTTATTGTTAGTATATAAAAATGTAGGACTTCCCTGGTGGTGCAGTGGTTAAGAATCTGCCTACCAATGCAGGGGACACGGGTTTGAGCCCTGGTCTGGGAAGATCCCACATTCTGTGGAGCACCTAAGCCCGTGCACCACAACTACTGAGCCTGCGCTCTAGAGCCCGTGAGCCACAACTACTGAGCCTGCGTGCCACAACTACTGAAGCCCATGTGTCTAGAGCCCATGCACCGCAACAAAGAGTAGCCCCCGCTCGCCGCAACTAGAGAAAGCCTGCACACAGCAATAAAGACCCAACGCAGCCAAAAGTAAATAAATAAATGAATTAAAAGAAAAAATGCAACTGATTTTTTACATATTGATTTTGTATCCTGCAACTTTACTAAATTCATTTATTAGTTCTGTTTTTTATTGGTGTTTTAAGGATTTTCTATATATAATACCATGTCATCTGCAAACAGAAACAAATTTACTTCTTCCTTTCCAATTTGGATGCCTTTTATTTCTTTTTCTTAACTGATTGATCTGACTAGGACTTCCAGTAGTATTTTGAATAAAAGTGGTGACAGTGGGCATTCTTGTCTTGTTCCTGATCTTGATTAACAAAGCAACATTGGACATAAACTACATGTTAAATCAGTGAAACTAAAGGATACATACAGAACATTCCATCCAAGAGTGGGAGAATACACTTTCTTCTGTTTGGATGATCTATTCATTATTGAAAGTATATGTTGAAGTCCCCTATACTATTGTTGTATTGCTGTCTATTTCTTCCTTCAGATCTGTTAATACCTACTTTATATATTTAGGTGTTCCAATGTCGGGTGCATAAATACTTACAATTGTTATATCCTTTTGACGAATCAATCCCTTTATTATTTAATGGCTTTGTTTGTCTCTTGTTACCGTTTTTGGCTATTTTGTCTGATACAAGTAAATCTACTTCAGCTTTCTTTTTGTTTACATTTGAATGGAACATCTTTTTCTATCTCTTCATATTCAGTCTATGTGTGTCTTTAAAGCTGAAGTGAGTCTCTTGTAGGCAGCATATAGTTGGATTTTTTTTTAATGCACTTAGCCACTTTCTGTCTTTTGATTGGAGAACTTAATCCATTTACATTTAAAATAATTATTTATATGTAAGGAGTTACTCTTGCCATTTTGTTAATTGTTTTCTGGTTGTTTTGTAGTTTCTTATTCCCTTCCTTGCTCCTTTTTTTTTTGTGTGTGATTTGATGGTTTTCTGTAGTGGTATGCTTTGATTCCTGTCTTTCCTTTATTTGGTTCCTTTATTTGATTCCTTTATCTCTGTGTATCTATTATAGGTTTTTCTTTGTGGTTACCAGAGGCTTTCATATAACATCTTATAGTTCTAACAGTCTATATTAAGCTGACAACAACTTAACTTTGGACACATACAACACATACAAAATCCTTACATTTTTAAGCTCCCTCCCTCACATTTTATGTTTTTAATGTTATAATTTACATATTTTTATATTGTGTATTTTTATATTGTGTATTGTGTTAAAAATATTATTGTGGTTGTAGTTAATTTTAATACTTAGTCTTTTAACTGTATAATAGAGTTATAAGTGATTTTCCCATCACTATTAGAATATTAGAGTATTCTCAAGGTAACTATAGACTTTACTATTGAGTTTCATACTTTCATATATTTTCATGTTACTAATTAGCATCTTTTTGTTTCAGCTTGAAGAACTCTCTTTAAAGTTTCTTTTAAGGCTGGTCTAATGGTGATGAACTACTTCAGCTTTTGTTTGTCTGGGAACTCTTTTATCTTTCCTTTAATTCTGAAGGACAGCTTTGCAGGGTGGAGTATTCTTGGTTGGCAGTTTTTTTCCCCCAGAACTTTGAATATATCCTACTGCTACCTTCTGGCTTGTAAAGTTTCTGCTGAATTATCTGCTCATAGTCTTATTGGTGTTCCCTTGTTCATAACAATTTGCTTTTCACTTGCTGTTGTTAAAATTCTCTTTTTGTTTAATTATAAAGTAACTCGGTATGGCTGTCTTTGAGTTCATCCTGTTTGGAACTCTCTGGGGTTCCTGGATCTGGATATTTGTTTCCTTCCCCAGGTTAGGGAAGTTTTCAGCCATTATTTCTTCAAATAAGTTTTCTGCCACTTTCTCTCTTTCTTCTTCTGGGATTCCTATAACACGAATGTTGGACCACTTGATGTTGTGCCATAGGTCCCTTAAGCTGTCTTCATTCTTTTTCACCCTTTTTTCATTTGGCTGCTCTGGTTGTGAGTTCCACTGCCCTATCTCCAAGTTTGCTTATCTTTTCTGCTACTTTGTCTAGTCTGCTGTTGAACCTCTCTATTGTACTTTTCAGTTCAGTTTTGTATTCTTCAGCTCTATGATTTCTGCTTGGTCCTTTTTTCTTTTTTTTTTTTTTTTTTTGCAGTACGTGGGCCTCTCACTGTTGTGGCCTCTCCTTTTGTGGAGCACAGGCTTCGGACGTGCAGGCTCAGTGGCCATGGCTCACGGGCCCAGCCGCTCTGCGGCATGTGGGATCTTCCCGGACCGGGGCACGAGCCCGTGTCCCCTGCATCGGCAGGCGGACTCTCAACCACTGCACCACCAGGGAAGCACTCTGCTTGGTATTTTTAAATATTTTCTGTCTCTTTGTTGAAGCCTCACTTTGTTCATGCATTGCTCTCCTTACCTCTGTGAGCATCTTCATGACTCTTATTTTGAATCTTATCAGGTAAATCACTTATCTCTTTTTTATTAAGATCAGTTTCTTGATATTTATCTTGTTCTTTTGTTTGGAACATGGTTCTTTGTTTATTTATTTTTCTTGACTCTCTGTGTTGGTTTCTGCACATTAGATAAAACAGCTTCCTTTCCTAGGCTTGACGGAGTGGTCTCTACAGGAGATGAACCTCATCAGTCAGCCTGGCCAAAGCTTCTGGTTGCCTCTCAAACCTTTGTGATTGTTCAGGTCGCTCTCTTTGTTCTTAGGTGGTTCACAGTAGTTGAGGGTGTTGTAAGGTCTGTCATTGTCCCTAAGGGGAGGATCACAGCACCTAGGTTCAGGCTAATTAGAATCTAGATCCTCAGGCTACAGTTGGAAAGTATGCAGTCAAACCCCTTTCAGGGAGAAATTAGGAGTTGGGCATTTTTGCTTGCTGAGCCAGCATGTATAGCCAGGGGTGATATTTTTGTGTCTTTTAAAAAATGGCTGCATTGGGTACTTTAGTCCTGTGGGACTTGTGAATGAAAGCCCTGTTGGCTTTCAGAGCTAGGTGATTTGGGGGCCTGTGTCTTGGGTGGCAGCTGTAAAAGTTGGGGTGGTAGATGTGTGGACAAGTTCCTTCCAGGGAGGCACTGGTGACTTGGTTTTAGTGTTGGAGTGAGCTGGAGGGAGAACATGGGCGAGGTGCCTACTGTCTCTTTTGGGCTCTGGCACCTAGATGCATGCTGTTTAGAAGCTGGACTCTGAGGCAGCAGCTTGTAAAGTATACACTCAGACTTCTTTCAGGGAAGGACTGCAAGATGGGCACTTTTGTTTGCTCTCTCTGTTCTGAGTCCTGGGAGGATGGCTGTGGGAAGTGCTGGTGCACTTGTTAACAACAGCTATTTTGTTTGCTATGGTTCTGTGGGACTCATGAACGCAAGCCTTGTTGGCTTTCAGAGCTAGGTGATTTGGGGAGCATCCCTCAAAAACTGGGGTGCTAGATGTGAGATCCAAGCCACTTACTCCTCAGGGAGAATGGAGTGGGGGTTTCCTTCTGATTGTATCATGCTATGTCAGGGGTGGGGTTTATAGTGAGAGTGTATCTCAGCCTTTCCTACCTGTTTCTGTTTGAGTATTTTCTCAGTCACCCAATTTATAGGAATCACTCAGCTCTTCTCTGAATTTCTCTTAGAGGGAGTTGCTCCATGTATAGGTGTATATTTGGTGCATCTATGGGAGGAGTGAAATTCAGGAGACTCCTGTGTCACCATCTTGTCCTGGAGTCAAAATGTTCTTTTTTTCTACCATGTACGGAGTGGTTTCTGGTACATCATTTTTGGTCAGGATTTCTCATGTTATATACAAAACCTTAGAATTGTATTTGACTTAATAGCTATACTTTTAATAATTTAAGGAAATATATATTCATAAAGTCTCATATTTAGATATTGATACTAGTTGATAGACACAATATTAATTTAATAATTTGTTATAAAAAATGGAAGTAACTCAATAGCCATTCCATATAAGAGAATTTGTTAAATGAGTTTTCAAAAGTATATGCAATGGAGTATTCTGCAGCCGTTTAATATTTTGGTAGAATAATATTTTTAAAACTCCCTCACAATATATTAAAGTAAAGTAGATTATAAAACAGCATGTAGACTATGATCCCAGTTTTACTGAGATCATATGTATATACCTGGAAGGAAGTTTACCAAAATGTTAACTGTTTTTATTTTTAAGTAGTTAGATTACAGGTGGTTTTTTCCCTATATTTTACAAATTGCCTACAATGAATATGTCTTACTTTTTTTAGTAAGAAAGGAAAATGTTTTCAAAAACACAAGAAGATTTTGAAAAGTCTTTTAGAAAAATAACTGAATTCAAATTATTTTTTGGAAGATTGTGTAGTCTTAGAAAGGAACAAAAAAGAGAGGTAAAAAATCAGGAAATTTCATTATTCTTGTGGGGAGAAACATTTCCTATATTCCTATAAGAAATTTTTATTAAAGGTATAGGTGCAGTTCTCAGTTTCATTTTAATGAACAGTTCACACCTCTGGTAGTCATTCCTCTGGCATTTCTTGCTTAGCACCAGAATCCCTGGTTGGAGGTATAATAATTCATTTGTGCCCCCTCGGGCACAGCCTTTCCAGCAGTCAGCTCCTCCTCGTGGAGAGTTACGGATTTAAAAAAAAGAAAAAATTCATTGTAGTGTAATTGAATATCAAATTTCTGTTTTATGGTATCTAGTTAAACCTGAAACTATTGAAAAAATGTTTGTTTGTTTTTTAAACCAGCAAATGAGTAAAATGGAAGTAATTTCTCCATATTTCTCAAAATATTATATGAAAATACTATATTGATTTGATTACCCATTTTGTGAGTGGGGAGATTCATGTATTTGTTGAAAGTCATTTAGCTGATGTTACCTAATGGTGACATTAGATACATTTAAAAGACACATCTATTATCTGTTTAGTTCCAGCAACATCCTGATTTGGGAGGAATTATTTTTCAGAGCCTGTTCCCTTTGGGGACAGCATCCTGTGGGAGCACTTCTGTTTCCTTTGGCTTCCTGTTTATTTAAAGAACTCTTAACAAGTATAGGGTGTATTGTGACTCTTTTTCTCTTGCAAACAAGTATCTTACCCTGAGCCTAAATCTAAAATGAATAAAATGCTTTCCAAGATAATTGGCAAGAACATTTAAAATTAAAGGCAAAATAAAAATTCACTACTGAAACATAGAATTGGCTTTTGTGTGTGTGTGTTTTTATAGTTAAGGTGGGCTAGTCGTTATAATTGAATTAAAACTGAATAGATATGGGAATGACCATTTTAGAAAAATGGCCCTATTCAAGGCCAGATGATACCGATGATTGAAAATGCGTGGAAGCCAAAGTCAGCACCCACCCCATCCCCAGTCTCCTTCCTGTAGCTTTGGGAATGAAGGTCTGTTCAGTTTCCATGTGACAGCTACTTCTCTACTTCATCCAGCTCTACCTTGTTCCCAGCTGCACCTTGGTCCCTTTCTGCTTGTGCTGCTGGTCACTACCTAGAATTCTAGGAGAATTCTTCTCCAAGTTCTGTTGCTAAGTATGCCAAGGGCATCTTTACCTGGTCTCCTACCATACAGCTATCCAAAAGGAAATATATTTGTGATAGACTTTGTTAGATGTTTGTAGATAACAGGAAGGAATTGTAGTTAGGAAGAAAAATCTTAAAAAATGGTTGATCGATCTGATAATTCTCCAAGTTCAAAAAAGGAAAACTTTAATAAAAATTGAAACCTTTTTAAAGACAGTCCCATCATAAATACTCCTCAGTTCCCAGCCTGTTACTTTGTTGAAGTTCTTTTCTCTTCTCCCTCTTCCAGGAAGAATCCTCTTCTTTCAACCTCCACAGTGGAAATCTCCACCCTCTGTAGGGGTATGTTTCACCCTAGGATTATTTACCACAATTCACAGGACACAAGGCTCCTACACCAATATGTTTGCCAGTGTTTGAATTTATCAGTTCAGAATAACACCATGGCAAGAGAGGGGGGTGAAGAAATTTGGTGCAGACAACGTGGGATGAGGCTTGGCTTTCTATTACCTAACCCTTTCTGCATCTCCTCCTTGTTAGTGTGGAGGTTTGAATATGCCTCTTCGTTCTTTTTTTTGTTTTTTTAAATTTTCATTGGGGTATAGTTGATTTATAATGTTGTGTTAGTTTCAGGTGTATAGCAAAGTGAATCTGTTGTACATATATCCACTCTTTTTTAGATTCTTTTCCTATGTAGGCCATTACAGAGGGTTGAGTAGAGTTCCCTGTGCTATACAGCAGGTCTTTATTAGTTATCTATTTTATATATAGTAGTGTGTATATGTCAACCCCAGTCTTGCAATTTATCCCTCCACCTCCCCGTCCCCCCTGATAACCATAAGTATTTTCTACATCTGTATCTCTGTTTCTGTTTTGTAGATAAGTTCACTTGTAGCCTTTTTGTAGATTCCACATATAAGCGATATCATATGATATTTGTCTTTCTCTGTCTGACTTCACTCAGTATGACAATCTCTAGGTCCATCCACGTTGCTGCAGATATGCCTCCTCATTCTTGCAGCAGATTGCTAGTTAATGGAACCACCTCCTTCAAAACATGTATACACAAATTTATCTTTTTCCCGTACCAAAAAATAATTCTGAGGGACAGTAGTCTAACTCTTTATTGGATTAGTGAGGAATCTTAAAGTTGTAAATGAAAGAAGTCTAATTTGAGTTATTGTTAGTACTAAGAGCTAATGGTTTTTAAACATTAACTATATGCAGTTGTATTATTTTAAGGGCTTCACGTATATTATCCTGTCAAATTCTAATAACAGCTTTATTAGGTAGGTACTTTTATTGTTCCCATTTTATATGTGAGAAAACCGAGGCACAAAGAGGTTAAAGGCAACTTACTCAGGATAGCAAGTCTTAGAGCCAGGATTCGAATCCAAGTTGTCTGACTCCAGAGCTGTTAGGAGCTGTAATGCTGATCTCAGAACATTAATGTGGAGAATTTATTGACTCATAGATTCCACTATAAATTGCAACAACCAAACCACTGGGAAGTAGAGAGATGGGCTTCAGGAATAACTGGAGCCAGGAATTCAAATACCATTATCTCTCTCACTGTCTTTTATGTATACTTTTTCTCAGTATGCTGGCTTTAGCTCTCATTGTTGACTAGATTCTTCAACATGGTAGATGGCCACTGGTAGATCTTGACCTTGGTATTTCACAGCTTCTCCCTCTGGAAGACTTTTTCTCAGCTGCAGTTATAAAAAAATCAGTGGGAAAAACTTCTAGATACATAGATAATACCAGTTGCCTGAGCCTGTGCCCTCTCCCAGTAGGTCCTCCAAACAATACAGAGCAACAAGAAGAAAAAATAACAACACAAGGATTGAGGATACCCAAATTTCAAATTAACTCTAAGCAAAAGAAAATAAAAAAACCCACCCAAATCTCATTAAGCTGTCTCTCATATTCTTGCCTCAGACCGTTGCCATGAACAAGAATGATTAAAAACAACAAAAAAAGAAAAACCTCAAGAGAGAAGATTGGGCCTGAGATTAATGTGAAACTAATGCCAAAGAGAAAGTGCACTCTCTGGGTAAAAATACTGAAAATACTTACAATTTGATTCACAAAGAAAGACCCAACTGTATGCTGTATACCAGAGATACAACTAAAACGAAATGATTCAGGAAGACTAAAAATCAGTGGGAACGGCTGTAATTGGCCCAGTTTGGGTCAGCTATCCACCCAGACCACTCAGCTGTGGCCCACAGTGTAGGGTACTTTGGTTCTGCCGTCCCATCCCCCCACTCCCTTCTTTGGCCACTCACCTATGTCCAGGGTGTTGAACTAATTTAGAACTTGGTAGCCGCCTCTTGGTTGCTGTATCACTGCATCTTAGAACAGTCCCCGGAACACAGAAGGTGCCTAGTATTTCCTGATAGCTTCCTCTGGACTAAATGTTTATAACAATGTCTGAAAGAAGAGGGGTTCTGTTTTTGGAAGAAGAGGGAGGTAGTGGGTAGACAATACACGTATTAAGAAAGAGAAATATTTTCTGGAAATTTTTTTTCAGTGTTCTCTGATTTTCATATTCTTGCTAAGTTGATGTTTGTTTTTAAGTGATTTGCTGCATGAGCAGCATAAGTATAGAAAAGTTGATTAATAAGTAATGAAACTGTCTGGAACAGGGCTGTTTGACAGAAATACAAGCCACAAGTGCAAGCTGTGTGTGTGATTTAAAATTTTCTAGTCACCATATTAAAAAAGTAAAGCAATGGGTCCATTTAGTTTTAATAGTATATTTTATTTAATCCAGTTCATCCAAAGTATTATTTCAGCATGCAATCATATAGAAAGTCTTGATGAGATATTTTACATTCTTCATTTTCTTGTTCTGTTTGCATTTGTACTTATAGCATATCTCAGTTCAGCCTAGCCTCATTTCAAGTGTTCAGTAGTATTGGACATTTCAAGTGTTCAGTTCTGATTTAGAGACAGGGATAGTCATCTCGTCATTTTAGTGTAATGGATAAAAATAATACTTGACACCTAAAATGTATTCCTATATGTGGCAATATATTTATACCTCTTGGCCCAGGTAAAAAATGCCCTATGTAATGCTTTTATTTTGTGATTTTATATGTTAATGATACCCATTTTAAATTGGAGCATAATTATAGTTTGGTCTGTAGCCAAACATTACTGGTACTTTTCTTTTAGTTCTGAAATAAGTTTACCACAATAGGGATGTAGTGGAAAAGGGTTTTTTTCCTCACTTCCTTTAGGTCTCTGTTTAAATGTCCTCATTACATCTGGCTTCTCTGAACATTTGAAACAAAATAGCAACCTCTACCATTGCCCCTCACCCTTCTGACAATTCCTGTGCCCTTTACATTGCTTTAGTTTTCTCCGTAATTCCTGTTACATCTGACATACCATATATACTTTAAAAATTGTTTGTCTTTCTTTAGCACCCCCTTGTTCCCAGCACACACACGCACACGCACACACACACACACACACACAAGAATGTTACCTCTTTTAGGGCAAGAACTTTGTTGTATTCACTGCTATGTCACTACATCTTAGAACAGTCCCCGGCACATAGAAGGTGCCTAGTATTTCCTGATAGTGTGAATGAAAGATTTAAGACGTGGAATTCACTGCTGCCGTGTACACAGATACTCCCATCATCATTATCATCATCCTATATGGTCTTCCTTTGGTACCCACACTCTTCCCCATCACACTACCACAGAGTTACTCTAGCCTTCAGTTCCTGTAGTCAAGACCATTATGGTAGCCTCGTCACCATTTCTCTGCCTCCAGCCTTTCTCTTAAAGCCATTTGACAAATGACTGCCACATGAATGTTAAAAAGCATCTCTGAATATGTTAGTTCCTTGCTCAGAATTTTCAGTTCCTTCCAGTGGCTTATATTTCTTCACAGTAGCTTTTAGGGATATCTGTAATGTGTTATATTTGTATCTTGTGCTCTTGCCAACTGGACAGTTTGATTTTTTAAAATACATTCAGGGCTTTCTCCTATTTCTTTGTACATATTCTCTATTTTTAGATGCCCTTTTCCCATTCTGCCCTGACCAGAACCCTGACCCAACTTTTGCTACTTCTTTAGCTGTCCTTGGGACCTGCTGTAAAGAACTTTAACTTAGGAGCATTTTGCTGATGGATTATAGAAACCCTATGAAATATGAATAGACAGTAAAATGTCATCAAAGCAAGACACTTGGCATATGTGCCAATGGTCAAGTACCCTGGAATGCAGCAGCATTTATGGTTGAGAGAAAAGTGAATATCTGTCAAAGTATGAGAACTGTAGAGAAAAGGGACCCAGTGCTCACATTCTTTGATAGTCTAGTTCAGGGGTCCCCAACCCCCGGGCAACAGGCTGGTACCAGTCCATGGCCTGTTAGGAACCGGGCCGCACAGCAGGAGGTAAGCGGCGGGTGAGTGAGTGAAGCTCCATCTGTATTTACGGCCGCTCCCCATCGCTCGCATTACTGCCTGAGCTCTGCCTCCTGTCAGATAAGTGACAGCATTGGATTCTCAGAAGAGCGCGAACTCTACCGTGAAATGCGCACGCGGAGGATCTAGGTTGCGTGCTACTTATGAGAACCTAATGCCTGGTGATCTGAGGTGGAGCTGAGGTGGTGATGCTAGCGCTGGGGAGCAGCTGCAAATACAGATTATCATTAGCAGAGAGGTCTGACTGCACAGAGACCATAATAAATCAATTGCTTGCAGACTCATGTCAAAACCCTATCAGTGGGTGGCAAGTGAAAACAAGCTCAGGGCTCCCACTGATTCTGCAATATGGTGAGTTGTATAATTATTTCATTATATATTACAATGTAATAATAATAGAAATAAAGTGCACAATAAATGTAATGCTCTTGAATCATCCCGAAACCATCCCCCCCCCCCCCCGACCCCAGTGAGTGGATCAATTGTCTTCCATGAAACCAGTCCCTGGTGCCAAAAAGGTTGGGGACTGCTGGTCTAGTCTTTCAGTACCTTATGTCTTTAAGTGCTGCCAATCAAAAAAGGTCTTGTACAACATCCTTAAAATATACAGAGTTTCATAGGAAGCAAAAAGTAACCCCAATGCCTTCTAGTGTACTGTACTGAAGCAGCAGCTTTTCATGGGTTGAATTTAAAACAGTCACACCTACTTCCTTAACAGCAAAATATTTACAACTTTCAATGGGACACTTTTGGAAGTGTTTTCTCTGCTTCTATCATGTGGAAGACATTGTGGAAAATTGGTATTTCTTCCTTAAATTCATAGAATTCACTAGTGAAACCATGTGGGCCTAGTGTTTTCCTTTCAGAAGATTATTAATTAGTGGTTCAGTTTCTTTAGCTGATAGAGAACTATTAATATTATCTGTTTCTCCTTGTGTGAGTTTTATCACTTATGTCTTTCAAGGACTTGGTCCCTTTCATTTAAGTTGTCAAATCTGTGGGTATACTGTTGTTCATGGTATTACTTTATTATCCTTTTAATGTTGATCAGATCAGTAGTAATGGCCTCTCCTTCATTTCTGATATTGGTAATTTGTGAATTCTCTCTCTCTCTCTCTCTCTCTCTCTTTTTTGGTTAGCCTAGCTAGAGGTTTATCAATTTTATTGCGCTTTTCAAAGAACCAGCCTTTTGTTGATTTTCTCTATTGATTTTCTGTTTTCAATTTCATTGATTTCTGCTCTAATTTTTATTATTTCTGTTCTTCTCCTTGCTCAGGCTTAAATTGCGCTTCTTTCTCTAGTTCCTTAGGTGAAAGCTTAGGTTATTGATTTTAGATCTTTCTTTTCTTCTAGTATATGCATTCCATGCTATAAAGTTTTCCTTTAAGCCTGTGTTTGCTACATTCCACAAATTGTGATAAGTTGTAGTTTCATTTTCACGTAGTTAAAATATTTTAAATTTTACTTGAGATGACTTCTTTGACCCATGGGTTATTTATAAATATTTTGTCAGATTTCCAGATATCTGGGAGTTTTCCAGCTATCTTTCTGTTATTGATATCTAGGATAATTACCGTGTTATCTGAGAACATACTTTGTATACTTTCTTTTCTTTAAAATTTGTTAAGGTATGTTTCATGGCTCAAAATGTGGTCAAGCTCCATGTGAGCTTGGGAAGAATGTATATTCTGCTATCATTGGATGGATATTCTGTAAATGTCAGTAAGAAAAAGTTATTTGATAGTACTGTGTCCTTACTGATTTTCTGCAATGGAACACTTTAAAAACTGCTGCTTCAGAGCATTACATGGGGTCCAGTGGTTTAAAAGTATGAGTGCCATTCCCTAAAGGGGCTAATTTTTTACTTGATAACATCAGAGGCAGTGCACACTAAAGACATTTACAATGAGAAAATGTGGCGTTTGAGTCATAGATGGGTGTGACATGCATTTATTTCCCTTTAAAAGCTGCTTGTTTTGAGTAGGTACATAATGATGCCATTTTAAAATGGGTTTGTACATGCCCACACACAAATTCACAGTGAAAGAACAAAAAGAGTTTATACCAAAATGTTGACTGTAATTATAACCCTGGGCCATGGTATTATAAGTGTTTAAAAATTGTTCTTCATTACATTTCCCTATAGTTTTAAAAATCTCCACACTGAATATGTTTTACTTTTGAAAAAGAACCAAAAGTTCATTATAGTTTGTTGAAATCTGATACTGTTTCATGTGTGAAATAAACCTAAGGTGTGAACATGATGAATAAAACTGCTTGTAAATAAGTATTTTCATAGCCAATGATTCGTTATTCATAGTAGTCAGAGAAGAGCTGAAGTGGGACAATTAATTAAAATCCACGGATAATTCCAGCACCCTTTCTGAAGCCATCATTGTCATCTGAGTGGCTCACCAGACCTTTGCTAGTTTCAAAATAAGGAGGACAGTGGAATGATGTAAATTTCACTGTGGCTCAATGGGGCTGCAAAATGTTGGCCAGGTGGTAAATGGGCACTGACTACAAGTAATAAACATATTCTATAATTGATTCCTGAATATTCAGAACTTACTTACTTTGCAAAAGAGTGTGAGCTTTTGGAATGAATAAATATAGAATATTGGTAGGTAAGTATTAACCGAACATAAATAAAACTTAAAAAAAAATTTCCTGGTTTCAGTTATAAGTGAGAAAGTGTAGAAAAAGAGATAATAGGCAACGCAACTGCATAGTAATATTGGTCTAACTCCAGCTTTTGAATTTTCCCCCAATATCTGGCAGGTACTATGTACATGTAATATGTTTGATGTTTATTGAATATTAAATTTCATAGATTCCCTGTGCTGGTAGAAACATCCTTGGAGTCTAAACGTTGTATTTCTTTAACAAACCAGGAAATGCTGTCATACATTGCTGGGGTTTATTACCTGATTTCATGTTAGGTCAAGCACTAAGAACAGTAGGGAATTTCAGTTGAATGGCTGAATTCATAGAAATTAGCCTTTTCATTATTTTTCTTTAATATTTGATAATAGACTTCCATATGAACTACTTAATTGCTAAGTACAGAGGTTACTATGAAATTAATTCCGGGCATTCTGGAATCTACTCAGAAGTCAAACTGTTGAATATATTAGGTTCTGGGTTAACTTTTAATGCATATGATTCTCAGTGGGAAGAGGACAAGACAGTCTCAATAAATAATAAATCTGAAATGGTAACTATATTTAAGGTAATGTAGTTTGTGTTTTACATATCAAGGGGAACTTGATCTAGGCTTCTATGTATGTGAGTGATATTTGTAGAATGACTTCTATGATCTTCATTAGAAAATTTAACAAAGTTTTAGATTATCAAAATGGTACCTATTATATTTTAAAAACTCAAAAACTTAAAAAAAACATTAGTCCTTTGTGCCACTCTCCTTCACCTTATCCTACTCTTCAAAAGTAACTATTTTTTACCTATGCCTTTTGGTATTTACCATTGTATCTTTAAATAATATATTTACATTGGTATTTTTAATTTACTAATTAAAAAAATACCTATTGACTAATATAATAACTAGGGATTTAACTTTCTTACGTTTTACATGTTCTCTATTTCCCATGCAGCTTTATTGCTATTTAAAATTAAAGTGATAGTGTTTTATACTATTATCACTATGTAAATGGTGATACTATATAATGTTAAATATTTTGTAATGGATAATATTTGCATAGTGATTACAGTGCCCAAGTACTATCACAGTTATTAAAAACCCTAATTAATTGATTTATCTATTCTTTCAATATTTACTGAGGGCTCCCTAGTCTTAAGTTCAGTGCCAGATATTGGCGAAATATAATGAAGGATCAGTTTCTGTTCTCAAGGAGCTCAAGATCTTGTTTGTGAAAGAGAAGATGCAAAAGTGATAATAGAGGTTTACAGAATGCTAAGGAATCCAAAAGGAAGTAGGGCTTACTTTGTCTGGCTAGCAAGGGATTTCTAGGCTAGTTAATGCCAGAAATGAGCTCTAAAGGAGGTAGGAATGGTCCAGATGGGCAAAATTGGGAGAGCTTTAATGACACTGGGATTGGTGGAGGAGAAGAACCTCACGGTTTTTCCTTTTGTGTTCTGAACATTAACAGAGTTGGACATGCCATAGGTTCATAGTACAGATGTGGTGAACCCTTATCTTGAACCCTATCATAGTATTTCATAGCAGTACACATGTTCATAAAGTATCATTTCAAATAGAAGCATTGTGCTATCTGTGCATTATATAAACAGACCTAGAAATAGATCAGACCTTGAATCATGTCACTGAAGGTCCAGCCAAAATCAAACCTGGACACAGATATGAACATCATCAGCAATGAACTCCAGTTCCTCCAGGGTCTTAAATTCATCTTTGTACTTAATATGGTGCCTGGAATATAACTGGCACTAAATGTGTGTTGAGCTAAGCTGATAAAAGAAAATGCTATTTGGGTCTGAGTTTAGTTTTAGATGAATAGGAGTTTGTAATGTCTAGTTGTAGGATAAAGAGAGGATTGTAAGAAATTGGAACTTTGCTAAGGATATTTTTTGTCTTTTGTCAGGTTTCTTCCAACTATTAAGCACATTGGATCTTAGACTATTCAAGGGCAAAAGTTGCTTCTTTTTCCCCCATCTAGGAATTTTGGAATGTTTTTGTTTTGAATAATTATTTGAGAGTTTTTCATTCTGTGTAAATTAATCAAATGAATTTATGGTATCAGAAACCTGATTTGCAATTGGAATTGTATTTTATTTCCATTAATGACGATAAATTAATTTTGATATTCTAGCTCTTTGCCTAACTCTTTGGTTTTCTGCAAATTGTTGTTGCTATAAGCCAATTTGCATATCTATTTGATAATTAAAATAATTTTAATTCACATGAAGGGCCTCTGTCTAACCTTCGCTTGTATTCTTAGTAGGCCCTCCTAATGTAAATGTTAATGCAGTTCTATCTACATGATTTTTTTCCTATCATTTGCTAGATGCTAAAAAGTTCTGTGCCTTTCTCATTAGGTTTTCGCTTTCATATCAAACTTTTAAAAACCTTTTAATAGTGAAAACTGCAAACTCACAAAATGGAAGAGTACAGCAGACACCAATCATCTAGCAGTGACAATTGTAAACTCAGCTTTTGGAAGCTGCTGGCTCTGTTAATAGAATGAAAAGTATGTCAGTTTGTCTCTATTTGTGTTTTCCGTTGGGTAGTCAGGCATATGTAATCAGGAACTGAGCTGATTCTTTTAAAGCCAGGCTTCAGGTCTGATCATAGAACCATAACATTTTAGATTTGGAAAAGTTCCCTTTAGTGTTTGTTTTATTTTTAGTTAGACATCACATATGAGGCTCTCTTATTAAGACTGATATTCTCAGTAATTATTTAATTAAAAAAACTTTCTGTAGGTGCTGAAAATAATTCATATATCTTCTACAAACCAGAAAAGGAACATGAATGCATTCACATAACGACTTAGTTATGTTATTTTCTGAGTATAATTTCAGGGACTTATATTTTCTATGATTTTTTGTTTTGAAATTGCTGTGGCTTGAATATGAACATTGGACCATAAAACACCTTCTAGAAAATATAAATTAGCTGGAAGATAGAGGCAAGGCAAGCTATTTCTAGCAAGGTGTTAAAGACACCCATTGTGTTACATCCTGTGGATTGGTCAGTTGAAAGAGTTTATTTTTAAAAAAATCTTTAAGGTTTGCTTTGTAAATTCTTATATACAAAAATTCAGATAAAAATGAAAAACTATGAAGTTGAAAATGCTGCCATGATAAAACAGAGGGCCCTTGGTGGGATTGCCTCTCAGATTGCCGCTAGGCTTACTAGTTAATTTTCAGAGATTACTGACCAGACCTGTGGGTTCTGGTCATCTTTGAAGGTGCTTCTGTTGTTCTAATTCACACAGCTCTGCTGATGCTCTAGTGACACTCTTGGCACCTACATGATCACAGTGAGCCTCTCTGCCTCCTCAGGCATTGGATTTAGAAGCTGAGGGAGACCTGAGACATCTTAAATTCTGATGTAATTTTACAGAGGAGGGAGCTGTCCAGGGAGGGTTAGTAACTTTCCTCTGCCCATTCTTGTGTTGCTCTTTCTGAGTTGTTTTTACTCTTAGCACTTACGACCTCAAATAGGTAGGTTTCACTTTTATTCCCCCACCACACCAACAAATTCTCTCACTGTTGACACCAACTGGATGTTGTACAATTCAGTTCACTTCCAACACTAAACTACCAGCTACCCAGAGTTAACGCAGACCCCACAGGTCAAGGGCTCAGTCCCACAAGACTGCTCCCACTTTAGATACCAATTGCAAGAATTGGATGCCCACACTCCTGTCCAATTTGGCTACAGAATCAAGGGTTTCCACAACTCCCTCCTCAAGTTCAATAATTTTCTCGGTACAGAATTCAGGGAAACACTTTATTTACTGTTACTGGTTTATTATAAGGGACATTATAAAGGCTACAAATGCATTGCCAGATGAAGAAGTACATAGGGCAAGCTCCTGAGCACAGGAGCTTCTGTTCCTGTGGAGTGGGGTGTGCCACCCTCCTGACATGTGGATGTGTTCACCAACCCAGAAGCTCTTTGAGCCCTGAAACCCACCGTTAGGGCGTTTTATGGAGGTTTCACCACGTAGGCATGATTGATTAAAAACTCAATCTCCAGCCCTCTCCCCTTTGAGGGTGGAGGTGAAAGTTCCAAGCTTCTAATCAAAATTCGCTCTTTCTGGCAACCAGCCCCCATTCCGAAGCTATCTAGGGACCCAACAAGAGTTCCCTCATCAGCACAAAAGGTGCTCTTGTCACTTGTGAAATTCCAAGGGATTAAGAAGCTCTGTCAGGACCAGGGGTCAAAGACCAAATATTGTAACAAAGATGTTCCTTTCGTCCCTTTCACTCAGAAAATTACAAGGGTTTTAAGAGCTCTGTGCCAGGAACTGGGAATGAAGGCCACATATATATTTATTATTATATCACGGTGTCACACACGTACCCCCAGATTTAGTCTGCACCCTTGTTGCCCCTTTACCCCGCTTTCACGGCTACTTGCCAGATCAGACCTACTTTACTTCATACCTGGATGACTGCCTTTGCCTCCAGCCTCATACTGGTTGTTTTAAATCAGTCCTGTGATCCCATTCAGCAAGCTCTTCAGGACTGAATAGATGTTATAGGCAAGGCTCTGGTTTAGGTTTCACATCAGTGCTTAGTCAAGCTTCCTCAAGGAGCTTTTCCAGCTCGGGGGGATTTTACATACCTAAACTCAGCAGAACTGCCCACTGAGTTGTGGATAAAATTTTGGTTGTTGCTGTGCCTACATGAAAATATTTCTAAAACCAATCTAAATCTATTTCTTGTGTATTGGGGCCTCCTATACCAACATGATGTTGGGGGCCAGAATACCCTAAAAAATAGAGATTTAAAGTATAAGCTCTGCTCTGAAAAAGTTTAAGTTGAACAAGTTTAAGTTCTCATTGAGGATGAAGCGTACTCATAAATGTGTAAGGAAAAATATATCCTAGTACCCAAATGAATGGCATGACCCAAAGGGCTGAAAATAAAGGGGAGGGGAGTAAATTATGTAAGAGTTTATAGATGTCGTAAAGCTTGAGATGAGCTACTAAGGTCAGATATGATTTGGAATAGGGAAAAGAAAGACCAGTCTGAAAGGAAAATATTGGGAATAAACTTTGTAATAAATATGGAAAGATAATTTCTAATTATTAGTGTTTATTTGCATATGAGCTCTGCTTATCTTTGCTCTGTTGCATTTCAATTTTTGTAGCCAACCCCTTTCTCATAAATAATACTAAAACAGCCCCAATTCACTCATTTCCAGTCATCTCACATTGCTAATATCAAATTGGTATTACTGAGATGGATTTCATATATAATTTTTAAAACATTTTCCACATATTGTTTTCCATGTATCAATATTATTCATAAGAATACTTTAAAAGACTATATCCTGAAAAGAAGTACTAATATTCTTCAAAAAAAAAAAAGAAACCCTAAATTCTTTCTACCATCTACCCACTATTTTAGCAAGTTCTTATTAGAAATATTGTGGTCAGTTCCTACATTTGAGCTTTACTTCTATTGAGTGAAGATTTTAAGTGAAAGTTACTACCACTAGTTTTGAGATAAACTAGTTTTGAATTAATAAAGATATAACTTCAAAGTAAGCCTTCCTTACCTGGATTTGCAGTTTTCTTAGACTACTTAGAGGAGTGTTTATTTAATTTGATCTTATTTACAAAACAGTGAATATTCTCGTGTGCTTGTGAAACGCGGGGTTCTGGAGCTTCTATTTGTCAGGCTTCTCTGACCATGGCAGAAATACCACTGAGTTTTAAAAGTTGGAAGGAGCAAAAGCCACATGAGTCTAGCTTATTAGAAGAAAGGACATTTTAATACTAAATTTAACCCACTCAAAAATAATGAACTGTGAGGTTTAAAATTCAAGATAAGACCTGGGAAATCCCCCCAGTCCTCTAATCAGTTATTGTTTCTCTTAAATTCTAGATGTTTTCTCCAGCTCACTTATGGAAGAAAGCCACTTTTTAAACTCTTCCTAAATATAATCTTGCCATTATCCTTTTAGTACTCCTGTACCTTCCCTCTCTTGATATTCGGGTACAGCTTTTATTTTTTCTTTCTCTTTGCTTTCTAAAATCTATCACAGATGATCTGATTAGCTGTTTTTTGGTTGATACTTGAAACTTTTAAGTATATTTGCGTATACTTTTAAATTTATCTATGCAGGTATTTCAGCAACCTTACAGATGAGTCTATATAATAAAATATAGAAGGTGGTGAGAAGTGCAGTTTTAATGTGCCCAGTATTCATTTTGAACGTGAGGGCTATCTAGCTTTTCCTGGCTTTATGTTCCTGTCCTGTAGGACGGTCCTCCTGAAGCTGCATCCACGGTCAAGAGGAACTTCCCTTGAAAGGAGGCTGTTATCTTTGGTGAAGGAGTTACAAGTAGTTTTCCTACATTAACAAGGAGTGCTTCCATATACAGTTTCACTTAAATTTTAGTTCTTTAAATGGAATAAAACATGTACAGAGTGTGTGAAATAGCAGATCTCTTAACTCTGAGATCCTTAAATCTCATTCACAAGGGCTGTGTGACAGGCCCCTCGTTTGTTCTGATCAAATGATACGGAGAAAGACCGTGATCTATTTTGACATTAAACACATTCCATAATTATATTAGAAAAAATTTTAAGCCATACTTTGGCATTATGAAGATTTTGTTTTTTAAGGTTTAAAAATCAAGATTTAAACATTTCTAATTTTGTTCTTATATGTGCAGTCGACGTTTTGGGTGGTATATTGAGCTACAGTAAGTAGAGAAAACTTTGGTAGGAAACTGCAACTTCAACTGCCAAATGTCCTCATTTTGAGAAAAAAAAAAAAAAAGATGTGGTTATTTTACAGGAAATGCTGTACAGTACTGTGGTTTCTGTAAAGGAAATGCCCACCAAGAAACTAAAATACTCTTAGTACTTAACGGTGTACTTTGCACTTGAGGTAAAAATGAGTTGGTATAGATAAACCGTGCTCCTAGATTTTATGTTCAGAATTAATTCTGAAACACTTTGATGTAAAGCATGAAGTGACTTTGTTTTTTTATGTGGCTTGCTCGCAGTATGCAGCTAGGAGAGGAGACCACAGAAAGGCTATGTAAATAATGGGAACAGATGGTTGAGGGACAATTGTTTGACTTTGACAGTGTCACACAAGGAGTCAAGCCTGATTTAAAACACAGTGCTGTAGTAGGCAGCACCATCACCCTCTTTCATTTGCTGTGGAGACTAGCAGTAGATTTATAATTGTCCTATTGTCATTCTTTTCACAAATCATTCAGTCTGTTTTACTAACATTTCTCTGTGTAATTGGCTCATCACGGCCGATGGATCATGGCTAGAAGGGGGAGCAGTGTGCCTGCTGGTCTCCAGCATCTGTAATGTGTGATGTGAGAAGCTGCTTGTTAGAATTCTTCAAATGGACACGCCTGTGTAAAATAGGGCTGAAAGGACCTTTGGAACTGGTATAGTCCACATCTCTCATTCTGCAGGTCCATTACTGAGAGGTAAACTTCTGTTTTCAAGGCTGCTTAGGGTGGTAGGAAGAATAATGGCCTCTTAAAGTTGTCTATGTCCTAATTCCTGGAAACTGTGAATATGTTCTCTTACACTGCAAAAGGGATTTTGCAGATGTGATTAAGTTAAAGACCTTGAGATGGGGAGAGATCTTGTGCTATTTGGTGGACCCAATATAATCACGTGGCTTATTAAGAGCAAAGAATCTTTCCCATCTGGGTCAGAGAGAGATGCAACATTGCTGGCTATGAAGATGTAGGAAAAGGGCCTTGAGCCACTAGAAGCTGGAAATGATGAGGAAGTGGATTCTCCACTAGAGCCTCTAGCAAAGGCCACTGCCCTGCTGACACTTTTAACTCAGTCCAGTGAGACCCATGTTGAATTTCTGAGCTACAGAAATGTAATAATAAATCTGGGTTAAGTCACTAAGTTTGTGGTAATTTGTTATACCAGTCATGGAAAACTAATGTACTCACCACGTTAAGAATAAAACCAAGTCTGGATCCCAGACCTTGTGCCTTACAGTCTAGGTCTTTACTCAGGTGGTAAGTGCCCACTATATCACCGAATTATGTACTCCTGAAAGGCAGAAACCACTTTGCTATTCTTCCCCAAGATGTAACCCAGGAATGGATGAGTGGGAGCCCCTCAGAAAGTGCTCGAGGACTAATGTGTAAGCACCAGATGCTCCAGAGAGAAACTAAATAGCAGAATCAATCTTGCTGCACTGTTTAGTTCTTCAAACTCACCAAAACCATTTTGATTCAGGAGTATCTAAAACTCTGCCCGGAGTACCCAGAAGTTTGTGACTGCCTGTCTTGGGTTGTGTCCACCTGTCTTGGGTTGTGTCCAATCTATTCCTGTCTTGACTCCCATATCCCAGATAATCTGTGGATGTATATACAGTTCATAGGCACCTTTCCGAATCAGTCTAAAGCCCTGAGTTAGTCTAGAATGAGGACTGGCCATGAATAAATGTAAAATAAATTCAAGATATTAAAAATTTTTTTTCTTTTGGCTTTTTAAAAATTTTTGATTCTGACTTCCCACTAAGGTCCTTAAAAAAAAATTAATCTTGATGGAACTAATAAGGGTATCTCAAATAAAATCAATGATAAAAAAGAATCTAAGATTGGATGAGGGCAAGGACATATCCCTCAGAAAATCTAATCCGGGGACTTCAAATATGTTTCAACTCATCTGCCAAATATGATCTGTTGGCAAGAGCTCTATGGAACATTGTTGAAAAGGATTCTGTGGCTGTGACCTTGATCAGGTAAGAAGAGTTCTTTGATCCTGACTGATTTGGGCAGCTGGAAGCAGTGCTCATCTACTCCCTAGAGATTTCTCTCCAGATATCAATCAATTCTTTAATCATTATTTCTCAAGTGTGATTTTGCAGCCAGGTATAAATCCAACTGGATGTACTGGATCCCACTCACATTCCTTCGTGGAATCGAAATGATCAGTGTGATGACAGTTTAAAAATGTGAAGTGCAGGAAGTGCTAACTTCATTTGTAGGTTAGTTCTATAAACTCACACCTGGAGAACAGACGGGGGGGTTTAAAGGAAGGCGAGACGAGTAAATGTCAAATAGTGCTTTTTTGTCCATTCCTACCTGTGGCAAGCAGTTCTTTCTTTTTACCTCTGGCTTCGTCACAGCAAATTTTATTTTGCTTAGAGCAGCCTTGACTGAATGTCATCATGGATGATTCAGAGTAGGAAAACTAAAAGTATACAGATACAACTAAAAATATACAGATACAACTAAAAGTATACAGATACAACTAAAAATATACAGATACAACTAAAAGTATACAGATACAACTAAAAATATACAGATACAACTAAAAATATACAGATACAACTAAAAATATACAAATACAACTAAAAATATACAGATACAACTAAAAATATACAGATACAACTAAAAATATACAGATACAACTAAAAATATACAGATACAACTAAAAGTATACAGATACAACTAAAAATATACAGATACAACTAAAAATATACAGATACAACTAAAAGTATACAGATACAACTAAAAATATACAGATACAACTAAAAGTATACAGATACAACTAAAAATATACAGATACAACTAAAAATATACAGATACAACTAAAAGTATACAGATACAACTAAAAATATACAGATACAACTAAAAATATACAGATACAACTAAAAATATACAGATACAACTAAAAATATACAGATACAACTAAAAATATACAGATACAACTAAAAATATACAGATACAACTAAAAATATACAGATACAACTAAAAATATACAGATACAACTAAAAATATACAGATACAACTAAAAATATACAGATACAACTAAAAATATACAGATACAACTAAAAATATACAGATACAACTAAAAATATACAGATACAACTAAAAATATACAGATACAACTAAAAATATACAGATACAACTAAAAATATACAGATACAACTAAAAATATACAGATACAACTAAAAATATACAGATACAACTAAAAGTATACAGATACAACTAAAAATATACAGATACAACTAAAAATATACAGATACAACTAAAAATATACAGATACAACTAAAAATATACAGATACAACTAAAAATATACAGATACAACTAAAAATATACAGATACAACTAAAAATATACAGATACAACTAAAAATATACAGATACAACTAAAAATATACAGATACAACTAAAAATATACAGATACAACTAAAAATATACAGATACAACTAAAAATATACAGATACAACTAAAAATATACAGATACAACTAAAAATATATTTGTATTAAAATATTGGAGAGAAGACAAAAAATATGAGAGGTTATATATGATAAATTATAGTATATTAAGTTTTAGGTCATTAATGAATTAATTTTTACTAAAGATTTTAAAAGATTTATAGAGCAAATGGTAGTTGCAATGAAAACTTGAACACTTTTAATACAGAAAACTAGAAAAATGTGAATATTTTGTGCTTAGATACTATTACTTATTCAAAAAAAAATATAGACTCAGGTTAGCATTGTGCCATTTATTTTCCATTTGTTTCCTTTTTTATATTAGTATTGGTTTCAGACCTTATCAGGAAAATCAATTTGATTAATGCAGGCAGACATGATCTCAAAGACTTCACCTTCCAAAAAAAAAAAGACTTCACCTTTATAGCCTCTGTAACAAGGCCTTTTGTGAGAGCTCTTTGGCTATAATGATCAGTTGACCTGTCTGTTGAGTATCATAAAGCTTAAGTGCCCAGAAAAGCCCTTGATTTCTCACCAAGATTGGAAGGAGATTCTCCTGAGAAGCATTCATATAACATCAATCAGTGGGCTGTTTGCAGGGTTGCAGCACACTAGAGCAATAATGATAAAAACGTCCTTACATCTTAAATGGTGTTTTCAGATTTTCTGAACACTTACACTTAAATTATTGCATTGAGCCCTACTGTGAACTATTAGTCAGAAGGGCTCATATTCTTATTATCTCTATTTACAAATGAAACTGAGAAGGGTTAATGACTCTCTAAGGCTAGTAAGCAGTGGTGTAAAGAGAGAGAAATATTTAGCCTTAAACATGTGTGTTACAATAACAGTTGAAAATACTTAACATTTCACACCAATAAAATTCATCAAGTTAAACTTACTAACCTTAAGACAATAGCAAGGTAAATATTTATAGCTAGAGATCTTGTTACCATTAACCTCAAGAAGATATATGTCTTTAGGCATTTCATCTATTATTGTTGCTGTAAGGGATAGAAAACGTTATAAGAAATGATTCCTTCCCTCTAGCTTGCCTGTTATAACCTGGTTGTGAAGGGACGGACATAACTGACAACATTGTAAAGCAATGTTTGATAAGTGCCCTGGGAAAGATGAGATTACCTAAGTCCCAGAAGGGAAAGTCAGCCTTGGCCAAGAACAGGGAGAGAGATTCAGGTAGCAGGTGACATTTAAGGTGACCGAGATTTAGACCGGTAGACATTTTGAGAGAAGCTGTTTTATTTTGATGGGAGATAAAAGAATTCTATTTGGGCAAAGACATTGAGATAGGAAGCGTCAAAGTGTGGGTAGGACAGTAGACCAATTTGATAGAATGGGAAGATTTCTGTAGGAGAGTAGTTATCTTTATTCATATGGGAATGAAAAAGTGCTAGATTTTTCTTTTATCATGAGTGTTCCTACATTTCCTTCTTCCTTGGTCTACTAAGGAGGAATAGGCTGTAGAAATTTATTCCCACTAGGGTACTGTCTTTGGAATTAGTCATCATGTTTGGATTATCATTTTTATATGGATATGGATTCTCAGTTTTCTTTTTATCTGTTATTTCATTGTTATTCCTCCCCACTTTCATCAGTTTATTTTAGAAACCTTTACAGCTTACAGAAGAGTCACATGAAGATGCAATAAATACCCATTACTGGTGATAGGATTGTTGCTACTCACTTACACAGCTGTTCTAGACTGACAGATCTCTATGTGGCGGCCCTGCCCTTTTGCACATTATCTAGATCACAGGTCAGCAGACTTTTTCTGTAAAGGATAAGATAGTAAATATTTTAGGCTTTTTGGGCCATATAGTCTATGTTGCAGTTATTCAGATCTTCCACTCTAATAGGAAAGCTGCCATAAACAGTACATAATTGAATGATCATGGCTTTGTGCCAATAAAACTTTATTTACGGAAACAGGGGTGGGGGAGTGGGAGCTCTCTGGTGTCTCTTCTTCTAAAGACACTAATCCTGTTCTATCAGGGCCTCACCCTTAGATTTCATTTAACCTTAATTACTTACTTTGAGGCCCCATCTCCAAATACAGCCACACAGCCATGCTGGAGGTTGGGCTTCAAAAGAAGAATTTTGAGGGGACACAAACACTTAGTCCATAGCAGACATTCTCTTGGCTTTCCTTCTATCCCACCCACCATTCCTCTGCCTCTCTACTTGGCTTCTCTTCCACTGCTTGGTCTCTAAAATCTGGAGTTCCTCAGGCCTTATTCTAAGCCCTGTCCTTTTTTCATGCCACACAGCCCATTTGGGCAGTTTTATCCATTCCCATGGCTTCACTTACCGTCTCTATAAAGATTCTCCCCAATTTTCGTCTCTAGCTTAGGCTTCTTTCTAACCTCCCAGACTCACATACAATGTGTATCTCATATGATCTCAAAGTTAGTATGTCCAAAATTGAACGCTTAATTCCAAAATTCCTATGGATTCTTTTCCCCCGATCTTTCATCTTAGAAGATGGCACCATTATCTACAGTTTCTAAAATCATAATCCTGGGCATTATTCTGATTCCTTTATTTCTCTCCCCACTCATGTAAGCCAGTGTGGCTGACTCTATCTGCAAGATTCATCTTGAATTTGTTCCACCTCTTGACTGAAGAAAAAATGCACTGCCTAAAAGCTGTGAGCTAAGTTTCATTTGGGGACCTGACTGGGGACTCTAAGGCCGGTAGGCAGCCTCCCAGATAGCTCTGGGGAACTGCTCTAAAGAGGTAATAAGAGAGGAGCCAGGATATATAGGAGGGTTGGTTGGTTGGTTGTTCTTCTGGGGAAAAAACCATGTAGTTGAACACTGAAAGGTTATTGCTAATCACAAAAACAGACATCTTTAGTTGATGATTTTAGAGCTTTTCTGTGTATGGGAAGGTGCAAGACTCTGGGGTCATTGAAATTATTCTGTAGATATGCATCTTAACTGTCTAGGGCCAGTACCCAAAGCATGTAATGCTTCCTGATTTCTCTATCCTGATTTTCCCTCAGAGTGGGGAGGTGGGTGGCTGCAGTGGCTGATGTTTTGATCCTTATTTCCTGGAATGGCAGGCAGCCTTCTTTGTTTACCGGAATGGCAGGCAGTATTCGGGTCCACACACCTTTCTCCATCTCCTTTGTACTTCTGGGCACTTTCTCATCAATCAGATCTCAGTAAAAGATTATCTGTCTTGACTTCCCAGGCTAAATAGTCTCTATGGATTCCCCATTCACATAGTCCTTCCCATCACTTCCACTTGGTATTCTTTTTTGTCTTCAAAGCATCTTACCATCTAAAATTTTGTGGTTTATTTGTTTACTTTTTTTTTTTTTATCTTCTTCTTTGAGAATGTCATCTTAACAAGAACAAGGACCTTGTTAGCCTGACTCTTCACTATATCTCTACCACCTATAATAGTGCTACTACACAGTAGGTATTCAAAAGATACTTATTGTGGAAGGAATGAGTCTCTTTTACTACCACCTTGGTCCAAGCTAATTATCATCTTTTGCTTGGACTACTGCAGTAGCCTCTTAACTTTGCATTTCCTACTTCTGCTCATGACTTCCTCCAATCCATTTCCATAAGGCAGCCAACATGATCTTCTAAAACTATCTCAGGCTGTGCTCTCCCTGGCTGGAAGCTCTTCAGTGGCTTTTCCGTGGGTGAACTGACCCCTGCATATCCCTTCAACCTCATCTTACTCCCTCTCATCCATTCTGTGGACATGTAGGTTGTCTGCTGTCTCCTAGAGTACACCAATTACACTCTCCCAACTCTAGGTCTTTTCATTTGCTGGTCCTCTTCCTGGAACATACCTCTCCAATCTTTACCTGGCTAGCCCCTTCTCTTATGTTAGACTTCAAATGTCATCTCTTCAGGGAGGCCCTGTCTAGCTGAGATGGGGTTTCCATCCTTGACTGACCGAGCGTGGAGAAAAGTTTTCTTTGTAGCACCAATCTATAATTGTTTTATATTTTTGTTTATGAAGCTTCCTTCCCATGTTGGCTTCATTAGAATGGGACATTGTCTTTCTTATTCTTCTTCATATTTTAGTGCTTCTCACACTTCCTGGCAATTTATGCTTATTTGTCAAATCGGTGAATACACATGCTCTAACATTTGTATTTCTCTTCAGGTGTCTGAAAGCACTTTGTCTTCAGAACTTTGTGTTCTAAAAGTGTAATGACAGCAATGATTATTATCTTTTTTATTGAAGTATAGTTGATTTACAATGTTGTATTAGTTTCAGGTGTATAGCAAAGTGATTCAGATATATATGCATACACACATATGTACATACACACACACACACACACACACATATATATTCTTTTTCAGATTCTTTTCCATTATAGGTTATTAGAAGATATTAAATATAGTTCCTTGTGCTATACAGTAGGTCCTCATTGTTTATTTTATATATAGTAATATATATCTGTTAATCCCAAATTACTAATTTATCCCCTTACCCTTTCCTCTTCGGTAATCATAAGTTTGTTTTCTATGTCTGTGAGTCTATTTCTGTTTTGTAAATAATTTCATTTTTTTAGATTCCACATATAAGTGGTATTTGCCTTTCTTTGTCTGACTTACTTCACTTAGTATGATAATCTCCAGGTCTATATATGTTGCTGCAAACAACATTATTTCATTCTTTTTTATGGCTGAGTAGTATTCCATTGTATGTATATATACACCACATCTTTATCTATTCATCTGTTGATGGACATTTAAGTTGTTTCCATGTCTTGGCAATTGTAAGTAATGCTGCTATGAACATAGAGGTGCATGTATCTTTTTGAATTAGAGTTTTCTCCAGGTGTATGCCCAGGAGTGGGATTGCTAGATCATGTGGTAACTCTGTTTTTAGTTTTTTAAGCAACCTCCATACTGTTCTCTATAGTGGCTGCACCAATTTACATTCTCACCAACAGTGTAGGAGGGTTCTCTTTTCTCCACACCCTCTCCAGCATTCATTATCTGTAGGCTTTTTGATGATGGCTGTTCTGACTGGTGTGAGGTGATACCTCATGGTAGTTTTGATTTGCATCAGAAATGATTATTTTAGGAAACTTGAATGTTGTGATTAGTAATGCTTCTGTTATATCTTCATCCATAGCAAGTCTAAAGTAGAAATTTGTTTCTTTTTTTAAAAAATTTATTTATTTTATTTTATTTATTTTTGGCTATGTTAGGTCTTTGTTGCTGAGCACAGGCTTTCTCTAGTTGGGTGAGCGCGGGCTTCTCATTGCGGTGGCTTCTCTTGTTGTGGAGCACGGGCTCTAGGTGCACGGGCTCAGTAGTTGTGGCGCATGGGCTTATTTGCTCCGTGGCATGTGGGATCTTCCCAGACAAGGGCTCGAATCTGTGCACCTTGCAATGGCAGGCGGATTCTTAGCCACTGCACCACTAGGGAAGTCCCGAAATTTGTTTCTTTATATTGTATTTCTCCGGAGACAGCTTATCAGTCAAAGAGGTACCTCCCAAAGCATGACTTACACAAGACAGTGGATTTATACTAACTGCTTTTTTATTCTTTTAGTTATCTAAGTCATTAGGAAGTTTGCGTTGTTTTCCTTCTGTTACGTAGGTGTTAAGTAACATATGCTCCTCATTGTAAATTAAAAAGGGCCTAGACCACTGTTTTTTCTTCTAAGTATTTTGGATTAGAAAGATTTTTAAAAATTGGTTAGCAGAGAAATGAAGGTCAGATGTTTTTGTCTGGCAACCCCAGACTTGAGAAAAGGACAAGGCAGTTGTTGAAAGTGTTGTCATAGAGTTTAATCCTACACTTATCATACTTCTATGATGATAAAACAGCTTGGAGGGCAGTTTTGGGCAGTATATATATGTAACAAATTCCCCCACCCTCATATTTTTCTACTTAAAACTTAAAAACGATATATTTCCATTACTCTGAAAAGTACAATTTGAGACATCCATATTCTCACCACCAAGATTTAAGAAATACTACATTTATTTGTTTCATGTCACTTTCTTTTTTGTATAAAAATATGTTACGTATACAGCTAAAGCTTCCATACTACCTATGATTTTTCTTCTCTCTTTCCCGAGAGTTGGATATCTATATATATTTAATATGTGTGACACCAAGAGAAGAAGTAGTCCCTGTTTGTAGGAAGTTGACAGTAATACATTTTGAAGGAGAAAGAATGTTAAATTGTTAAAGACAAAATATTTAGTTTCTTTGATGAAGTATGTTTTGCTCTTTCAGCTGGAACCCTATATCAAAGGTTCAGAGAAATTTATAGCCTCTTTTCCCTCCCAAACTTGAGTTAAAAACAGAGGTCACTAGGATATATTGTACAGTACAGGGATATATAGCCATTATTTTGTAATAAGTTTAAGTGGAGTATAATCTATAAAAATATTGAGTCATTATACTATATACCTGAAGCTAATATAATGTTGTAAATCAGTTTCATTTCTATAAAAAAATCACTAATACAACAAACAGAAAAAATCTACACAGTAATAAGTGATTTAAAACAATCTTGATGTCATAAAATTTAATTGAACAAAACTCCATATGTATTTTGACTAAAAGAATCAAAATTCTCAGGGAAGTCAGGTACTTGAGTTGAGGCCTGTGGAGTAAATGCCTTTTTAATTTTCACCTCACGATGACAGTGAAATGGCAAGAGTCAGGGATCTAGAGGGAGACTACATAATCAGCTGCCTGGAGACCTGGCTTCATGGGAATGTCCTCAGCCTTCACCTGTGTGATATTATTTTGTACTTTTATTACTTGTGTATATACTCATAAATACTTTTATGCTAGTTGTGCGTTTTACCTACATATATTATTTACATAAATGACACAAATCAGGTTTTTTAACAAAATGTTTTTGAGATGAATCTCTGGTGGTATATATAGTTCTAGTACATTAACTGTTCTAGATAATACCAATATAGGACATATTCTACTGTTTATCTAGTCTTCCTTCCTTCCTTTAAAGGAAGCAAATAAACTTGTGTTTGTGTGATTCCTGAGTCATTATTACTGAAAGCACGGTTGGCGTTTTATGGTAAAAATTGCTCTGGGTGCATTCCCACTAAACTTAATTGAGGAGAATACATCTGAGAGAATGCAGCCACGTTCCAGATGGATCCTGATTGACTGGTGTTGGGCCCATGGAGACTATGAGATTGAACAGGAAGGCAGATAGTCTTTCCTCTGGGAGACCTGCCTTTGGGTGTTGTCATGAGCTGCTGAGTCGTTGTGGCTTTCACATCAGCTCTGGGAGAGGGTTGCTTCTACCACAAGGTCCAGACGACCCTGCTCTGCTCCCCTCATCCCCTAAAACTTGGCCCAGGTGGCAACCTCATCAGAACAGTTGGCCTGGTCAGGAGTCCCCCTGTGCCATTTAATGACAAGGGTATACCTGTTATCCTTTCTGAATTAATCGCCTCCATGTGAGTGGTGTCTAGAGCTTGTGGGGTTGACCCTTGGGGATCTGGTCACTTAAGTCATCAGTTGCCAGATGAAATTGTGGAGTTGAGTCTAGAGAGTGAACTCAGAGTAGTCAGTTGCATTTTTCTTCTCTGAAAGCCATTTGCTAATCTCAGAGATTTTTTGCCTTTTCCTTTTTCCCTTTCTCTTCTTCAGTGTGTGCCCGTGGCACAGCTGTAGAGTCTTGGTATCTCTGAGAGAGATTGCCCTGTCCTGTTGTCAGTGCCCTCTTGTGTTCTGCCAGCTACTGGAGAAGCGCTCTCCTTCCACCACCATCTCCTCAACCTCGGCCTGTGGAGGGGCATCCTCTTCTGCTACCTGGGCTGCTGGTGGTCACTTCCCCGGCCTTCCTTCATTCCCTCTGTGTCCCCTCCAACTGGGGTAGTTTTGAAACCCAGCTCTGATCCTGCCTCTCCTCTGCTCTTCCTGAGTCTTTGACGTCTCCTCCTGCTTCAGAGGAAAAGGCTCACAGTCTCTAAAGCAGCCTTGAATGGTCTCCATAGTCTGGCCTGACCTGACTGGCTTGGCCACTTCCATGTCTTGTCTTTTCTGCCACACGGGCCTTTCTGTGCCTGCTGGTTCACTGTCTGCGGACCTGCTGTGTGCTGGCACGCCGCACACCTCTGGTTGTGCCCCTGCCTCTGCACCAAATGCCCTTCTCTGCCCTGGGAATCCTCCTCTCTCTTCAGGAGTTAGCAGCTGTTGTTGAAGGGCTCTTGCTGTGGCGGTTTGGTGGGAGGTGGGCAGCCTCAGCCTCTGGACATGGAGTAGATATCGCAACGGAGTCAGGAGAGCTAAAGAGTGGGCTCTGGCCCTGGTCACCGATGCTGCCACCTAGAGATGCTCAGTACAAGTTTGCTTTGTATGAAATGATGGTTCCTGTGAACTTGGAACCATCCTTTGAGCCTCTCTGTGCTCCAGTTGGCTCATTTCAAAAAATAAGAGGGTTTGAAGGGTCATTCTTTTAGGTTTCTTCCAAATCTAAACGTTTTGTGATATTTCTTCTTTTGTACACTTCTCTGTGCTTTCCAAATGATCTAAAATGAGAATATATTACTTTAGACACTTGAGCTGCCAGGTTGATGTTCTTATGACTCAAAGCAGGCCAAAGTAAATAAGCCAGAAGAAAAAGCGTTAAGCCTTAAGCGTTAAGCGTTAAGTCCCAACAGGTAGGCCCATTTGGCGTTGGAGTGAAGTTTCTGTGACTGATGTTACAGTTCTGGGAGGTTTGCAGAATCAGGGGCAGAGATGAGATTGTATACCCCGGGTCAGGACAGGATTGTGAAACTGAAAGTCTGCGTGTGGCCAGTATAAATCAACTAAGAGACTGACAGTTATTTAATTGAGTACCGCTATCTACTTGGCACCAGATGAGGGCTTTTGCATCAACTATCTCATCCAATCCCAGCAACCACTTTGTGGAATTAACATAGTTATTTCAAATTTATATATGAGAAAACAGACTCAGAGAAGGGAAGTCACTTGCCCAAAGTTACTCTGTCACCAAATATTCAAGTCATTACTTGAGCATAGGTTCATCAGATTCTAAAGCCCATGTTCTTTTGTCAGTACATCATATCGCCTCTCTGTCAGGCAATGGAATAGGTGCCTATGTGTGCCTGTGGAAGAGGCCAGGGTTTTGGAGGTATAGTATCTGTATCTTAAACAAAGTGTGCCCTGATTATTGGCAGACAGTGCTTGAACTTCATTCCAAATATCCCATCTTCTTAAAAGCACTTTTACTACTGTTTCACAGGCTGTTTTCATTAGCATCTCTGTCAATCAGAATTCCTACTTATAAGCCACAGAAGCAGACTCTGGCTGACTTAAATAAAAAAGGAAGTCAGTTCAAGTGCATTGAGTGGTTCACAGAATCTCTGGGAGGGCCTTAGAAGCAGGCAGCCAGGATTTGTCCCTAAAATCGCACCATTGAACTTGCCTGATGAACTTGCCTGGTGAACTCGCCTGATGAACTTGCCTGGTGATGAGTTGGCCAGGGGCACTGTCCATGCAACTTGATGGTTGTCCTGGACTCCAGCCACTGCTGCTGGAACCCTGAGTTAGATGCTGCCACCAGTTGACATGACAGTAAGTCTACATGTCTTGTTTTTTTATTTTTCTAAACTTCCTAGTCAGAGTCTGGGGCTAGTGTATCTCCCTGGCAGAAAGTAGGTCATGAGGCCAGGCCATAGCTGCAGTGGAGGCTGAGGTGTGAGTATGGGGCATTTTTATTCATAGAGTAGGAGGTGGGCTCTTCCTCCTAAGATAGGCAGGTGTTCTTCAAACACAGGAAGATGACTCAGATACACAGTGGCCAAAGAGAATGACAGATAGACACTGTGGCATCTAATCATGTTTAGATTATGAGTAATTTGTAGAGTAAGTTTCCTCATTTTTATAATAAGAAAACTGAGATAGGTTTTTTTCATTCTCTTGGGGTAGAAACTTTGGCATTCTCTCTTATTCATCATCTGGAACCAGTTATCACCAAATTCTACTGATGCTTTAAGTCAGGTTCAGGTCTACCACTTCCTCTCTATTACTGGGGCATCAGTGTAGTCTGGGTCTTCAAGACCTTGAGTTTGGATTTTCCCCATAATCTCTTTCCCTGGTCTTTCCAATACCAGTTTCTTCTCTTGGATCCATTCTGCAGATTCCTGCCAGAATACGATTCCATAGTGCTGTTTTCATCATCCCTCTTCGTTGCTCAGAATTATTATGGTTAACCATTGGCTGATTCAGGAGTCAGTGACCTTTAATAAGTGATTTGCTAATGTGGGTCATTTCTAATTTGCATCCCGTTAGTGGCTGATGAAAGAGAGTATCAGAGAGGAAGTCTGCTCTTGCTGGTGCTGTCTCCTGTCTAGAGTGTGATTCCCTGATCTTTCAAATGTCTAAATTCTACCTTTTCTTGAGTATAGTTTGTTTCTCCTTTTCTGTGAAGTCCCCATATCATTCCAGACTTTCTTTTTTTTTTTTCGGTACGCGGGGCTCTCACTGTTGTGGCCTCTCCCGTTGCGGAGCACAGGCTCCGGACGCGCAGGCTCAGCGGCCATGGCTCACGGGCCCAGCCGCTCCGCGGCATGTGGGATCCTCCCAGACTGGGGCACGAACCCGTGTCCCCTGCATCGGCAGGCGGACTCTCAACCACTGCGCCACCAGGGAAGCCCCAGACTTTCTTATTGATCTTTCTTTCTTTGCTACTTATATATTTATAATCTGTAGTTCATAGTTTATTATTTAGTAGCATTTCTAATTTCATCAAGTGTTTTTAATTCTCATATTCTTATATCCCTCCCTGCCCCCCACCCCAAGTCCTTAACAGGAAGAACCATGACATGTACTTATGTTTATTCTATTCTTGGTGTTAGATTCATAACAGATTCTTGACTAATGATGAATTGAATGGGAAATATATAACCTTGGATGTATGTTCTAGTTAGTATTATATATTTTTAATGATATTGGAGGAAAGGAATCTGATTTAGCAGTTCTGGATCAATCATTGCTTGGACTTCTGAGCTCTGTGCATGTTATTTTCCATACGGAAGTTTATGCTGAGTACATTAAAAATAGTGCTGTATATATAACCTGAACTGCAACTGCTCACGTCTCATATTGACTAGGTACATAATATTAACGTCCACTATTCCTACTCTTTGGAAATCTGTGTAAGAAATAATACAGAAAAAGCACAGCAGTTGTCAGGGTATTTTAGGTAATAAAATACATGTAACAAACAAAGGAGTTGACAGGTTATTTTTCCTAGGATTTTTCCTTGTATCTATTATAGGATTTCCCACTTTCTGTATTTCCTTGGGGCATCTTTACATTGGGATTGTTATTCACTGTGCACAGATCCTATTTATGCAGCATCTGACAGAACTGTAATTTAGTGTATTCAGCTATTGTGCTAAATACCGTCCTGCAAGCCAGACTTGTAGAGCTGTGCCTCCCTCTAAACTTTTGTAAATGGTACAGTTTTAATATTTTTTAATGTAATATTCTGAGACCATGTGATTTTGTTTACTTTTGTACTTGCCATTTTAAATTTTGTGTTTGCTTCCAGAGGAAGAGGTAATGCTAATGGCTTCTTATAATGGCAAGCATTTTGGTGTGAATTGTAGTGTGGTGAATTTGTCCACTGGTAGAAAATGATGTGAGCTCATGCCTTCTTGTTGCAACTTGAAAAACCTTAAAACAAAATAAAAATTTCTGTCCAAATTATCTAATCGGTGAATTCTTCTTCTTTCATAGAAATCTCTTTTAGAAGTCAAAAGACATTTCTCAGAGGAGCTCTGATTCATAGTATGTTAACAGCCATCATATTTCTTTTCCTTGGATTTGCTCTTTTCCATTTTTCTTTGTGGTTGTTAATAGTTTTCATATTGATTTGTAAGAGTTTGGTTAGAAAAAAGCATTAACTGTTTGTCTTTAATGTGTTTGCTTTTGTTTATGATTATATTACCATGTAATAGTTTTACATTTTTATGAATTCTAATCTGTTGAAATGTTCCATATGATTTCTCCCCATCATGAGATATTTTTAATCTTATGGTAAACATCTTTGAAAACTCTTTAATGACCTAGAATTTCTCTGGTGTATGGTGAGGAAGTAATTGATTTTTTCTTTTACAAATCAGATTGCATTCAGCCAGTTCTCTCTTACTTAGTATTGATGCCTGGCTAGCTTTTTCTCTACTTTTCTTTTTATATGAGGCTTTCCCAAAGTGTCATCCTATTTTTAAATAAAATGTCAGCCTACTTCTTCATTTGTGCAGGTGAGGAATCATGCACAGTATCACATCCAGTGTGGGTCTGTCAGGCCCCTTCTTTCTTTGTCCAGGTCATCTGTGAGTGTAAGGCAGAGAATGAGCCTTGGCGCATCACTTCAAGATATTTGTTCACCTTCTAAACAGCTTTAGAATAATTAAGACCTTGTTTCCTGAGCATGAAAGGAGATTTAAAAAGGAAAAACAATAACAAAATCAAACCCCAAACCTTGTCAATTTTATTTCTTTCAACTTCTTTATGTGGCCTTCAGTGTCTGTCTTAGACGAAAGTTAAATTGTCTGTTAATTCAGAACACGTTCATGTGTCAGGAAGGGGCTTTTAACAGTTGAATTATACACATGTTCCTGAAATGAAAAGACCTTTTGAGAATACTATTTTTTAAGTTTCTTATTTCCTGTTTCTTAAAATTACTTTTGGGCTTTTTACATGTTTTCCTTTTTTTTTTTTTTAATTTTACTTTTCTTTTGTCCTGGTGGTTCTCATGCTGCCTTTCCCTTATTGTCCATCTTCCTTCCCTGACGTCTGGTCCTCTTGCCTAATGTTCCTGTTTTTCACCCATTTTCCTGCTGTCTTCTTACTGTTCATTGTGGGGTGATCTCAGGACATCCGGATGAACGGAAAAAATGTGTTTGGGAGCTTCACTGTAACATGATTACCTATTTGGTGACAGAAAGATAAAATTGTCCAGCTGAAGTATGGAGGAAAAGAAAATAAACTATCCCATAGATTTACTAACTGAAAAAACCCAAATTATAAGAAAACACATTTTAGTCTTGTCATGTAAATATAATGATTAAAGCAACATTCAAATGAGACTATTTTATGAATTTTCATGAAATTGTAAAATTTCCTGGGGTTATACCAATTTATAAAACGGTCATAATTTCTTTAGTTAGAGATGCAAATAGAGTATGTGAAATTGAAAGTGTAACTGGAAAGTCTGACGAGCGCAGTTCTCTACGCAAGAGTGTCCTTCTCTTCTGGTTCTGAGAAGAAAACATGCAGCTCCCCTGCCACCTCTTTCTGTGTATTTCTCTTCTGTTCTGTGGCTCTGAAAGTGTAGGAAGCTGGCTGATGGGGAGGCATGAGCTTCCCTGTCAGAGCAGGACCGCCCATCTCTCTCTAGCGTCTGCTACCAGACTCCCAACGGCTGGAGCTTAGGTTTGGGGCTGAGAATCCCGGTCCAGGCTGCTGCTGTCGGAATCTCTAGAATTTGTCCTGTCAGCAGCAATTTATCAGCAGAATTTTATCACCTTTTTCTTGTGTGGCAAAATGTTTGTTAAAAGGGGAGAAATTGTTTCAGTAAATATGGTCTTTATAAAAATATAAGCTTCTAGAAATGTTTTGCAATTGAAAAGGTGTTGTTTTTACTGTGACATGTCATTTTCTAGTAACAGTAAATTATGCTGTAACTTGAGTGTTCTTAAAATCTTTCTAACAGTGTTTCTCTGAGAAATTCAAATCACTGAATACAAATAGTTTCCTTTGCCTTAATGTATAGAAATAAAAAGATGTTTTGTTAATCGTTTCTGTCATTCTTAATTTCATAATGTTGGGGTTATTTGGAAAGAATTGTAACCTGATCACAAATTTGGTATTCTAATGTATAGGATAAAACAAAATGTGTCCACAAAAAGATTGTCATCTATGGTAATTGCACAAATTAGTGCCTTTGCTTTGTGACTTTTATGTATTGTTTTGGAATGTTTAAATATCTTCTCCTCTCTTTTAATGCATTTTGAATGTAATTTTCTGGTCCCCTACCCTAATTGATAAGCTCCTTGGTTTATAGATTTTTTTTTTGTTTCCTTCATAATACTTAGAAACAGGATCTTGCATATCGTAAATGCTCATAAAATATTTGTGAGTTGACTTGTCTATAAATTAGAGATGTGTTAAGGATCCCAAGAATCCAGATGATGCCTATGCCATGTTACCATTCAGGGACTAAAAACCTAGTGCTGATACAACAATGCTCTTTTCTGCCCAGAAATGTAATCTTCCTTGTTGAATGTGTTAAATATTTCATTCATTCCATGTTCTTCTTTTCACTGGAAGTTAGATAGTGTCAATTTCCCAGACTCTTAGGTGGTGTCTAATTATGGTAATGACTCCACCACCAAACATTGCTGAATTGACAGTGGACAAAGGAAACCTTCAGGAAATAGTTCTAAGAAAGGAACTGTATGGTTTTGTTTATTTTTCAGTTGCCAAGAATAACACTAGAATCGCTTTAGGGGGGAGAAAAATCACAGGAGCACCTCAGAATGCTTCTCAAGGATCAAAGGCACAATTGAATAATACAACAATCCCCTTCCTTTTGGGCAAGTTCCCCTTAGCCTTGTGAGCAGTTTGGAATAGCTTATTTGTAGGGAAGTTATAAAAAAAGAAATCCTCTATGGTTTAGCAGTATACATCCGGAACTTTAAAAATGTTCATCCCCTTTGGCCCAGAAACTTCACTTCTAGGAATAATTATCAGGAAATAATTAGACACATGGACAAATATTTAGATTCAAAAGTTTTCTTCTTTTCATTGTTTGTAATTGTGTTAAGTTGGGGGGAAAACCTCATGTGTTCAACAGTAGGATGTTGATTAAATGCATTGTAACCTCTTCCTCTATAGTATACTGTGTAGCCCTAAGACAATCATTTTATATATATATATATATATATATATGTATGTATAAAAATATAAGGTGTGCTCTGGGTCATTGGGGCGACATCTGAAATCAGAACAGATCTAGAGTTTCCTGTGACCTGTGTCATAGTGTTTTGGAATTGAGGATGACTTGTAGGGGCAGCTGATTTGGATCATGAAGTGTCTTCACTGTGAGGTGTGAGAGCAAGGCCCAAAAGTGACCTCCCATTTAATTAAAGTGATAGAATATTTCTTAGTTTTTACACTTAGCATAATTTCCTTTTTCCAATAGTCATGAAAAAAAATATGCCAACAAAAATATTATAGTGTAGGAAAATAATGTTTATAGAGTTTTAAAAGCAATTCGAAAAAGGATGTGGCTTTTCAGAATTTGCTATTTGGTGTGCATTCACTGCTTTTGTCTCTTCTAATCACATTTCTTTCCTTCGTTCTTCCCTTCCTCCCTCCCGCCCTCCCTCCTTCCTTCCTAATCACTTTTCATTAAAAGCACTTTCTTTCTTCATAGGTCTAGCAGGCCTAGAGTGCGTGTTCTCTTCATTCATGTTTGTGATTCCTGTGTTCAGTACTGGCCCTGGTTTATGAGCGTTATCTAAGCTAAGCATTAGCATTGCTTAGCCCGTATGTGTCCCATATTCATACTAAAGATGGACATTTTAGCGTCAAAACTTTCAAAAATCCTGTGTCAGCTGAGCCTCCCAGGACACTGTGTAAATTATCTCCATTTTGAGACCTAATTAAATATGTATGTTGAAAGCATTTTTCCAAACAAGTATTTAGATTCTGAAATCAATCATCATCGTTCAAGTGTGCGAAAATGGCCAAAATTATGTCTTGCCTGATCATCTGAGCATTACGTTTCTGTCATTTATTAAATCCCCACACTTGCTCCTTATTTGTAAATGCGTAAGTTTCTTTAGGGGAACAATAACATTGCTCAATTTTTGTTCCCCTGGATCCAGGACGTGGACACTGAAATATATTGCCACATTCCCTACAAAAGAGGAAAAAGAAAATCCAGCAAACATTTTTTACTGCCTTTAAAGAAACATTTCTTTAAAGTTAAATTACATTTAATGCTTTTTCAAGGCAAAGTCAAAAGGCCGAGGTTTTACATGGATTGCCGGCATTGGTCTTGGGCTTTTGCAGAGCTTAGGCAGGCAGATAGTAGGAGTGGGTGTGAAGAGTAGTGGGTCTAGGCTATCAAGCCAGTTGTGCGCTGTTCATCGCTAGGGGACGCGCTTCTTGGTTTACCAGGTGCACAGTGTACAAGGCCCTGTACGGTGGCCCTCCAGCACCATTACCCTGACCTCCTTCTGGCTTGGCCCTTGCAGGAGCAGGGTTGTTATGTGGGATCAAATCTGTGCTGCATAATCAGATCTCATGTGATTCTCTTTTAAAACCCTGTTTCAATATGTAAGAGCAGAGGACAGATCAGATTATCTTTTAGTATAGAGATTAGTAACAGTCTCCACTATATAAGGAGAGAAGCAACAGAGTTAAGTTCTAATAAACATGGAGTCTTGACTGTAATGGAAAGAGAGTTACTATAGTTTCTAGTCCTCCCCTTTCATATATCTATTTGAGAAAGGATGGAGAAGAAAGCAGTAGCATTTGCACTGAAATAATCTGTGTTGGAAAAGTACTCTGATTCGAAGTGATCATTTTGACACCTAGAAACCAAGAGTTTCAGTGGCTTTAAAGTAGTTATTTTTTGAATGATGCTGCTAAACAGTAGAAAAAAAATCCACTGCGCTTCATCACATTTGTGGTTATATCAGGTTTGCTCTACAACGTTAGAGTGAGAGAAACCTCATCTGGAGAAAAAATGTGAGTAGTTAGAATTGTTTGCCATGCTTTATCGTGTAGGATTCAAATTAGAAATACTAGTGTTTTCACAGCAAGTTAAATTGTGCCAAATGTTCCAAATTATGTTCCTATCTTCAAGGACTGAAAATAGAAAGAAGTCATTATTAGTGGAAAGTAAGTTACTATATTAATTTACATATTAGTCTATATTTATGCCAGACAAACTTCCCCCACGTTTGTGTGTGTGTGTAACTTGTTTTATACTTAGTTCAGTTACCATTCTAACAAATTTGGATCTAAAAAAATTAAATAGAAAACAGTGAAAGTTATATTTGTGTTATTACAGTTTTAGATTTTTTTCAACCTGACATCTTTGTTTTCTTTTTTTGGTGAGTGAACATCAGAAACAGAAAAGACAAATAAGGAAACTGATTTTGAATCAGGAAATTTTGAATGATTAATTGATTTTTCAACACAAGCCAATAGATTGTATAAGGTACAAACATGACATAACTTAAAGTAAAATCCAGGCCTTACATAGCTAAATGAAAAGTACTCTTTCAAAGTACTGTAATTATCTCGAGAAGCAATAAGGTGGTTGTTCCTCAAAGAAGTTTTGGGTCTTTCACCTCTAGAGTATCACGTTTTCCTGACCAGCTCTTCTTTTCTCAGTTTTAAGTTTTGGGCTTCTGACAACATTTTATTTGAACCAAGGGCTGGCACCACAGAGCAGTAAGAGAGTTTGAAAACCATTTCTGTTTGTTGTACAATCCTGAAAACATCTTTGTATTAAAAAATTTTATTTTCGAATAAGTTTATGTACACCTATTAATAAACCTTCAAACAATAGAGAAATGTTAAACAATAAAAGTAGGGACATCCCTGGTGGTCCAGGGGGTAAGACTCCGAGCTCTCAATGCAGGGGTCCCGGGTTCGATCCCTGGTCGGGGAGGTAGATCCTGCATGCATGTTGCAACAGTCCGCACACCGCAACTAAAGATCCTGCATGCCGCAACTAAGACCCGGGGCAACATACATACATAGATACATATATGCATACATACATACATACATAAAGGCAACAGTGAAATGCATAGCAGCTCCACTCCCCAGATAGCCACTGTTGTTGACAGTGCAATGTATGCCCTTGAACATCCTGTTTATTGGATGCACAGGCAACCTTTGGCTGGGGGTTGGATGAGAAGCATGGGGGCAGGGGCCCACCTTGGTGCAGTACAGGTCTGAGAGGACCCTTTCCTATTTCTACACAGGCCTCTTCCTCTTGATAGAGCAGTGGGAAGGCAAGAGACCTTCTCACACAACCTCACTTTAGAAGGTAGGATTGGAGTAAACGCCAAAAAAATGCAATTCCTTATTCCTCTGTTGGTTTGTGTTCCTTCTGCAAGACTCTTTACATCAAGCAGACCTGTATGTAGTTACTTTTCAGTTTTTAAATCAAGAACTTTTTTAGATTAACATTTAGGGGAAACCAGAGGACTAAAGGGAATAACTTTAAAAAATACTGTGTTCTTGAATTAATCTCTTCATGGCTTATTTCTCTATATCAGTGGTTCTTAAAGTGTGATCCTTAGTCTGACAATCTGTGGCATCTTAGAACTTGTTGGAAATGCAAATTTTCAGGCCTCACCTAGGTCTGCTGAATTGGAAACTCTGGACGTGAAGCCCAGCATCTGTATTTTAACAAGTCCTCCAGGTGATACTGGTGCAGGATAAGGTTTGGGAACTACTGTGCTATATAAAGGCAAAGATTTAAAATTCTTTTTAACATGGTATTTCCCCACTCATTCTCCATTCACTTTTACCCCAACCTAGAAATAATGCAGTTATTGAGACATAACATCGTTTAAAAGTTCTGTGCTCTTTTATGTCTCTGCTGTTTTTCTGTCTTGAGTGTCATTGTCCACTGCTGCTCGCATAGCAAATCTCTAATCATTTTTTAAAACTCTATTCCAGTGTAACTCACTGGAATGCCTCCCCTGACCCATAGATCCAGGTGGTCTTGACTCGTGCTTTTTGGAGCCCTGTGAGTACCTTGTTCACAGCACTTCACATTTGATTGCAGGGTTGGTTTACATGTCTCTCTCTTTTCCACATTATTGGGCATTCCTTGAGGAAAGAGATGCATCACTGACTTCTTTCTATCCCTGATACCTACTGGAATTTGTGGCATGTGCAGATGCTCAATACATATATGTTAGGTGTGAAAACCAATAAAATAGTAGCTTCTCCAAGCTTGAGAATTACTGTAGGGCAAACTGGTATTACAAGGAAGCTAAAGTGGCTGGGTGTGAGTTCCACTGGTTGTTAGACAGCTATGTAATTTCTCTGATACTGTTTCCTACTATGTAAAGTTGGCGTAATTCCCACCTCACAGTTTTTTGTAGAGTTCCTGGCACACAGTTAGCTCTGAAAAATGGTAGCTAATAATAATATAATTAGTACCTTTTTGTGCATTTCAGTATTTTTAAGACTTTTATTATCCTACCTCAGAGTCATACTATATATAAATTTCCACTTATCTTTCAAAGTTATTTTACTCATCAGAACCAAAAAGCAGATAAATGTGATTGAATCAAACTATTTAATATTTTGTGGAGGAGAAGGTAAGAAAAATGAATCAAATATACTGGCGGCAAAAATTTTTAATCAGTGTACACTTATGATGTAAAGAAGGTTGCTATGTGGTAAATTTGCATAACTATACTTTTTAAAAAACAAGCAACAATATATGTCTATTTTTCAAACTCCACTTATCAGACTACTACAAAAATTATTGACTCTGCCATGATTCCCAGGAATTTATTTTGTATTTTTTTACATTCACTTATAATGTGCTCTCTTATAAATCTTTGATCCTTATTTAGATCAAAACCAGATTCATATGCTCTTTAAATGGGTTAAGGGTTCAAAAAATTGTACCCATCATATATTACGCGATTCTAGTATTTATATATATTTAGTAGAAAAAATATAGAGCCTTTCCACTGAATCGTTTGCCTCAAATTATATAACATGTATGAACAGTCCAGTACACTGCACCAATATACATGTCTTGTTTCTAAGAGAACTGATCCATAAAAGAATAAATGACAACAGACATAGAAAACAAATTTATGGTTACCAAAGGGGGAAGGAAGGTGAGGAGGGATAAATTAGGAATATGGGATTAACAGATACACACCACTATTTATAAAATCGATAAGCAACAAGGATTTACTATATGGCACAGGGAACTATACTCAATATCTTGTAATAACCTATAATGGAAAATAATCTGAAAAAAATATAACTGAATCACTTTGCTGTATACCGGAAACTAACACAATATTGTAAATCAATTATACTTCAAAAAAAAAAAGTGGCAAGATTGTACCACTGTTGGCTCACTGTTAGCAGGTGGGGCTGTGGCAGCTTAGATGGGTAGAGTTGAGGTTAGACATCCAAATAGCTGGTCATTTTAGAGATAAGGGCCTGGGGTCCAGAGAAACCACATGGTCTGAGTGTGGTCTCACATCAAGTCATGGCTGGAACCAGAATCCAAATCTCTGTGGAGTCCTATTCTCTTGGCGTGATGTTTTGAGGCAGTCATATTAACAAAGCCATTGTGTAGGAGCCACTTTGATAAACCATTTGATACTAGGGACTTATGTGGCCTGAAAAAAATAATATGAAGCTGTCCTGTTTGGTTTCTTTTTTTTTTTTTTTTTTTTTTTTTGCGGTACACAGGCCTCTCACTGTTGTGGCCTCTCCCATTGCGGAGCGCAGGCTCAGCGGCCATGGCTCACGGGCCCAGCCGCTCCGCGGCATGTGGGATCTTCCCAGACCGTTGCACGAACCCGCGTCCCTTGCATCGGCAGGCAGACTCCCAACCATTGTGCCACCAGGGAAGCCCCTTTTTGTTTGTTTTAAATCAAGTGATCAGTTGCCTCATTCTTGAACTTTTACCCCATCTTCAGTTCTGAGAGTTAGGTTCTGATGGGCTGGGAGTTAGGAATGAGGTAAAGATCAGAGCATGGATCAGGGGTTTGATAGGGTCAGGAGTATCTTTCTGTTCATTATTTCCTAATAGGCACAGCTCTTTTGACCTGGCCTCGTCAAAGCAGCTGCTTTGAAACATCCCATTCAAAATGTCCCTTCGTACAAAGTGTAAGGATCTCAGTGTTCTACTTCATTGAGGGCTCTTTGTATCAGCTCAGGTTTCCTCTCTGTATAGTATTAAAAGACCCATGACTTAAGCAAATTTTTATAACTGGATATAAATGTTTGAGTCTGGGCTGCCACTCTAGGGATTTGTCCTCTTGATTTAGGGTGCTATCAAGTATTCTCTGGGAGAAATAACCGTAAAAGATGATCCAGATTTTAAAACCTCTTAAATATGCCATATTTTGACTGGATATTCATTTTGGGGGGACGTTTAAGACAGAAGATTATAAAAAGAAAAAGGACAACAGTATTAATACAGAAACATTCTATTATTATTAGAGTACAATCTATCATTGCACAGAAGCCAATACAGGGTAGATCCAGCCTGGTTCCATTCAAGGAATTTTACTAACGTGGCATAGGGATTTTGATACAGCACAACAGATATGTGAAGGATACCATCATGGCAAGGGTTTAAAGGATATAATTTATTAAGTTATTTAGACATGAGTTATCTCAATAATGTCCTCTGTATATGACTATTTTCTCACTTGGGAGTTCTGTTGCATTCCTGGGTACTGCCAGGAGGCAAACCTGCTTGGCAGGTGAAACCAAGCACTGTCCGGCTGCTAGGCAGTGTGTCTCTGGTATATTCCATGTCTGAGTCTCTTTTCAAAGGTTGGCTAGAGAGAGTATCTGAGAAACAGCTTCAGAAGAGAGGGCTGATGACTCCCAAATAACTCTGGTGAAAGAATTGTGAACTTCATTGACTTTCTTTCTTCCTCTCTTTTTTGTCCTGTAAGTAAACTGTACCCATTCTTCCAGGTGAAATACTTTATCTGAGGTTAAGTGCAAACAAAATATCAAATGTAAAACTGCATCGGAGGAAAAATTGGGACCAGGACCACCAGAGCGCAGCCCTGCATGCTCACTGGTGTCATTTTGCCCATCAGGGCTGAGCTCCATTTCTACAGCCTTTGAGAGGATTATTTTCTCTGTGCCAGTTCTTGGTAAATACTCAGATTCTAAGGAAAATTCAGATTATCCTGGATGAACCACATACACTCAGAGGAGCTAATGACTAAAAAGTACTCCTTGCTCATTGCAAAGTATCCAAGTTACAGAAAGAGAAGTATTCCAGGGCTCCTAAAGTAAAATCCCTTTCAGGATTTAAAAGCCACAGATAACAGAATTCTAAAGCAGCAGATATTGTTGTACTGCTTCAAAAATAGCTATTTAAGTAATTCAGCTAAAGTTATTCCTAAAGAGGACAGCAGCAAACACCTGGAATGAAATAGAGATGGCATCTCAAAGTGAAATTAAATAATAAAAACACAAGTTAATCTTCAGCTTTTTTTCTTAGATCATAGTGCAGATGAATTTCAAAAAGCTGATTAAATCCAATGTAATTTAGGTGGGAAGGAAAACAATGTACCATGTTTGCAAATGATCCTCAGCAAAGGCTGAAAAGGAAAAGCAAGATGAAGGGGGAAAAAAAAAACTATGAATCAAATATATGTCCTTAAAAATTTTCCTTTATTAGTACTGGTCCATGTGTGAAAACACACACACACACACACACACACACACACACACACACACACACACACACACACACACACACACACACATCCCTGTCAGGCTACTTCTGGGCCAGCCCCAGATTTGTGAATCCAGCCTAACACAGGTTCAGGTCAGCAGCCCTGATGTGAAATGTCCCAGTCACATGGGTCTCTGAGATTCAAGACAGTTCTGGGTCAGCTATTTCAACTTTTGTCAACCAGAGCTATCTTTTTCCCCTACCGGAATAGAATCATATTTCTAAAAAATGCCTAGATTTGATCCTTTCTCTAGTGCATCTTCTACATTGTAATGAACTAGAGTCAGATCAGATTTTCTGAAGTTTGCTCAAGCTCGACTTGCTTCTCTGGGGTTCTGTGTATCCAGTAGTGCACAAGTTGGGTTGATCCCTTTTTCATAACACTTACCATATTCATTTCCTCTGCTACCTCCCAAGCTCACTCTGTAATCAATTCAGAGCGAGGCAGGTGTTGAAACAACTTCCGAGGTTCAGGCTCCTTCCTCCGAACTCTCTTGTACAGCTACCAGATTAGTATTCTTAACTACTGCTTTTTTTTTTTTTAAATAAATTTATTTATTTTTATTTTTGGCTGCGTTGGGTTTTCGTTGCTGCGTGCAGGCTTTCTCTAGTTGCGGCGAGTGGGGGCTACTCTTCATTGCGGTGCGTGGGCTTCTCATTGCAGTGGCTTCTCTTGTTAAGGAGCACGGGCTCTAGGCCCGTGGGCTTCAGTAGTTGTGGAATGCAGGCTCAGTAGTTGTGGCTCGCGGGCTCTAGAGCGCAGGCTCAGTAGTTGTGGCACATGGGCCCAGTTGCTCCACAGCACCTGGCATCTTCCCGGACCAGGGCTCGAACCCGTGTCCCCCGCACTGGCAGGCGATTCTTAACCACTGTGTCACCGGGGAAGCCCAACATACTGCTTTCTGACAGTTCATTCTCCAGCTCAGAAATCTTTATTAGCTTCCCATAAATAAACAGCCTCCTTAGCATAACTTTTTTTTTTTTTTTTTTTTTTTTTTGCGGTACGCGGGACCCCCACTGCTGCGGCCCCTCCCGTCGCGGAGCACAGGCTCCGGATGTGCAGGTCCAGCGGCCATGGCCCACGGGCCCAGCTGCTCCGCGGCATGCGGGATCCTCCTGGACTGGAGCACGAACCCGCGTCCCCCGCATTGGCAGGCGGACTGCCAACCATGGCACCACCAGGGATGCCCTTAGCCTAACATTTAATACCATGTGCTTCCAGCTAGCCTCTTCAGTCCTATTTCAAAATCCCCCATCGTGAATCCATCTCTTTCTATTGTGCTTCTATTTGTGGGTGCTCCTCAGTGCTTCCCTTGTTCAGAGATAGTTATTGAGCATCTGTGAGCTCTGTGGTTTCTAGGGGCTGTAAATACTGCTGGGAACAGGGCTGACAAACCCCCTGCTCTCATGGAGCTTATACTCTAATTCAGGGAGACAGATAATAAACAGATATGTAATATTTCAAATGTGAGAAGTTGTGACAAATATGGAAAGCGTGGTGAGTTATAGCACAGGCACCTTCCCTAGTTGGCTCTACAATTTATCTAGCAGTAATCACGAGCTGTCTTGATTTTCATGGTTTTCGTTTCCAGCATGTGGGTCTGAGCGTGTGTGGGCTTGCTTAGTTTCAACAGGCAGAGCTCTTGCTTCTGGACCACGAGGACAGTGTCTTTCACCTCTTTGTAGCTCCCAAACCATCTATCATCAGTACTTTCATATGGGAGGCAGCATGTGTAGTGATCAAGAGAGCACGCATTCCGGGTCAGATCACTTGTGTGCAGCTGTTGGCTTTACTGCTCACTGCCTCTGGAGTATGGCCTCTTTAACCTCTCTCTTCCTCAGTTTAGCTTTCTCTCAAATGAAGATGATGACGTTATCTTTTCATAAGGTTGTTGTGAACATTTAATAAAGTGCTCAGCATAAAGATTGGCATCTATGGGTGTGTATGTGTGCGTGTAAATATATATAATATATAATAGCACTCATTTGTTTACCAGTGTTATTTTTGTTTGATGAGGTTAACTTTAAATCCATATAAATATTTATACTTCTAAACAGAGAAATAACCCTTAGAGAAAATAGAATACTATGTTTCCTTACAGTCTACTTAATTACCAACCAGATGGAGGAACATGAGCCCATGGGCTCTGGCTTTGAACAGTCAGACCCTTCTAAGTGGGTTCTGTTGTGTTAACTGCTTCTCTTGTGTTCAATTTGACAGTACGAGAAAATTTTACATATAAATTAATTATTTCTGCAGCTAAACTCTGCTCTCTGAGTTTCAAACAAATAAGATATGGAAATAAGTTAGAATTAATTATGATCATACACGTTTTCTTGGACATTTTATTATACATGAATTAGTACCTAAATGTTACAGAGCAAATGTACTAATACATTTTCATAAGCAGTTAGCATGACTGCATAATGAGGCAGCCCTTGTTTAGTAAATATTAATGTCTTTGTTACTTGTTGAAATTTACATGGGCTTTTATAGGTGGTTACTTTAATAGTATATGTTTCCTGTTTGTTTATTGTTCAGACAAAAGATGCAGGAAGTTACTGTTATGACATGTTTATATTTTCATATGAATTTGAACTACACTATTAAAGGAATTGTTTTATGCTATGAATATACAGGATTTATATTTCCATAATACTTTGTGTATTGTAACCCTGAAAAAGGTTTTCTGTGAAAATATAGTCAAGGTTTCTATTTTGGCAAAATAAGGAAAAGATAGCCCACCCTTGCTTCAGCAGTGTGATGGTGAATTTAGTAGCAGGTGAGTTTAGGTGCTACCGTTGTTCACATGGTGTTAGACACTGCTGAGGGTTCAGTGGAACATGGAGCATGGTTTAGCTTTTGAGGTGGTTACACTCCTTGGGGATCAAGATATCTGCAAATTAAGGAACACTGTAAGTCAGATCACAATCAAAGGCCCAACTCTAAAGGTAATGGCAGCATCATCTGCTTTTAGCAGATCTGAGTATTCAGATCTGGGTTCAAATCTAGGTTCTGCTATTGGCTTATCATGTTCCTAGAAATCATTCCACTTCTGACCCTTAGAGGGTTCTTATTGTGTTAAAATAAGAATATCACATAACTCAGATTTTATGAGAGTAAATAAACCTAAACACGTAATTTAGTGCCTATCTTAAGCCCTTAATACTTATTTGCTAAATTAAAGATTAAAAAACATACTGTTTCTGCTTGACTTTAGGGATTCAAAAAGCTGTTCTAGTACCCAAGCTAGTGGTTTTCATCCCTGGCTATATATTATAATCACCTGGGAAGCTTTTTAAAAGTCCTGATGCTGGACCCCTACTGCAGACTGAGTCATATTTTATGAAAGCAAGGTGTGGATATAGGTGTTTTTTAAAAGCTCCTCAGCTGTTTCTGACTTTCAGCCAGTGTTGAGAAACATGGGTCTTAGTCATCTGAGAATCACATTAGTGTAGCTGTCTTACCTTACTTGGATATATTCTGAAATGCCCTTGAATGTATTCCCTCCTTCACATCATAGTGCCCCGGGCCATGCTGTGTGCTTTGTCACCTGAACTTTGAGTTGTCTCTCTTCTCTAGTCTCCATTCTACGAGTGTGTTTCTCTTTCAGTTAATCTGCTGAACAGCCAGCACAGGTACAGTTATCCTAGAAAACAAATCTGAACATGTTACCGTCCTCCTTAAACACCTTGCTTAACTCTGTGGCCTATCAAATGAAGTCCTAACTTCTATATGGTCATTGGCAGCCTGGATCGAACCCACCTCAGGACACCTGGGAAATTGTACTGTAACTTGTCAAGTCTGATAAATGCGGTCAGGTCAGAGGGGAGAAGCCCTCGTCGGAGGCAGATATTTGGGAGCCCATTCTCATCACAGTCGGACCGGCTCACAGACTTGGTGAGTTTATTGATCTCTGGAACTCAGTGACCTTCCCTGTTTGGGACAAAGAACACGAAGAAATAGGGTTAGAAATAAATGGAAGGAAGGAATGATGTTAGACATTTTCTTAGTCCATTTAGGCTGTTATGACAACATACCAGAGACCGGGTGCTTTAAACAACAGAAATTTATTTCTTACAGTTCTGGAGACTGGGAAGTCCAAGATCAAGGTGCCAGCTGATTCAGTGTCTGGTATGGACTGCTACCTGGTTCATAGATGTCTTTTTGCTGTGTCTTCCCATGGTGGAAGTGGGGTGTGAGCTCTCTGGGGTCTCTTTTAGAAGGGCACCAATCCCATTAGCCTTCATGACCCAGTCACTTCCCAAAGGCCTCACAGCCCAGTACTGTCACATTGGGGATTAGGTTTCAAAATATTAATTCTGGGGGGATGCAAACATTCAAGCTATAGCACATACTAAAAACATTAATGCTTTTGTGTGAAAAATGCTGGAATGGAGTGTCTGCTCAAAAGAATCTAAAAAAGAGTGGGTACATGTATATGTATAACTGACTCACTTTACTGTACACCTGAAACTAACACAACATTGTAAGTCAACTATACTCCAATAAAAATTTTAAAAACCTCATTAGAAATTCAGATCTCAACTCCCATGTCCATTCCTCAGGGAAACATCTCCTGAAGTCTTAGACAAAGACTGTCTGTCCTTCTGCTCTTACAAGCCCTGTACATCATCCCTCCACAACTGTTACCACCTGTGTAATGGCTTACCTGGATCTTTGTGATTATTTCCTTGTCTGTCTCCCAACCCCACTGCGAGCACATTGGGCACAGAGGACTTGACCAGCTTTCAGCGAGTGTCTGTGGGGCCAGGGCTGGCATGGGATAGGTGATGAATGTCCTGGTGGGTGACCGTCAGATTGGCAGGTGGAGAGAATGATCAAACAGTTGGCACTTATAGATGGCAGGGAAATATGAAATAGAGAAGGCTTGTGGGGAGGGGCAGTTTCCTCCTCCCCCGGGGGCTCCCCACTCCCTTTCAGGGTCTCTTTAGCACTCCGCTGGTTCTACTAAAACGGGCCCTGGGCGTCCAGATGTGTAGGCTCTGGCTCTCTTTCGAGCACATGGAGCTGTGGAGTTCGAGGGGGCCGTGCCACTTGTAGCTACCACCTGCATCTGTAAAATGAAAGGTTTGGTCCAACCTTTTCTTCACTATGGATCTGACTCCTTTTCCTGTATACTCTGAGCGCTCGGAAGGGTTTTGTCTGGTCTTGGGCTGTCTACTCTATAGCCATTCACTACATGTGGCTCTTGAGCGCTCGAATATGCCTTGGTTGAATTAGATGTGCTGTAAGATACACACCAGATTTTGAAGATTTAGAATAAAAAAATAAAACAATATAAAAGTCTTGTTTTTTATCTTGATTACATATTGAAATGATGCTATTATAAATATATTGAATTAAATAAGGTATAAGAGGGCTTCCCTGGTGGCGCAGTGGTTGAGAGTCCGCCTGCCGATGCAGGGCACGCGGGTTCGTGCCCCGGTCTGGGAAGATCCCACATGCCGCGGAGCGGCTGGGCCCGTGAGCCATGGCCGCTGAGCCTGCGCGTCCGGAGCCTGTGCTCCGCAACGGGAGAGGCCACAACAGTGAGAGGCCCGCGTACCGCAAAAAAAAAAAAAAAGGTATAAGATTAAAGTTAATTTCACCTGTCTTTATTTTTTCTAATGTAGCTTCTTAGAATTTTAAAGTTATGTGTGTGGCTCACATATTTCTAATGGTCAGCTCTGGTCTAGAAACTGTTTCTTACATAATAAAGAATGAGTTTACCTGCTTTTTAATTGCTCAAGCACGTATGAAAACGAGCATTTCCAAGCGGTATTAAATGACCAGTGTAGTCCTGTAGTCCAAGGTGCAATTTCTATTAGATGATTTGAAATATGAGAATAACTTTTGCAGACATTTCCTTCTGCTCTGTGAGCAGTCTCGTGGTAGGGACTAAAGATGGAGCATCTCCAGGCTGGCAGAAAGGGACATGTTCTACTCCACCATTGGATCTGTCATCCTGGCGTTGCCTGTCTGTTCCTGCACTCCATGTGATTTCAGCCTTTAAAGTAGGAATAGCCATGGGGGCAGCATGCAGGAAGCAGAGATCTCTGCGTGACTTTGAAAGTGAGCTGGGTTTGGAAAATATGTTAACTTTGACCCAGCTGAATGATTTGTAGGCAGCTTTGAAAATTCATTCTATTTTCCAAGTCCCTTAAGTCACATAGAGCTCTCCCAGTCTATTCCTGATCTCATAAACAACCTGTCCTCTGGCCTGATACTAGCACATAGGACACATCTGTTTAAAGTGAGTTGTGTGAAAGCCACAGTGGGTTCTTAGTGAGCTGGTAATAACACTGCTACCACCTCAAGTGCTGAGCTAGAGTCGTTACTATAATTGTACAGTGAGTAATCAGTGTTTACCTACAGGGCCCACAACTAGATTCCCTTTTGTAGTTGTGAAGATATTAAAAGCGCCACATGAATTTTGTAGATTGTATCTCTACTCTGTGTAAAGTCAGGGAATGATTTGCAAATATGATTACGTTTTCAAACTAAAGTATTTCTTTTTAGTTGCCTACAAAAAGTTGAATTCTTTATTGTGTACTAACTTCAACACATCCTTACAGACCAGTGTAAATTTAGGTGAAGTAGTATTTATGTTTGTTCTGATTTCTAACTGGAGAGTTGTGCTTCCAGACACCTAACTCTGCACTGATGAATTTCAGGTTTCATCTGCTTTGGTATTTGGACCCAGGGGATGGTTAGAACAGTGTGTAAGAAAAATTGTAACTTCTTTTTACTTGGTGTGAGAAAATTAGCATTGCTGGTACCAGTTTGCTTTTTCCCTGCCTGCTCTTTAGTCTGAAAGTGTGCATTTTGAAACCACCTCTGTGAATTTTAGTAAAAAGACTTTTTTGATCTGCTAGAATTTACATGTATGGAGTAAATTCTAGAGTCTGTCTGGGGCACAGCAGGCAAGGTGGTTGTATGGGGCTGAACAGCAGATGTGGGGAGAGTTGGTGGCAGGGGAAGCCTGGAAGGGGGTGGGGAGCAGATCCAATCAATTGAAGGCTCTGAGTGTCCTGCTAAATAATCTGATCTCTGCACGAGGGCTAACATTTAAGAATTTTAAGGTGGGCAGAGTGGTGATGGTGGTGTGACTAGATTGACAGTTTTGAAATGTCATACAGCCTCTATGGTAGCCACGTAGAAGATGAAGGAAGTGAAATTGAAGGCATGGAGATGAATTGGAAGGCTTTTCCAGTGACTGAGGCAAGAGATAGAGAGGACCTGGACTAAAGGCAGAAGCACAGGAAGAGAGAAGGAGTTGGATCTGAGAGACATTTAAAAGGGAGAATTGGTAGGATGGGGTATGAAGGAGAAGTGCCTGTCTAGAAAGTTTCCTGGCTTCCTGGGCAGGTGAGGGAGAGGAGAGAGACTGTGGGCTCATTGGCAATAGGGAGCAGAAACAGGTTTGAAGGAAATATGCTCTATTTTGGGTCTTCAGGGGCCGAGTGTGGAGGCCGAGAAAGCAGAGACAGCAAGACCTCGATGGTGTTGAAGTGCCTCATGAGACAAGTGCTGGTCTGTTTGGTTTAGAAAAGCTTTGCTTAATGACCTCTCTCTTAGAACCTGAAAACTATTCACCGTCAACCAAATAAGGAAAATATTATTCAGGAAATGGCAACTACAAAGAGCTTCTCAGAGAGTAAGGGGCAAGTGTTCTCACTGGAGCATGCGATGAGGGAGGAGGTGAAGCCAGAGCATGGTGGTTCTCACCCATCAGACCTCTTATAACCTGCAGAGAGTCTGGGAAGTTCCCTGTTGCCCTTCAAGATGCAGCCCAGGGTCACCTCTTCTAAAGACCCTTTTGAGCCTCTCTGTCCTTCAGGCTGAGGGTCACAGCTGGCCTTGCTCACTCCTCTGGGCTATGGATGCACTTTGTAGTACTAGGTCTGTGTTTCCACTATCCACCCTTGTGGTCTTTCCCAACAGATGGTGGGTTTTTGAGAGTAGGAATTATATAGTCTCCATTTTGCTATCCTCAGTATAACAAAATGGAGTTTATCAGGTGTATCTAGCCCATAGTAAGTGTTCCACAGATGTTCCCTGAGTAAATGCAGGAGATTCATGGGCAGGATGGTGAGTTAGAAAAAGCAGTAGCCTGGGTAGAAGAGAAGGGACCTGGATTCTGGTACCAATTCTGTTGCTCTCGGTTCTTTGGCCTTGGACAAGCTAGTTAATTTTTCTGGGCCTTGGTTTTATTCTAGGCAAAGAAGGAGATGGAATGAGAATCTAGGAAATCCATGAATGGTCTTCAAGAGGTCCCTGGATTTCTTGAGATAAAATGCAGAATTATGTATACTTATATGTCTATGTGTATCTGTGTATTAGTATATACAGTCTTTATTTTCCCTCCCTCTGAGGAAAGGACCAAGAACTTTCATCAGCCTCTCAAAGAATCACTTGAATAAAATGTGGGGATGGCTCTAGAATTTCTGTAGAGGATGGAGTTGGGAGGGATTGTCATATGGTTGGGGGTGGGGATTCAGCTAAAGGACTTGTCCTGAAATTGTGGTTAAATGACAGACACACTCTAGTTACATAGATTTTTATATTTATTTGAGGCAGTGAGGTGTGGAGGGGATGGGGACTGTGGGGCGATGTGTGCTGAAGCTTCTCTGAGCCCGTCTCTTTGTACTGTCTGTTCTTAGAGCTCTTTTATGAGCTGGATGTGATTCTGGCCGTTATTAGTGTTATATCTTCACGAGCAGACTAGGCATGGAACATTTGTTTGTTTTTTACTAAAATTCACTGTAGCAAGGTCAAATGCAATTGTTTTTAGCCTGTTAGACATAATTTGGTATGAGAGGAGTTTATTTTTTTATTTGATTATTTTGATTAAACATTAATTACATGGAAGCAGGAAATGAATACTAAATAAAAGAAAAACATTTACTGTCAACAGTCCTCATTTTTAAAAAGCATAGTGTTACAACTAGACAAGCTTAGCAACTGTCAGCAACTATTAACAAACGCTAGCCATCAAGTACTCGAATGTACAACATAATTTATTAAATGTATTCCCAGCCATTAGAAAGCTTTCCTTTGTATCCTATGATAACTTGAGGTAGACATCACATGTTATTTTCTGAAGTGCTTTGCAAAGACCAAATCTTACTTTACCAATGATGATGGTGGCAACAGTGGCATTAGGAAATAGCAGTAGAAGTACAGGACATTCTTCTGTGGTTACCCAGCTAGTGAGAGGTAAAGCTGGGATGTGAATCCAGAAAATTTGAGTCTTAAGCCTGCATCTTAACCAGCCTAGTATATGACTTTCCTAAAGAGAGGTTCTTTATCTCTATAGAGCTTTACTTTTGAAGCCTCAGAATAATACATACAGAATAATTCTTACATTTATGATCAGTATCAAGGTCTGCACAAACTGTAATTCGGACCACTTAAACCCATATAGATACTCTACTCTTCTGAACAATGCAAATGAGTTTCCCATAGTTCATAATCTTCTTGATACAGAAGTAATGTTTTATTCATCTTATCTAGTTGTACTGCTTTGCTTTACCCACAGAAGACGTGCTAGGGATGTTTTTCAACAGCCTTCTACAGTATGCAAAGCAACAACCAGCTATTTTAGGAAAGATGTAAACATGTTGCTAGAAATGGCACTAAGCTGCAGTGTATCCTAATGGGGTAATTTGCTGTGTGAGATTAGAACTGCAAAGGAAATTAAGATAATGAGTTCTGTTGATTTCCTAGGAGAAAGTGAGATATATTGTTAGCCTGAAACTCACCATCTGGTTGGATGTAGGGTTAGGCTTCATTGGCAGAGAATCAGATGCCGGCGTAATACCAGGTCTCTGGGTTGCTTCTGGTTGCGCTCAGTCTAGTCTACAGGCCTATCCTGTCTGAATTACTCAGCCCAGCACCCCCAGGCCCACACTTCCAATTACGTCCTCTGGGGTTTGGGTTTTTCCTCCATGAACCCGCAGGGCACTTGCTCTGAGCCTGTAGGAACCATGATGCAGCATCCCTGCCCATAGCTTCAGCTGCTAGATGGTAGCTTCGTGCTGTGGTGCTGCAATGCTGCAGACCGTTCTTGAACTGCCAAGCTTGTCAGGTGCTTGGGGCTCAAGCTTGAAGCCACCTGATTGCCCTTTTTTAACCTATCTTCCTGGAAGAAGCACTTCCCCAGGAACTCCTATTGAATCCAGAGCCCTGTTCAGGAATCTTTATAGCCTTCCAGTTGGCTCAGGGAGAAAGTTAAGAGAGAAAACTTCAGAGCAGAGAGCTCAAGGAGGTAAAGCCATAATTAATTAGTACTTCTTGGCAGACCTGTGTGCTGGTCCCCATGGTTCCTTGAGTTCTTCGCTATGTCCATGGCTTCCTTAACTCAAGACCTTGGAAGGAGCTATGGCAAACTGCTTCTGCACGGTTGACTTGCTTTTCTCACAAACTACAATATCAACAGCACTAGTGTGCCAGATAAGCAGAGGTGAGAATTAGCCAGAAGGTCTCATGAAGAGAAGAGTTAAAATGGGTAGCTTTATCAGTGTACGGTGTTGCCATTCAGTTTTGGCAAACTGTTTTTCTTTCATGGCTTTTAAACTGACTAATGGGGATGGAAAAAATAAAGAGCCCAAACTAAATAAAAATTATCATTAGGGGGAAAATTTTGATGGGGAGGGGCATGCCACTGTGTACATTGTCTCTAGGTTTCAGGAGATAAGCAACTCTTTCTCATACTTAATATTTAATTTTCATAATGGGTTTCTTCAGTTACTCATTCATTCCTCACTTGTGGCAGGCTAAGCTCTTTACATATCTTTACACATATTATCCCTAATCCTCACAACAATTTTGCAGGGTAAGTAGTAGTCATTCATTTGTTTGAGCAACAAATATTTTTGTGTTAAGTGGTTGTTTGGAGGCTGGCTGTGAGTGCAGTGATGGGAATAGAACAGTGAAGAAGCAGTTTCCCTGCCCTTAAGGTATTTTCCATTGTTGGATGGGAAAGACAGACAAACAGGTCATTAGAATGCCTTGTTGTATTCTTACACACTCTTCGGGGGTAATGCGAGTTTGTGCATATTTATTGAAGAGCAGTGGTTATACCTAGTCAGCCCATCTAGGAATCCTTCCTATAGAAATACCTGCACACAATTGAAAAGGTATTTGGCAAGGATGGTAATTGCAGCATTGTTGTAGCAAAATGTTGAAAAAGTTCACTGGCAGGGGAAGCGTTAAATCATTATGTTATATACAGACACTGGAATGTGATACAACATTCAAACGAATAAATGAATGAATGAATTCATTAAAATGAATAAAGATCTGTATGTGTTGACACCACTATATGTGATATGTTGGTAAATGACAAAAGCACGTTGGTAGAGAAATCTGTATAACAGAAACACATTACCTAAAATAATAATCATAAAGAAAAAGAAAAAAACAATTCTGCAAGAGTCACACCAAGATTCTTAGCTCTGGTCTCCTTTAGGCAGAAGGTGAGAGAGGGGTGTGTGGGGGGGGCGGGCAACTTTTATGTATTTCTGCATTATTTCAATTGACAAGATAAACACGAGTCCTTTTGAAATATTTTAAACAGCAGATAAATTTTGAATAAGGGGATAGGTGCTAGCGCAGAGTTATGTCCAGGGTCCTGTAGGGACAGAAAGAACCCAGACTGGAGGAGGGAGATGGTCAGAGAAGGCTCTGGGTGGGGACCAACCTGGCTGAGACAAGGATGAATGTAGTCAGGCGTTTGGAGGGAACCGAGGACGAGGGTTTCCTGCTCGGGAGCATCCCGGAGCACTGTGGCCCCTCTACGCTGTAACAGCCGGCCCAGGTGGTCCCGGGTTCTTCCTCCTTCCTCAGCCTCCACGGTGTGTCAGCCGCTGTTCCTAAATACTTCGCATATTTCCACCTCTTCTCTAGCTCTCCTGTAGACCTCTCATTTCTCACCTGGATGATTGAGAACCCCCCCACCCCCAGTGGGTCTCCTGGTCCCTATCTGTATCCCATGTCCTCCTACCCCGGTCTGTCCTTCACTTTGCTGAGTGATCTTCTAAAAATGCAGTTTTGACCCTGCTATCTTCCTTAAACTTGTCAATGACCCTTCATAGATTCTGGGATCTAGCCCACCCCTCCAAAGCAGACACACAGAAGCCCTGCTCACCTCTCCCACCTTCCTCGCACGGTAACTCTTATTCTTGTTATCTGGAATTTTTTCATTTCTTTGCAAATGCCATTCTTCTTATCAAACAAGGGGTGGATGTAGGTAGAGAAAGAAAATCCATGATGTGGATTTAGTAGTTGGTTTTCAGCCTATTAACCTGCAAATATTCTAACTTGTTACCCCCCTTTCTGGGAGTAAATGTCCATATGTCATGTTATTTGAGGCAACAATTTAGAAATTAAGACATTTCAAGGCAAATAGTCTTCTTACCACCCTTGGGGCTATTTTCTTTTGTAAATATACTTGAAGGATGTTTCTAACAGCAGGTCATTCTCCACACAGAGGACTTCAGAATCTGGCATTAATTTGTGTACTTGTCTATTCCAAATCCGGATACACTCCACCTTTATATAGAATACACACTGTTCTAAAAACACTACATTGACCAAACAGTCCTTATTTGCTTTGGCTAAACTTGAGTTAATGGATGGACTTGATGTACAATAAGATAGATACAAAACTGAGTGATAGTCCCCTGGGAGATTCACTTTAAGACATGCTACCTATTATCCTTCAGTCCCATCCACTGAACTTTTATCTTTATGTTATTTTTCTATCACTGAATAGACTAGATAATCCTTTTAAGTAAATAACAGTTGGTTTCAGCATGTTAATTTTCAGAAATGTTTGTACTTACATTCAATGCAGGAGTGAAGTGATAGACTATTGTCTCGCTCCCTCTGGTGGACAATTGTATTAAAAAAAATCAAACTACATATAGTCTTGTGTGGCGGGGACAGGTTGTGACTAGTTCTGGTGTTTTAACATTTGTGTTAAATAATAGCAGTAGTAAAACACATAGCGGTACTAATGCTGTTGCTGTTTCTCTTGTTATTGAGTAGTGACACTGCTGTGAAAAAACGAATTAGAAGCCGACTTCACCCCATAACTTTAGAACAGTGCTACATCAGGATAAGTCTCATGCTAAAATTCAACAATGTAGTTAATTCAGCAGTCTAAATATTACTCCACAGATTATCCTGGAATCCTCCAATAGCTAGACTTTTCACTCAATAATGCATATTTTAGAAACTTAGCAGATGATTATTTTTATCTTGAATCAGTTTATTTTGATAAATTTATTATTTCGTTCATGATCTCCTGAATTTACAGACTCACTGAAGTTGCTTTATCTTTCTTATGGATATTAATCGATATCAAGTGTTGCCTAGGTGGTTGTTTTTTGCTCTTCAGCAAGGTTAAACCAGAAAGAAATTGCATAAAGGCCTTCGATTAGATTAAATGTCATTTGTATATAATGATTATTTTATTTTATTTATTAATAACAGTTCACATTTGTTGAGTTAAGCATTTGATGGGCATTGTGTCATTTAATTTTTCAGTAACTCTGTGAGGCAGGTAGGTAATTGTTATTATCCACATTTTATCGAGGCTGGTGAAGGTGGGCCTAGCTCATCCGGGTGTTCTCAGTTCAGAGTTTGTAACCACAACAATATACTGCCTCCTGAAGTTAGGTGATAAATAAGTATATGTGTGGCTAATACCCTTATGCGACTCCTAGTACTGGAAACATTTCCATCTTTGAACTGGGGAATTCAAAGACTACCTCAACCTAGAGATAGATTTTTACCTTTTCTCTTTCTGTTTTCTCATTGTGAATAGGCCTTGTAGTAGAACGTATTTACGTTTTGTTTAGATACTTAAGACAAATTATATCTATTATCATAGAAACAGGTTTCATGAGAAAAACACATTTTAGCTCATTAGCTTCCTCAGTAAGTCTTTGAAAGAGATGCTGTTAGGTGTAAACGTGGGAAGGAAGGGTACAGTTGCTATGTACTAACGCTAAAGCTCTAGCAGGGCACATCGAGGGTTAGGTACTGAAGACCTTTATGAAGAATTTTTGAAACAGATACAGATAATTAAGGGTAATTTAGGAAATTCCTTTTCTGAAAATATTCAGAATTAGAATAAGGTAATTTTCTTGAAGTTGGCAATTATAAAGAATAGCTACCATATAAATGCTTTACATGTATTATCTTTTTAATTCTCATAATAAGATAGTGATTGTTAATAACCTAACTTAATTATTATAGGCAGTAGCCAGAAGAGAAAGCTGAGACCCAGAGAAATTAAGTAGTTTGTACACGGATATACAGCTAATAAATGGTGAAGTCGGGATCAGAACTCACATGACGTGGTCTGGCTGGAGAGCCCACCCTCTGAACCACTTTGCTATACAGCAGTGCTGTCCAATAGAACTTTTTGTGATAACGGAAGTGTTTGATGTCTGTGTCGTCCAATGCAGTAGCCACTAGGCGCATGGGCTACTGAGCACATGTAACGTGGCTAGTCCAACTAAGGAACCTGATTTTTTGTTTTTAAGATTTTAATTAATTTAAATTTAAATAGCCTCTGTGTGGTTAGTGTCTACTGTTTTGGACAGAGCGGCGTTACAGGGTCTTTCAGATCATGTAGTAAGGGAGACATGAGAACTTTAGAATTACCCTGTCTAACTCCTTGTTTTTACTGATCAAGAAACTGCAAACCACATGGTTAGTAATCTGCTTAGAGCCATAAAATTAAGGAAAGGGACAAAATTATAAGTAGAGTCAATATTAAGGGAAGGGACAAAATTATAAGTAGGTGTTTATACTTCTCAGTTACAACTCTTCCCTTTCTGCACTTTGGTGACACCTGCAAACTTAAGTTTCCGCTGCTATTGTTAATATTAGATTGTAAAACTACTGTTTTTGAAAAAAAATATTTTTTTCTGAAATACACGTCCAGTGAGCCTTTTCCTCTTTTCTCAGGTTATAGAAGCATTATCGCGACTCTCTCGCACACCTGTAGCGCTGGCCACAGGAATCAGGTAAGCTAGCTTCTCTGTGGTTCGTACGTCCCGTTCAGTTCAATGAAGTGATTGTTTATTGAATGGCTACTATGTGTAAAGCACTTTGCATCCAGGGACCACATCTCATTCATGAAGAGTGGCCGGGTATATAAGTGCTCAATAAACATTTGAAATTTATCGGGCAAGTAAGAACTTATTCGTAGCGTTGAATAAGACACATTAGCTAAACATCGTCCTCAACTCACTGGTGACTGTCACTGATACAGTTCTTTCTTTTAACTTCCTCTGACATTCCTATGCAGGTGGTTCATTAAGACAAACACAAATGCTTAATTAAATAGATATTTTAAAAAAAGATATTGCAGTACATTTATATCTTGTAGGCCATAACAATAAGTCACAACTTCTAGGCGTTTAAGAAATAATCCGACAAGTATAAAATAATATATATTCAAGAAGGTGTATTGAAAGTTTGGAACTAAGTGAAAAACTTGGAAGGACTGTTGATCCTTGAAAAACGTGGGAATTAGGAGCACCAACCATCCACATAGTTGAAAATTTAAGTGTAACTTATATTCGGCCCTTTGCATCCTCAGTTCCTCTGCACCCGTGGTTCCAACCAACTGTGGATCGTGTAGTATTGTAGTATTTACTCTTGAAAAAAATCCATTTATAAGTGGACGTGTGCAGTTCAAACCTTGTTGTTCAAGGGTCCACTGTAAATTGGTTAAATTATACCTTCTCCATGCAGTGAAGCATTATGCAGTCAGTTAAGTATGGAAAGGTAGATGTGTTATGCTGTGTCAGGCCTTTTCTGTTTAAAATACTGCATATTCAAGTTAGGTCAGTCAGAAAGTTGTATTATTAGGAATGTTAGAAATACAGAAAAACAGTTTCAGTAGCCACACAGCCAGGCCACATGGAAATGGAATGGATCTCATTTTTTACCTGATTTCCTCAGGGCTCCATAATTCAGCCTCCAGCCGTTATGGGGCTCTGTGACCCTGGGTCTCTTCTTCTGTTGCTTCCATTTTTCTGTTCACATTCAGATTCAAACAGAGATGATCCAAGCATGACAGCCCAGTCCCTGGGTACAAAGCACAGTGACCTTGGGGAAGACACCCACAGACCCTTCCTCAGAAATGGGCCATGAGTTTGGCAGCTTTCTACAGTAGTCTGTAGGCTGGATAAAGTTTCCATACCTTGTCATTTTCTCTTCAATACGTGATTATCTTTCCATGTCAACATATATTTTGTTATATGCAAACAGCACATTTTGAAATAGCATGATTCTATTCTTGTATTTATATATTGTTGATTCTGAAACTATATATAGAAGAGTTTCTTCCTGGTTATTTTACTTATAATTTCAATTTTTTACTACAATAGACTTGTATATAAGAGTATAATAAAATGTGTCAAAATTTATTTAAAAAAGGATTTTGAAACTGGCATTTCTCACACATTTTAATTTATTTGAAAAATATATGTTCCTCAGATGTGTTAAGTACTAAGTTAATACATAAACGGATGTGAAAATGTTTTCACTATACTAAATATAATTATTTAGTAATTACCTAGTGCTTATTTTTTATTTTGATGGATCCTCTTGTTTTTATGCAACATATGACATGCTGACTTCATGTAAAAAAGGGTAAAACTTTTGGCACTATAGTATCATCACTGTGATTTTGTTAGACATAAATTTAAGGCATTATGTTGGTGTTATGAATAAAGTTCATAGTACGAAGCAAACAAGGGAAGCCAATGGCTAGGAATAGGGTAGAAACTAAAGTGATTTTCTTTGAGCAGGGGACAAAGCAAATGTACTCTTTTTGAGGCCTGTTTGTTTGTCCAATAGATGAAAAATAAAAAATACAACTCACACAACTTACGGTCTGAGTAGAAAAGTATATCAGAGTCAGTGATCATATATAAAGGGCATGGCATTTTTGTTTTCTAATTCTCATCTATACTAGTGAATTGAGTCATGCTAGAATGGTTGTTACCTAATTACCAAGTTATTTGTCAGATCAGATTCTGTAAGTGCAAAGAATCTGAATGGTGCTAAAGGCAAGGACCCACTCTGAGCTGGGGAGCTGCGGTGGGCGCTGACGTGAGCCTGCAGGTGTGTGGCTGGTGGGAGGTCAGATGAGCACCTCAGCACGTCCACGACTGCTCACATGACTGTGGTGACCAGCCGTGATTGCTACAGGTGATTTGAGGTAGCAGGTGCCACGCCTCCCTGGGGGACCCTGACACAGCCACAGGCAGGCCCTTTGGGAGAAGCCCCAGAAGTCGTGTTAAACATGGTGACTGATCTGACCACTTTGGCAGCAGCTGAGCGTATGTGTTTCGTGAGAGGTAAACGTCCAGCCTAGTTGTTGCCTATTCACTCTTTTTTTTTTTTCCCTCCCTCCTAGGCCCTTCCCGACAGAAGAAAGCGTTAATGATGACGACATCTACAAAAGCCTGCCTGATTTAATAGAGTATGTTGAGCATTTTCAACAAAAGTACACCACTGCCAATTTTTGCATCCTTTGTGGATTTTAACCGTGGGTGTTAAAATAGCTCTCTGAAGGGGAACCGTGGCTTAGTGATTAAGACATGTGAGAATTAACCTCAGACTCCTGATGGAAAGCTTCATGAGAAAATGTACTTCAACTGGCTTTTAATTCCTCTTGTGTGCCTTGCATTGTGCAAGTCTCTATGGAGAGTAAAGAAACAGACAGCAATGAAGTAACATTTGGAAGTTTCTCAAAGGCATAGTAAAGGTAGTAGATAAACCTGGAATCAGACAGTTAACGAGAGGAGTATTAATAGAATCTACCACTGGACCTGTAGGACAGATAGCGCTTGCTGTGTAAGTTCAAGGACGAATGAGATCAGTGTGGGTGGGAGTTATTCAGGGATGTTTCATCAGATGGTGTTGATTCTGAAGAGAGGATCCTTTGGGGCTGTATCGTCTTAATAGTTGGGAGAGGCTAAAGGTCTTTGCAGCTGGTTATCTTCTGCTGATTGAGTGACTTGTGCAGATTACAAATAAAGGTAAAACTTGATCCTCACCCCTCAAGGAACTGATGCCAAAGATCAGGTATGTTTGCAAAGAATTATAAGAAGATATAGATTCTGCTCCAGGAGAGATTCAGATCCTGTGGAAATTCATCCACTGATCGATCCTAATACCCCAGCACACGGACCTTGTTCTTGCCCTAGGACTTTTACACTGGCTGTCCCTTCTGCCCATGTGGCTGACCCCTTGCCATCCAAGTCTTTGCTCAGATGGCTCTCCCAGTGAGGGCTTTCCTATCTAAAATTGCTGCCACCCTTACCTTGCTCTGTGTTTCTATGGTACTCGCCTCTACCTGAGGCAGTCTCGGCTTGCTTCATTTTTCGTCCGTCTCCTCATCAGAAGGCCTGCTTCATGTGGTCAGGAACTTGACCTTGTTCCTGGCTCTTTCCCCAGCACTTCAGTGTCTAGTGTCTAGTAGGTCCTCAGTAAGTATCTGTTTTCTGAATTAATAGGCCAAAGCTGCGTTGAGCACTTACTGTCTTCCAGGCATGATGCTTCAGGCTGGAGCTGTCTATAGTGAGACATCTATCAGTTCATAGGAGTTTACTGAGTGCGCGTTTCTGTCCTAACCATGTTACACGCATCTCTCATGTAACACCACATTATGAGGTTGTTCCTAGTATTACCAGAGTTTACAAATGAGAAAATGAGGCTTGAAAAGCTAAGTAACTTGCTGAAGATCATAACTTGCTGAAGATCATAAGTAAATAGTAGTCTTTGGATTGGAACCCAGGCAGTTCTTATTCTAGTGTGGAGGCTCTTACTCACTGCATTGATTCCCAGAGGCCTTGCTCCTCTGAGAGCTCTCAGCAGGAGCCACCAGCAAGGCTGGTAGCCCTTCCCAGAGTAGGCTGCCTTTGGATGGGCCTCGAAGTCTTGTATTTTACATGTGTATCAAGAATGGTTTCTCATCTCTTCTTAAAATCTACAAGAACTCACTAATCTTCAGCAAGGTAATTGCTGATTGTCTCATTGAATTGGCTACAGTCTTCATAAAGTGACTGTAAGATTACTTATCAGATAATCAAATTCCTTGTCGTCTTAGAAAGAATATTATCTCCAGTGCTATGATGACATTCTATCTTAACTCCCCACCTACCCCTACTCATTTTTATAGTCTTCCCTCGTCTTGTTCTGTTGATGCCAAGATAAATCCTGTGAGGATGCAAGTTTGGAGAAAACTTGGGCCCCTGAACTGGCTGCTCTGAGGTGCCAACTCACATGCTCTGGGAGGTGCAGTCTGCTTCACCTCTTCACCAGGTGGTCGGAGGTCCAAATGTCGTGTGTTTCCTGCAAATTCCTGCTTTTGAGTTTGCTATGAGGGTTTGCTTTTCAGCCTTGGCTTTGTTATGATCTCTATGGGCTCATAGACTTCCCTTTAACCTCTGGGGGTGAATCGCTTGAAGGGAGGGCCCTAGAACAAACACTGGTCTGCTCCCCCAGGCATGGGGAGTCATTCTGTCCTCACGTGGAGAGAAACAGACACAGGATGGAATGGAGAGCATGTAAGATGGCTAAACGGTAGTGTCCTTGCTCCTCCAACCTTTATGACCAGGGTGTCAGACGGGACCATATCTAGGTTGCCCAGACACAGGAAAGCTAATATAGATTGCTGTTGATTTATTGACCATTTGAAGAATCACAGCTTTTTCCTCTCTCCCTTCTTCATTTTGTGCAAATCAGAGATTACTGCCCAAACTGTTAGCAAGAAAAACAGCTTTAGTATGGGATTGAATAACAAAAACCCAAACTGTTCTAGCCCAGTTGCAATGTGTGTGGGTGCGTGTGTGTCACTCCTACAATTCTTAGAGAAGAATCTGTGAGAATTTATACATATGTACCTCTGCCCTCATGCAAAATAGTCGATAGCAAGACTTAAGAAAGACGATGTGATTTTTTTGTTTGTTTTTTTGGCTTTTTTTTGTTGGTTTGGGGGTGGGGGTTGGAGGGTCTGAGGGAGGAAAAGGATTTCACAGCCTGTTTTCCTTCTGAACAGGATCCCCTTTGATACAGAACCTACTCCTTTATCATTTCTTTAATCTCAGTTCCTTCATGAACTCATCAGACCTTCCTACCCTTTGATGAGTTATAGAAAGTGCTCGAACCAGTTTAACAGCCCCACTGTTCTTAGGCGAGACTGCCTAAGGGGAGATGGCCTGCCTAAGCCCCTCAGTATGGAAATTCTGGAACTGCCAATAAGACTCACCATCTCCCCAGTTTTTCAGAGTAGAGAGCTGAAAGCATCCTTCAGTCCTCCCCCCTCTCCCTAATCCGGATTGGTCCCCAAGTCTGGTTGGTTGTAGCTGACACGGTCTCCTGAGTCTCTGTTTCTCTCCTCATCTGCCTTTACCCTGGTTATGGTACTCATTACCTCTCACCCACAGCATTTCATTTCTTGGCTTCTCTATCTCCCTGCTTGGCTTCTTGACCTTCCACACTACCCCTCTATAACCCCCTGTGGTCCTCAGATGCCCAGGTAAGGTTGAGCTCCTAGAGTGCAGGGCCCTTCTCAGATTGGTTCACCTCTTCCCTTTGGGGCTCCCCTCACTCACCTGGTCCCACTGGACGGGACTCCACCCCTCACGTCACCAGCTTCTGCACACCTCTCTGCCATCGCACAGGTTGGGGTCCTTTCAATGCTCATCCCCTCTTCTCATTCATTGTGTCACCCTGGAGGGTGGAAACTGTGTCTGCCTTGTCTGCGGTTATATCTGCTGGAACATGGTATTTATTCAGCAAATACCTATTGAATAAATAAATACACTCAAGATCCAGTTCAGATGTAATATCTTCCATGAAGCTTTCCCTGCCTTCCTTAGTCAGAGTTATTCTTACTCTTTCCTCTGCACTCATAGAATTTTGTGTTTATGTGCTGTTTTCCACACTAGACTATGGGAGAGCCCTTGGATCTTCTGGATCCATGCATTCTTAGCACTGGTGAGTCTGGCAATCAGTAGGTTCTTAGTTTAAGAATCAGGTAGGTGGGTGGACGGGTGGACAGGTAATCCTGGAATGAATTTTTCTCACAGCAATTTCTCTGAAACTTCTCTCACCACCAGAGCGTTCTCCTTTAAGGCACCTTCCGAAATTTCTTCTGGGTGTCTGACAGTTCATTTCTGTCAAATGCCTCCAGATAACTCTTCATGACAAACATAGACAACCTTGTGATTGCACCTACTTTGAAAAATGCTCCGAGTTGCAGAGTGACATTTATAGTTAGTGCTTTTATTTTTGTACGTCAATTTATAATGTTCTATCTGCACAGGCCCAAGAGAAATGCTAAGGGCTGGCAGTACTGAACGAGTTGAATTTCTTTTCAGAGAGATATTAATGCTTCTTTCTAACATACCTAAATTTATTAATCTCAGTTCTTTGGCATTATTAGTTAATAGAAGCTAATTCTAGAACTCTTGAACTGAAAGGAAAAACTTAAGGAGTAGTAACAGAATGGGTGATAGGTGGAAACAGCTGTTTCTGTGTTGACTGGATAGGGCCCGGTTTTTAAAGTCTCCATGAACGCTTCCACAGTGACTGATTATCTTTCCCTAACCCTTCATTTGAGATTGTAAACCTGTGCACTTTGTTATAAAGAGGAAGCTAACACACCATTGTAAAGCAATTATACTCCAATAAAGATGTTAAAAAAAAATAGGGATTATTTTCCACTGCCAGGAGACCAGCAGAAGAATTTCAATGGCTTTTAAAAATGTCTTGTGGCCTTGGGACCATTTCTTTAAGCAAAATACAAATAGAACAGATAAAAGCAGAATCTGACAGAATCAAACCTGTGGGTACCCTCTGAGTGGCCTTGAAGGAACATGGTTTGAAAACCATTGCATTAGATATTGACAGTTATAATCAGCAGAAATTTTTGCTTTATAGAGATTATTTATAACATATTAGGGCCTCCCCAACTCCTGTGTCTTCTCCATATTATACCCTTTAATACAGGTAATGAAACTGAGGTCTTGACATATGAAAAATGGGAGGTAGTATGATAGAGCAGTTAAAACACTCAGTGTGTGAGACAGACTGGGTTTTAAATCCTGGCTCTGCTGTCTGGTTAGCTGTGTTATCCTGGGCAAGTCAAAGAACATTGTGTTCTCTCAAAGTCCTTGTCACTCGAATTGGCCAAGCAACAGTGCCCACCTGATAACACAATTAATGCTGGACCTGGGCAAGCCAGGCGAGATAATCCATGCAGAGAGGCGTAGTAAATGCCCGGTGAAGGTTAGGGCACTGCCATCGTTGTCAGATTCTGTGGTTGTCGTTTGTCATTGTTCTTATTAGGAGGGGCAGAGCTGTAATGTAAACCTTTGACTCTTTCCACTGTATTTGATTTGCTCTCTGGATTTTCTGCTGAAATCCAGTAAGCTATTTCTAACTACTGTATTTACTGCATGCTAGAAAATGACGTCTATGTTATACCTTTTGCTTCAGTGAAACCCGTGTGGAAGATGAAGAGGGTCTGTACGACTGTGTTTATGGGGAAGACGAAGGCGGAGAAGTGTACGAGGACTTGATGAAGGCAGAGGAGGCGCATCAGCCTGTAGGACTTTGACTTGCCCGTTTTTTAAGTTACTCTGAGTATCTTATTAGGAAAGTGATTATTGGAAGGACTAATTAATATAATAATAAAATAAAATTTATGTTTTAATTATACTAATTATAAAATAATAGCATAATTATAATTAATACAGTAGTTATAATTATTTATGTAACTTCTGCTGGGATCATTGTTTGTTTTTCTTTTTTATCTTGCTTATAACTCTATAACCATGACTCGTTATTCTGAGTATTTTATTAGGGAAGTGATTATTTGAAAGATGAATGAATACAATAATTATAATTAATAAAATGAAATAGTATTTATGTTATAAGTATATTAATTATAATTATAAAATAATAGCATAATTATAATTAATACAATAATTATTTATGTAACTTCTGCTGGGATCTTTTTTTGGTTTGTTTTCTTTTTTATGTTTACTTGCTTGTAACTGTATAACCATGATGTGTTGCTGCATTTGGAGACATGTAAACATGACATTTTACAGTTCAGAACAAGCATAGGAAATATCTGGTCTAAATCTCTCAGTTTACTCGTAAGAAAATCAAGTCTAACCAGTAAACGGCATGCCACACAGCTAAATAATTGCAGAGTGGCAATAGAACATAATTTCAGGGGATCATGAAATTATATTGTTATGAAAGGAAATCTCTTGCAAAGCAGGTAAATCTACTTTAAGTTTGATGTGGCATAAAGTATAAAGAATATTTCTTCCTGTTTGTTAGGGGTTGATACGAGATATTTTTGTTGTTGTTGTTTGTTTCATTATAGGTCTCCTAGCATTTTTTACTATTTTATAAACTTAGTTTCAGATATTGCCATAGTCAACAGCAGCCCACAAAGCTTTGTCTGCATTAAAATATCTAAAACATTCAGAATTACTCTGAATCATTTTCTCATATATAATTTGAAATGAAAAATAAGGTCAGTTGCTTAAGCTTTTATTAACATTTTCTTTACACAAAAGACTTTCTTCATCAGCTGGGTGGTACTTTAGGTTTCTTCGGTGCTTTGATGAATTCGCTCAGCTCTCTTGGACCTCTTGCATTTAATAAAGGGCCGGCGGGTTGTCCGGTGCCCACATAGGGGACAGTAGCTTCTGTGGGATGGAAACAAGTTGGCTGGCCTGTGTTCAGTAAACGTCATGAATGTATGCTTTAACCACTGCACGAGCTGACAGGACACCTGCGGCAGCAGTTTAAGAGTGTTTTAGGAGATGGAGTATCATCCATACCCCTTTAATTATCAACTGCTTTGGGCTCCAGCAAATTCTCCATTGTCTTTCCCAAGGACCGTCTTCACTGAGCTTACGGTGCTGGGCTGCTCATGTGGCCCAGGGTGAGCAGTGATGATGATTGAACGCACAGGGCCCTTCTTGTGCATTCCTCAGGGAATTAAGCACGCTACACAGGTTATCTCATTTACAGCTCCTTGGGCTGGGTACTGTAATTCTGTTTTATAGATGAGAAAACCGAGACACAGAGAGATGAGATAACTTCTTCACGATAACAAACTAATAACAGCAAAACTGGTTCTTAAACCAAATTCTGTCTGATCCCCAAAACTTTGATCTTCCTACTATGTTCTACTGCCTAGAGTCTTAAACAGTAAGAGAGCCAAACACCAAGGTGTTAACTCTTGAAAAAATATTTTAAGATTTTTTACTTACCAAGTATCCTTTTATGATTTTTGCAGTTATTTCTACAGCACTTGTAAAGTATGCTGTACATTAAGAAAACTGTATAAGACCATTCATGATGTTTCCAGATTCAGTAACATTTATACTAAAATAGATGTTTCAGTTTAAAGAGAGTATACTCAAAAGTATATTTTTAATTATCTAAAACTTTTTCATTTACATTGTTCAAATTCTTTTAAAAAGCAAAGATCCTTCACAAATGCAGTTAAATATATCTTTCAGTTATGTGTTTTATTAGAATGGAACACTTAAAAATTCAATAATTTTTATTTCTTTCTATCTTCTACTGGAAAGATTAATACATGAATTTGATTAAATAATGTTAATTTGAAAATTCTAATTGTAGAAATGTCCAGAAAATGACATACGAAGTTGCTGCCTAGCAGAAATCAAGCAGACAGAAGAAAAATATACAGAAACATTGGAGTCAATAGAAAAAGTAAGTCATCAGGTATCATTCTTGATGCTCCAATACTGCCTTGCTAATACATTAGGCTCAGTGTTTCTGTAGTGTCTGCATATTCTGATTTTCAGCAGAACTTTGGGTTTAAAGATCTCAAAGCAGATTTACTCATCCTATAATGATTTATTGATTTCTTAGTGTGTGAATGGCACTATTTTAGGGACTGGGGATATAGCAGTCAACACAACAAAGCTCTAATTCTCATGACACTCTCATGGGAGGGTTTATAATTTAAGCAAATGAGTATGCCAGGTGGTGATAAATTCTCTGAAGAAAAATAAGGCAGAGGAAGCGGGTAGTGAGTGATGGGAGAGGCTGGTGTTACCTTATATAGAGTGGTAATGGAAGGCCTCTGTGGTCAGATCGTATTTAAGCAGAGAGCTTTGTGAATGGAGGGAGTAAGCCATGCGAATATCCCAGAGTGGACAATCCCTGGGAGAAAGGTCCTCACGTGGGACAGTGTTCAGTGTGCTTCAGGGAACAGCAACAGCCCAGGAGGCTGAAGCAGAATGAGTGCAGGGGAGCAGTGAGATCAGAGACTTGGTGAGCCCCCAGGTCACAGGGGGCATATAGGAGCACCTGGCTAAAAGCTAGAACGTTTTGAGTAGAAGAAGTGATGGGATCTAATGTAAGTTTTTAACAGATCATTCTGACTCTTGTCAGGCAAGGGTGGAAATTGAGAAAAATGTTAGAAGGATATCGCAATAATTAAGTTGATGGAAAATGGTGGTATTGGTTGAGGTGGCAGGGAGTGGTCAGATTCTGAATAAATTTTGAAAGTAGAACCAAGTGGATTTGATGATGGATTAGGTAAAGGATGTGTGGAAAAGAGCAATCAAGAATTCTAGGTTTTCTGTTCTTGTTTGTTTTTTCTTTTTTTTGGCCACGCCACATGGCTCGGTTTGTGGGATCTTAGTTCGCTGACCAGGGATTGAACCCTGGGCCCACAGCAGTGGAAGTGCAAGAGTCCTAACCACTGGACTTCCCAGTGGGAATTCCTAACAGTGTTAGGTTTTTAGCATGAGTAACTGTGTAAGTGGTGAAGATGGTGACTGAGATGGAAAAGGACAGGTGTAGGAATCACGAGTCTGTTGGGACTTACTAAATTTGCAATAGCTATTAGCTTCCAAGGGGATGTATTGAGGAGGAAGTTAGATGTATGAGTCTGACATTCAGGGGAAAGGTTGAATGGATGTATAGATTGGGCCATTATCATTATGCAGTGGTGTTTAAAGCCATGGCACTAGATGAATCACCAAGGGAATGGATGTTGATAGAGAAGAGGTTTGAGGTCACCTCTGGTGACTTCCATATTTGGAGGCTAGGAGAATGAGAACCAGGAGAAAGTTTTGGAAGTTTAAAAAGAGAGATGAAGGCGTGGAAGAGTTGTTTAGGAGAACGAGAGGGTAAACGTACTAAGATTATGTAACATTACAGGCTCATTTGGGTTTTGTGATTAGCTATCAGTGTAGCCTCTGTTTAACTTCTTAGGTATAGGCACAAAATATATGGCAAGCTAGATTTAACCAGGGTTTTCATTTTTCCAGAATGAAAGAAGAGAGCGTAAGGGTACTTGTAGGGCAGTGATTCTGTTGATGGCTCGTGGAATGTAAACTGGGTAAGAAGGGAAGCGAGGACATGAGGGATGTGAGATGGTCAGGGGATTGGCAGACCCAGTGGGTTGGAGAAGTCCTTGGAGAAATGAGCTGTAAAGGTAGGAGGGTAGAGGTCAGAGACTTGCTTGCTTCAACTTAATTCTGTGGAGCATATGCAGTTGTTGGTAATGACAGGATCTTGGGCTGTGACCACAAGAGGACTTGAGCTAGGATGGGGCACAGATTATTGGAGTTCAAGGAACCGAGAGGCTAGGCTACTGGAAGGACCATCTGCACAGATACTGATACGACCAAAAATGAAGATGGGAGTAGTAATGGACAGAGATATGGTAGGCCAGGAACTAAAATTCTCAAAGAATGAAGGGGAATGCTCCATAAATTGTATATGCAAATTATTGATCTCAGGGATCTAATATTATTATTAATATTTATTGCTCATTGATGAAAAACTATTATATAGATTAGGGTAAGTTGTGCTTAATTATTACCCCTCTCTTCTCTCCTGGTAGTATTTCATGGCACCATTAAAAAGATTTCTGACAGCAGCTGAATTTGATTCAGTATTCATCAACATTCCTGTAAGTAAAAACATGCTAGCTAAAATTGTGGTACACTTTGATAAAATCCTCATTTTCTTATTGGGTCCCTCTTTGAACATTCTATTATAGTTTTAAAGAATTTTAACCCAATTTTCTGTCTCCTGAGTTCTTATAGTCTTATTTTCTGGAAATAACTAGTAAGTCATATTGTCAAGCAAAAGTCAGAATGTATGCTGAATGCAAAAGGATAAGGTTGATGTATTATACTTAACTGCTTGTCACAACAAGGTAGTCTCAGTTAATCCCTGGTGTTATGGTCTCTTTCTCTTGTGGGAATCCCCTTCTGCCCCACTCCCTACTCTATTGTTCTTTCAGCCCCCCAACTCCGTCTTACGGACACTGTCCTGGCTCCATCTGTCTCCTTCACTTCCCTCCATTCCTACACTTCCTTGGCCTCTGCTTTTTGGTGTTTTCTTCTTCTGGTTGCATCAGCTTAAACTCCCATTTCTGAAATACACTGCTTCTTTATGATATAACAGTCTTTTATTTTTTTAATAAATAAATTTATTTATTTTTGGTTGTGTTGGGTTTTTGTTGCTCCGTGGGCCTTCTCTAGTTGCGTCGAGCAGGGTCTACTCTTCGTTGCGGTGTCCAGGCTTCTCACTGTGGTGGCTTCTCTTGTTGCGGAGCATGGGCTTTAGGCGCACAGGATTCAGTACTTGTGGCACATGGGCTCGGTAGTTGTGGCTTGCAGGCTCTAGAGCGCAGGCTCAGTAGTTGTGGCACATGGGCTTAGTTGCTCCGCAGCATGTGGGATCTTCCTGGACCAGGGCTCGAACCTGTGTCCCCTGATCTTCCTGGACCAGGGCTTGAACCTGTGTCCCCTGCATTGACAGGTGGATTCTTAACCACTGTGCCACCAGGGAAGCCTGATATAACAGTCTATTTTAATGGTAAGATGTGAGGAGCTTTTCTTCACATTTACATAGCATTTCAAATTTCAGAGTACCTTATTACCTAACAGTTCTAAAAGGATATTTACCCAAAAGCATAGAGGCAAGCCAAATGCAATACCATGTAAGGTCTTGCTAGGCAAGGTTCAAGTTCTTAGACCTCTAGAACTGGCTTCAGTTTTTTTTTTCCTTTAATATTTATTTATTTATTTATTTATTTATTTATTTTATTTTGGCTGTGCTGGGTCTTCGTTGCAGCACACAGGACCTTTGTTGCGGCACATGGGACCTTCATTGCGGCATGCAGACTTCTAGTTGTGGCATGCACGCGGGCTCTAGTTCCTTGACCGGGGTCAGACCCGGGCCCCCTGCATTTGGAGTGTAGAGTCTTACCCACTAGACCACCAGGGTAGTCCCTCAGTTTTCATATGTAGCTCTTATATACAGTATATAAGCTTTTATGTACTGGCTTGCTTGTATCACCTGTCAAGTCCCTAATATTTTGATTCCTTTATATTTAGTGTTGCTTTGCACCAGTTTAGCTATGGCATGTTGTCCTTGTTCCTGATTTTGGCCAAATGAAGACATTCTTATTGATTTGTAACGTAGAAGGAAGAAAAAGATCCCAATATCAAATGAATATTTAGGATAAAACAAACCACACATTTTAGGAAGATGAGGATCTTGAACCACCTGAATATGCTCACTGTAACTTAGGACCCATTTGACAGTCCTTATTCTAATAGCTTTTCCATGCTCCTCAGAAAAGTGACAGGGCCAACATATTCATGTTTCACTTAACACCTCCTAAGGAAGGGCATGCCCTGCATCAATGTGTGCTCCAAGGTACACGGGAAGAGAGCCTGGGAGAATTGGCACCTTGATTCAGATCTCCTCATTTCCTGGCTGTGACATGTATTTTACTGTCTGACTGAAAATTACTCGCTTATTAGGAAAAATGTGAAATTCTGTCTTTTGAGTTGCCCTAGTAAACTGCCTACTACAATTTATTTGCTGCTTATTTATGACATTAGTTGGCTGGTTTCAAGTAATTTAGTCTGATTATTGTTAGCTTAGCTCCAGGACACCACTAATTGACCAAAGTACAAATCTACATTTTTATGTCTCGAGGACATGAATCATTACTTTATCCTGTCAGTAAAACATTAAGCACTTGGATAGTTTTATTTAAAAATTTAAAGTGATTATAAGATGAAACTGAACTGTACATATTTTTATACAAGGAATAAATTACCCTTTAATAACTAGAGAGAGAATTTCTTTTTCCACAGTCAGATCTGAAACTGCTATTTTCCATGAACATGGCCTGTCTTTCTCCCCCTCTCTCCCTCCCCTCCCCTCCCCTTCCCCTTCTCTCTTTTCTCTTCTTTCCCCTCCTTTTTTTGCTCTTTACTGTTGGTAGCAGGTTTATATATTGAGGGTATTCAGCATATCCCTGAATGGCAAGTCTGGCAGCAATAGGGATGCTGGGCTCCGGGTGATTTTTTTGGTTCTGATTCCTAATTTGCTTTGCGACTGTTTTCTTTTCTAAGGAACTTGTAAAAGTTCATCGGAACCTAGTGCAAGAGATTCATGATTCCATTGTAAATAAAAACGACCAGAACTTGTATCAAGTTTTCATTAACTACAAGGAAAGGTAACTTTTGGATTTTAAATTTTGTGGCTATTAGTTTGTAATTATAGTGAGGGTTAGTATTAAAATTGCTCATAAGTAGCTATTACTATGGTTCACTAAGATACTGTCTGGGCAATAATTAGAACATGGGACAGTTAATTTCTGGGTGGTGGTTGACCTCTATATGTGTATCAGGGGAAAAAAAAAAAGAAAAAGAAAAAAAGAAGGGTTCAGACTTTTGCATTGAAAACCAGAAGGTGCAGGTTCTGTCACTCTTGAGTCCTGTAGACTTCAGGAAGTCATTTTAACTCTCTGAGCCTCCTTTTTTCCATCTGTAAATGTTAGGGATAGATTATCTGGTACGTAGTGCTTTTTCCAACTCTAATACCTTATAATTCTGTATTTTGGAGTATTACATTCACAGCCAAAGTCAGTTTCCCTTTCTGAATTTGAAAAAAATCTTCTGATCAATTCACATGAATTAGAAGTACCAAGGAATTTTGCTTAAAATATAGTGCTCTCTTTTAAAATCAAGCACTATAGTTCCTAGTACTAAGAAGTAGCTAATTAATTGCTTACATCAACATTAGATAAATATTAATGTAGTAGTTTTTTTGTTTTCCAGTAGAGGGCTAAAAGAAACAATAAATTAACTGGGCTCTTTGCACAAATCGGTATTACCCCAGAGATACCCTTCCTGAAGCAGGCTCAGACCCCATGCAATATGAGTTATGTCCCAGCCAGCACAGCTCAGCCCTCTCATTCCCACTTTTCAGATAATGTATTTTTCTTAATTAAAAAGGGGGAGGGAGTAGGAGGTTTATTAATGAGTAGAGTTGTAAGTAGTGATTACAGTGAAACAGTAGTAGAAAATAAAACTGTTCCTGAGTGAGCGTGAACAGTGTAAAAGTTGATCTCTAATAGGAACTTGAAGAGAAGTTTTTAATTTTGTTTTTGATTATTATATGCACTCAAACAATATTAACAGTCATTAAGCCAGTTTGTAAAATCTACCTGCTGTAAAAACATGCATGGAATCAATCCCATTCACATTTGGAAATTAAAAATAGTCATTTTCAATACCGTAAATATGAGTGACTTTCATTCTATAACTGTATGTGTGGTGTGTCTTAAAAAGAAATGAGAAAGCTGAGGTTCAGAGAAATTACGAGTAATCTGCCCAGGGTTACCTGGAAAGTAAGAGGTGCAGGATGAGTGAGATTTGCTTTGGTTATGCCTAATTGTGGTTTTAAATAGGTGAATTTCCTCTTCCACTTTATTCTTGCCTTTTTGTCCTCAGATTTTTTCCTCTCTCTCTTTTCCTTTCAGGTTGGTTATTTATGGGCAGTACTGCAGTGGAGTGGAGTTGGCCATCTCTAGTTTAGACTACATTTCTAAGACAAAAGAAGATGTCAAACTGAAATTAGAGGTGCCTGTTTATTTTTTGTGTGTATATGACAGAGTAAAATAAACTAAAAACAACATATTCTTTTCATGATCTCTGCAACAGCAAATTTCCATGAATTCTAAGTGTAATTTCATAAAATATTTTAATATATAGCTCTATAAAATAATAATGTGGCAATAATAATAGCAGTAGTAAGATAGAAGATTTATGGCTTTTTTACATGCCTTATCTCATTAGATCCTCATGACTTTGTGAGATACATACAATTAATTTTTTATCTTATGGTTAAGAAAGCCAGTGTTCAGAGAGATCATGAGTAATTTGCCCAGGGTAGTAAAAGGTACAGGATGAGTAAGATGTATGTGAGATAATATGTATGTAGATGTAAACTGTTTACTAAAAATATAAGATATTGGGACTTCCCTGGAGGTCCAGTGGTAAGACTCTGTGCTTCCAGTGTAGGGGGCGTGGGTTCGATGCCTGGTCAGGGAAATAAGATCCCACATGCTGCGTAGCACGGCCAAAAGATATTTAGGGGAAGACGTATAAAAAGGGCATGGAATATGTATAACTGATTCACTTTGTTATAAAGCAAAAACTAACACACCATTGTAAAGCAATTATACCCCAATAAAGATGTTAAAAAAAATAATAATAACAAAATAATAAAAAATTAAAAAAGGGCATGGATATTGCCCGTAAGAAGGCAGGACAGGCACACATATGGTGAGATTAAGTAGTATGTGATAAGCACTCATAGCCAGGGCTCCATGAGTAAGACTGAGTGATTACTTCAGTATAGTTAGACTGTGGAAGATTTATCTGAAGAGGGAGCATTTGAGTTAGGTCACTGAAGAATGAGGTGAGTCTTGATAGATGAGAGTCCATGCAGGGCATTCTGGAAGAATTGGTATGTCTTGACCAGAAGGATCAGGAAAGTTTGAGAAATAGCAAGTAGGTTAGTATGAATAGAGCACATGGTAACAATGGAAAATAAGTCTGGAAACTGTGTTAGGTCATTTATGTTTTTGGTACATCTCCCCCCACCCCCACAAGAAGAGTTTGCACTTTCAAAAATCTTTTGAAAAACGATTATTTATATGTTATATGAATTGTCATCTCAAATATATTATCCACATGTATGGATCTTCTTAAATTTCAGGTAGAGATGTATAGTCAACTCTTCTGTGGGGGGCTTGGTTGGCTCTCTGATATCCTCCTTGCTGCTCTTTGTTGGGTTTAGCAGTGAAGTCGGGTGATGAACAGAGAAGAAGAGGTAGATGATTTGCAAATCAGAACCCCTTCACTGTTTAGCATATCTGGTCTGATTTAATAAAATAATTCCCACAAAGGGGAGCTATTGGTGAGAAAATTTGCACATCAACAGACTACCAAGTAACTGTACTAATTCTATATCATGGATCCTTCTTTCTTACCTCTCACAATCCCTTGATGATGCGGATCTTATGGCTGGAGATGGTTTGAGTCACCACTAAGTGACATCCTTACAGCCTTGTTAGCCTAAAGGGCCCCTGCTCCTCTTTGGAGAGCAGAGCCTCGTAAGTCTAGAACTATAAGCCACCTTGACTCAAATTAAAACACGATGGTAAGATAAAAGTTAACAACTTACACAACGACTTCCTAATAGAGCTACCATTTAGGCAGTTTTTTTTTTTAAATAAAGATATATAATTCTGGTTCAAGAGAGGAGTCACAAAGTGGTCAATCAAACCTGCATTATATTCTCAGCATTGTTTGCATGTTACTCTCCCTTCTTTCAGACTCACTGTCAAAATCCTGCCCAGTGAGCATACTCTATAGTTTCTGTAGTCACTGTAAGTCTTAGGGAAAGAGAGAACCTCAGACTGAGTTTGAAAGGCTCAGGGTGAGGTGACGCTGGTTGTGTTAACCGTGGGTCTGATTTGGAAGTATTTAACCAGATACTTACTATAAGCCCTCAACAAATAGTCTTTGCTGGAACTGTCTTCTGCAAGTCCCAGCATGATGGAGGGAAAGCTGCCTTATACTAGGTTTCTCTCTGCCTCCTTCATGTCTTCTGTTTTGTGGTTATTTTTATTCTTGATGATTTTTGTCTTTTTTTCACCCCTACTGTAGAACCAAGATAACATGGGGTGAAGGGTAATAGAGTCTCTTAACTTGTTCTCTAAGCTGGCTCATCCCTATTACATTTTCTTTTCTTTTCACTTAGAATTGGAGTTGAGGCTCAGCACTTGACTGGATGTTTGCAAGAATCATTTCTACCCTTTAGTTGCTTTCAATACTAATAAGCATTTTACACTTCAGTCTCGGCCCCCTAATTGTAAGCTAATGCCAGCGCTGTTAGTTTCTTTACTTCCTGAGCTTATAACTTAGAACTTGAAATAATTTTTTCCCCAACAGTTTTACACTGACTTCCATAACATAACAAAGTAAATTTTAAATGTATAACATTTCTGTTCTTAACACTATGTTAAGATGGCATAACATAAGAAGTGTAAGATACAACCTCAATTTCCAAGGAACTTAAAATGCAGCTGGGAAGATGAGACCCATTCATTACAATAATATTAACAGTTTGACCTCCTATTTGAGACCCATGATCCAGAACTCGCTATAATCTGTGGAAGCAAGAAATCATTTGAAATAGTTATCTGTCCAGTGAACCCCAGCAATTGACAAGATGTGAGCTAACATGTCAGGATGTGTCACCAGTTCTTGTTTGAAAGCTGTAGTCAAGCACTCATTAACTCAATATGGTCATTGGAGCTAATGGTATTTGTTTCTATAGCTCCTGATAATATAATATATCCTTCCATGTGCTGGAAAAGCTAAGTGTGGGCAAAAGGGAAACTAAAGAGTATTTTCTTGAATACAACCCCTTCCATGAACTGGAAAATTCCTTGGTCTTGGTTATGTAATTGTCTGAGGATTTTGGACTTAGGTTGCTCACAAATAAAAATATCTTTATGACACCTTATTGTTTTTTTTTTGGATGATACCATGAATATTTGAGAAACAGTAAGATCAGAAAAGCAATTTGTTCAAGGTCACACAGACAAGAATTGCCAAACTTGATTCAAATTCAGGCTTTGACACTGCAAATTCAAAGTACTTTCCTCAAAGTCATAGTTAATGTCAATAGAGTGAACCCGTCAATGCTATTTTTTGATAAACTTGTAAGAAAGGAGATTGTGAGATTAAAAAAATAAAATCTGAGGCTTTGAAAACTTTGAATCCTGTAGTGGGTTTATACTTTAGCAAATTTTGGGAGTCAGTCATTCCATTTCATTCATTACAACAAATGTTTAGTCAGTAAATACTAGATTCTTAAGAGATATAAAAGACATAATATATTGGGGAAGATATTATACATATACAACAATAATTAAGAGACCCACAAGGCACAGAGAGACAGCACAATTTTGATTGGGACTATTACTAACAGCCTTGAAGTATAGTTCTTCAAGAGGATGATGAATTTTGCTGGGAACTAGTCCAAGCACTTGGCAGTTGGAGAGAACCAAATGAACCAAGGCATGATGGTGGGGAGGGAACATAGTGGGTTTGATTAATGGGGCTTGTTCTTGATGCCTGGTCCACAGGCCTGCTTGGGGAGACTGGTGAAGGGTTAAGTGGTAAGTGGGGGGAAGATGCTGGAGGACCACTAGAGATAATAATTTTCGTGTGTAAAATAGTTCTACATATTTATTCTTATTTAGAGTTGAAATGCTACAAGTTTTGTTTGTTTCTTCTGGTTGTTAACTGACGATACTTCCTATTTTTAAGAAAGAAGGATTGTTAAGGAAAATAGCAAAATATTTATTGTATAATAGCAGTTTTGCTTATGGCGTTTGCATCCTTTAACGTTTGTATTATGACTCCTTTTGCTAAAACTAAAACAGTTCAATTTAAAAAAATTTCTTTAGGAATGTTCTAAAAGAGCAAATAATGGGAAGTTTACTCTTCGAGATTTGCTTGTGGTTCCTATGCAGCGTGTTTTAAAGTATCACCTTCTCCTTCAGGTATGTAACTTAAAACTGTTTGTTTATTTGTTCATTCATTAATTCAACACAATATTAATGAAGCATCAACTAAGCTGCAGAAACTTTTTGTTTGGAGCCCTATCCCCTTACAGTTTTCAATTATGAGGATAGCTAAGTGGGAAATAACAGAACAGCTGGAAATTTTTTCTTCCTTTTAAGCAAAGATAATTCTGTATCTTTCACACAGTCACATTTTGAGTTCTTCAAACAGAACTGGCTCCAAAAAAATTAAAAAATTTAAAAACAAGGCAAAACAAATACAAATATCCCTTCAACCAAGTCTTCTGTCATTAGCAGTAATCATTTATTAGAATTTCAGTGTTGCAATACACTTGAATTTTGACAGGTTAATTGTGTTAGAATTTGTGCCTTATAACCATAAACGAAAGAGAATTGTGTCACACTCTGTTACTTTCTGCTATACTAAATTATAATAAGACTGCAGTTATTTTGAAGTGATTCTTGTTATAACCCCAAAGCTTATGGTTTCCACGGTTAGTCTTCTAATGAGGGTGGAGAGTCTTATAAATTTAACTTGATAGCTGTACCAGGAGACTCATTAGTTCTGCTCCAAAGAAATGTCTTACTGTATTAGTCTATCAGCTTTGCTGATGCTTGTGAAATGCCATTTTAAAAAGATCTACTACCTGTATGTGAAATATAATTCTGAGTTTGCTGTGCTTTATACATCTTGTATATTAAATTTCTTGAACTGTAACTGCAAAATTATTAGTCATTTCTATTTTCTACTGAGAAATCAGAAAAATTCAAACCCTGATGATTCCTTACAAATGCATTAAAACATTTATGAGACCTAAACTCAAAGCAACTTAATCAAATTGCATTTTATGAAGAAATAATAAGGAAGACTTAGGCAGTCAATTTCTGAGACATCATGAAACTGAAAACATGTCCAAAAGAAGATAATAATTTATCTTGTAACTTTAGTATAGTCAAATATTGATTGAAGAATTTAAAAGTTGCAGTTTTCAAGAAATATCTATTTTCTTCATTACTCAGCCATAAAAAGAAATGAAATTGACTTATTTGTAGTGAGGTGGATGGACCTAGAGTCTGTCATACAGAGTGAAGTAAGAAAGAGAAAAAACAAATACCGTATGCTAACACATACATATGGAATCTAAAAAAAAAAATGGTTCTGACGAACCTAGGGGCAGGACAGGAATAAAGATGCAGACGTAGAGAATGGACTTGACCACATGGCAAGGGGGAAGGGTAAGGTGGGACGAAGTGAGAGAGCGGCATGGACATATATGCACTACCAAATGTAAAATAGATAGCTAGTGGGAAGCAGCCGCATGGCACAGGGAGATCAGCTCCCTGCTTCGTGACCCCCTAAAGGGGTGGGATAGGGAGGGTCGGAGGGAGATGCAAGAGGGAGGGGATATGGGGATATATGTATGCATATAGCTGATTCACTTTGTTATACAGCAGAAACTAAGACAACATTGTAAAGCAATTATACTCCAATAAAGATGTTAAAAAAAAAAAGCTTTTAAGCAGACTTATAAAAGTATAAAATATGACCTTACCTTTTGGAAAGTCAGTGAACTTTTTCTGCTCATTTCTCTTGGGTTGTTTGATATTTTAAATTTCAAAAGTATATTTAGTTCCATGATGATTTTTTAAAATAGGAAAAGTTTTATCTGGGATACCACACTTAGATAAAAATTCTAGAAATGTTTTTCCATTTCAAAATAGTGTAGAGTAGAATTAATTTGTCTACTGTTTAGAAATGTGTTAAATGTGGTATGAATTTGAATATTTTCTACTTACTACTGTATTTTAGTGGGTAAATCATTTTTGAAATGCCTTATGATTTGAACTCACGGATTTATAAAATTAAAATATTTTATAGTGGGGGGTTTGAAACTTTGAGAATACTGTTATTATTTAATAGAGGAAAAGTAAAAATAGAAACAAAAGAGTATCACTCTGACAAGTTTATTATACTTAACAGATTTGATACCTGTAGGTTCTGTTTACAACTAGAAACACTACTGGTATTGAATTCAGCAAAGATTTTTTTTTAAATTTATTTATTTTAGGCTGCATTGGGTCTTCCTTGTTGCACGCGGGCTTTCTCTAGTTGTGGCTACTCTTCATTGCAGTGCGCAGGCTTCTCATTGCAGTGGCTTCTCTTGTTGTGGAGCATGGGCTCTAGGCATTCGGGCTTCAGTAATTGTGGCACTCGGGCTCTAGAGTGCAGGCTCAGTAGTTGTGGTGCACAGGCTTAGTTGCTCCGCGGCACGTGGGATCTTCCCGGACCAAGGCTCAAACCTGTGTCCCCTGCATTGGCAGGTGGATTCTTAACCACTGGGAAGCCCCTCAGCAAAGATTTTTGAATGGATCCTATGAGCTGCATACAGTGTGAGTCTCTCAACAATGTAAAACAGCCGCCCTCACACTGATAAAGTTCACTGTTTTATTGGGGAAAATGAAATGTAATCTGCCAAGTACAATACGACGTGATAAGTATGCAGAAGGTACAGAGGTGGTACAAATAAAGACTTAGTTAATTATGGCTTGAGAAGAGGCCTCTGTCATAGCAAGCTTCACAGAGGAGTGTTTCTTGAGTTGGGCTTTGAAGGAAGAATGACGGTTTGACAGGTGGATCAGAGAGCAAGGGCTTTCTAGGAGAGAAAGCATCATGCCTAATGGGATCAGATATTAGAACGTTATTTTGAGAATTGCAATTAACTTAGTAGAAGTAGGGCATAGGTTGTCTGAGAGGAAGTGGAGAGAGAAGTTGGGAGAGGTTTGCAGAATTCAGATCATGAAGCATCTACGAGGTATGCATGACAACCTGAAGCTTTTGTGAACCTCCCAGAAGTCTAAGTAACAGGATCTGATTTACATTTAGAGATTTAACTCTGATGTCAATCGAGGGACTAGATTGTAGCAAGGAAAGACTGCAAGTCAGAAGATGAATCAGAAGCCTATTACAGTCACCCATTTGAAAGAGAGCAGGGACTTGAACCAAGGTAGTGCCAGTGGAGGAGGTTTCAAGGGGAAGGGTCAAAGTTAACACAAACAGAACATGGTGAGAGAGAGGGAGGAGTCAGGGGCACCTTTGAGGTTTTGGCTTAAGTGATGGAGGTGCCCTCATTCAGTAAAACATAAACAGGAGCAAGAGTAGGGGTGCGAGTGAAGGTGCATGAAGTGTGGACATGCTGTATTTCAGGGGCTTGCGAGAAACCCAGGTAGAACGATTTAATAGGACATATGAGTCTGGGACTCAGGCGTGAATTCTGGGTTGAGCACATTCATTTGAGGGTGACTGTCACATTAGGTGATAGGCGATGTTATGGCAATGGTTGTGATAGAATTCACAGAGTATGTGACGTAAGGATAACAGAAGACTAAGGTGAACATCTAGGGAATAATAACTCATTTCTAAGGTGCAAAGAAAGAAGAAAGTATGAAAGACAAATGAATAGGCAACATTTAAGATGAACTAACAAAAATAACAGCAACAAACAGAAGAGCCTGATGTCCCTGAGGCCAATGGAGAGATGGAGTTGTCAGAATACAAAGCCATAGAGAAGTCAAGTTTGACAACAAGTGAAAAGTATCAGTTCAGGGACTTCCCTGGTGGTCCAGTGGATAAGACTCCACGCTTCCAATGCAGGGGGCGCGGGTTCGATCCCTGGTCGGGGAACTAAGATTCCACATGCCATGTGGTGCAGCCAAAAAAAGAAAAAAGTATCAGTTCAGTTGTCAAGGAGGGGAATCTTTCTTAACATCTGGCAAGAGTGTCAGTGTGATGGTGGGGGATAGAATTCACATTCAACTTTGAAAGGAAAACCTTTCTGACCATTGTCTCATGTCCTTTTGATATCTATTTGGTCTTCTTACAGTTTGAAATTTTTGATGAAAACAGAGCCTAGTTAAATCAGATTTATCACATTATGGTGAGAATAATGATAAAAATGGTTTATTTGTAAAATGTTTTCTTATGTGTTGGTTTTAATTTGATGAAAGTAGTACTAAAATATATCTTCCAAATAGGAGCTGGTCAAACATACCACTGATCCGATGGAGAAGGCAAATTTGAAACTGGCTCTTGATGCGATGAAGGTTAGACGAATGCAGCATTAACTTGTTTGTATTTCTAATTCTTGCCTAAAAACAATAGAATATAAACTGTTAATACATATGTATGATATGCTAATAGAGGTTATTATAAGTATTTGCATAGGTTTGTTTTTGGAGGGGAGAGCTGGATATTTTTAAGTGAAATCAGTATCCTTGCATGGATTTAATTGTTGGACAAAAACATAAAACCAAGAGGTATATTAAAATAACTTTCAGTATTTATGAAAGTATGACAATTTCTATAACTACCAGGAATGATTTAATAGAATGGTTTTGTTTCACATTCTTTTTATGGTTGCTAGTAGAAACCTATTGGCTTGTGCAAGCAGCAGTTTAGCTGATGACCTCAGAATACTGGTGTGACTTATTTTTCTCAAGTGAGGATGTCAGCCAGGTTTACCTTTTTGGATGCTGTGTACCAGTACAAGTGATCAGTCTGGGTTTCTATTTCAGGTAAATCTGAAAATCAAGCACTAGAAATAGGTGAAGGCAGGCTTTTTGAACGTATTGGGGAATCTGTAAAACCCCGATTTCCACGCTATGCTGGACTTTTTGAAAGAAATAATATTTGTCCCTAGCTTAAAACATACACAAATATTTGTTGTCAAAACAAAATGCCAATGTGACTCTGCCCAGAGCAGTGCATAATTACTTCTCTGTGCCCTTGTGCCAGTTTCAGTGTTAGCTCTGTGTTTAGCTGACTTTAGTACCCTGTCAGGAAACAGCCCATCATTATTTATTATTATAAAAAAAAATCATATCAAGTTTCCAATTTTTTAAAAGAAATCATTTATAGATATATCCTATGAAAAGTCGGGCTTTCATTTAGAACAAAGTTAGGAACTGCTTTTGCCTGAGTTCTGTTCCTGCTGTTGCAGATAAATATAAGAGGGTAGGGAAAAAAGAAAACCCAGAAAACAGGAAAAATCTGGAGCACATATCATAAAAATAGCTAGTTACAGTATGGAAGGATTAGCTAATGTTTCCTCAAATTTGAGAAAAGACATTTTAAAATAGGTGAAGGCACATGGAGAAACAGGGCCAGCATTGTTTGTGCCCTTTAGTTCATTTTCGCGCTCTGTGGTTTCTCTCCTCTCCTTCACTTCCCTTTATTAACTCTTTGAAATTGACCTGGCTTCCCTGACTGAACCCTCTCAGGAACTAAGATGCTTAACTGGATGCAGACAACAGCCCTGCTAGATTCATTGTCTAACTTTTAGTTACTTTTTTCTCCGGACTAATCCTTCATGATTGCCCTTATTCTAACCCAAGTTCAAGTGTGATTCTCTCAAGGTCAGTGTTTAGAATTTACACCCTCCCGACCTGGTTTCCTTTTTGTTGCTCTGCACGGCAGGATATTTTGTTTGTTTCTGTGTTTGATCCTTACTCTTCTCAGGGGTGTGGTAAGTGACAAGGCTTCAGTCTTCCCAGCTGTACTCCAGACAGTTTTAAATTGCTTTTGAGATGCAGCTTGGATTAGGTATTCATTTTATTGTCATTGAAAAGTTATAGTGGTAACTTTCTACCATTAATGAAATTAATGACGTGTTTTCTTTCAAACAGTGCTCATCTCTTGTCTAATCTTATCTTGCCTTCTTTTTCTCCCCTTCTCTTTATTCTTTAGGACTTGGCACAATATGTGAATGAAGTGAAAAGAGATAATGAGACCCTTCGTGAAATTAAACAGTTTCAGCTATCTATAGAAAATTTGGTATGTAATTATCATTCCATCCAGCTCCCCTAACCCACAAATTGGGGGATGTTCTCCAGTTGTTTTTGAAAAAAAAATAGTTTACCTTCAAGTTTCTGTTGTTCTAGGTTTTTTCCGACTTATGTTTGGCAGCATCCACGAGGATGAACGTTCAGTGGCACCTGTGATACGTCATCGTCCAGGGACTTTCTGCCATTGCTTGTCCCTGTCACTTTAATCGCACTGTGATGCCTCTCCCTGCAGCAGTCCCAATTCTAAACATTGAAGTCCATTTTTTTTTTCCTTTTCCTTCCCTCACCCCCATACGTAACCATGGTGGAGTCCCGTTAATTTATTCATTTTATGTATATTTACTGGGTGACTGCTGTGTGCCAGACGTTTTGCTTGGGGCCGGGGCTGTAACTATGAACAGCGTGTTCTCATGGTTGAGGAGACAGTAAAAAGAGAGTCTAAAAATGCTGTCTCTATTGAGATGAACGCTGTGAACAGGTTGCTGCAAGAGGATAATGAGGGGAGTCCTGGTTTAGATAAGGTGCTCAGAAAAAGTCCTTCTGAGACATTTGTCGCCTGAACCTGAAGGATGAGAAGAAGCCAGTGGCACAAAGGTCTGCAGAGAGAAGATTCCCGGCAGAAGCCATAGCAAGTGAGATGCCCTGAAATGGGCAAGAGCCAGGGCTGTTCAAGGAGCAGCAAGACAAGAGAGGCTGGAAATTGAGAGTTAAAGGAAGAAGGGTGGGCTCTGAAGTGGGGGAGTGGGGGCAGGAGAACTACACACCACAACCTTGGAGGGCAAGGCTCTGAGTTGGGATTTTGTAGTGATTGCAGTAGGAAGCTAGTGAACGGTTCTTACCAGAGGGTTTCACAGTCTGATTTAAGTGTCGTGAAAACCCTTTCATCAGGCAGACCAGTCAGCAAATCATTGAGGTCGTTTCAAGAGAGATGATGGAGGCTTGGATAAAGCTGTGGGGAGAGAAAACAGATAAATGAATAGATTTAAGATGCTTTTCTTGGTAGAGCAATTTTATTGCTTCTTTCTCTGAAATGTCTTTGGTCTGTCTTTCTTTCCACGCATACAGCTACTTCCCCTTTTCAGGACCTCATCTGCCACCTTTCCAATCACAGTAGCCTCTGGTTACCTCTTCACATAGTTGCGTTTATAGTTCTGCCTTTGATTATAATCTTGTCAAAGCCTAGAATATCTTTTTTCATTATTTCCTATCAAATTTCTTCAAGGTCCAATTTTTAAAAAATTCTTTCCCTAATCTGAAAGAATCCCTAATTCCTTCTCTTTGTAATTCCATAGCACATTGCCTGGACAGCTGTATTTTCTTTATATTGTGGTAAAATATATATAAAACATTAAATTTGCCATTTTTAAGTGTACAGTTTTGTGATGTTAGATACATTCATATTGTGCAGCTGTCACCACCATCCATCTCCAGAACTCTTTTCATCTTGCAAGACTGAAGCTCTCCACCTATTAAACACTAACTCTTCATTCCCCCTTCCTCCCAGCCCCTGGCAACCACCGTTCTACTTTCTGTCTTTATGAATTATTGGATATCAATACTTATCACATTTTTGTTTGCAAATATTTTCTACCATTCTGTGAGTTGCCTTTTCACTCAGTAGTGTTATTTGTGCAAAATTTTAAATTTTTATGAAGTCCACCTTATCAATCTTTTCTTTTGTTGCCTGTGCTTTTGGTGTCCTATCTAAAAAATCATTACTGAATCCAATGTCATAAACCTTTTCCCCTATGTTTTCTTCTAAAAGTTTTGTAGTTTTAACTCTTTGATCCATTTTGAGTTATTTTTTGGAAACAGTATAAGGTAAGGGTCCAACTTCATTCTTCTGCCTGTGCATATCCAGTTTCCCCAGCACCCTTTGTTAAAAAGCCTCTCCTATCCCCCACTGAATTGGTCTTGGCACTCTTGTCAAAAATCATTTGACCATATATGTGAAGGCTTATTTCTGGATGTTCTGTTGTATTACATTGGTTTAGAAGTCTGTGTTTATGCCAGTTCTACACTGTTTGGATTACCATAGTTTTGTAGTAAGTTTTGAAATCAGGAAGTGTGAGATCCCAACTCTGTTCTTTTTTATGATCGTTTTACCTATTAAGGGTCCCTTGCGATTCCATATGGGTTTTAGGATGGAGTTTTCTGTTTCTGCAAAAAATACAGATAAGAAACATTTATTTTTATACTTTCTTGTAGTACAGTTAATTAATTACATATCTTTTTTTATTAGAACGTAATCTCATAGATGTTAGTGATATTTTCAGTCAGTTCTTTTTCCTTTAGCACCTTGTAGAGTAGGTGTTCATAAATACTTAAAACTTTTTATTTTCTGTCTCTGGGGAAATGACTCATTATTTTTAATCAGTCAGAAATTTTCATTCTTAAGATCTTAGCTCAGGGAAGCCATCCTTGACTCCCTAGACCAAATTAGGTCCCCCAGATATGCATGCTTCCTCTGCTCTTCCATCACGGCAACCACATGTTTGTAATTATATTCTTCGGTGAATATTTGTTCCCCCACTGAGCAGTATGTTTCATGAGGGCAGAGTCTATGTCATTTTGTCCTGTACCTAGTGGCTAGCACACAGTGGATGCTCAGTAAATATGAGTTGTTGTAACTTCCTTGTGATTTGCATTTTTCCAATTAAGTCTCTCTTTTGGTAGCTAACTTCTCCGTTAGAGGTATAAGCAAAATCAATTAATGTCTTCAGTATGCCTCCTGGGATGACCAAGGACAGGCTATTTTTGAAAGCGTATCGTACAGACCTGAGCTTTTTAGAATAAGTGTGTTAAAAGGTAAAATGATAAAAGTTGTTATAAGGTAGTTGTGCCTAGCAGATATCCTCAGTAATGTTCATTTCTGTTTTTATGTGATTATCAAAAACTGAGACATGCACATTTTATATTTTAGAACCAACCAGTTTTGCTTTTTGGACGACCTCAGGGAGATGGTGAAATTCGAATAACCACCCTAGACAAGCATACAAAACAAGAAAGGTGAGAAGGATCAGTACTTATTTTCAAAATAAGTTATTAGGATCAGGAGACTGTGAAAACCTTAAAATCAGTTCCTCCAGGACAAAGGAGTGAAATAAAGGAATAAAAACAAGGGGTCAGATCGATCTGTGGTTTTTTAGTTTCTCATATAGATATGTTAGGTATTCCCTCCCCTCTTTGTTCTGGTATCTGTTGATTTGCCTAAGTTTGAGTTCTTAAGAAGGAATAGACAAATATAGAATGTCAGCTAGAGTAAAAAAAGTACACATTAAGATGAGAGTAGCAATAAAGCAATAATAGACAACTACTATAAAAACACAATTGTTTAATTTAATTTTATTTTTTGGTATGCATTTTAAAAGAACTAAAAGCAGTACAACATGTCCTAAGCAGGAAGTCCAAGTGAAGGCCATTTAGTGAGATTTTCTCGAGGGAAATTTGTAGGTGCAGTCCTTAAAGATTAGTTGAGCTAATTATGTGGTAAACTGATTTATTTAGTTGAAATGGCCATTTTCTGGAAACTTTGGAAACTAGAAAGTCAACCAGTAGGGGGCAGCATCAGCTCTTGCTTCCACCTTGATACCCAGGCTCTAAAGTTAGCTCCCAGGAGACACACATCCTTTTAGCCTCTCCCGGAAAATAGGCTTTGAAAGTGATGCAAGTAATAGAGCTACGTGAATGTCTCATTATTATTGTTTTAAAATTTGTATGCATGTTAATCACTGAGCGTTTTCGAAAAGATACAAATATTGGTATTGGATGATAGGATTATAAGGTCTGTTTTTTTCCCCCAATTACATTGCTTTTAGTAAGACAGAAGAGAAATATCAACATGTAAATTTAACCATAACTTCTCTAGCTTACACTTGGGTCATGTACCACTCAATTTGTGTTTTAGGTTGTCCATTAAGTCACAAGGAGCAACATACAGGGTAAAAGCGCAGGTTCCACAAGTAGACCCAAGAGTGAATCCTGCTGTGCATCCACTGGCAGTGTAACCCTGAGAGAACGAGCTAACTTCCCTGAGCCTCAGCTTCCTCCCAAGTAAAATGAATATGATAATAATACATACCTCAGGAGATGGTCCTGGGGATTTAAATTGAGTCATCTTTGTGGAAGGGGTGAACGCTTCTCAAGACAATCTGTCTGTCTCCTAGTAACATCAGTAGGAGTTAACTGCTATTGTCATTAATATTATTCCATAAATGTTCAGCTTTTAAACTGGAAGAAAGAAAGTACTAGCTCACGAACAACGCTTTAGGGCTTCATTGTTCCTGACAGTAACTGCAGTGTGCATATTGTTCTCATTATAATTTTGCCTAGTTTTTAACTGTGAAAACTGAGGGACAGCAGGGTGATTCATTTAGTAAAGGGCAGTGCCAGGACACACAGTTCATTCTTTCAATGTGCACACTACCTTTGTCTTTAACTCCCGGGATAAATTAAATTTTATCTGAGAAGAATTAATACACATGCTTCCAAACCATTTAAATAAATCTCTCTCTCTCTCTCTCTCTCTCTCTCTCAGGCATATCTTCTTATTTGATTTGGCAGTGATTGTATGTAAAAGGAAAGGTGATAACTATGAAATGAAGGAAATAATAGATCTTCAGCAGTACAAAATAGCCAACAATCCTACAACTGATAAAGAAAATAAAAAGGTAAATTCTTGGAAATGAATAACTGTAATTTACTCATAACTTTGACTATTCAAGGAAAGTATGCTAATACATTAATGTGAGAGGCCGCTTATCCATCCAGGTGTTTTTGTTTCTAGAGATTAATTAGAAGCAAGCCTCTGTGAGAAATAATTGGACAGTGCCACAGGTGATAGTGATCACCTCTAATGCCCTAATGATCAAGGCAGCAAAATGCACTTGGCATAGCAATTGTTCTAGATATGAAGTTGACTACAGTAGTCTTGATTGTTCACAGTTTGTCTGATGATAATGTTATGGGTGGTTTGTGGATGATTATGGTGGTGTGTTAGTGAATTTGGAAACATGATGTTATTAATCAATGATACCTATTAACCTGAGGAATATTAATTTTAACAGTGGTCTTATGGCTTCTACCTCATCCATATCCAAGGACAAAATGGGTTAGAATTTTATTGCAAAACAAAAGATTTAAAGAAAAAGTGGCTGGAACAGTTTGAAATGGCTTTGTGAGTATTTCTACTTTTAAAAGTGCTTTTTTCTACCGCATAAGTTTCTTATGAACAATGAACTACCAATAAACATACTCTAATATTTGTAGCATGTGTACAGAGGCTGTGAAAACACTTTGCTCTGAGCATGAGTGCTATGCTACGAGGCTGTCAGCTTGATAACTTTGGTCTCCTGGGAGAGATGTTTTGGTGAATTTCTTCAAGAAAAAGAAAGAGGGAGCTCTAACCTTCTGTTTGACTTTCTTCTCATGGGCATATTTTAATTCTTTAGCTTTTAGCAGCCCCCGAAAATATTAATTATTCTAATGATAAACTTTTAATGTAATTGCCATGTTTTATATATATCTTTAAATTAAGTAGAAATACTCCCAAACACATACACACACGTACATACATACATGCAAATATCTTATTTTTAATAGAAAGATTGATTTGTTCCTCCTGTTTGTTTTTAACTCATTTATTGTCTGAATTCTGGGTAAATTCCTTGACGTATTCAATGAATGCTTTCAGGGCTTGACTTCTCTCAGTGTTTTTTCCTTTTATTCAAGTGGAAACTCAACAAAGAGGTGGGAAATAAATCAGACATGTTCAAAAAGGAATGCATACAGAGACGTGATTACACAAGGACATGTCATTATAGGAGTTTCTTTTCAGTTTTGAGGTTCATGGATTAAAAAGTGTATAATGACCCTTGTTATGGAAACATATAGGTCACCCTGAAATTGAAGCTGTTAGCAAAAGGTGAAATTAAGAAAAAACACTTCTGTGATTTGCTTCATATGTATTCTAGCATTATTTACCTTTTGCAGACAAACTCTATCAGATTTTTTGTTTGCTTTCTCCTTTGTTTTGTTTTGGGAAATGCTCATGTTAATATAAAATGGAAATAGGATTAGAATATTTTATTGTAGTTCTGAGGGGAGGAAAGTAGAGGTTTTCCTTAGATTATTTTCTCTAACACTTTGAGACATCCGATTGTACAGCTAAAATAGCTTTAAGCTTACAGACAGTTCTGGGTTCAGCAGTAACCCCTGCCATGGGCTGGCTGCATAGTCTTAGCCAATTGGTTTAACCTCTCAGAGCCTCAGTTTCCTCCACTAAAATAGGGATAATGATATTTTGAATTCCAGATATATGTGTCCAGCAGAACGGTGGCCAGATAGTACAACAGCAATGATATGGTATTGAATTGTAAGAGGTATCTGTTGTTATCACTATTATTAATATTGTTTTGTATTTAGGATCCTAATATACCTATAGGGACTTATAAATTCAGAGGACATCTTCCAGTATACTATTGTAGTTTTTAAAATTTATTGTTATTGATTATAATAATTAAAAGACCTTAGTAGTTGTATGCATCAATAAAATGGCTATTCTACAGGGACCTTTTTGGTTTGGGTCACAAGTGAGGAAGTTGGTGACCTCCGCCCACCCAGTCTCTGACGAATTGTGGGCTACATCATAAACCTAGTGTGCTGTTGTCGTGAGGTTTCGAGCGATAGGCAATATTTGGACTTGAGCAGTTGGGATCGGAGTGACAGGATGCTGGGGTTGCTGATAATATGCAAAGGCAGAGCTGATCTCATACCTTTGCTCTCGTGGGAAGGATGCTGGGCTGGTATTTTCTTACGGGTTCTGTTCATGTGATCCTTACATGAGTGAAGGAATTTCTGCAGAGGAGGGAAGTTAAATTTGTTGTCCAGAGTAGGTGGGCTCCTTGGACTGTATTGATAGGTGCATCACTTAATATTCTGTTCACTTGCTATAAATCAAACAGCTAAACTCTGGATGCAAGAGACTCAACAAAATGGATGCTTATCTCTCTTTTTCATGGAAGAGAATCTGGGGTAGGTAGACAAGGGGTGGGTTGGGCTCTCTGGGGTATTGCCAGGAACCCAGGCTCAGATCTTCCTGCTCTGCCATTGTCAGCGTGGCTTCTGTCCTCAGGGTTGGTCACATGTTGTCCGAGATAGCTGCTGGAGCTCTAGCTATATAATCTACATTCTAGGCAGCAGAAGGTGATCCTCATTTTTAAGGATTCTTTGCAGAAATGCTACAACTTCTGTTACATAATACTGACCAGAACTTAGTCATGTGGCCACATCTGACAAGGGAGCCAAGAAATGCCATCTTCATTCTGGGCAGGATTATGCTTGGCTACGAATCAAGGTTCTCCTATCATGGAAGAAAGGAGAAATGGGTAGCTGTATGCAGCTATCAGTCGCTGCCTTATAGGTATATACATAAGGGAAGAGTATGGGTAGCTTCAAATTGTTCCATCACAGGAAAGATGGCTGTACCACACACAGGGAAACTGGGTGGGGTTCTTCATCTTTGAGCCTTATCCAAGTACCTCAACAATGTAATTAAACATCCATTAAACTCTGTTTGTATTTTAGAGTTCCACTGACTTGCCCATGCAGATGGTGAGAGGGTGGAAGTACCCTTTTTTGAGAATTGCTCAAAGTCAAAGTTGAGGGCTTCTTTAAGCAGGGATTATGCCATGTATGGCATGTAAATTAAAATTAGGCAAAATAAAAGTAGGATTTTATTCGAGCATCAGAATATCCCATTATTTTATTTCCTCCTTTCTCTTTTGAAGCTTGTTATGCAGGAAAGTCCTGCTTCCAGCTTTGTAAGACAGGTCTTGCTTGTCTTGTGCTCAGGAAAGTAGAATAATCTAAGTCCTGAAGCTTAAGACTTTGCCTGTGGCTCAAATTTTGCTATTTTATCCACTATTTAAAGTTCAAGTACTCTTAGTCTATAAGCCATAGAGAAAAAGAAAACTGAGAAATCCTGCAGCATTCATGACAATACATGATAAACAGTAAGCCTTGTGTCTCGCCACAGACCAGCTTCTTCCAGTCTCTTTGGCATTAACAGGGGCCCTGTAGGTCCCCCTAGAGCATTCTGGAGTGTCACTTTAAGGACCTTTGAAAAGGAAAGGGAGGCATTGGTGGGAGGGGGGCAGGAAATCAAGGGAGGTGATATTTTAAGACTGACGAAATGCTTGCCAGTTCTATTTACAGAAGATGGCAATTCTGCTGTTTATAGGATGGTTGGATCATTTTTATTTTAAAAAATTTGCAAATCACCTTTAAGGAGTTTAGAATACTGCTCTTAATTTAGACTGTTATAATGGACCATAGAAAAGCATGAATACCAATAAACAGTAAGTATCCGGTAAACTCAAATCTCCCCAGAGGTGACCTAAATCTCAGCCTCTGTCCTCCCCAAGCACACCCCCATCCCCACTCAGTAGCCCTATTCTCTGACCTTCTTTGGCCATAGCCACTTCCAACATTATCTGCATTGGATCACGTAAACTTGGCAAACCTCCGAAAGAAAGGCTTCACAGAGAGAAAAGCAGCAGTGACCCACTTGGATAGGGGAGGAAGAAGGATGTCTTCTTTTCTTTTTTCCCTGTGAGAAGAAGTGGTAGCAGGACTGATTGCTCTGAGGTTGTTAGAACAGTTTTTGAGCCAAATAATGTTCAAGAGCTGTAGTTCTGGAGATCCCACTCTAAATAATATATTTATATCTTTAAAAGCCTAATTGATACACATTATTTATTCTTATTTATTTTCAAAAGGGCTTTTTGTTCCTGTTTCCCACAATTCCATTTAGTTATCTGTGAAATAGGATGGGAAATGTTATTTTATTAGCTTAGGCTAGTTTTCATAATGACGTTGGAAAGTGTGGATGTGAACATTGCCCATAGCAATGTTCAAAATATTGTTAGGAAGCTATGGATGTGTTTCCCCGAAATCCCTTAAATCAAGTGTTTTTAATGTTTTCTCCTGTTAGATTTAAATTGATAAACATGTCATACCCATTTTATAGCTCAGGAAACTAGCAATGGCAGGAGTATTTCAGCACATTCATTTGTACAAGTTCAGTGCTATAACATTTACAATAGAGTTCAGGATCTTGTTCCCAGCAATTTTTTAAACCAGGAAGGTGCTCAAATAAGCACCTGGACTCAAATCCTGTTATCTAAAACTGAAATCAGGTTTCTTTTTTTCACTGTGACTAGGACCTGGAGGATCAGACAGTGTCCTTAAGTTTTCTAGAAATAAGTCAGAGTTGGGTAAAATAAAGAAATTGAGTAATAGAATAATAAGATTTTTAAAAGGAAAAGTTAGAGAAAGAAAAAGTAGAACAGGGGCAGAAAAGCATTGCATATGGTAGCAAGTGGCAGGTTTTGAACCAGCCTCTGTAGTATTTATTGAAGGGAACTGAAAGGCCCTTTTGCCTGGAATTTCTTCTGACTGACTTCACCCAATACTTGAAATTCTAACAATTTATATTTACTCCCTTGAATAAAGAAAGCCCCCATGAAGATGCATATACCATTATTACCACACCAAGATTTCTTCACTGTGTGCCACATGCCAGGAACAGTGCCACATGGCTTACCTAAGGAAAAATAGCATAGAGACCATTAATGTCTGCTAAAATACGAGCCCAGCATATATTGTTAGCTGCTAAGACTAGTGGGAGTGGGGAGAAGACAAGGAAAAGGGGGTATGGAAATTCTAGAGCTGGGGAGGGGCTCTGGGACCCGGCTGCCTTGTCATCTGGAGGGGCAGCCCCTGAGCTTCGTTCCCTAGGATGAACCCCTGAAAAGAAGCGCTCTCCGAGTGGGGTGAGGCAGGGGCGGGAATGCAGCCATGAAACTTCACAAATCACGTTTAATCTGAGCCACAGTGTATCTTTCTAATTTATTCCCCATTTACTTCCAGAAGGAATTTGAGGTCACTCACCATAGAAAGCACACATGCCACAGAATTAAAAAGAAAAATTTAAATAATCAGAGGTCAAACAGAACAATGTTTCAAAGCATTCTCCGCAGACTCAGGCTCCACTAGATGAGAACGTTTTCTTGAAATTCGCCTCCTGGAGTTTGAATATGAAAGCAAAGAGTATGTTTTTCACATTTTAAATATAAAATTATGTTTTATCCAATATAATTTGTTTTAATCTAGAGGCATTTCTCAGAGATTCTGAATACCAGAAGGGTAATTATCAGAGGAAATTGCATTTATTCTCCCAATATTTACTAAGCATTTGCTTTGTTGCCAGACACTGTTGGAAGCCCTGGCTATATAGCACTGAGGGAGCTATTGCAATTGAATTTAATTACTGTAGCTTCTAAATATAATAGCGTTCAGTTAATATATAGTGGATTGTATTTCAAGACTGAACTCTTGATATTTCTATGAAAATAGTCTCTTCCTCCCAGTCCCATCTATTCAAGTGTAATTAGATGGAGGGCCAAGATTTGCCTTTTCCCTCCACATGGAATCAGTTTCTCACCAATCTCTGCAGATTAAATCTGACCACTTGCTTGTAATCTTCACCCTCACCTCCCTGGTTTAAGCCTTCCACATCTCTGATTAGCTTCTGCATTCCCTGCCCCCTCCATTCTTCAAGAAGCATCCAGGGTGATCTGCTGTGTCCTGCCCTACTTAAGACCCTTTGTTGGCTGTTTACTGCACTCCGTATAATATCAAAATTCTTACCAGGACCTCAGAAGGCCCTGCATGGTTTTATCCCACCCATCTCTTCAGCCACATCACACACCTGTTTGCCATAGTTAGATTGAGTGCATTTCAGTTTTTGGAGAATATGCACAGGCCTCAGGCATTCAACCGTGAGCTTTCCTTACCAGGATGGTCTTTCCTCTTGCTCCTTGGGTAGCTGGTTCTTTATCCTACTGATCTTGACTTTAGATATCACTTTGTGAGAGAGATCTCTCCTGACCACTGTGCTAAATGAGTAACCTCACTTCCCTAGTATTCTCTCACAATTGTAATTATATGGCCAGACAAAAATTATCCAAGTTTAGTGTTTATAGCCTTCCCGAGACCCGACAATCCCCTCCTTATTAAAGATAATCTATTACTTGCATACTCTATTTTACCTGTCTTTTCTCCTCCAAAAGAGTAAGGATTCTTTATTGCTTATTAGGAGAGAAACTAAATTGAACTATTGAATACATAGATAATGTTGGGAGAAGGGAAAAAGAAAGCTTCATGGGTCTGGGGATGCAAAGAAAGTTTTGGGTTTTGGTATGAGTGAGGCTCTGGAATAGCTATGGGGTCTGAGGGGTTTGGAAAGGGGAAAAGGGACTTTTGAAATGCATTTCTGTAGAGTCTGAATTATATTCCTTTTGATGTCCTTTGAAATGTTAAGTAAAGAATGAAATTTCTGTTTGGTTATTTGGTTGACCTATATGTACCTTTAATGCCCCAAGACCGAGCTGCCTGGGCCCTTGGATTGAGGGCATTACCATTAGATCTAGCTGTCTATTTCATGGCTACTCTCCCAGTGGACTGAAAACACCAGGAGGACAGGGATCTTGTCAATGCTATTCACATGCATGATCAATCCTAGCACAGTGCCTGGCACATAGTAGATAATCATATTTTTATTATAAATCTGAAATTCTACTCTAAGTTTTCTGACAATAAGGTCAATTAAAAAAAAGATGAATTAAGAAATTCTTACTGTCTCACAAAATAATACAACAGTCCTTGAGGGAAAGAAACTTTCACTAGTATGATAAGAAGGCTTTATAATGTGGATCCTTAAGTAAGAGATACAGAAAAACATGTTCTCCACGAGCAGCATTAGATGTTTTTGAAGTTCTAGAAGTTGATGTCATATATTATTATTTTTCTTAAATTATCCCTCAAGAATGAGGTTGCAGTTTTTTAAAGGCATTTTTGTAGACACCTACCTGATGCTCCCAGGTTATGTTTCTTTTTGTCCATCTAGGTATGTTTCTTTTGGGCAGTCTTACTCGATGCTTAGATGAACTTAGAAAACCAAGCAGGATGGCTAATTTTCACATCACCTAGATTCTTTCAAGTAATATTGATCTAATCTATACTTCTGCTAAAAACTACAGAACAATATGCAAATTGTGGACCTCCTTGCCTCTCGAAGATGTAGGGGATATAGAACTTAGACTGGTTCTAAGGTCTGAGATGCTCAAAGCTACCTACTTCCTCATATTTCTCTCTGTCCACACTCCCGATTCCTGACCTGCTCAATTTTTTTCCACCTGTCAGACTCAGAAGAGCGGCTCTGCTTCTTCTCTGTTTTGCCCCTGAAGTCCAATCACTGTCTACATGTTGTGATACTGATGGGCGTCACAAGGGAGACTCATTTCACGTGCCTGTTCCCTCTCCCATTTCCCTGGTCTCCTTAACACCCTCATAGGCACCTGGAGTGTGACCCTCCCCACCGTATGTTGCTCCCTGCAGTGGACCAGGACCTGACCTCACTGTTTCTCCTCTGGGGGGTGGCTAGTCAGGCCAGAGAGAGGGTGCCTCCCCTAGCCATCCCGGGATTTGGAGGGATAAAGCTGTGTTGTGTTACCCATCAATTCAGGGTTAAAAAATCTGGTGAGCGTCTCAAGAGAAGTGGTCCTTGTTGTTGTTTGATGAGAGACCCATGTTTATGATATCCAAGGTTTGGCAACAGATTTGACATTCTATTGTGCAAATTTAAAAGACTGACTTTATGAGACTTTCCTGGTGGTCCAGTGGCTAAGACTCTATGCTCCCAATGCAGGGGGCCCAGGTTCAATCCCTGGTCAGGGAAATAGATCCCACATGCATGCCTCAACTAAGGGTTCACATGCTGCAACTAAAGATCCCGCATACTGCAACTAAAGATCCTGTACATGGCAATGAAGACCTGTGTGCCGCAGCTAAGACCTGGCACAGCTAAATAAATAAATAAGTAAGTACATAAATAAATTTAAAAAATAGACTGACTTTATTTATATTTTTGCCTAGATGGAGAGTCCCCCAATATCTACATGAAGCTAAATCAGAGAATTCTATAGCAAGCCCAAACTACTGCTGCTCTGGCTACTACTGCCACTACTACTAGGATAATGGTACTACTGCTTCTCTCTCCTCTTCCTTTCCCTTCCTCTCCCTCCCCTTGTTTGCTTTCTTCGTTAGGAGATCCATTGGGATCTTCTCAAATATATAAATAAGTACCTGTTGAGACTGTGAATTTCATCTCTTAGAACAGGGTCCAGAAAGTACACATTTTCAGCTTTGTGGACCCTATGGTCTCTGTCACAACTACTCAGGTCTATCATAGTAAGAATACCGCCATAGATAATACATAAATGAGTGAGTGTGGTATATTCCAGTAAGATAGGCTGTGGGCTGTAGTTAGCGACCCTTGTCTTACAGCAGAGAGATGATGATTCAGGCCTAGGGAATGTAGTGAGTATGTGTTGCCACAAAAGGATCTCAGCTCTACTGGTGCCATGCTGTGGCTTTTTGTAGAAGTGTGATTTTCTCACTAGCACTAATTCCTGTTTAGGTCATCATGATGATTTAGCCTCAAAATGTTCTCTACTCCACCAAAACCAGAACAAAAATACCTGGATGAATTATATGTATTTGGCATTATTTTGTACTGACCAACTGAATATCAAAAATGCCATCCAGGTATCTGGTTTCATTAAGTTTTATTCTGTGGTTTATTGGAAAGCACTTTGAGACCCCGAGAATCCAGGCCAGTAGCAACAACATGGTAAACTTGTCTCTACTCAACAGTCGACCACATCAGCAAGGATAGTTTTCTAGTCAGTGATGGCTCTTTGTGCTCTTGAAGCATTTTCTTCCTACCAGTAATGACACTTGCGCCTGTTATTTATTCTGAAATTCCCTCTTTGGAGAGCACACTGAGGAACATTAGAAGGGGTGAAGGAAGGCTATGGTGGTGTCAAGAGTTGGTCCAAGGGTGAGCCTTCCTGGATGAGCTGTGTGTGGGGGGTGACATTTGACTACAGTGACATCTGCTTTGGCATTTTTTCTGTGTCCAAAACCCATCAGTGTCTACTTGGAAACTGGTAACCTTACAGGCACAATTACCAAAGTATCAATCTATAAAGCGTCTCTGAATTTGTCTGCCCACGTGCTTTTTTGTTTTTCGGGAGAAATCATTCACTCTAAAAACAACCTTTTATTCATTCTCCTTTAAAGGATTTCACTACCAGTTTTTAATATGAAGAATTTGTTTATGGATATGAAATCCATGCCGACACGATCCATCGCCCCCCAGGCGGCGCTGAGCCTCATGCTACTGACCTATTCACGTTAATCTCCCAAGCTGAAGCCAGCACAACTCTCCCTGAATCTCATGTATTGTCTATAACCTTTCAAAATTGGCAGTTAAGTCAGTATAGGGAACTAAACCACAGTTTCCTGGCAGCAATAAAAGGAAGTAGGACACGGGACAGTGATCAGAAAAATCACAGCTGTCATAAAATGGAGTTTTTCAGTAGCCTGTTTGATCCAGAAACATGCAAAAGCATTTCACGCATGACAAAGCATTAGTAAATATTAGATACTATTCTTGTTCTGTTATTGCCTAGTGGAGATCAACCTCTCTCCTTTTTTTCAGCTCATATTTAATACTTATTTGACATTTTTCTGGCATTCCTGAGCATGCTTGTAAGGAAGGAGAAGCCATAGGCAGAAGGAAGAATGAAGGATAGATATCAAAACTTCCATCAGCAAACAAGCATTACTCTGGTTAAAAATAAATGCAGATAAAATTCAGCTGAATTAGTGTTGGTGTCCCTGAGCTTTTATAACAGAGCCTTTGATCCATTGTGTGTGTGTGTGTGTGTGTGTGTGTGTGTGTGTGTGTGTGTTCTTCGTACATGAGAACAGTAACAGTGCAAGCAGGAGAGTTTAACTGGGCAGTTGTGGTCACTGCTGTCTCCAGCTTGTCCGGGTTATATAGAAGTTAACACAAAGAATAGTTTGTTTTGGAACCGTTTGTTGTAGTGAGTCAACTGGTTTCCTCTAAGAAAATGACATAATCAGTGAATTCTATAATAGTAAGCAAGCTTTAATTTATAAGTCTAAACCTAATATTACAGTTAATGTCACATGTACTACTTTTAAGATATTTCTTGATAAGAAATTGTTAGGTCACAGGCATTGTTACTTTGGGCTACACAATACAAAATAAGCTGCAGCTGAAGGTTGGCCATCCTTACAATGGGAACAATGAGAGAAACTTCAGTTTTCTTCTTCATGGGATAGTAAGCAGTTAGCAGTCTGGTTGAAGAGATAAGAAAGTCATACTTGAAACAATTACTGAATGAGACTGAATATTGTATATCTGTATTCATTTATTTTTTTGTGTATTGAACATCCCATACATGCCCAGGAACTATTCTAGGCACTAAGAATATAATGATGAATAAGACAAGTTCTTTTCTCTCACTGAGTTTACATTCTAACAAGGGCTTATATTTTCAAGTCAGCATTATAATGTCAATGCAAAACAGTGACAAATTGCAAGGTACATGAAATAGTTTATACCACTCATTATTTTGATGTAAGGAGAATGGAACTGGACATTTGAACATAGAAAAATCCAATGCATGCGATGCTCTCGGGCAAATTTGTAAAGAGTTATTGGCCCTCTGAGGATCTAAGGAAGGCATTTTCACTGAAGCCTTTTCCTTTTAATTTAGGAAAAGTAAGCTGTTGTAGGTTAAGTATGTGCATTTTTTGCTTAAAATAATTAGGAAAAATATCATTTACCACTGATACGTAATTCAGAAAAATTAATTTGTTCAAGGTGGTTTTTCTCCCGTTATTCTGAATGCCAGTTTGTGATAGCCAAGATCTTAAAAAACTGTATTGTTTTACGAACTCATAAACACTCTGAAGAGGTGTTTAATTTTCCTTTATTCCAACACCTGAGCCTTTCCTACAACTTCTTTCTAATTGTAGCCTGTGCTTGAGTGCTTCTTTTGATGAGGATCTTACTACCTCTGGAATTATTTGCTCCATCTTTGTTTAGCTTTGACTGTAGAGAATTCTTCCTTATAATGAATTGAAACATGTCTATTCAAGTATAACTTCCTAACGTCCCTTCTTGGGCCCAAATAGGACATCTTAACTCTTTCCCCTATATGGTAACCCTTCAGATATTTGGGAATAGCTCTTCTCCAAGTCCATGTTTTAAACATACTTTTCCTTTGAATAAATGAAGAGAAACTTTGGGAGAATTCTTTCGTTAACTAGTTGAGTAGAATGCTAATCTGATCAGATAAAGGTATGGGTAAATTGAATGTTTAATGTCAGTCTAATATTATAGGCAAGGTATGATGCTAGCTGCTATCATTCCCACAAAAAGGTAAATGAGACAATTTTAATTTTCAAGGTGTTCAGAAATCAGTTTGGGGACTTCTGACTGAATTGTGCATGACGATTTTTTTTTTTTTGATTCTGAGTATTATAAGGAAGATTTCAGGTTTTAATTCCTTCACGTTAGAGCATTTAGAGTCTGGTAGCATATAGGGATAATTCTTTACTCTTATGTGGTGCTTTATAGTTTCCAGAGTGTTTTTGGATAATACCTTATTTGATTCTTAAGGAGTTTTGTGAGATAGCCAGGGAGATATTATCTTTAACATAGAGTCAGAAAAGAGAGAAGAGATTAAGTATTTTGTGTGTGTGTTTCACTTAGTAAGTGAAAAAGAGACTGGTCTTGAATCTCAGTCCAGAGCTTTTCCCCTGCACCACACTGTCTCATTTATAGCAAGAATACCTACTATTGTTCTCCAGAGATGAAAGTTTCCATCAGTTTGTTTTATAAGCAAGAGGTATTCATGTGTAGTATATTCACACACTTGATGAAAAATATAATTTAGAACTTAATTACTTTCTACTTATATTTTAGTGATGCCGTAAGAGTTGGTTATCTTGATGGAATCAAATAATAAACAGCATTGAATATTATTAACAGTAAGGATGATTTGGGCTTCAGAGAATTTCCTTAGAGTAAAATTAATTGTCTTAATTTACAAGTTAATTAATAGCAAGTTTTTTGGTCACCTTATCATAGGATTGAGCCTAGTATGATTTATGCAAAGACTTGATTTTATTTGATTTGATGGCATTTGCATTATGTGATTTTAGTCTCAAAGTTTAAATTCCCTTTTTAGAGGTAAAAGAATTGGGGAGGAGAAGGCTCAGGGTCTGAGACTAAGCCCTGGCCAGTTCTCAAGGTGGATTAAGTTGAGTTCTAAATCAATATGTGTGTGTGTTTTTGTCCAGTACTTAGGTAGCAGTGGCTGTGTATTACATAAGTCACTGGAGGTATGAACGCAGTGTGAAAACACTGTCATTTTTCTCCTTCAGGATAAACTGGACTACCATTGAATAGCTTCTTCTTCCTGGGGAGAGCCAGATTTGAAGTTATCTGGACCATGTGTTTGACCTGTCTGTCGCTTATTAGAATAGTGGGCTTTCTTCTAAACATCTTTCTCCAAGGAAACACTGAGATTTGGGAGCTCAGATTGTGCGCCTCAGAAGTGATTAGAATATTCCAGTGGTCAATGGGTTTAGTTTAATTGTTTAGTCCAATCCACATCTTTATATTTGTAACATCACTGTCTACACAAAGCAGCCAGCCCTTTGAAAAAAAAAAAAGGATGGTAATTTCAAAAGTCACAAATGCCCTAAATTAATGGGCTCCATAAATTTAAAAATTCATAAAAAATAATGCTGTCTTATTTAACAAAGTTTGTTAGAGTCAACGAACAAAAAAACCTTCTATATTTATTATTCTTTCAGTCCTTCATTGCATCAATCCCATAAGAGAATTAACATTTTCTGACATTAACATTCTATTCCAAGCACAATGCTATATGGTTTTGATATTTGTCTCGTAAATCTTCCCAAAACTCATGAGGTGAGCAGTTATCTCTGTTTGTACAAATAAGAAAACTAAGGAACAGAGATATAAGTAACCTGCCTGAGCCACACAGCTCACGATGGAGTTGAGATCCCAGCCATGCTCCTTTCAGCCTACCAGGTCCATGTCCCAGGATGTGCTTTCCCCATTCTTTACTCCAAAGAGTTTCTTGCCCAATGGCTAGTAAGGAATAAACCTGATGTTTTATTAAACCCAGTTTTTCTATCTTCCAACCTTAAACTGCAGAATTCCTGTATTTTTCCTTGTTTCTTTTCTCCCTGGATAGCAAGAGCAGCCAGAAATAAAATTCTCTCATCTATTATCGTACACCAAATTTGCTTTATGTAGCCTTTGACTAATGACTCGTTGGTCAGAATCTACTCAGGGATCTGTTCTCTGATAGCACATTAATAATATATATGCATTAAGGCTCCTTCTCAGAAAATATTTGAGCTTTGACATATCGAACACCGGCAACTTAAATTAAAGCTGTTGCTGTCCATGCATTTTAAAACTAGATGGCTTGGAAATAGTGTTCCATACATAACAAAATAGACCTGATGTCATATGTAGTTTACTAAGGCGAAACTATTCCTCGCCTGTTTAATTGTGGTCGGGGTTTGAATTGCATTTTCTAATTATCATGACCTAAACATCTTTCAGACTGAGAAAAAACTAAACTGTCTTGCAGGGCTTTGATTTACTAGAAGAAACACTGTAGAGCAACCTAATGGATTTTCCACATACCACGGAGACCAGGAATGATGAATTAGAAACTGTTCTAACTCCTTCAAGATAGGAAGTATCAAGATTAAAATGATGCTTGGTGACAATGATGACTCTGTACTTTGAGCCCTAGGCTTGCATTAGTGTCTCTTGTTTTGCAAACACTTTTTAATCTAGTTATATAGCTCGGCATTCTTTTGGCTTGTGGCATTAGACTTGTGCAAGTTGATAAGTAGTTCTGTGCTAAGCCTTTTCCTCAGTACAGCTGATTTAGGGACATTTTGTGTTTTTCTCCTATGCACATTTCTACGTATACATATTTATGTATGTACATAATACATATACGTGAGACTCTCCTTGTGAAGGTTTTTCTTCAGGGCAGTGTAATAAAGAGCCATATATTTGGAACCACAGAAGTCAGGAGCAATACCCATCACCCTGTAACCTCAGCAATTTTATCGATAGAGCAATTAACAGATTATGGTTTTTTTTTTTTTCTTTAAATGTCTGTGTACTGGCTGGCTTCAGAATTTGTATCCGTTTGGACCCAGGGTAACGTTGTCTACAGAGGTACTTGCCCCAAACCACAGGAGTAGCAAACAGAGGAACTAGGCTAGATCCCAAGTCCTTTAATTCCTGGCGATTCTTCTTCTTCCAGGGCAAACCTTCTATCAGCGGGTTCCTTTTTCATAAAATGGGCAAGTCTACCTCTTTCTCCAATATCCTTACCATGAAAAGCTGCGAATCCCCTATCTAGGGACCTGTGGACTTGGGGTAGAGAGGAAAACTCAACCATCCTCCAGTGGATATCAGCAATGGGACCCATGATCGCACTGTTTATTTGGCATTAATACATTGCTCACCACTGACACTGCAGATTTATTTTCATCAGGGCACTTCTGACTCCTGAACACTTGACACCAGTATGAAACATTATAATTGCAGGACAGAGTGAGCCCAAAGTGAATTGGAAATTTAATTAAACTTCTTGCTTGTTTAATTGTTTAATGTGTTGCACAGTCCAACTTGCAATTCCATATTCAATTATAATGAAACTCCCCTTAGACTGAGTTTATTTGGGGTTTTAAAAATGATTCTAAAAGGGTATTGATGCTTTAAGAGATGTCTTGGTTTTATAAAATTTCAACATAAGAGATTGAGTGTTTTAGTATTAGGTTTGTATTGACTCTTGATATTGACACAAGTCTAAACGTGCAAAGCCCACAAAGGCTAAATCCCATGGGCTTATGTTTAATTTAAAATATGGCTAGCTGGCCATTTTGAATATACTAGGTAGGTTGACAATCTGAATATCTGACTGATTGGGGGAAATAGTCAAATATTAATTTTAATTGTTTATCAGTAGACTATTTAGACTACTTGCAATGGGTTTTTAAATTCATTTGGAAAGTGAGAATTCACATTTATGTAAAGTTGCCAATAAACCTGATTTCATAAAGGTGTTTAGAGGTTAAATGCCTAATGATTAATTTAGTAGTATGCTTTAGTAGTATTTTTAATAATTTGGAGGAAAGGTAAGGCATCTGAGGATAATGTTGATGATGAATAGTAATGAGGATTTAAAGATTCTGAGAATTAATTTGGAGATCATATTCATCATCCTAAAAACAGAAGAGGAACCAAATGGAGAGGACATTTTGGTAGAATTCAGAGTTCTGGACAAAGAGAAAATAGATAAGGCAGGATCCAAGTCCAACCACTGACTTTGCCAAGGGACCCAGGCAAGACTCTTTCCTTCTCTGGGACTTAATTCATTCACTAGTTAAAAGGGAGACAGGAATATTTGTGATCTATTTTTTTCCTTCACCACTAGAAAATTCGCTCTTATGTACGACTCTGTACAGTCTCTTTGTTGAATATGTTGAAGGCTTGTGAAAGGCAAAAGAAGGTGTGGGAAGTGTGGAAGCTAATTGTGATACAAAAATAATAGTGGAATCTCATCCTCTTTTATTTCTGCACAACAGTTATGACATTTTCCTCTTGTGCTTGTTCTCTTCTTCTCCAAATTACATTAAACAGTTATTACTCTGTGTGTGTGTATGTGTATATGTGTGTGTTTACAAGAACGTGCATGAACGCGCATACTGGACAATGATAATGTGGTCCCTCTGAGAAGACTGGTGCTTTCATGCCCTAACGATGATAATGTACTTTAAATTCTGCATACTTATCCTGTAAACCATCAGGAAAATTCACTAAGTGGGCTTTGTTCCATCTGTGGAATTATAATGATGATAATGTAATACTCAAAAGTAGTGTAATTAGTTTAATTATAAATGAAGGCATTGCCTACACTCAAAACCTCAATAAAGAAATCAGGTTGATAGTCTGTGCTGATTCAGTAGAACACATCAACTTGCAAAGCCAAAGAAATTAACTGTGAACCCTTGATCAAAAAGCACAGATACTGTATGATCCAGGAAACTTGATTACTCTTCGTTTTTATTGAGGAAGGCTTTTTGATATTAAAAGCACAAGAATCCAGAGAATTAGTACATAGAGAATTGATTGATTACTTTAATCAATGACTTCTTCAAAGGCAGTTCTGAGACATAACTGGGGAAACTGAAGTGAGCCAACTGGCCGTTAGCGGTCAGTACTGCTCCGTGGGAAGGATATGTGTTGTGCGCCTTTGCAATCAGAGCTCAGAGAGACTTTCTGGAGAGTTGTGGCTCGTCGTGTGAGGATCAGATCTGAGTCGAGTTTAATAAAATCTGCTTTGGAGTGATTTGTTTATCTTCTGTGAGCAGCTTCTTTTTTTTTTTAAATGCATTTATTTATCTATTTAAATGTGTACTCCTCTATTGCTTTTTCTCATCTGAACCAAAAGCACTTTGCAAATATCAGAGCTCAGATTTTAAAAAGATCATTGATTTTTTTCAACTGTCCTGAAGGTAGGCTGTCACACATCATCATTTATTTCTGAGAGAGGGATATTGGTAGCATAATATTAAAATCTTTCATTAAAGATTTTTTTTTTTTTGTCCAGCAATAACCTACATTCAAAGGAGTTTTGCGTTTGCCTTCGTCTATCAGAATTGCTATTTAAAAGTACATCCTTCCCAGGACAATATAGTTATCTTGTTACTATAAGGAAAAGGAATAATGTGGCAATAAAAAATTGTCGTTGACTGAAAACATTCCTGTGGGATAACCAAATAGTTGAAACGGGCTCTGATTAGCTATTGAAATCTGCCCAGTATGACCAGCATTTGGTCTGAAGTCAGTAAACCCTGAGGATCCTGTCAGCTTACTCCATTCTGCCTCCCCTACTTTTCTTCACTTTATGTCCTTTACTTCTATTTACTTTTCACCATCTATAAGAAAAGCTCAGTTTAGGTATCAGACATCTTTGATTCAGAAAACCATTTGCGAGGTTAAGACCCTGCCCAGTGATGACACCAGTCATGTGGAATCAAGAGGAGGGGAAACATGGAGAAGTCTTTATCATGTCTTTTTTTTTTTTTGCGGTACGCGGGCCTCTCACTGTTGTGGCCTCTCCTGTTGCGGAGCAGAGGCTCTGGACGTGCAGGCTCAGTGGCCATGGCTCACGGGCCCAGCCGCTCCGTGGTATGTGGGATCTTCCCTGACTGGGGCACGAACCCGTGTCCCCTGCATCGGCAGGCGGACTCTCAACCACTGCGCCACCAGAGAAGCCCTATCATGTCTTTTAAGCTACTGTTAGCCTCTTAACTGGTCTCCTGGCTGCCAGCATAGCCACCTACAAGTTCCCAATGGGCTTTGCAAGGGTGACCTTTCTAAATTGCCCATTTCCAATATGGCATTCCTCTCTCTTGTTGGATTTATCTTTCATTTTGACTCCTATTTTCACTCCTGATGTCACTGTCTTAGCTTAAATCTTCGGACTCTTCTACCTAGCCTGTTGCAGTGGTCTCCAAACCTGTCTTCCCACCTGTCTTCCCACCTCCCCACAACATGGCTGCCAGTTTTCTTTCTAACATGCAAACATAATCTGGTTATCTGTGTACAGTCCTTTAGTGGTCCCTCACTGCCCACAGAAAAGATCAGATTCCCAGAGAAGGCACAGATGGCATCTACAGTCTGGCTCGTGCCCAGGTCCAGCCTCGTTTTTGACCATATCCAGTGCTGCAAGCAGACTGAATTCCTGGGAGCTGCCAGAACATGCTTGGCTCCTTTATTCCTCTAGGCCTTTGATCACAGTGTTCTTTACTGGCCTGGGACCTATTCCCTCCTGAGGTCTGCCAGGGAACACCTTTTCATCTTTCAAGACTCAGATCTCAGGCAGTTGCTCTCTTTTCATGCTCTCATGCCTTCTTCCACCCGCACCTGTACTATAGGATCAACCAATCTCTTCTTTATTTGCCACCATATCTTATACCTTTGGGGAATACTTTTATTAGATGTACTTCTTTTTTATGTCTTTATCTTCATCCTAGTTTGAAAGGACCTTTAGGCCAGGGGCCATATACTTTCCTTCCCCAGCACAGTGCTTGATATGTATTAGGCATTTAATAAATAGTTGTTGAATAAAAGAATGACTAGAGCGTCTGAGTAACAATAAAGTGTAAGTTTCACATGATTTGAGATAAAGCACAGATAATATGGGCTACAGTGATCTGGGAAAGTCTTAAAGAAAAGGTGAGGACCAAACTACAGAGATAGACAGGATTTGGAGTGGGGGGAAGAAAGAAGGATATTCATGACCAGGAATTATAATTTATTTATTTATTTATTTTTTTTTTTCTTTTTTTTTTCTGTACACGGGCCTCTCACAGTTGTGGCCTTTCCCGTTGCGGAGCACAGGCTCTGGACGCGCAGGCTCAACGGCCATGGCTCACGGGCCCAGCCGCTCCGCAGCATGTGGGATCCTCCCAGACCGGGGCACGAACCCGTGTCTCCTGCATTGGCAGGCGGACTCTCAACCACTGCGCCACCAGGGAAGCCCCAGGAATTATAATTTAGAGCTGGGGCTGAAGTGAGATGAATGACTCCTTTGAGCTTATGATAGGATACTACTGCTGGAGATGTAATTTTCTGATTTAAGGTATTTCAGTTGCTCTTCCTAACCTACATAGTAATTTCTAAATCCCTTAGGGTTGGGTAGTCTTTAAGAGTCTAATCAGAACTCAGCCCATTAATAGCTTCATGAGCTTGGCCATGAACTTTTCTGAGCCTCAATTAGGAAATCACAAAATGGAGAAATCATATCTACCTCACAGTGTTTGTTGTAACATTTAAATAAAATAACAGTATTTACCACTTCTTCTGTATTTATCATGTGTCAGGCACAGTGCAGGGACCCCCCCCCCTTTTTTTATTGGAGTATAATTGATTTACAGTGTTGTGTTAATTTCTGTTGTATAGCAAAGTGATTCAGTTATACATATATACCCTCTTTTTTTAATATTCTCTTCCACTGTGGTTTATCATAGGATATTGAATATAGTTCTCTGTGCTAAACAACAAGTAGGACCTTGTTGTTTATCTATTCTATATGTAATAGCTTACATCTGCTAACCCTAACCTCCCACTCCATCCCTTCCCCAACCTCACTTACCCTTGGCAACCACAAGTCTGTTCTCTATCTCCGTGAGTCTGTTTCTGTTTCACAGATAGGTTCATTTGTGTCATATTTTAAATTCTACATAAAAGTGATAAGGTATTTGTCTTTCTTTCTGACTTTCTTTCTGACTTACTTCACTTAGTATGATAATCTCTAGTTGCATCCATGTTGCTGCAAATGGCATTATTTCGTTCTTTTTTATGGCTGAGTAATATTCCATTATATATATGTACCACATCTTCTTTATCCATTCATCTGTCAGTGGATATTTAGGTTGTTTCCATGTCCTGGCTATTGTAAATAGTGCTTCTATGAACATAGGGGTCCATGTATCTTTTTGAATTAGAGTTTTGTCTGGATATATGTCTAGGGGTAGGATTGATGGATCATATGGTATCTCTATTTTTAATTTTCTGAGGAACCTCCATGCTGTTCTCCATTGTACCAACTTACATTCCCACCAGCAGTGTAGGAGGGTTCCCTTTTCTCCACATCCTCTCTAGCATTTGTTCTTTGTAGAGTTTTTAATGATGGCCATTCTGACTGGTGTGAGGTGGTACCTCATTGTAGTTTTGATTTGCATTTCTCTAATAATTAGTGATGTTGAGCATCTTTTCATGTGCCTATTGGCCGTTTATATTTCTTCTTTGGAGAGATGTCTATTTAGGTTTTCTGCCCATTGTTGGATTGGGTTGTTTGTTTTTTTGTTGTTGTTGAGTTGTATGAGCTGTTTGTATATTTTGGAAATTAAACCCTTGTCAGTTGCATCGTTTGCAAATATTTTCTCCCATTCTGTAGGTTGTCTTTTCATTTTGTTTATGGTTTCCTTTGCTGTGAAGAATCTTGTAAGTTTGATTAGGTCCCATTTATTTATTTTTGTTTCTATTGCCTTGGGAGATTGACCTAAGAAAACATTGGTATGATTTATGTCAGAGAATGTTTTGTCTGTGATCTCTTCTAGAAGTTTTATGGTGTCATGTCTTATGTTTGTCTTTAAGCCATTTTGTGATGAGAGGGTGTGTTCTCACTTCATTGATTTACATGTGGCTGTCCAACTTTCCCAGCACCACTTGCTGAAGAGACTGTCTTTTTCCCATTGTATATTCTTGCCTCCTTTGTCAAAGATTAATTGACCATAGGTATGTGGGTTTGTTTCTGGGCTCTCCATTCAGTGCAGGGCCCTTTATGTGCGTTAACTCCTTTACCCTTTACATCAGCTCTGTGTTGATTAGATATATTTTTGTTCTTACTTTACAATGTTGGAAACATGGTGGTGCCACAAACAGAAAGAGGGAAAAATGAGAGACACACTCCCAAATTCTTTTTGGGGTAAGAAAGGAATATATACCCTCTGGAATATAGACCAGAGGGATATATTCCCTCTGTATAGGAATATAGACCCACCCTATACCCTCTGTATAGGGTGGATGACAGCAGTGTTGAATTGTACTAGCGCACCCTCAGGTTCAAGGTAGGGTTGGGTCTGCTAAATTGTGGGCTGACCCACCAAGCTGCTCGGTGCCCGGTGGCTAGCATAGCTTCAGCTTGCAAGCTGGAACCATCACTCTGAAACCCCTTGTGATACTGAAAGCCTCCTTCTGGGAGTTGGCCTGAGGTTTGGGGAGGGGTGGTAAGAATGCAGACACCCGTGGTTGGAGTGCTGAGCTCAGTGGGTTTGGTGTGACCCCAAGCCTAAGCTGAGGGCCATGCCCTGCTGGGGACTCTCTCATGGGCTGGCACTGCTCTTCTGATTGTGATCCCAGGGATGGGCCAGATGAAAGTCCCAGAAACCAAGACCCCTAACATTTCTCTCTTATGTTGAACTCGAAGTCATGTAAAAAAGAGGTTGGAAGCATTAATTTTGGAAATCACTGGACAACATTTGAATCATGGCACTTAGATTTTCTAGTTAGGTGAGCCTCAGAAAATTATTTAAGCTCTCTGAGCCTCAGTTTTATAATCTACAAATGGAGTTAATGATACTTACTTCACAGAGTGGTTGTGACGTTAAATGAGAAAATATATTGAAAGCAGCTACCGTGATGCTCCATCCAGATCCTGAGCATTTAGAGGTTGCTGATGCTGATAGTTTGGGTTTTTCCTTCCAGATGAACACAGGCCAGAGTTCTGGCCAGAGGATGGCATACAGTGGCCGGGAGCCTGATTGGTCATTTCCTACAGGCTTTCATGTGTGAGGCCAAAAGGCAATCTCTGGGAATATAAAGAAATCAAAACCAAGCTAACTCTCTCATTGAGCTGGCAATCTGTGAAGGGCCCAGGCCCAAAGAGAGAATCTCGGTGTAAACCAACACAAACAAGAGGGGTCCAGATGGAGGATGGTGGCACACAATGGAGAACTGACTTGAGGGCTGAGCTGGGGGCTTCAGCGTTTTTATAGGGTGCTCACCTCTACCGGTCTGTGTGGGGATAGAACCTTGAAGGGCAGTGGCACAAGTCTGGGGCTGAGCGGAGCTTGTGGCAGTAATTTGGGCCTGTGATGCTTGTGGCTGGGAGCTGAGGCGAAGCCCAGTGGGGGAACTCTTAAGGGAAGAAACTGTGTCCTGATGCTGCTGTGTACCCTTGATCCTCACCCAGTGTTGGGGCTTGGAGAGCTCTGTTGGCTCAGGCAGGTCCTCTTTTACCCACAAAGCAACCCTGTAAGTTCAAGGGTTTAACTGAATTTTTATTATATATTGTCCAGAGCATAATAGCCCCAAATGTTTTTTGAAATTGAGTCCATTTGCTGGAGTGTCTTGATACTTTTTGGAGGGTGGTTGTGTTGTTCTTTTTTTCGAGGTAGACTGGCACATGCATCTATTTCCAGCCAGTGAGACTGTTCTGATTTTTGTTTGGGCTGTAGCCACTTGAGTTTTAATGTTCTGTGTGCTTCGGGCCTCATTCGGGAATTATAGTGGATAGGGACTGTAGGATAGAGAATCACAAATCACAGGACAATTTGAAGTTCATTGACAAGGATAGTGAGAAAAGTTGCTTTGCAGAATATTTTACTCTGAGTTTCTCTACTGTCATTCGTTTTGAAGGAAAAAGGAAAAAACAAAACAAAACATTCATCAGAAAGGCCGGAATAGAGGATCAGTCTAATACGTCACAGTGGAGAATGAGGCTGGGTTCAGGCTTCTCTGCATATTCCAAGCACAACTGAAAACAGAAACAGGCTGTCTCAAAACCCTCTTTTGCTGTCGTTTCTTTTAGACACCCAGATAGTAATCTCAGGCTGGATTCATTTTTTTTTTCAGAAACACTTGGGAAATAGCGCCACCCAACTACTTGGAGACATAAAGCAGCAGGTTGTGTGAACAGTGGCTCTCAGCTGCTCTGTGGCTGGACAAAGCTGAAAGTTACCTTGAGGTTCCTGCTTTATTTGTGTAGTTTGATGTCAAGGCATCATCAGATTTTTTTTCAGGCTCAGGAAGAGGCTTTAGAAGCCTTCGGTTTTCCCTTCCTCTCAGGTAGCCTTATGCCATTAGGGGAGTTGTGTTTTCCTTTGGAGAGAGAGAGGTGCATCTGTGTTTGTTTCTACCTGGCTGCTGTCGGGGGAAAGCACAGCTTTCATTATGTTTCTCTCCTTGAAGGTCAGGAGTGTTTGCTACCCTCTGAAGGCTCTGTTTTCCTTACCTATCCAGACTTTTCCCCACTTATGTCTAACCCTGGCTTAGTTCTAGACATTGGAATGCCTTGCCTTCTCAATGCGATTTCTCCATTCTTTCCAGCTCAAATGCTAAAACCTTCCCAGAGGTCCTAGACCTTGGTCAAGGTCATTGACTATGTGGTTCTCATCTGTTAGCATTTAGCAGCGCCTGACCTGCTCCGGGAAATTCTTTAAAAGGCATACAGTAGCAGCCTGTACCTTGGGATTAGTCATTTGACTCTAATTCTGCTGAAGGGGCACATTGCCCCCTCACCCCTCCATCCAGGTCTGTTTGACTTCTGTTACCTTCTTGGTTGGTTTTTTTTGTTTGTTTTTTTTTTTTTTTTTAATGCCCTGATTCAATGTTTTGTGCCTGAACTTAGTCTGGAAGCATGAACCCAGGAATGGTTCTCTTGTCCACTTTAGAACTCTGGGCATCAAGCTGTTCACCTGAACAAGTCTCTGCTTTGCCCAGCTTACATCTTTGAACACCAATTACTCCTCCCCTACTTTGATAAAAGTTGTAGTTACCTCAGCTCTGGCATGGGGGCTCTCAGTAGCTACCCATCCTCTCACACTCTATCTCCTCTGGTCTCTAGTTCTTGTGTTTAGTTCTGTAACTGCTCAAGTTCTTACCTTCTTTACAAGTGGTCGATGTGTGAGTCTTGTCTCTACAACTTTATGGCAAGCTCAGAGATGACAAGTATCTTTGTAACCTGTAAGTCCCATAAGGCCTAGAATATTACCAAACCACTTTAAAAATCTTTATTAGTTGTCTGTTATGTCACAGTAATGTTAATGATAAATATGCTTTTTTTAAAAAATAAGTATATTTAACACTTCAACCTTCCTTTTACTGAAGAGTGATTTTTGGTTTTGATAAACGGTAGTAGCCTCAATTCATGACAAATTTGTACTGAAATCCTGCTCAATCTATACTGAACTTCTACATGTGGAGTTTAGTGTAAAACAGAGGCTTTATATGCAAAAGTGGGAGTATTGATAACAACTTTTTTTCATATATAATCATTACAGAATTTGAAGGTGAAGTTCTTGTGAAGCTTGTCAGATTACCTTTCAGATTTCCTTCTATTGTTTCCAAATACTACTTCACAGCAGTATCATCTCTATCCCCATATGCTTCTAGAACACATTAATTCAACAGCAAACTTCATACTATTAGACTTAATTTAAAATGTGCTACAAGAACTTACATTTACTGTGTCCACTCAGCATTCCTAATCCATGTTATCTTGAATGTTTGAGTTATGCTACAGGTTTACTGGACCAGAGAATGAGAAAATCCAAATTCTCTAGAACCTATCCCTTACATGGAATAGCTAACACAGTGGGAGATGCATGGCTTTTCTCTCTCTCTCTCTCTCTCCTTCTCTCTCTTTCTCTCTCTCTCTCTCTCTCCCCCCGCCCCTGCCTGCTAAGAGCATAAACAATCTATTTTAATGGAAGAACTGAAGTAAAGCAAGAGAATCCAAATTAACTGGAGGTCCGTGATGGTTGGGGAGAGATAAATTCACTCTTGTGTTCCCAGTGTTAGAAAGTGACTGGCACATCATAGGCACTTAGTTAATTTGACTGTATGAACAAATTAAAAAAATGTTTTAATATACTTATTAACTCTTTAATACAATAAGAGCTTTATTCCCATTGATTCAGGATATGGTGATGGGTAGGTCATCATTTATTTTGTTCCACCTTTATGAGGCCTCAGGGTTTTCCACTATATCCTTGTCACTTATGACAATACTAACAATAATAGTAGATATAGCATCTAGCATTTGTATAATGCTTTTCACATTTAATAAATAAAATTTAATAAGCTGTACATATATGTGCTTTCACTTTATCCTCAGAACAAATCTGAATGATGAATAGAAAAGGATCCAAAAATGGTGACCCTTCTTCCTTCTCCCAGTCCTGGACCATAGCCTTCCTTCTATAGCAGGATGACAGATAGAGTTCTTTGATTGGTGAGAAGACTAGAAATAGAAAGATATCAATATGTTATGTGCCAGAAGCCACACATCAAGTTTATAACAAAGACCCAAATTATATGTAGTCTGACATTTTTTCCACTTTAAATTTATTATGGATTTAACTTACTTTACATTTCATTCAACAGTTTCTTTGAGATGTCACAGAAATTCAGTGATGGATGTATATTTAAAATTGACTATAAAGTCAACATTGAATGAGATAAATAAGTGCTATATATAGAAGATAAGAAAATACTATTTTTCAGAGCCAAGCATTATCTTATTTTTATTGGTATTTCGAAAATATTTATTAATTTCCCTAGATAAAAAATGGTACATGATTTGGAATACAAAGAATAAGATTTGGATGTGATTTATAAATCTCTCTTTTGTTTTCATTCCTTTTATGAATCCTTAGAAATAGGTGAAGTTGTCCCTTCTGAACTCTGTTTTTTTAACTTGGTTTTTGAAGGACCTGTTTCTTTTTCATTTTTGTGCCCTTTCAAATAGCCAGCAGTGTCATTAGTATGCTACTGTATTGTGAGAACAAATTGTGAAAAAACAGGTAAGGATACTTTACTGAAAGATTTTTTTAATGAATAAAGCCTTTTGTATTTATCCATTACCTGTTTGGTAGCTTTAATTTCACAATGTAGGATATTCTAAAAGTAAATATTTGGATTTTATTCTGGATTTTTCATGTTAACAAAGGAAGGGGGAAAGAAAACACTGTTTAATGAGACTGTTAAAGTTGGATCTTACAGGAAAACCTAAATTTGAGGTAAAAAATGATTGATCTTATTTTGATTTTTGGCTAAGACTTTACTTGGTTGAAGTATGCTTATTCAGAACTGGAGACCTCAGAAGTGCTTGTAACTTGACAAAAAACAACCTGGATGCACTATTGGGACACTCTTGAACGTTTACTTGGTGATTCTAATGGTGTACGAGACACTACTGAGTGAGATCCTTTGCCCAGGTAGCTCAGGGATCTGTCCTGCATGTGGGGGACTGTGTGGGGAATGGTGTCTCTGTTTCAAAGAACTTTAGGTCTTTTTTAAGCTCTGGGATTTCTGTATTTATCTGACCTCTCTTCAGTCCTCATAGAGAATTGATTTATATAAGCTAATGTCAATTAAGATAACAGCCTTTTATCTGTTTCAGAAATTTCTTCTAAATTATAAGGACTACTACCTCTAGGTCTAGTATTTGAAGATTTGGCACAAATGTTTGTTTTATCTATAGATAATTTTCATGTTTGGAATTATTAAATTTGAAAAATATTTGACTAGCCAAACTTGGTATCTAATTTTAGAGGAGCTGATGGCTGTTAAGTGATGTTGCATAGATGGAATAGGTCCTGAAAGGCCCCCCATAGAATTGCTTTTGCTGAGCAGTACTTCAGCATTATGCCCTTGACTCATATCAAGAAGGGCTAGAAGGGGAAGAGGTACGACTGTATTTATAGGGATGTTGTTGAAGACATTGTCTATATATCTCACACAGTGTCCCTTTTATAAAAATCTATCAGAGCAATTTTTCTTACACTTTGGTGCCAAGAAAATTTATACAATTATCTTTCAAGTGATCCTGTTTTCCTCTTTGCTTTGGTTGCTAGGAAGTATAGCAGTAAATTTGTAACATGTTTAACAATTAATCAATTATATTTTGGGATACATTTTATATACTAACTTTATTTTACTCTTATGTATTTAATCTTCTTTTGATACTCCATTAAACATCAACACATTTGTTGAACACCTGTGTATGTTAGGCACCCTGCATGGTGCCAGAGATACAGTGATGGGCACATCTGACACAGCCCCCAGCCTCATGGAGCTTAAATTCTTTGGGGCGAAAATACGCATTAATCAAATAATCATACAAAGACATGTAAAAAAGGAAATTGTTACAAGTACAATGGGAACATTACATGATGCTATGAGACTCTATTTTGGTTCTAATTCCTCTTTTCCTGAAAGTGTTATATCCCTTTCTATGGTAACAGAGATACATATTTACATACAGTTAGACACATACATATATACATATGTACATGAACACTGTCTCTAGAATACATTTATACTTATGTTTTCTTGTGAAAACTCTTCCTCGATATGATTAAATGGCTGATTGTTTTTCCATTATGTAGAAGTATCACAATATATTTGTCCAGTACCTTATCATTGGACACAGCTTGTTAAAAATTATTCACTATTGTAAAAAAATATATATTGTTTTATTTTTTTGAAAACCAAGGTTTTCTAAAGAGTTCTGTTTTAGCAGGGGAAAAACAACAACAACAAACAAACACAAACCAAAACCATCCCACCCCTCACACTCAAGAAGTCTGAATAGAATCCTTTTTAATTAGTCAAGGATAGAGGGGCTTATTGACAGCAGATAGAGCAGGAACAAATGCACCATAGTTTAACTAGCTTTTCTTGGGCCCATAACCATCAGTCACTTTGTCTGCGTGGGGCAGCATCTTGCCTGTTCCAGAACATTCAATTCATGCTGCAGTACTATCCTTCTATACTTGGGGCTAGCCTTCCATGTTGAAGAACTAACAGTCTGTGTGCTTCCATTCATGGAAATATTTACAAATAATGAGCTCTTAGCCTAAATGCAGCATCACAAAGATCACATCCCTGAGGGGGGTGAGAAGGGAAGAGCAAAGCAATCAGGTCCAGGAATGACAGTTTCCAAACAATGTGTCTCCTGTAGCCTTCCCATGTCTCTACATTTACTAATGAGGCTGAATAGTTTATTACAGGCTTGTCAATGAGTTGTTTTTCTTTATGAATTCCTTGTTCATATCCTTTGCCAAGTTTTCTATGGGTCAGTTCATCATTGTATTATCATTGATTTGTAATGGCTTCTTTTATATCAAGAATATTTTCACATATGCTGCAAACATTTCATTCAGTTTGTCTTTGCTTTTTAATTGCCTTGTGATATTTTTAGCATAGTGATTAAACACACAGGCTTTGAGACAAATCTTTGACTCAAACCCTGTTCAATGACTTATTACCTGTGCATTTTAGTCAAGTTGCTTAACCTCTTTAAAGCTTTTATGGATTGTTATGATTGTATTTGCTTTTTTTTTTTTGTCTCTGGAAACAGTAGGTGTAAGGAATAAATTTAATAATGTATATTCACTGTAAAATCTTTAGAAAACACAGATAACTCTAAATTTTAAAAAATCATTCATAATTCATAATGCCTCTACCTATTCACAATGTATGTTAGCAAGTAGTTATGTCGTATATTAATCACATTTCTGGATATAGTTTGGAATAAAGTTGTTCTCCTTTAATATATTGCAGATATCTTTCTTGGTTAATATGTATGTTCACTTTATCATTGCTAATTGTTGTGTAATATTCCATCTATAGATATGCTATAATTTACCTTGTTCCTTATTTTTAATTAAATCAATTCCAATGTTAATTATTAAATATGTTGTAATGAGCCCTTCATGATTACTTCTAATAAGCAGAATTTTATGTCATACGATTAATACATCTTTAAGGTTTGGGATATTTCTGTAGCTTCATCTACACTAGGTATTATCTTTTTTTCTTTTCCTTTTTTCTTTTTTGCCAGTTTGTTAATGTGAAATGGTATCTTATTTAAATTTGCATTTCTTTTGGTTACTAGTCACTTAAATATGTTTTGTGTATTTATTAATGGTTTTTATTTCTTTTTTTTAATAAATTGCCCTGTTAATTTCTTTGCTAATTTTTCATTTGGAGTGTTCATTTTTTTTCCTTATAGATTTTAAGAGCATTTATATATTGCAAGGATGTTAATCTTTTATCATGAAAATTACAGATATTTTCCTGCTTTTCCTTTTCATTTTTACTGGTTTTGATTCAAGGAAAAATTTGGGGTTTTACAAATAAATAAATCTAGCTATCTTTATTTTTTACCTTTAAAGATTATGTAAGTAGTCATCAGTATTTTCTTCAAGTACTTTTATGTTTTTTGCTTAAAACGAATTTCAGGTTTCTCTCTAAATTTTACATTTAAATATAGATTTATAGATAAATTTGAAATTTAAATAAGCTCCATGAGGGCAGTGGTTTTGTCCGTCTTATTATTCCTTATTGCTGGCAGTATTCATGGCCCATCACAGGTATGTAATACATATTTATCAAATAAATAATGTAAATCTTTAATTACCTAAATTTTAATTTTGTTATAAAATGGGTGATAGAAATGTCCTTTCCTAACATTTTCAAAAAGCTGGAAGTGTACTTTCTAAAATGTATTTAGAATCTGTTACCTTTCCTCTGTCTGGAACATTCTTCGTTTTCATCGCCTGAATTCTTGATCATCTTTAGATGTCAGCTCAAGCATTGTTTCTGTAGGAAAGCCTTCTGTGATAATCGTTAGATAAGGTCACATTCCAAATTGTAAGTTTTCATAATACAATCTTTCTTTGTGACAGTTGTCACTCCTGCAGTTTCACAATTGTTTGTAGAGTTATTTAGATATTTCTTTTCCCTACCAGCACCAAACAGGCAGGGACTTTACTTGTTTTTGCTTATCATTATATCCCACTGCCTGGTATTAGATACTAAGTTTTTTTTTCTTTGAATGGAAAAATAAATGAACAAACTGCCACAAAAATTGCATACTGAGTTTTTGCACGTGTGATCCCCTTGAGGGCTTTATTATTGATCTTTCTGTTTGTTTTGTTATCGGTCCCATATAGATTTAATAATGCTAGCTTTAGAAGACATTTTAGTACCTCTTAGGTTATGATGGCTTACCACGTACCCCCTATAATAATTCATCATAGTTTGAAAACTTTTCCAACTATTCTCACATATTTATTCTTCCACTTGAATTTTATAATCATTTGCCAAGTTCAAAAAATTCTCATTGTATATTTGTGTTTGTGTGTGTGTCTATGTGTTGGTTTGGGAGGAAGGAATCGTTTTAAATTTATAAATTAACTTGAGGAAAGACAGTGTATTTATAATAAAATATGCAAGCTTCTTATTCAGGAATTTGGTATGTAGCTTTTATTTACTTGAATGTTTTTTATTTCCCTCAGTTAATTTAAAAATTTTTTTCATCCAGAACCTGAACATTTCATGCTATGATTTTTCTTACACATTTTTGTTCAGGAAAGAGTTAACATGGCAGGCTTGAGTTTGCTATCTTTAGCAAAGTCTGCTTTCAGGCTTAGACCTTGACTGGCATCTGGGAACTTGGGTTTTGAAATGTTCCCTTTCCCTATGGTACTAAGTGGTAAGGTTATTTGGTGTGCCAGGGGTACTGAATTTCATTGTGCTAGCCTGCTTAAATTAAAAAAAGTAATAATAATACAGTGGTTTATTATGGGCACCTACTTTCCTTCTGAGAGTTTTTAATGATTGTGGCTGATCTTGCCTGTGTAACCAACCCCCCAAAAATCCTTGAGCCATGAGTCTCAAGGAATCTTGCTGGGTAAAAACACTACACACGTGTTACTGCATTTTACTGATGGAGAACATTGGAAGCTTACAGATGGATTTCTCCAGACACCACCTGATATGTCTTTTTCTCTTATTAGTTTCATTAGTTTTAAGTTTCTTCTCTTGGCTTTTCCTAGTAGTCTTCATAATGTCACCTCCAAACGATAATTCTGTGTACTTTTTAACAATATTTATCTCTCACATTTATTTTTCTTGTCATATTATATTGATCAGCTCTTCCAGAAAAATGTTGAGTAGTATAGTTGACTTCAGGAAACTTTAATATGATTGTGATAGTGTTTTAAATATGTTTTCAATTGTCTTTAGCTTAATATTCTTTATCGTGTTATGAAAACATCCCTTAACATCTAGTCTAACATCTAGCTCACTTAGAGTTTCATCAGAAGCACATGATACATTTTATTAAACGTCTTTTTTTGACATCCTTTGAGATGATCCATTTTCTTTGGTTCTTTATTAATCTGAGAAATTGTTATATAAATATATATATACACACATATATATACACATAATACATAGAAAATTTTTTAAAATGCAGAAAACTTTTAAATTTATTTTGTTTTATATTTTTGGCGGGTGGGGCTGTGTCAGGTCTTAGTAGAGGCATGTGGGATCGTCATTGAGGCACGTAGAATCTTTCATTGCGGTGTGTGGGCTCTTCATTGCGGCACATGGGCTTCTATCTAGTTGTAGCACACGGGCTTCTCTCTAGTTGTGGTGTGCAGGCTTTCTCTCTCTAGTCATGGCACGTAGGCTCCAGGGTGTGTGGGCTCTAGTTTGCGGCATGCGGGCTCTCTTGTTGAGGCGCGCGAGCTCAGTAGCTGTGGCACGCGGGTTTAGTGGCCCTGCGGCATGTGGGATCTTAGTTCCCTGAACAGGGATTGAACCCACATCCCCTGCATTGGAAGGCAGATTCTGTACCACTGGACCATGAGGGAAATCCCTAAAAAAATTTATTTTAAATGAGACATGATATAACTAAGTATCCCTAAGTTAATAGAGTATCCATATTATTTTAAATGAGTTTTAATTCTTGCTCTGGAAAACAAGATTAAGTATTATTGCTTATAGTAAATTACTGCCTTTTAAGTAATAGAGGTTAGTAGAAGGATGCAAGGTGAGATGCATCATCTTGTGATGTCATAGAAGATAAAATAATTTAATAGAATAATACATAGAAAAATTAAGATTGCTCAGCATTTTCTTATGGGACAGTTAACTGTAATTTTATGCCCAGCGTGTGTTTGTCAAAATGTATATTTTCTGAATTTCAGCAATATTTACACATACAGCTATGTGTGTATATATTTTTACTTTTCTGTGTATTTTTGGTGCAAAAAAAAGCCTGCTGCATTCAGACAAGTATTTTTCAAAGCACCGACTTATGCTGCCAGCTCTCTCACCTAACTTTTAATGCAGTATGATGAAATAAACTATTTTGTGTTTTGCATAATTGTCACAGTGCCCGTAATGGTGATTTTTTTTTTCCTGTTGGAGTGGGCACCCAGATATGAACTGAATATTTGAATGTTGGTAATATTGACAGGGCATGAGATAGTATGATGTCATAAATTGATTCTCATCTTCCACTCTAATTAGTCATGATCATTATACATTATTTTATTTTGCTAATATTTGCTTCCTATGTTCTAAACTATATTATTAAAAGATATAGGCAGAGAAAGTAGGAGATGGAATAATTAAGAAGTTCATTGTCACAATTTAGTTAGGAAATATTGAGGGCTTGAATTAGGTAGTGAGAAGAGAGAACGGAACTTGCATTTTAGAGGAGGTATTTTTAAGGTTGAATCAATAGAAATTGGTCACAGTGTCAGGGAAGGAGAAATTGGAACAGATGAGAGGTTAAGAGAGAATGAATATGTAGGAAGGTTTCAGGGAGAGGGAAAAATTCATCATGACTCTTGAGTTTCTTGGCTGGAAGATGGGGTGAATGGTGATGGATTGAAATCAGAATTTGATTAGAATCAGATATGTTGCTTCAGGGTTTCATACATAGCAGCTCCATTGCTGTCATCTATTGAAAATCAGCCCTCGACACAAGGGTTTCTATTTTTTAAAAAAAGAATCAAGTATGTTAGGAAAAGTATGGAGTTGAGTTTTGCATGTGCTGCATTTGAGATGCCTGAGGAACGGTTGGAATGCAGATCTGCCGGATGAAGAGGATGCCTAGGCTGAGCCGAGCTGTGTAGTCCTTATCTTGGCTCCCACATGGAACCAGGTGACAAGAGGGGGCAATTGGAGGAGAACATGTAGTTATAAGGAGACTTAAGAGGATCAACATGCCTCGCTCTATAAATATTTGATTGACTGATTAATTGTATTAATAATGGACCCTATATGAAGCAAAAGAAATGGAATCTATGAGATTCCACTCACGTTCTCATAAGTAAACTGTAGTATATCAAAGCAGGTTATGAAAATGGAATCCTTTCTGTATAGCTGCTTGACCAAGCAAGTGAGCTGACTTATATTGGATCTTCAGTTCTCATCTGCAGGCAACTCAACCCCATAATTGGTCTTGCTATGTCCACTCTTGCTACACTGCAAGGAATTCTCTACATAGTAGCCCCAGAGATTTTTTTTTTTTTTTTTTTGTCAACTAAATGTGAGGTCAATCCCTATGTAAGATCAGCTCTTTCCTTGGCCCTGCCAACCTCTCTTACACATCTCCTACATTGCCCCTCTTCACCCACCAGGCTCCAGCTAAAGGGCTTTTCTTTCTCTTCCTGCTTCACGGCCTATGTATATGGTAGGTGCTCAATAAATATGAAGTGAATGAATGACTCTACCTTATAGGTTTATTATGAGAAGTAAATGTGAAAAAATATATGAAGAGTCAATTAATGTGCCTGGTACATTAGAGGTGTGCAATAAACTCTACTTTTGATAATTTTTGTCCTTGTGTTACCAAATCTATAAACCTGATGTTTCTTTATCCTCTTCTCCTTCAACCTGCCTTTCTAGCTCTTCCCATCTAGCCAACTTACTGTGTTTGACTTTTGCATCTCCATGTGTATTGATGTCTCTCTTCTCTTTAGTTGGTGCTTCATATGACTTCATCTAATTCCCTGGGCTTTTTGCATATGTGTCCTCTCCTGAGTAACCCCATTTCTTAATGTGCTTAAATCATTATATATGGATTCCTGATCCCAAGGACACTGAACATACAACAACCTTCCTGCAATGAAATTCCCAGGAGAATGGGGACCCTCTAGAAATTCCCAAGACTATCAAGGGACTCTTCACCACTCATAAAGCATTATCCTGATCACATCATTATTAATGTGGATTTGGAATCAGCAATTTATAAATTAGAGCCAAGACTTACTGAATACCAACTCTGGGCTAGGCAAAGTCCTAAGCACTTTATATAAATTACCTTCCTTTACAAGTTTGATTTTATTAGTATTCCTGTTTTATACTTACTAACCTGCCCAAGGTCACCCTGCTAGTGATTTGCAAGTTAGGATTTAAGCCCAGGTGGTCTAATTTCAGATTCCTGCCCTCAGCTATGCTTTTATATTCTATAATGTCTCAATAGCAGTTGCAGGGTCATAGAGTTAACTTTTATTCTTTAATGTTTGATTTAAAATTTTTAAAATAGTATGCAGTTTTAGTTAAAAAAAAAACAAAAAAAACTTCCAACAGTTCCTTCCTATCATGCTACCCTACTACTTCAGGTCTCACTTAACTTACGGCAACTACTGTTAACAATATTTTCTGAGTTTTTGTCTTTATGTAAGATTTTTCTTTTTAACCTCTTAGTGTAATCTTCCTCTCAGCTTTTGTCTTCTGAAAAGTCAGCTTATTCCTAGTTAGCTGGTGAAAGTGTTAAATACAAATGATGATACACACACACCCACACACACACACACACACACACACCCACACACACACACACACACACACAACTTGGGTTGACCCTAGGAGAAAGGTATTCTACCTATGTCCCAGGCAGACTTCTAAGATTAATTAAATTCTTACCTATTTGGTATCTATTTACTTGAGTTCCTGCCTGAAGGAGACCCACTTTTATTCTAAAACTCCAGGGTGATGAATTCTTCAAGTTCCCGGGACCGAAGCTGCTATTTGACAATTCTTCTGTGACTATCACCTTGACCCTCAGAGAGAAATGGACAATGGCCCTTCCCATCTGGCTATATGGACTCAAGAATCAAATGTTTTCTAAACAATGTGAAGAGAGTTTTGTTTCTAGATCATTATCTTTTCCCACCTTTTCCTTTCCTGCAGCAGAACTCTACTTCTTCATCAGTGACAAAAAAAAAATGCCTCTATGGAAATGGCCATGCTTTTCAGCATGCAGTGGAACATTTTCCTAAAAAGTGAGGTCACCAGAAGCACAGAGCAGAGAAATCCCAGATGGCACTAATATTTGATTTCATTTTGAGCTCGCTCATATTCAGCAGATGGATTGGAAGGCTGACCTTGCTGACACTTCTGCAACACTGCCTGCTACTCCAATTGCCTTTGTGAATGTTTTTTCATAAGGCTTCTCCTGGTACCTCAGAGATTGATGCCTGGTCGCCCGCCTGTGTTATGCTTCATTACGCCAACGTGGTTGAGAGTTGCTGTGTTCTATAAAAGGGGAAATCCTAGCTCATCAGTATCTCAAACTTTTCCTACAGTCTCACAAATTGCTTGTAACATCTCAGAGAACATCATCTTCGCTTTCTAGGTGTACCTCTGATCTGTATTCGTTTTTAAGTAATCCTTTCCTAATTTTTCTGCTTTCTTTGGTGACATGGAAGAATTAAGAATAATATAAAAAAATCCTCTGGAAATGACTAAACTTAACAGTTTCCAACATGCCTATTAGACACGAAAATCTAACTATATGAAGGTGAATATTGTTGAATTCCTCCTTGCAGTATAGCTTTGGTGGCTAAGACCACAGACCTGGGTTGGAGTTCCCAGCTCTGCCATTTCCTTTACTTTAATGTAAGCCTCCGTTTCCCTGTTTGTAAACTAGTGATATTATTAGTGCCTACCAGTTAGGATTGGTGTGAAGGTTAAGTGAGATATAATGAACAAATCATATTTTTATCACAGTATCGGGACAGAGTAAATACACGGTATTCATTTGCATATGTGTATAATATAAATGATAAAATAATTTTGCTTAGTTTTTGGATTGCAAGGAAAGTGGACTGTTTGTTAAGGAGGAAGTTTTTAATGATCAGACTGAGGCTTTGTTTCAACACTTTTTATAAAATTGTATTCACTTTTACAGATCATTACATAATCCACATACCTGTTTGGACCCTGTGGAAATGCAGCACACCCTCTTCCCCTCCCTCCCGCCCCCTGCAGCTCATTTCTGTTTCAGTGATGTGGCTAGAGAAAAGAAATGATCACACAGTGTGAATATCCAGCAGGTTTTATGTTTTTCCTGACAGGTTGACCTACATGGCCATTCTGTAAAGTTCCCTGGGAACACTCAATGCTGAGGAGGATTAGGTTGCTTCAATCTTTACAAGTTGCTGGCTCTCACACAACCAGATTTTGGTGCATATTTTAAAGCAAAGCATACTTTGGCTTAGAAAACACTGCATATTTAATAGCCTATTTGACTGAATCACCTCTCTACCCAATGTAATGTTGATGAATTAGACTGCGGTTTTGTTGTGAAACTTTCTTGAGGATGTTACTTTTTTCCCTTTGTATAGGTCCAACATAAGGCCAGACTATGCAGACTCCAATTTCCATGAGTTCAAGATGCACACCTTCAACCGGGTTACATCCTGCAAAGTCTGCCAGATGCTCCTGAGGTAAGTTTGTGTGATCCTGGTTTTCAGTTTAAAGGAACTGGTATAATTGCCAAATGTTTCAGACTTTGCTAAGGTCCCAGCAAAAATGTTCTCAAGTGGGGATATTGCCTTACGAGTTTGGATCCAACAGGTCCTTCCTTGGCCTTGTGCTTGGACGGTTCCTTCAGAACCCAGGAAGGTCCTCTCCCTCCACTGAAGGGAACTGCATAGCACTGTGTTCTCTTGTTTTGCTTTCTGGCAGTAATGATTTCCTATAGGCAGAATTTCCGCACCTTTTAACCTATCACCCTCTAATTTTACCTTGCAGGGGAACATTTTATCAAGGCTATTTATGTGTTAAGTGTGGTGCAAGAGCACACAAAGAATGTTTGGGAAGAGTAGACAATTGCGGCAGAGTTAATTCTGCTGGTAAGTCATGTTTATTGTGATTCTGCTTTTAATGAGAACGTAAAACTTGCTAAACACAATTAAGGCTTAATTTACTCATAATATATGTTTATTATAACACATCGCCTTTTGAAACTACCGTTTATGAGCACAATTAGGAAATTGTTGGAAATTCTTGTGACTTTTTTACATACCCGGGAGGCTGAGGGCTTCAAGAGGGACTTGGAAGGTTCCGTATCACCCATTTCATTCGCCCCCTAACCCCTAAATTTTAACAACACTGTACAAATACAGCCAAAACACACAAATGGAGGTGTACAAACAAAACAAAACGGTTCTTTAATTCTGTCTTTGGTTTTTGAATTTCTCCTTTTTTTCTCTTAAATATTCATCTCCGAAATGCTAATGCTGCCAGGGGTAAACATTACACAGACTGATTCATGAATTAATGAATTGAATACATTGTCATTTTACAGCATTTAACAAAGAGCACGTATCCTTTGGAGTTTGTGTAAATATTTTCCCCTTGGTTTTTAAAAATAATGCTCCGTGATTGTGACCTGAGCCAGTTTCTAAAACTGTTGGCAATTATGCATTCAGTAGCCTTTTGCCTCTGTCTGCTCCTCTTGGGCTCTCTTCCTTCTCTTTCTTTTCTGGCCTCTTTATTCTTTCTCTTTCTTCTTCTTTCTCTTTGTCCTTTTCCCCTGAGTTGCTCTGTGTTTTATCAATAAGACCTTTCAAAATCAGTAAAACTTTTTGAACAGAAGAAAGGGATCTTTAACAGCTTGAGTTCAGAAGGTAGCCACGTCAACCTTTGATTTTCCCAAAGGGAAAGGTGGACATTGAATTATTTTGGATAATACGAAGAAGAGTGAAACAGAGGATAATAGCTCATTTCAGAGCTGAGTTCAGAAAATAGGCAATCGTACAAAAGGTGTGAATCCTATTAGAGGACTGAGATCACAGCACATTCCTCTCATTTGGCTCCTTCTGTAGATGTATTTTCAGGGCCCCATGAGCCATTGTCGATGCCAGGCATGGGCAGTGCAAGGAGAGAGAGCCCGACATTAGTTGAGCACCTGCACTGTGCCTGCCCTGCCTGGGCCTCTGCCGGGCCTTTCCTACAGGGACTCATTCAGTCCTCAAAAGAGCCCTTCCCAGTTTCTGATGGAGGTCACGGTGCTTATGCAACTTGCTCAAGGGCTGTTAGGTAAAGGAGACAAGATTAGCACCTACTAATGTTTCTCAAGGTCTGAAACAATCTACAAAGGTATAAAATATAAAAGAAATATTACATATATTTATTATTATTAATTAATCGCCTACCTGAAACAATTTATCACTTAAATTTCTGTGGTTCCATCTTTATGTGTTCTTTCCTTTAATCTCTTCGAGGACAATTAACATGTTACTTGCTCACAGTAGGTGAATGGATTTTTATAAACCCCCATAGCCCTGTCTTATGAGTTTCAGTCTCTGAGGAGTATAAAGTGACCCCATAGTTGGCAGGGTTCTTTCAGTCTAAAGGGAATAGTGTAGGAGAGTGGTTGTGAGTCAAGCAGAGATGATTGAAAATCTGGCTCTGCTCTTAGCTAGCTGCATGAGCTTGGGGAAAATATGTAAACATTTCATTTATTCATCTGAAAAATGGAACTTAGAAGATTATTGTGAGGATATATGAATTAATGTTTATGCCTAGCAAAGTGCCTGGACACAATAAAAATTCAATATTTTCATCCAAGGTGTTACGATGAGAAGCCAGTTTTTGAAAGGAATGGGTTTTAATCTGCATTTTGGTTGTTTTTGTGATGTGGAGCAAATGTGTATAGAGAAACTAGTGAGCACCAAACTTTGAAGTGATAGACAAGAATGACATTAAGGGCTTCCCTGGTGGCGCAGTGGTTGAGAGTCCGCCTGCCAATGCAGGGGACACGGGTTCGTGCCCCGGTCCGGGAAGATCCCACATGCCGCGGAGCGGCTGGGCCCGTGAGCCATGGCTGCTAAGCCTGCACGTCCAGAGTCTGCTCCACAATGGGAGAGGCCACAGCAGTGAGAGGCCCGCGTACAGCAAAAAAAAAAAAAAAGAATGACATTAAAAGGACTTAAAATTTTTACGTTACACACAAGTCAGTAGGAAACAGCTGGGAATTCCTGGTCTAGCCAGATACAAGAGTGGTATATTCCCAGTGCCTGTTCCTGAGTCATTGGTTCAGTGTCTTCTTCTGGTGCATGAGTTGCTCTATGGAAGGAGACAGCATGAGAAGGCATTAAAGCCTATCAGCTCTGGAGTCTTGGTCGGGTTGGAATGAGGCTCCACAATTTTCTAGCTGGGTGACTTTGGTCCACAGTTACTTAACTTTTTTTTTTCTTTCAATCTTTTGGCTGTGCTGCATGGCATGTGGGATCTTAGTTGCCCGACCAGAGATTGAACCTGTGTCCCCTGCATTGGCAGTACAGAGTCTTAACCACTGGACCACCAGGGAAGTCCCCCAGTTACTTAACTTTTTAAAGGCTTAGGTTCTTCCCTTATAAATTGGGGATAATAATAGTACCTAGCTTTCAAAAGTGTTTTGTTTTTTTGAATACATCTGTAGTACCAGGTACTGCTCTAAGTACTTTACCACCGTTAGCTCATTTAGTCCTAGAACAATTGTGTAAAGTTGGTATTATTGCTATTTTTATCTTAGCAATGATGAGAAATTGAGGCACAGAGAAATAAGTAACATGTCTGAGTTGCTTAATCAGTAGACCTAAAATTCAAATCCAGACAAGCCAGCTCCTGAGTTTGTTCTTAACCCCTGGGTTGGCGACCAGTCCTGTGAACTCGCTGTGATGATACATGCCAGATGCGTCAAATGCATAGTACCTAACCCAAGTACATAATCAAGTGCTTGGCTTTCTCTGTGAAAGAGAGAGAAATTCTAATCTGTGTTTGTTTGTTTGTTTTAAAGCAAAAAACACTTTAAATTTAATTAAGTTAGTAACTACTAAACGTCTTTAGGTTTAAATGTTCGGATGTGCTGCAAGAAATTCAGGTATCTCTGGGGACCATGCCTGTCCTTTCCCCATGGAATGTCTAATAGCTGGAAGTAATTTAGACACCTTAAGCTCCAGGGCCTCTTATTTTAAGATGAGGAAACTGAGTCAGAAAGAGTATGAAAATAAGAGTAACAGTTAGTGCTTTGCAGATTATAGATAATGCTTACTTATACTCATTCATCAAAAGGTAGGATTGTTCTCTAAACTCTGTTATTTAATTCATTATAAAGCAAGAAATAGTTTTTTTAAACCTCTGGCTAAATTTGCTTCTTGGAGTTTTGAATGTAATTCCCTTGCTCTCTTGATTCTTTCTCTGCTTTGCATCCTTAGTTGTCCTGCATTCTCCTTATGTTTTGCACAGCTGTGTCCTCATTCTCATCCTCTCTCCTCTTTCTGTCCTTTCCTGCTCAAGATTTTTAAGAGACTGATAGCAATGAATGCTCGTAGTTAGTTAATTAGTGTTATGAAGGAGGCTCCCCTTTTTTGCCTTTGGATTAAGATTTGATGGGTAGCCCTTAGAAATAAAGGGATCTATCCTCAGAGCGAAGAGGAACTTCCATTACAGCTCTATCAGTAGCCTTCTGTCCCTCACTTCCAAAAAGATACTCTCTGAAAGTTGGAAGTCATGATACCCTCTCCTCAACATCACCCCTTCCTGCTCTGATGTAGGTAGTGATCATGCGTAGAGTGTGAGTTTCAGCTTGGCGGGTCTGTTATGAATGTGGTAAAATAGGTAGTATTTTGAGGACATGGACAAGCTAGACTTTATGGGCTGTTACCTATCCTATGGAGAATCCCAATTCCCAATATTCGTTTAAGTTTTGCACAGTTCTTTATTTCAACATCCAAGAGTAATTGCTTGTAGGAGTTCAGCAAGGTAACTTTCCATGAGTGATATGACTGGAGAAAAACGGGTGTAAGGAAGGAGGGCAGGAGGAAGGACATGATATATCAGAGGCTAGAGATATAGTTTACTTGAATGGGACTTTTGTATGCAGGAGAGAACTTGACTTTGGGGAAAATCATCCCAACAGCCAAATTTAAAGCAAGTGAATAATACTGGTTTAAGGCAAACTTAAATTCGTATAGAATCCAGGTTCCCCCACAAAATTAAATCTTCGGTATTTGAGATGACTGACCCCACCTTTACAGATCTTTATGGCTTCGTTGGTTAACACAGTCTATATTCTCAACAGACAAAAAGAGATTCCAGTTGGCTCAGTGTGAGTCAAAAGTCCACTTGTGGTCCAGAAAGCCACGGCTACCAGGAATGGCTAAGTAGTTATAAACGTTGGATAGTTGGGGTGGAAGACAGTTCCAAAAAGTGGAGCATTTTCATTCAACATTGGACAGGTTTATAGATAAGGGAGCAGTCAGTTGGCAAAGAGGTACTAGTTGTACAAAATGACACAGTAACCCAGGAGCTAAATGAAGGCTAAAGAATCTTCCACTCCACCTTGTAATTGTCATTTCCACTGGTTATCACATTGCAGGCCTTACCCTACTTGACCTTTCTTGATCATCTGGCACAATTAACCATCCACCACATCCCCCAGGTCATCCTTTGTATGTCTGATTAATTTTTCGGGCATTAGCTATAACCTACAACCCAGATAGATAAGACTCCATTTCCACTTAAGGCTTTTCTCCTGAACTTTGGATTCCAAATTTCCATTTTCTTCTCATGTATCCATTCGCAGGTGTCCTACAGTGACCTCAAATTTCATATATGTAAAACCAACCTCATTAGTCATCACCACCAACTTCCTCCTATTCCTTGTCTTAGTTAAAGGTCTACCATTCATACACTCACCCAAACCTGGGTGTCAGCCTTGACTTACCGGCCTCCTTCATCTTCATTCACTTACCTATTCTTCTTAGTTCTCCTCCTAAGTCTCCCTAGGAGAGAGATACCATATCCACTGATATGGTATTGCTATAAACAAAAGCTCATTGTCTCTTGTTTGGACAGCTACAAACTCCCTGCTGTTAATTTTACTTCCACTGTGCAATTTGCAACACGATCTTTATTAAAATCAAGTCTGATGTGTCACTTATTTGTTCACTGTACCTTCCATTCCTCACAGAATAATGTTCAAACTTCAATTAGATGGTGAGCCTCTCACTGATAAGAATCATGCTGAACTGATGTTCTGACCTCTGGGAAGCCATGATGGATAGATGAGTGAGTGGACAGACCGACAAATAGAGTAATGGGTAGAACTGTGGTGTACCAGGATTTCTGGGTCCTGAAAATCACTGTAGTCTTAGAAGCAGAAGCAGGAGGCTGTGGGGGATTGGACAGTTTCTGGTTCTACCCTTGTAGAGACTAGAGCTCGAGTGGTTGTGGGATAAGTGGAATAAAAACCTGATCTGAATCCCTGGCTGATACTTTAAGAACGAAAGACAGAAAACTGAGTAGACCTTTGCATTCCTTTCTAGTATTTATTCAAGTTAAGGTTCATGCCCTGAGCATTGATCATCAGGCCTTTGACAAGGGACACTTGGGTTAGGTTAATAAGTAGCAAGAAAATGAACTGGCTCATGGAACACCTAATGACAAATATGCCTCTATTTCTGGAGAAATCTACTCCCTTTCCATTCAGTCCCATTTTTAGAATTCTTGCATGGCTCTTAGTGTTTCTCCTCCCTGAAATATGCTGCCTTTTCTCCCTACACTTCCAATATCTACCCTTCTTTTACTTCCTCTCCAAGCTCTTTGTCAGTCATTTAACCTTATCCTGTCCACGCAGTAGTCATCTGAATTAAATTGTTCTCTGATTAGTTTGTGTGTAGGTTTTATGTCTTTGCCAAGGTTAGGCTGTGTTGTGGTAACTAAAAAACCCCAAACCCCAGTGGCTTTAACACATACAAGTTTAATTTTCACACATGCCCTGTTGGCTTTGGGTTCTTCCCTTCTAAGTAATGGCTTGGGGATCCAAGCTAGTTCCATCTTGTGACTATGAATTCAACACATGGCTCCTGGGCTTGCTGCTCTTAAGACCTATGGACTGGAAGTGAGCAAATCCATTTTCTAACATCAGAAGTTCATTGGTTAAAACTGGTCACATGGCCTCAACTTAATTATATAAGGGGAGCTGGACAAGTAATGGAACCCATGGACTCTTTGGGGAACACTACTGTCTCTGCCACTTTTTTATTTTATTTTACTTTTTTAAGAGTTTTGCACTGTGAATAACCATCCTCTAATCACCTTTTTTTTGTTTTAATGGAAGTTTGTAACATTTTATTTTATTTTTTTGGCCATGCTGCATGGCTTGTGGGATCTTAGTTCCCTGACCAGTGATCAAACCCGGACCCTCAGCAGTGAAAGTGAGGTGTCCTAACCACTGGACCACCAAGGAATTCCATCTGCCCCTTTTTATTTCCTCTTGTAGAGTATATGCTCCTTCACCATAGGGAATGTGTTTCTCATCTTTTGTATCTATCCCTTAGTACCAAGTCCAAAGTCAAGGTGCTTAATCTCAAGTTGTTACTCCTTTTTCCTAAATAGGAATATTTCAACCCAAATACAATCCTTGATAGTGTTGAATGTGGTAAAAATACTAACCATTAAGCATTTGAAATAGCTCTTCTTTTTTGTGGAAGTTACATCTTCTTTGGATGTTGTCTCCCCTGGGTTCAGAAAACTTTTATATTTCATGATCTATATCCCTGAAATTTGTCTAGTCTTCATTCATCCTCAAAATAATAATTACTTGGTAAAAATGCAGTTCATTTCTGAATGAAGAAATTCATTCTTATTAATATTTGACTCTGACAGATTATTAACTCAAGTACATTTCAAGTGTTATAAAAGGTCCTTTAAGGTTTTTTTATATATATATTTATAAGACAAACTATGCAACTTGGACACAAACTTGAAGGTTTGGTGATTAGTTTATGTCTTAACATTTGAGGATTTGCATGGATATAAAGAGCAGGCAATTCCACTCTCTTTTTTGCTGAACTTGAGTTGACTTCTTCACATTCCCCATGGCAACCTCAGCGATCAACATGTACACGGACTCTGAAGTGTGCTGCCGAAACTTTCCAACCTTAATAATGCATAGTTATGAACTCCATTATGTGACACTTTCTCAGCCAGTCACTGCAAAGATAATATAATTCTAGAGTGGCATTTCTTTCTCCCAGTACACCACCATGAAGGTCTAGTCCTAGACTATAACCTTTGGGGGCATTTGTGGTTTTTCCCTGCTGTAATATACGGCTAAACTCCTCTTGGCTCCTTCTTACCTTGACAATCAATATTATAGCTTGCTTTGCATCCTCTCATTTTTAACAAAGAAAGTAACATTGGAAGGCAAATATTGCTGGAGCAGATGACTTCGGTTTATTGCATCTTTTCCTTTAGTGGGAGTGCAAGGCTCAGCTGCTCTAATATTTAATAGAAGCAGATCCCCACCTACTTATCTGTTTAATCGCTCTTTTATCTAGGCCAGCTGCTGCTCCTAGGTGCTGCAGCCACTCCTAATTGGAAGGAAGTTGTCTTGGTATCCTAATGGTTTAAACCTGCAAGATTGTTATCTAGGACCTGCACCCCAAATTGGCATCTGAAATGGCTCTTTTATAAATAGTATTGCAGTATTTTATCATAAGAGATGAACTTTTAGAATATAATTTTATTTCATCCTTCTACCATTAGGCATTTTATCACATGACTTTTACATAAACTGAAGCTTGATCGTTGTTTTCATAACCAAAAAATAACTTTGGTTCTATTTAACATTATTTAAAGCCTCTTATATAAATTAGTTATCTTTTTTTAACTCATCAAGACAATTTTTTACTCAAGGGTAGTTATTATTCCTTCCATTTAATTATTTGGGTCAGTTTAATGATATATTAATAATTATTAAAGTGAACTGAAAACTATTATATGGTTGAATTCCTGTTAGAGCTCCTAAAAAGATTTGAAATCAAAACCTCTTTCCAAGTATTAGTTTTTTGTTTATTTTTTCTCCAAAATATTGCTGTAGATCTGAGTGGTGAACACAGCATGTGCAACTTCCTCCAAAACTTGATCAGCCCAACTGTCTTTTAGTTTTAATGTTTCATAAAAATAGCATATTAGCCATGATGACAAAAAACCTTCAGAAGCTTTCCTGGTAATTACTTTTCTGTGGCCCCTTTTAAGACAAATGATCTGAATGGGCATCGATTTGTTTAGTCTTAAGAAATAGAACTTCAGACAAGAGACAAAGCAGATTGTGTAATAATGTATGCATCGAGAGTCGCTTGTATTGGAAAACAAATATAATAGGACTGAAGTTTATGTATAAAAAATTAATGAGGGCTTCCCTGGTGGCACAGTGGTTGAGAGTCAGCCTGCCGATGCAGGGGACACAGGTTCGTGCCCTGGTCCGGGAAGATCCCACGTGCCACGGAGCGGCTGGGCCCCTGAGCCATGGCCGCTGAGCCTGCGCGTCCGGAGCCTGTGCTCCGCAGCGGGAGAGGCCACAGCAGTGAGAGGCCCGCATATCGCAAAAAAAAAATAATTAATTAATGATATGATATGAGTCTAAAGTCTCAGTGAAAATCATTTGTCTTACACAAATATGCCTACTGACCCTATGCCGGCATTGAAGATAGAGTTCTGCTCAGGCTCCAAGCACCTCAGTAACAGCACTTCTCTGAAGTGCATTGAACCAGTTGGGACATGATGAAAGAACGCAAGGTGTAAATACCTTGAGGGCCTGTGAGTCACCACCTAGAAGGGTTCTTGAAAGGGTAAGAACATTTTATAGTTTGATCAATAGGAGCCTGAAAAATCGGCTGCAGGGTAAAGACAAGTTGAGGATTAAAAACTTTTGGAAACTTGAAGAATTGAATTACTATCCTAAGGAAGTTCCCAGGAGAAAAAGAGACAGAAAAGAGAGAGAGAACTTTTCATCAGATCTCAACCAGCAAGCTTTCTATTTGGTCAGAATTCAGCCAAACTAAATTTGACAATCATCAGCCCTTATTATTCTAGTCCTGATGCAGCACTGTGGCGCCCAGAGTTTTTTAGAGATCCAAGTGCCCACCAGTGTAGTTTTGGGCATATATCAAGAGGAAATGAAGGATGGTGTTGTAGACTTCAAAATCAGAGCAACTTTTCCATAGAATACTTCATCAGGAGAGGTTGTTATTCTATTTTCCCAGCCAAAACGGAATTTTACTTTGAAAATTTATGAAACGGTGTTGCAGTTGGGTTCTCTGCTCTCTCATCACTGTTAGTTTCACGAAAGTTTTAAGTTGTTGCATCAATATGGTTATCAGAATTTAGATTGTGTTTGTAACGGGGACAATCAATCTGATGGTACGGCCCCTGGAACAAGTACAAAAGTATAAATAAAGGAGCCTGGCTAAAAATTTCTGAACTCGGAACAGGTTCTAAGAGTTATTTCTAGTCCTTTGGCTTTTGCCCTATCCTCAGAATATTTACAGAACCTTGCCATGAAATATGAGGAAATAAAAGCTCAGACTTTCAAGAGCCATTATTTATTGCTCTACCCAGCATGAGCAGATCACAGTGTGAACTGCTCGATGCCAAGTCCATGGAAGAAATAGGCCTCTTTCCTGGGTGGCAGTGGAGAAGGTGGGGGAATGTGGTGGCCCTGAGGACAGGGAGTAGTGGCAAGGAAAGGGTAAGCCCCAATCAAGGACTCATGTCCTCAGAGTTGGAGTTGCATCCAGCACAAAGCCCATTTTCCATTTTCCTATCTGGGTTACACAGAGGAGGCTTTGTGAAGAGCAGGTACATCCAATAAGAATTATGAGGAAAGCTGAGTTGCTTGATGAGATGCAAAGAAAGAAAGCAGAAGACAACAGCCAGTGGGAGAAATGAAGGAGAGAGTGTTGGGTAAGGTGGTCAGCCGAGTCTAGTTTATTCCTCACTTTGCCGGTCGCATTCATGCCTCTTGTGTTCCGTGGTCAGTGCTCACTCATGCCGGGAGCTGGCCGGCTTGCACTAAGCAACAACATAAGAAGGGCCTGTAAATGAGGGGCTTCTGTTCCCAGATCTGTTTTCTGGGTAAAGAGGTGCAAGTATCTGCATAGCTAGATCATCACCTTAGATACCATCGTTTCCTCTTCCTGAGGAAACCCAGAGCACTCCTGGAACGTGGCGTGCCAACTACTGCCACGTGGGCCATCATAGGTTTTATGCCAAAAATAAAATACATTTAAAGCATATTACAACAGACCTACTTCACCAGGACATAAAAACACTTCTCTGCAGAGTCAGGAAAAAAAATACTTCTGAATTAAAATTAAGGTACACACTCATTTTTAAACACTGACCATGAAAGATCTGAGGTTTTCCCATTTTAGAGGTCATCGGGAAATATCAAAGCTTTCCTCAATCTCCTTGGGTGGAAAACTTAAACTCCCCTCCTGTTTGGTGCTTCTTGTAGATTGTGCCTCCCAGTTCAGGCTCTTTCTCTAACTCAACAGTAGAGAAGAAAGTAGTGTAGGGCTTTTCTGGCATATAGGTCTTTCTGGTCAAACCAGTGAAACAGGTATCACAACTGTTCCGTTAGGAACCCAAGTTCACCTAGCCTGGGTTCTAAGTCTGGGCACAGTATCCAGCAGAATGGTACTTTCATAGATTCTCTCCCCAATCCAGTTCTCTTAGGCACCCTTTCTTCTGCAACTTTGTATATTTCTAGCAGAGAGGGAAAGGAAAATACCTTTCTGTCCTTTGTAAAGGCCAACTTCAGACCTGGTAAAAATGACTTAGTAGAAGGCAGTTATGTATGAAAGTTAGTATGTTAGGGTTGAAATTGACAAAGAAATGCAGGCTTTGCTTTTCTCCAGAAAGGTGACTTTTTTGCTCATGCGTCTTCAGTTCCATTAATCAGGAATAGTCCTTTAAAAAACAAAAAGCCCCCAAACCTCCTGTTCCATGCCCCAGGCAGTCTTCCTGTGTCAAACAATCTGTGACAGCTAGTAAGGTGTTCTGGTACTTTTCCCCTGGAACTCTGGTTGTGAGGCTTCTTGGAACCTCTATAAGAGGTTCATTTAGGCTGACAGAGCTGCCCTTTCTCTCCTGATATTTCCGTCAGTGTCTTCTCTTCTCAGATCCTTCTTCAGAGGATGATTCTGGTTGAGAAAAGTATAGGCATAGGCGCAAATGATGAGTTGTTTTCCTTCATAGTCTGGAGAAATTATAACATGCATAGGTGCTCCTGGATATGGGGAAAGGAAGCAAAATATTAACCACCAGCATTTTCCACATACAGTGTGTGCCTTTCCTTTCAGAGATACCCTTTGCCCTCTGCCATGTTACTTACTTGAAGATCTCAGGGCCCTTCCTAACTGTTAGTCATTTTCAGGAACTGAAATGTAATGGAGATTGTTGTTTCTATTTACAGACAGGTACACTGAGTGAGATGAAAGGAAAATTAGCATTAGAATTGAATCCTGTCCTTTTTAAATTTCCATCTTTAAATCAAACTCTATTCCCCCCCAAATTAAAACCAAAAGCAATAGCCCCTTAATGCAGAAAAATTCATGTGCAAATTGTATGTGTTAAGTTGCAATTGTTATAGTCAGTGTACTACATTTGTAAATTATTTGTGTTTAATTCTTAAAACTGGGTGTGTTGAAAGAAATGTTCCCACCTAGCTTTCTCTTTTGCACATAAACTTAGTGCAAGTCCCTGTTTCAAGGAGCTTTATGTGGTTGGATTGAAATTGCTTAATAAACAATTGAAAAAGTTAAGCATAACCTAGAAGTCATTTAGTACTATGAGTCACTTTCCTGACAAGCCAATAAGGCAAGAGAACCCGGTTGCAAAACAATTACTAGCCCTGCCTGAGGGACCCTGGAAATATATTACAGATATGTTAGGAAAACAAAGCAGTAGTGTTTTACCACGCTGCAGAGAACAAGTTAAGGTTGCTAACCAAACAAAATAACTGACAATGCCAATTTTTACATTTGTTTCAGAACAAGGGACGCTCAAACCATCCGAGGTAAGGTTAACGTTTACATTTTTTTTTGTATAACTTTTGCATTTCAAATTGTTTGCTAACTTCAGCAGGCTCGAACTCCTAGAATGTTAAATGTGCCTTTTAAAATGGATAGAAAACAGCTAGAGTGAGCAATCAATCAAGTGCTTGTGAGTGAAATGCACAGGGTAAATCAGAGGAATTTTCAGATACCCTCTGAAGACCTTAGGTAGAGGAAAACTGTGAATATTTCGTCTAAGAATGTGTGTGAGATGGGACATTTCAGAATCTTAGGTACTCACTTATTCAGGTAAATTTCAAATAAATATTGTAGCAATGTTGTGGCACTAATATGGGGGTACCTTTCCCTAGTTCCCAGCTACAGAATTCCACAAACCCTGAGGCTTATAAAACTTAACACATAACCAAATCAATATAAATTCACTTTTATAAAATTTATAAATCAAATAAATGACGCACTGCATCGCTTTCAGTCTCTCAACTGTAAGTTCAAGCTGACTTCCTGCCTCATTATACCATCTAAAGTTGTTCCGGCAAATGTGTTTTCCTATTTGTTACTTTAATGTTTTAATTAAAATTTAAAAGTAATTAAAAATAAAAACTTAATGCATCTGAAGGCATTCTCTTGGAATGAATCTCTGATCCTGCTAGGACAGAAGGAAGGGTGGCCCTCATCCCAGGAAGTCAGTAGACCTGTCCCCTATCATGAAACAGTGTCACTGCCCAACATTCGCTAGTACTAAAAAGTTCTAAGGTTCTTCATCTAAGGATGTGGTTACGTGTTTCTGCCAGTTTTCCATTTGAGCACAAATGTGATTCATATCATGTCTTACTGATGAAATCAAAATCTGATAACATATCCTTTTGGTTTCACACAGAGTCTGAGGTCTAAGGGCTTAGAAGTACGAGATCCCTGTCACCTCTCAGAATAAAGCTCTTGAGATATGGGAACATGTATATGTATAGCTGATTCACTTTGTTATAAAGCAGAAGCTAACATACCATTGTAAAGCAATTATACTCTAATAAAGATGTAAAAAAAAGAATAAAGCTCTTTTAAGAAAATATGAAAGAATGAAAAATATAGCAGATTACAGGCAACCAGTACCTTGGGCGTCAACCAAAAATAATACATTTCTTACCTGACCACCAAAAAAAATCATAGCAAAGAAAATTAAAATGTAAAATGTCTGTGATTAGTTATATGAACCAGAAATATAGTAATCTGAGAATTTCAGAATAAAAGAATGACAAAAAACATTCTATGTCAAATTATTTTAGCACATGACAATTATATCTCATTAAGAGTAGTATAGTATTAGTGTGTTTTTAATAGGCTGGCATTTATATAGTTGGTAAAAATAATGAAAAGTACAGCAAGATGTCAAACAAGAGGTAACTGTTTTTACTTTTTTGCATAAGCATATAATTTGGACATACAGGGTATCAAGAATGTGATGTGAGGAAATTCACATGCACCCTTTAAGTGTTATCAGTTGACTGTATTTTAGACTTTAGAATCTAGCTCAGGGAACGCATAACAGGATAATAGTATTTAAAAAATAGGTCATGCGAGTTCTGCTAGGGCTAAAATAAATTAACATAAACTTGTTTTTAGTGTTTAGTCAATAGGTAAGATTTTTCATCAGGACTGTAAGGATTCTTCCAGCAGTGTCAATGAAGATCTTGGAAAGTAGCCTTCTTTCTCTTACTCTCACTCTGTTATTAGATAATTGAGACAGATTTCCTCGTAGAGCTTTGAACTTTAACTCAATATTACTTTACCTTTATCCTCTTAGATAAAGGTATACATGTATCCCCCCACCCCCTCCTGGGCGAGATGATTTCACTTGATTTTATTTAAGCAATGAGAAATGGGCGTATTTACAGACAGGAAGTGTGCTAATAAGAAGTGGTTAATAATTTTCACACTGATACAACATAATGATACAAAATAATTCTCTCCAGGCATTTTATACTCTTAAAAATTACACGTAAGCCTATTCTGAAAGGAATTAATTTTCACATTGATTTTTTTTAATGCAGCATCAGTATTTTAGTGTCTTGCTTCAGTGACTTGCTTAACTTTGGATTATACAAAGTGTAATTTTTATTTAATGTGTGATTCTGCTAATAATCTCTACTTTGGATGGATAATTATAGTAAAATCTTATACTGGCCAACCTATTTGGAAACTTTAGCTTAGCATAAGGGAGAAGTATAGCAAAAGAATGTTAAGAAACATCTTTCACTCCATACCTCCCCACCAAGACTTTGTGGAAGGTATATTCACTCAATGAGGCAGATGCTTATATGATGTTTAGGAGTCTTCCCAGAAGTACCAATGAAGACCTTTTGTAAGCTCTGTGATTTTTTTCCCCCCTCTCTTGGAGGTCTTCTTTTTCTCCATGTACCAATTCGTGGTCCTCTTCTGTTCCCCTTTCAATGGCCATGATTGTGAATTTTTAATTTCACACTTCATTCTCAAGGTAGGTCAGTTCTCAATAGCCACAGGATCGCCCTGGTCCTCCCTAACCTGGGATGTTCATCTTGCCTCCCATTCTGGAGTCGACCTTCAGAAGCCACTTCTAGCTCCAGGAAGCAAGGTTATCATCACATATCTATTTAATATATATCTACTTCAAAACTATTCCTTAACGTAGGTTTTTCTGCTTTTAAAATAGGTAGAGGAACCAAAGCCAGTTTCATATAGCAAATGAAACTTTGCTCGTTGTGTTGGTAAAATCAACAGAGAAAATTAGGTTTCTCCTAAAAGAGGCAAGAAGAGAGATTCTTGGACGATAAAGGCATTTCTTTTAGAGAAAGACAGGGTAATAGGTAATGAAGCAAGAAATAAAATCAGGTTGGTTGGTTGTCCCCACCCGCCCGTCCCCTACTTCTCGGTAGATCAAAGAAGTTGAGAATGTGCTGATGACTGATTGTCCAATCTCATGGGGCTGTAACTGAGAGCTCCCAGGGGTGGCAACTGGATGTGCCCTCCTCTCCCTGCCAGGGACAGCATCTTGTCCAGCTCTATCGCAGGCTTTTGAGAATATAGGTGGGGGAGAGGAGTATGTTGGATAAGATATGATAGAATAACAGTTGAAATTTGCACTTCAGCATTGTTTAAATATGTTCTGCTAAACATTTCCAAATTTTTTACAATATAAAATACTTTTTAGGTGCTTTTAAAGTATAATAAATCTCAAGCTCTCCAATGTACTTGGTCTAAGTAGCTTCTCTCTTTTTTAAAATGCACCAGATCACAGTTTGTTCCACTGCCTACTCTTCCTGTAGAAATGTTTGTTTTCAGGGTCACTGATTTGCAATGACTTTCAGGAGGAAAAACCTAAAATATAAATAGTAGGGTAATACTTTAGTAGCAAAATTTATCATTTACCTGAGTTTAAACATTCAAAATATCATGAAATGAATAATAATGACAATTATATCAATAATAATAATAATAATAAGCTATCACTTAATAATCCTCACTATGTGTCAGGAACTGTTCCAAGCATTTAACATAAATTAACTCATTTAACTCTCACCACAAATGCTATGAAATAGGTGCTATTATTATCCCCATTTTATAGATGAAAAAACAGGCAAAGAGACTTCAACTAATTTGCTCCCAATCAAACAGGTGTCAAGTGACAGGGAGGGTCTGAATTTGAATTTGTGCAGTCAGATTATAGAATCCACACTCTTAATAATTGCACCATGTTCCCTATTTTAATCCTAACTTAAAGGTCATATAGAGTTGCTCTTGAACTGAAATTCCCTTTTACACTTTCTAAGTTAGTAGTTTTTAAATAGTACTAGTTTAGAGCTAGTAGGAATAAGACCCAAAGTTTGAATTCTTTCTTGCCTTCCAAGCACTGTGATAGTAAGAGGAGTTAGAGTAGTAGAAAAACAGCTTCTGTTGTACATTAAGAAGGTGGAGGAAAATGCAGGAGGTAAATAGCCACAAGACATCCATCATTATATGTTTTCCTGTTGAAAATATTGTCATTTATGTAGAGAGCTCCAAAAATTTTATAAAGTTTTAGACAGAAAAGATTTCTTTTTTGAGAGCAGATTTCTTCCAAGTTATTGGATATGAACCTATAACTCATCATGCTTCCCCGTTTTGTGCTTGGCTGTTAAGAAGCCCAGTGTGATATTTTCTTCTCCTCACTCACAGCGCTCTCTTTATACTAGGGGTTTTTTTTTTTCAGTATAGCCATCCACCTTGTTCAGTATAGCTTCAATTCGGATTTAATGGTCATATTAGGCCTTCACAAATCCATTTTAAAAGTAGTTGGGTTAAAAACAAAATTTATATTTTTAATAATTCTCCAATTTGCTTTTATCTGAGAACCCTGACATCTGCTTTGAGGCCCATTTAACTTATGAATAAAAACAACAGGAAGAACCCTAAGAAAAACCCATGGCTAATGTGTGCTTGGCAAAGCCAAGTCTGCTCTGAATGAAACCAAGTCTCCACACACAGGCACAAACCCCAACACATGTAGAAAGAAAATTGCTTTTGTGAATATCTGAATTATATGGTAGTTACAGACTGAGCATTTCATCCAGTTATATAACAAAAAGTGAAAATCAAGTTCTTATTAATTAGTCAGATTACCATAGTTATTAGGTAGGAATTAATTTAATGCTTGTGAAATCGAATGTGTAAACAGGCATGTTCAAAGATTTCAAACTTCTTTTGTTTTGCATCTTATCTATAATTTTTGTAATGCACAGTTTTTCTTATGGATTCCTTTTCTATAATAAGAATTTACTTTCATGGTTCACAAGCTGCATGGCTGTTTTGTTTCTTAAAATATTCAGATATCACTGATCCATAATTAAAACACCATTCTCATTTAAGTGTTTGCTAAAGTCAGAGCTTGAGATCTTTGTTTGGAGGTTGTATAATTTCTCCAGTCCCTGTCTTTCGAACTGACTTTCTCCAGGTCTGTCAGGCTTCAAAAATAGCTGCGTTAGGGCTTCCCTGGTGGCGCAGTGGTTAAGAGTCCGCCTGCCGATGCAGAGGACACGGGTTCGCGCCCTGGTCTGGGAAGATCCCACATGCCGCAGAGCAACCAGCTCCGTGAGTCACAATTACTGAGCCTGCGCGTCTGGAGCCTGTGCTCCGCAATGGGAGAGGCCACGATAGTGAGAGGCCCGCGCACTGCGATGAGGAGTGGCCCCCACTTGCCGCAATTAGGGAAAGCCCTCGCAGAGAAACGAAGAGCCAACACAGCCAAAAATAAATAAATATAAAAAAAAAAAAAAAAAAAAAAAAATAGCTGCGTTAGAGTTTTGGAGATCAAAACTCTTCGTTGGGAGCATTTTCTAAGCAAAAATGGCTGCCTGGGCTTTGTTTTCATAATTCCTATAGTCATTATGACTTAAAATATAAGTCATAATCCCCAGAGATGGTGAATGAAAAGATATTTCTTTCCCATAGTGTTATATCAATGATTTATCAAATGCAGTGTTGTTCAAGTGGAAGACTTATTAGAGAAACAAAAATTATAAAAAGAAACCTTGGAACCAAGTGTTTTGATCAAATTTAGTCATACTTTTAAAAAAAAGTTATTTTGGAGTGTAGTTGATTTGCAATGTTGTGTTAGTTTCTGCTGTACAGCAAAGTGAATCAGTTATACATATACACATATCCACTCTTTTTTAGATTCTTTTCCCATGCAAGTCATTACAGAGTATTAAGCGGAGTTCCCTGTGCTATACAGTAGGTCCTTGTTGGTTATCTATTTTAAATGTCGTAGTGTTAAGTGGAAAAAGTGCAACATTCATTGGACTTCCAAAGTGTCACAAAATAATACAATTTGATAACACGAAATCTTTGTTGTTCTTTGTTTTACCTTTCTGTACAGAAACGGACCAATGGACTCCGAAGAACCCCCAGACAGGTGGATCCAGGTGTGTGATTAAACATCTATAATCATTTTTTCAGTTAAGTGATTATGAAAGTATATGGGAATTGCTGTAGAAAGTCAGACAGATTGTTGGCCTATGTTCCTCGCAGTTTGGTATATAATGTGTGACCAGGAGGTGACCGTCTACTGTGTAAATCATTTACCTAGGACAGGGTCATGTGATGAGTAACCATCAGTACCACAGTCTTTCCGCAATCAGCAGTTGAGCTGGTTATTTGCTTACTGAACAGCCTCAGGGTGCCTGGTTAATGCTAACATATCCAACACCCTTTCCCTGCTCCCTCCCAAACCTGGAAAAAATCAACCAGCACTTAAAAAATCAGCATGTTCTGAGGGGGCGGGGGGAGGTCATAAACCAGACAACTTTGGTACCCTCCCCATTTGGGAAAATACTTTTCTTTATCCTATATCTATATTATTTTATAATACAAGAATGAGTTTAAGGACTTTGTGAACAAGTCTCCTCTCCAGAGACCAATTCTTTGTCTGCAGAGAGTGTTCAGTTGTTTCAGTTGTTTCCTGTTTAATATCATGAGGTTGACCCTGTCATTATTTTCATATAATTATTTTTCGTCCATTAAGCAATGCCTTCCATAGTTTAATTACCCCAAATTTGTTGTGTATATGGTCATATTATTGTGAGTAAAAGATATTCGTGACTAAAGGATTCCAAATATATGAACTTAATAATAAATCAAGTAGGACATGAAATATAGAGTAGTCTTGCTGGAAAAGAATCTGGATTATGTGTTTTGTTTTCTCATCGTAAACAGTGTTCACCTAGTTGTAAAGTTTAGCTTTCAAAGCATTATAGCTTTTCACTGAAACCACACCCCTGGTAGCCATGCCAGTTTATGAGCTGTTTGAAAAGATTTATGGGAGCTTTGTTGCCTCTGGCTAGAAATTGCCTCACTTGTGTCCTGAGATCAGTTTAAATCTTTTAAGTACAGAACAAAATTAAGGCCATTAAAAAAATTAGGGGTTCTGGTTTGCTTTTTTATTGGTTCTGACTTTCCCAAGATGATACCCTTTGCAGAAAACTCTACAATAATATTTAAAAGTGACTTCTGTTCTATTTAGTAGGAGTGTATGACTGTGAACATAGTATTTTTTCTTTATTTTGTATGAGTTATAGTATTTCTGTTTCTGAAAATTACCTAAACTTTATAAATATTATTTTGTCTTTCTTCTATGGGCATTTTCATTTAATCTATTTTCCCCCAAGGAAATGCATTTCTATATATACAGTGTGTCAGTAGGAACACATTTGACTTTTAACTATGTACATTATAGCCAGAATTTTTAGGAGCCCTTAGATTATTTAAAGGGAGGTATAATGAATTCACAGATTATAAATATGGCAAAGTGGACCAATAATAAAATAGTTTATCTTCCTTTATCCTTAAGGTGATGGCTTTCTATAGGTATAGCTCTTCCGGTATTTATATTTGTCCAAAGTTTTTAGAACTTCATGAAGAATAAACTTACAGATACAAAAGAAGTAGTGCCATATGTTATGTTTGGGGGAAAAAATATGCATTATACATAATATACATAGCTGTATATGTATGTGTATATATATATATATATATATATATATACACACACACACACACACACATAGCTTTCCATTAGGTATAGTAAATACATATGTGTTTTCTCATTCTTCCACACTTTTGAAAAGAAAGCAAATAGTGATGATCTTGCTTGTTGTAGATCCTAATGTAATAATCATTTCTCCCTGTAGAGTGTCTTTTGATGTTAGGCTTGAATTATGTGTTTAGAGTTGGTTGTCTTTTTTATCTTTGCTTATTTCTGTTTATTTCTGTTTATTACTTTCTCTTGGCAAGTTGCAAAGCTTTTTTGCTCCAAGTTAAATGACTGACTGTCTTACTCTGAGTTGATCCTGATGTAACTATTGTTAAGATTTTCACAGTTGTGTGGGAGAAGTTTCACTCCAGGATATTTAAACAGAGGATCAATAAAACTGAGACCTCCTAAGCATGGACAGACTGCTTCCAAGGAGCATTATTTGCTATCAGTGTTTTTACTATGAAAGGTCCTTTAATCTTTTCTCTTTTAGCTATTTTAGTTGTCTTTTCCAAGTGTTAACACAGTGACTACTTTCCAGGGCCTCACTTAGAGTGGCTTGTAGAAAAAAAGTGATTAAAGAATTTGGGAGGTCAGATATAACCACTTCACCAGGTCCAAATTTCAGAGCCATGTCCAAAGTAAATTACATATCTTCTCCATAGACCTTTTGTTCTGGAAAAGAACTTAATGCATAGTTCTTTGGGTAGTAGTGTTACTGAACTAAACTTAGGTCCACTCATCCTTGGACAGTAAAGCCAATCTACTGACACCAGGTTGTGGTGAAGGAAAGTACAGCATTTGTTGCAGGGCACCGAGGGAGGAGAATGGGCAGCTCATGCTCAAAAGACTTTCAGGGACGGGGTATTAAAGGCAGTGTGAGGGAGGGAACTACAAGGTGTGTGATCAGCTCTTGCACAATTCTTGGATTGGTTGACATCAGGGTGAAATTTCAAGTATCATCAGCCTTCTGGTTTCAACCAGTCTAGGTTGTACATTTTTGTGATCAGCAGTTTTCATCTGGAGGGGGTCTGCTCCCTGTAAAAACAACTTAGGAATGTGTGTCAGGACTTTTTCTGTATCTTTCAGGGAACTGTGAGTTCTGTGATTCTGCCATGTGGTGGGTTTATAGTCTAAATTGTTACCAGTTCCCCAGCCCAACAGCTATTCTTTGTTTCTCCATCATCTTCACATTTCCCAATCATTAACTCTTGAGCCAGCCTTTTGAGACTCAAGGGAGGCCTGGGAAATTAAAGCAAAAGCCTTTTACTTCAGAGGGCAAGGACACAGGGGCTTGCATACAGTTTCAGTTGGTGCTTAATAAATATTTGTTAAATGAATTAATGAATGGCTATATACTTCTTCTGCATGCACTGGCTCTCTTGCTTTTTAAATTCCTCCTGCTGATAAAGTGGACCAGTATACTCAAGGAATATGGAATAGTCCAATGGTGGGAAGCATGGCTCTGAGCCACATTGCCTAGGCTGAGGACCCAACTTAGCTGTTTACTTGCTGTTGACCTTTGGCAATTTGCTTCCTCTCTCTAGTTTCCTCATTTATAAAAGGAGATTAATAATAGTAGCTACCTTACAAAGTTGTTTTGAGCATTACATGAGTTAATACATGAAAAGTACTTATAACAGTGCCAAGTATGTAGTAAATGCTAAGAGGTAGCAATTATTATAATAATTACTTTGTGGTAGAGCATGTTAAATATTGGATGTTTTGTCATGTGTAGGAGAATCAAAAGTATTTGCCAATTATTTCTTTGCAAAGAAACTCAGAATTTTATGTTGAATTCTAGGTGAAACTAGAAGTTACATTATCACAGTCATTTTCAGATTTGCTGTTGTTCCCTACTTACCTGATGGCTTCCAAGATATTTTGCTTATCTTTAAGAAGAGACACAATCAACAGTGGTGGTTGAGAGTTTTTTGGTGAAGTTAATAGTGTTTGTGATTGCAATAAAGAAATAAAGAAAGAAAAACTCCCAAGGTTAAAAGCAAATATTGTGGAGTTCAGTTCAAACCACGAAAGATGCGAGGTTTACATTGTGTCTTACTTGCATATTTAAAACTTTTGCTTTTTATTAATAATTGTAGTTAATCTTTATAGATAATATTTACAAATGGCTTTGCAGTTTAGTTGACTTTTTCTTGTCTTCTATTATGTGCTAAGAAATTTATCAATTTATGATCTTGACTGCTTTTATAAATATAGTAATAGTAATGTGTTAGATGCAAATTCTGGTAGCTCTTTTGGATTTTTTAAATATAGCAGGGTATTTTCATCAGTTTGTACTTTTCTTCCTGAGACAGATGTTGGTTTCAGGAAAATAACACTTATAAGAGACAGATCAATTATTTCAGGAACACGGAGGTGCTAGGCCTTTTTCAAGAACATGAGATCATAAATCTAAAGAAAATCTAAGCACTGGTGTAGTATATTTCACCTAAAGTGGAACCCAAGGTCAAAGTTACCAATTAAATTTTAATACTGAGCTTTAAAAGTTTTCTTCTGTCTGAGTAGAGAAGATACAAGATTTATTTTAGCTTGCATGTGGCAAATCTATATACCAGCATATGTGTTCTTTTAATCAACCCTGTGTTTTTAGACTATTGCAAAATTATCTCATATTTGTGGAACTCATAGTATCTCGTATTTAAGTCCACAGTCACTAGCTTTTAAAAAATCCAGGCCGTTGTTCTGTGTTGCACTACCTAAAGATTAGATGGAGTAGATGGGAAATGTTTAGGTACTTCATTTTCCTTCTGATCTTACGTTACTCATGTGATTTGTGATAACCTTGAATAGTAAGTGAACAGAGTTCTTTCTGAGAGCTCTTGCGTCACATGTGTTCATTTTTAAACTCTTGATTACGAAGAGAAAAATGTGGCTTAGAAACAGTGTTTTTTCTTGTTCACCGAGGCGATGTCTTACTGTTTCTTAGAAGAGACATCTTCAAAGATGGTCATTTTCTCTTTCAGGTGGATAGGATTGGTAGATAATGCCATTCCTATCTGTTCCTGTATGAAGAAAGGAATTCAAGACATCTTTTTTCCTTACCAACTTCGTATCTTATACAACAATAAGCACCAGCAATGTCATTAATTATAAAACATGGCCCCCCTCCACAGTTTATATTCTGCCTAAGGAAGGAGTAGATACAGGCACAAAGTCTTGATTGCATAAATGCATGTAGATGAGTGTGCATATAAAATATTTTAATATTCTATTTTATACTCTGATTACAGAATGGCATAGTGTCATAAAAATAATTAGGGAATAGTCTGGTAAACATATAAAAAGATCTAATTATGTAATTAGTGCAAAAAAGCAAAAGGAATTGGAAAAGAGAGAAGCAAATGTAGGCTAAGATTGCTTTTAAGCTGAGTTGTCTATATATGTTTTCATTTATATAAATAAAATTTTTGTTATGCTGTTTTTTTGCATTGAATTACAACTTAATACAGTTTTCCTTAATGTTTTAATTTCAAATTATTGGTAAACTCATTCCAAATCTAAACAGAATTGTTGATTTCTTTTAGATTTGCTTTTAAACATAATGCCAATTTGCTCGATAGAGAACTTTTATCTTTTTAATTCTCAAGTAGAAAACATTGATGAGAAAAATAGCAACCCAGGATTTTTAAAATTATTTATCTAAAACTACATTTTTCTTTTTTCCTTTTTTTTTTTTTTGAGGGAGACAAATGTATATTCGTGAAGTTTTAGTAAGTGAGCTTTTGTCTATAGTAAATAAGTAATAAAGTATCTGTAGATTACAATATATCCGTATTAATCAGTCAAACCTACTTCTGTCTTTTCTGTCACCTCTAAAATGAATTTCTCATCAAACATAAATCCTAATCTAAATATTAGGAGCATAATTGTAAAACTGTAAAAATACATTTCACATTGAAATAATGAACGTGAAAAAACTGGGACAATAGAACTTAGTGATTAAGATTCATTGCAGAGAAATGAGAAATCCAAGCTGTGCACGAGTGCTGGAGAGCCTGCTCCGGTTTTTAAAATAGCTGATTTTCTCAAGCTTCTATTAAACTATGGACAAAAAGACTGGTTTTGCTCTAAGGCATTTGATCCCCTTGTAGTTATTTTCAGGACTACCTTCCTAATTCCCTTTACCATGATGATATTTTTCTGAAACGTACATCACAGTCCCTTCTTCACATCTTTTTTTCATTTGGGGAGGATTTATTTTTTCCTTTGAAGGCTCATTCTGAGCTCACAAAGTGTCACTATTGCTGTCATCTAGCAGGTTTGCCCATGCCTTGCCAAGCCCAGTCTTTTACACGGCTCTGTTACCTCCGGCGTAGGAAAAACAGGGGAAGGTGAATATTTGAAGATGTACATGGGGTGGGGGGGGGGCTTTAGATGGGAAGCATGGCATCAGTAATGTGATTATTGAAATTAAAAAACATTTGGAGTACTATATACTGAACCCACTTCTGGATCGTTTATGTACTTTTAACTTATAATTTCTATTACTAGAGTAATTATGTCTTACAAAAAAAAGTATGCATTTATTACATATTTAGAAAAATATTCTGAAAAGGAAGTCTTGAACCTGGTGAGCTGCTTTTAACATTTTTATCATTGAAAAATCATTCCTCACTTGGAAGGTCAGGTATGGCCTGGACTTCCTTTGTTATATCTACGGCCCTGGTAGTCAAATACTATCCCATTTCAGAAGCAAAAGAACATGCCATATAATGCTAAGTAAGCAAAGAAACTTCACAAATTTCTTATGAGCCAACAACTTGTGAGAATCAGGTAAGCTTGTTCCAGAACTTTAGTCTGAAGTGAGGTAAATGAGAGGAACCAGTTGAGGCAAAAGTATTGGCTTCAAATAACAATATTTGATACAAGTAATATCACCCTGATACCAGGAAAGAGGACAGACACTGATAAAGTAATCCTTAGTATCATAACTGTTTATAATTTTATAGTCATTCTATACACAAATAGTGAGAATGGTTATCAAATTAATTAGAACATTGGAATGGAGTTTGTGGAATTTCTATCAAAATGACTCATACTGGCAATTATTTGAATGAAAAGAAAAGCTTGTTGGGTTTTTTTTAATTGTTCTTTACAGATAACTTTTGAGACTCACTTTTTTCTGCAGAGATATTAGAAATATATGGAAGCTTCCCTGTCTTTGAGGACCTTGGAATTTTGTTGGAGCGATAGGACATACAAACATAAACATGTCCAACGGCAATAGCGTGTGGTGTATGAGGAACCACTAAAGCGTGTGTGGTCATTTATGAATGGTGTTGTTGACTAGGTAGGCAGCGTGAAGGAGAAGACTCATTGTGGTTTAAAGAAGGGCACAGGACAGGGAGACGAGGTATCTAACAAGTACCTCAATAAAAGTGCATTTATATACAACTACAGATATTTAAATAAAGTTATTAGTCTCTTGCTAGGTTTGATATTCTGACCTCAATTCTGTATCATCCAGTGTGCTCTTGTTTGTCAAGTGGCATAAAACCGAAACGAAATTGAACTATTTGTAATGAGGTGGATAGACCTAGAGTCTGTCATACAGAGTGAAGTAAGTCAGAAAGAGAGAGACAGATACTGTATGCTAACACATATATATGGAATTTAAGAAAACAAAAATGTCATGAAGAGCCTAGGGGTAAGACAGGAATAAAGATCCAGACCTACTAGAGAATGGACTTGAGGATATGGGGAGGGGGAAGGGTAAGATGTGACAAAGCGAGAGAGAGGCATGGACATATATACACTACCAGACGTAAGGTAGATAGCTAGTGGGAAGCAGCCGCGTAGCACAGGGAGATCAGCTTGGTGCTTTGTGACTGCCTGGAGGGGTGGGATAGGGAGGGTGGGAGGGAGGGAGATGCAAGAGGGAAGAGATATGGGAACATATGTATATATATAACTGATTCATTTTGTTGTAAAGCAGAAGAAAAAAAAAACTACAGACTTAAGATGGTTTGACTTAAGATTTTTTGACTTTAATAATGGTGTGAAAGCGTTATGCATTCGGTAGAAACCGTACTTCCAATGATGAATTTTGATCTTTCCCAGCTAGCGATATGTGGCATGACGCTCTCAGAGATGCTGGGCAGAAGCAGCGAGCTGCAGCTCCCAGTCAGCCACACAATCGCTGGGTAAACAACCAAGATACTTACCGTCATTCTGTTTTTCACTTTCAGTATAGTATTTAATAAATTACATGAGATATTCAACCCTTTATTGTAAAAAAGCTTTGTGTTCAGTGATTTTGCCCAGCTGTAGGCTAATGTAAGTATTCTGAGTACGTTTAAGGTAGGCTAGGCTAAGCTCTGATGTTTGGTAGGTTAGGTGTATTAAATGCATTTTCAACTTACAATATTTTTGACTTAAAATGGGTTTATTGGGATGTGACCCCGTCATATGAGGAAGATCTATAATTTAAGGGAAAAAAATAAAAAGGAGTGGAGGATTTACTGACTTAGGTAACTACAGTGGAGCATGTTTGGCTTCAGGCAGAGTTAGATCCAGGGGCTCAAATGATATCAGGTTCCATTTCTCCTTGTGTCTCAGTTTTCCTTTCTTTTATGTTGATTTTCTATCAACAGACACCTCAGGCAGGTTATCTCACTTGGAAGCAAAGTTGGCCACTAGCAACTCTCAGTTCCCCACAGCTAGCAATCTCAGAGGAAACTGGACACCTTTGCCCCAGTAAATCTAACAAAAATCCCAAGGGCTCTTTAACTGGCCTGGCCCAGATCTCTGATCATCTCTGAGGACATCACTGCAGCCAGGGTACCTGTGATGAGCCACCTGGCTTCTGTGTCCACCTCTAGCATGCAGAGAGGGCCTGACCCAGCCTGTTCACAGGAAACTTGTTTTCTGTAAGAAAGAACAGCTTTGCTTACAAAAGAATGGGGGAAGGAAAGAAGAGCAGCTTGGTTTGAGCAGATTATAAGGTACATCTGTTATAGTGTATGTGTTTTAGACATTGTCCTCCTTGGGCATACTGTGGCTGGGTTTTCCACCTCTTCTACCTTGGCCTTTTTCCATTTGTAGGCTCTTCTATTTGATTGTTTTCTAGTATCAGACAAGGTAAATCCTGAGGAATGCACCTAAAATGGGAACTGGAGAGTCTTGACAAAAAGCTCATCCCTACTCACAGCTTTAGTTTGCAGGGATACCAAAAAGGAAGTGTTCTTGAATCACAGTATCTTCTTATAACCCTGTCTTTGTACCTAAAATACCAATGTGATATTCTCCTTTAGATAGAGGTACTCTGTTTCTATAAGGAGATAATCCTTTGTTCCACCATTACCTACCTACACGTTAGTGTAGATTGGTCCATCAAATTAGAGAACTGGGGAAACAAGACCTAAGACGGCATGTTTTGTGGAGGCAGGTGGGAAGAAATGTTCCCTCCCTACTGGAAGGGTCAGGATGAGAGTGCCAGAGAGCCAGAGACTGCAGCCCTTGAGGCATTAAGTTTAGACCATAACCTGCCTCTGTGGCAATAAAGGAACCATGGGAAGGAAGGAGAAGGAAGAATCTTTTCTAGTTTTGTCTGTATAGTCGCCCCTTGGTATCCACGGGGGTTCCAGAACCCCCCACAGATAGCACAATCTGTGGGTGCTCAAGTCTCTTACACAAAATTGCATAGTACATTTGGCCCTCCCTACCTGTGGGTTCTACATCTGCAGATAGGGAGGGCCAACTGTATTAGGCACTTTCACTTACATGGACACTTGTTGATCATCAGAGGCAGCCCTGTACAGCCGTTTAGACTGAGCACTGTGCAATGTCATAGGTCTGGGTTTGTATCCTGCCCCTCCACTTAACTAGTTGTACAATCTTGGACCTGTAAACCTGTTTTAGCCTCTCTAAAATGGGGGGTAATAGTAGCAGACATCTCCTGCTGTCATTGTGAAGATTAAATGAGATAATAGGTAAAGCATTTATCAACAAGGTTTGGCACATAGTAAGTGCTCTGTAAATGATGGTGGTGGTGGTGATTACTAATACTTAAACACTCCTATATTAATTTTCTATTGCTGTGTAACAAATTACCATACATTTAGCAGCTTAAAACAGCATGTTTTTTATTTCACAGTTTCTGTGGGTCAGAAGTCTGGGCGAGGTTTAGCTGGGTCCTCTGCTTCAGGGTTTCTCATAAGACCTCACTCAAGATGTTAGCTAGGGCTATGTCTCATCTGAAGGCTCAGGTCATTCCCAGCTTGGCAGGATTTGGGTCCTTTTGGTCTCTTAAACTGAGGTGTTCAATCCCTAGCTTGCTGTTGGCCAGAGGCTGTCCTCACATGGGCCTCCCCAACATGGCTGCTTGCTTCATCAAAGTGTACAAGCCAAGAAGGTGATGGAGTCTCCTAGAAGGGTGGAAAATTAAGTCTTATATGACAAAATCATGGAAATGACATCCCATCACCTTTCTATTGGCCAGAGGCAAGTCACAGGTCTTGCCCACATTCAGGGGAGGGGATTAAACAAGCATGTGAATACCAGGAGGCAGGGATTATTGGGGTTCATCTTAGAGTCTGTCTGCTACAAACTCTAAGAGGGAGATACTGTTAGTTTTCAGTGGAGGGAACCAAAGCTCTGAGAGGTGAGTAATTTACCCAAGGTCACACAGCACCTGGCAATTACCAGGACTTAATTGCAGTGTTTGGCTCCAGAGACCTCATTCTTCTAGAGATCTTCTGTGTACCTTACCTATGCCAACCTTTGGACAGAGGAAAGCTTATTTCCTAAAGTTTAGCTATGTAGAACAGTGCAAATTAGCAATGTGATCTGGTATGTTGTGCAGACTTCATTAGTGGCTGCTGTTACAAAGCAGATTTATGGGTGATTTTATTTTATGCATTGTTAATTTTGAAAATGTTAATCTGAAATTGCTACAGTATTTCAATTAATTTGGACGATTAAAACTTAGCACCAGAAGAATCCCTTGCAAAAGATAAGGCAGCTAATTAGAGGTTCTGAAACAAACAACTGTAGACACTGGCACTGAAACATGCTGGGTGGATAACACCCAGCAGAACTCACTCTGCTTAACAGTTTTGAAATGGAAAGAATGATTTCTGGCAGTCTGAATATTAAACTTGAATGCAGTTGATTTTTTTAAGAAAGCCATTTTAAGGAGTTAACTAACTTAATGTGTAATTTTTTAATAACATGCAGTTCTGGAAAACTGTGTTCACATTATTTTGGAATGTTGTCTTTTCTATAACTGTAGTGACCAATACCATAGATATTTGTTGTCAACATATTTTGCATGTCACGATATTTCATATTCTTTATATATACATATTGTTTTGATTTTTTTTTAATTTAAAGGTGAGGTAGCACATGCTTTTTTGTTGTTGTTTAATGACATTTGAACTCATTAGATAAATTAGAGTTTTAACCCTTGTACACTGTTGGTGGGAATGTAAATTGGTGCAGCCACTATGGCAAACAGTATGGAGGGACGTTAAAAAATTAAAAATAGAGCTACCATATGATCCAGCAATCCCACTTCTGGGCATTATCTGGAAAAAACAAAAACTAATTTGAAAAGATACATGCACCCCAGTGTTCGCAGCAGCACTATTTATGGTAGCCAGGATGTGGAAGCAACCCAAGTGCCTGTCAGCGGATGAATGGATAAAGAAGTAGTGGTATATATACACAGTAGAATATTACTCAGCCATAAAAAAGAATGAAATTCTGCCATTTGCAGTAACATGGATGGACCTAGAGAATATTATGCTTAGTGAAATAAGTTAAAGACAATACTGTATGATATCACTGATATGTGGAATCTAAAAAAATATATAAATGAATGTATATGCAAAACAGAATAGACTCACAGAAATAGAAAACAAGCTAGTGGTTACCAAAGGGGAGAGGGAAGGGGAGACGGGCAAATTAGGTGTATGGGATTTAGAAATACAAACTACTATGTGTAAACTAGATAAGCAACAAGGATATACTATATAGCATAAGGAGTTATAGCCATTATCTTATAATAACTTTTATTGGCGTATAAGCTGTAAAAATACTGAATCACAGTGCTGTATACCTGAAATGAATATGATATTGTAAATGAACTATTCTTCAATTGAAAAATAGAGTTTTACACCTTGAAAAGTTTATTCTTAAAAAACTCAGAAAACGTTAAGGAGGTATAGAAACGTTTCCTGGACAAATTGCCTGTAATCCCTCACTCAGATAATCATCCTTTACAGTTTTGTTTTGTTATACACTTTTTTCTAATACTGGTTTTCTTTGTGTGTAGCCATGTGTTTATAAAATGTCTCTGTTTTCAATTTAATGTCCTGCTTTTATCACTTGACTTTGTTTCATGAGAATATTTGTTTATTCATTTGTTTGTTCAACCGTTTGACAAGTATGCAGGCTTGGTGTGAAGTTTACACAGATGAACAAGATATATTCAGTATTTTCCCTCACACAACACACAGTGTCATGGAGCAAAGGTAATAGTGTAAGATTTGAGATCAGGGAAATGCAGGGCCTATGCTTAAAAGGGGCAAATACTTTAAGGATGTGAACATCAGGAAATGGTGTCGAAACTGAAGCCCATATTATGAGTAGGGGGTTGAGAGAACATGAATGGAGACAAGAGGGTTGCTCCAGAAAAGGTCGTATTTATCAAAAAAAGTTTTCTAGCTTATTATTTGTTTCTATATAAAGTTTTAAATTCGGATGTGGTCATAGTTATTGGTATTTTATTTATGGGTTTTGTTTTTGTTTTTGTTACTTTTATGCTTAGAAAATTCTCTGATTCTGAATTTTGTTAAATATTTACTTCTAGTCTTATTATTTAATTTATGTAGCATTTCACCCATGCCATTTAGCTTACTTTTATTTAAGTAATAGATGAAAATTCTGTGAGCAGTTTCAAGACGTACATCAAAATATTTTTAAGGATTTATAGTACAACATTTTACAAAATTTAACTTTACCTTTTTTATATGTGGCCAAACAACGATATTGCATTGTTTAATTTTTATTTGGTGCTTTATTTTACATATATTTTGCTTAGATCGTAAGTTATCTTGTGCAAAATATATCATGATATATGCTCTGTATACATAGTAAGGGAAGAATATTTTAAACAAATACAGGTACTTAATATTGAGATAATCATGCTTTGTTGTTGGTAAACTATTACAGACTAAGATTACCTCTCCTAAGCTTTCTTTGGAAGTAGGAGGAAAAAATATTTTGTGCCTATTCATTTGAGTTCAGAGTATCTCCCACCTCCCGTTAATCTCTTTTCCCCTTGTAAATATACATCCTCCGTAATCTTACACTCTTTTCTCAACTAAATTTACACAGCAGCTCCTGGGGCTAAGCCTAAACCTATTATTTTAAAAGACCTTTAGTTTTGGGGCTTCCCTGGTGGCGCAGTGGTTGGGAGTCCGCCTGCCGATGTAGGGGGCGTGGGTTCGTGGCGGGTCTGGGAGGATCCCTCGTGCCACGGAGCGGCTAGGCCCGTGGTCCGTGGCGCTGGGCCTGCGCGTCCGGAGCCTGTGCTCTGCGGCGGGAGAGGCCGCAGCGATGGGAGGCCCGCGTACCGCAAAAAAAAAAAAAAAAAAGAGATCTTTAGTTTTAATAATTTTTCATCAAAGTAAGAAAATTTCACTTCTACTTTATTTGAAAAATGCCATAGATATATCCTCATTTCCAAAACAATGTAGAAATTCTATGTTTTAGAGCTCTTATTTAGGAAGTTTTACATGTTGCCATGAAAACATTAGGTGTTTAATAAATAGTCTTTCTTGGGGGACCCAGTTGTAAGCAGTTAGAATAACGACTTTGATTTCCTACCTGGTGTGTTGCTACTAATGATATGTTCAGGAAGCATGCCTCTGGATGTCCATATACCAGCAGTTTTGCTTGTAGCTTCTTACTGTTTCAAATGGCCCAAAGGAATCATGTGATATCTTTAATTCAGGACAGAACTTTCCTTCTTGGGACTAAGAATTCTTCCTTCACTTGGTATAGAGTACATCGTAAGGATTAGATAGATGAAAAATGAAAATATTCATGTGTTTCTCCAACCCACCTACTGTCGTATTGCTAATATTGCAACTGTTAGCTCTCAGAAGAAGAAACTTGCCATTTAAAAACTGTATTGCCATGCTTTGGAGATCCCATATTTTAAAAGTTATGTATCTCCCATTTAAATTCAAACAGTATTCAAGAACAGAATCTGGCCAATGGTTTTGAAAAAACAAAATGGCAACACCTTCTTGGAATCTCAGACTGTTCAAGAATGCTTTTTTTCTAGCAAAACAGGAAGAAATTGGAAAAAAGCATATGGACTCAGGTTGAGCATGTGATATATTTTCAACTTGAATCAGTACTTTACTCATATTTGTTGTGTGACTTAAAATTAATTTTGGTGAAGCATTTAGATTTGAGAGAGAAAAAAACCCGTGTCTGGGACTAAATCAACATTTGTGGCATCTCATTAATCACTGCCTTATGAAACCAGTTTTCCCACCTAAAGGGAAGCTACTGCAATGAGAAAAGTTTATAATATTAATGCCAAGTGCAGATCATGCCTTTCCAAAACGGAGTTCATTAATCATCATCGAAGCACAAGAACAAACATACTTCATGTCTCTTGCCAATTTTTCAGTAACATTTCTAAAAGGCAAAAAATCCCTCTATTTTCCTATTTTTTATCTTCATTTGAAAAGGTTTTAATTTGGCTGTTATTTAATTTGTGATAATGTTATGTAAATTTAACACGCTCTGAGGCTGCCCGTGCATAGCATATAGCAGTAGAGTATATTGATTGGCTTTAGGCTTCTGAATCAGAGACATCTGGATAAAGATTCCTGACTGTGTTACTTCCTGCCTGTGTGGTCACAACATGCAGAGCACTTCAGTCACAGTGCTTGGCACAGGGTAACTGGCCAATGACCGGCAGTGACAGAAATTCTTACTCTGGTAGGAAGCAGTATGAGCTTGAAGTTTGAAAAGACGGGTTTCATTCCAGGCTTCTGTGTAAATCTGTGGGCAAGTGAATAGCCTCAGTTTTTTCATCTGTAAAATGGGGGTAGAAATAGTTGCCTTACCTACATTGCAGGATTATCAATTAGCACAAATGAGATAATGCCCTAGTCACGATAGAAAACTGAATCTAGCCATGACATACAAACTTGTGTAATAAAGTAAAAAATAAGTGCCAAGTGGTGAAATCTTCATTATTTGGCCATATATTTCAGTCTCTCAGTGTTAGAATTCTGTAGCTGATTGTAGTTTTGATGGAATTTTAGGGTCAGCCATGTAGTTATTACATCCTCTATAAAATCTTTAAATTACCATTTACTGAAAATTTTACTGTTCTTTCTTTGTTAGTATGGCTTTACATCTTTTTTTTTTCCTGTCTCCTAATTTTAAAAATTATTTACAAGTAAGAAAAATTGAGTAACAGGGTACTGAGCCAATAGATTAAAATGATGACAATCTTTAAAAAAAGAAAGGAATGATACAAACCACATGTGAGAAGACAAATGCACTGATTCAATCAATCATAAATAGAATTTAAAAAGCTTATGTGCAAGAAAAAGTGGCTCCTGCCTACTTTTGTTTAGAGCCCGTTGTCTACCAAGTGTCAGGGGGTAGGAATGGTTGGATGGTGAAGTTTTCCGGTACTTCAGAAAACTAGTTGATTTCTTACTTGTCCCTATCAGAAGACTTGCCCTTTCTTGTTCGTTTCTATGGCCCCTGCTATTAGAAGCATTGTTAAAAGCCAAAGGAGGGACAAGGCATTCTAAGGTTATGGTTGAAGATGCAGCCGTGAGGCCTTGGAAAAATTCCAGGAGACAGGCAAGGGTAGTGTCCAGCGCAGGGGTAGCTCTTTTTGTCCCCATAAAACAGTAAAGGATCAAGAAGTAATCATATGGACACGTAGAAAGGCTTAGTTCATTTTTAAAGTCGAAATAGTTTGGAAAGAAGAGGTTGAGCAGAGTAGAATAGCAGGAGGTTTTCATAAGGTGAAGTAGAATTAAAGTGCAGGCAAGAATTTTTCTGTCTTCAGTTTTAAAGAACACCAGCCTCACTCGTCTCTTTTTTCCCTGCATTCTTCTTGACCTTCTTATCAGCTCTTGACTTTCTCCCTGGGAGATTTTCTCTGCATAGTCAGCACTGACTTCCACAGAAATCCTAAGTGCCACACCCTTATTACAAAAGAGTTGAAGAGAATTCAGATAAACAGGTTGCAGTAAGTGGCTTGGGAACTAACTGTTACAGGATGCTTCCAGAATAAGGCACTGCCAACTAAAAGCTGAAAATTCCATTTCCTGTGTAGCATACCCAACTGTAGGCTTCACTTAAAAATATAAACTAAAGTTAATATTAAACCTTAGAAATTCCTATGGAACCACCTACATTCCTTTGAGAGTAAATTTTTTCTAGAACTGTCACTTTCCCCTTTTCCAGTCTGCACAAACGTAGATCCCAGGGTCCTTGCTTCCAATTTTTCCTCCTCTTAATACAATGAGGGAGAAGTTGCTGGTGTGCTACACGTTTCATTGTACACCACCACTTTAATTCTTAACATATCTGATGTATACATTCACCATGGGCTGAATGTTAGTGATAATTATTCATGTGCAGGAATTTCTATATACTTTATTTTTAATTCTCACAAGAAGGCCTCCGAGGTAGATTTTATGCCCATTTTACAGATGAGGAAGCTGTCCTGAGAGTTTAAGGCATGTGTTAGAGTTCTCATAAATAGTAAAGACTGAAGCTGAGCTTTCAATCACAGTTTTATAAAAATTTTATATATGTGTTTCCATAACCAGTAAAAACATTAAATGTTTTTAACTAAATATTAGGATTCTTGTTGTGGGAAGCGGGGGTCGGTGGGGGAGTGCATATTCACTAAATCAGTGCACTTCTCAAGGAGATTTATGTTGTATCCAGGATGGCCTCAGCTATGGATCACGCCCAATGCTCAGGGGAGGGAGGGAGTGGGCTGAGGAAGGCTATAGGGAGACAGTTCTGGTCACAGTGAAGGCTATGCACTCTGACTTGCTGATCTCCAGAGGAAGGAGGAGTATGACCTTGATGTCAGGGCTTCTGGGCACGGGGAGTTTTGCTATTGCACGGATGAATGTTTGGGTCCTAGATGAAAGAGGACCACCAGTTGGGCAGGGATGGGCAAAGCAAGTAGGAACGTAGATGGCCCCTCAAGTCCCTGCCAACCTAGGGTCACTACATTTCCAGCCAGGAAAGGAAGCTCATTCCCTACAGCATTCTAGAGCTTTCATTAGGGTGTCTTTGCTTTGATTTTAATAGGATTAGATAATAAAATCATAGCAAAATATCAGGAAATGACCCAAAACAAATGTAATAAATGCTGCTTCTGTTTATTCTCTATACATACTGTCTTTTTCCTTAATATCTTCATTAGTTTTTGTGTAGAAAACAGGATTTGGGCATGATTTGGGTATTTTAAATAATTTATAGAGGTTGATTATGTTTTTCCATGCTTTATTGTTGGTCATGTCTGTGCGTGTGTAATCCTAACATAAACTGTCAACAGTCAAGGGTCTCACTCTTTAATTATGGTAATATTCCTTATAAGAAATCTGTTTACACTATTTTGAGTATAAATTATATCTAATTTCCCAGGCAAATACGGAGACCTCGTTGGATTATATTTCCCGCATTGTTGCTCCATCGCAGGCATGCTCTTAAGTGCATTGTGTAGGAGGCCAGACAGTATAAGCGGTTAAGAAATTAGACTTTGTCGTTGGCATTGCCTGGCTCACGGCTTAGCTCTGCCACTTAGCGGTGCACCTTTAGGAAGCCGCTCAACCTCTTTTGCCTTATTCTGTCCTCTGTCGAGTAGGAGTAATATTGGTATCCGCCTTCCATAATTGCTGTACGTGGATTAACTGAGAGGAGGGATCCGTAGAGCATTAGCCCAGTGTCTGGCTCTTTGTGTGCACTGAATAAATCATATCTGTTGTCATCACCACCGTCTTCAGGATCCGGATCTGGGCAGGTGTGGAAGGCGAGCTGAGACCTGTAGAGGTAGGGCCCAGGCTTCAGACTCCTGAGGCCGATGGCGATGCTGTGGTCTTGTTTGTTCTGCTTTTAAGAAACCAGTCCCATTAGAGCAGAGGCAGCAGAACAAGCTGCTAGCTCCTGCGTGTCTGGCTTATAATGTTTTGGGGGAAATTAATAGTACATGGATTCCAAAGCTAGGCTGCCTGGATTTCAACACAGTATCCACTATGTGCCAGCTCTGTGACCTTGTTCAAGTTACTTACCCCCTCTGTGCCTTAACTTCCTCTTCTTTAAAATGAGGATCATAATAAGACTCACTTCATAGGATTATCTTGAGGCTTAATATGAGTTAATATGTATTAAGCTCTTAAGGCCTAACACATGGTAAGTCCTATGTAAGTGTTAGCTAGTATTATTTTTAAAAGTAAAAGATTTTCAGTTATCAGGGGATAATGGTAGCAGTGTGTCATATGTAGAGGTAATTATAATATTTAAAAGGCTGTAGATTAATATTTAAAGAGAGCTGACAGTGCCAGGCAGGTAGTGCAACGTTTTCAGGATAAGAAGCGAGGCACAGCTTGGCTGTCTTAGAGGATGTTGAACCCTCTACTATGTCTCCAGACTGACACACACTTCAGAAGGCAGCTGGTGGAAATTTCAGTCCATAAATTTAAGAGTGCAAGAGATGACACCATTTAAATTTTTTTTTCTTAAAATCAGCTTAATTCCATGGCCTTAAACCTCTCCTTGATGTTTGAAGACTGTCTATTCCTGATCAGGAGGGTGTCTGAGGCTCAGGGCCAACCTTGCTAGGTGTCCATGCAGCTCCAAAGTCTTGCTTTCCCCCTGGAGAAGCCCCAGAGCAGTAAGCAGTTCCTGGGTGCCCTGGAATCCCCACACCTCTGTCCCCTTTCCCTCGAGGGAACCTCCTCCTTCCTCTGTTGGTTTTCTCAAAGGCTGACCCTTTCCTCTCCCCTCTGGAACACACCTAGCATCATCTCTTCAGTAACTCAGGTTTTACAAAGGGCTGGGAGAATCAGTGATTTCTGAAAGCCTTTGCTCTCTACCCTACAGTGTTCACTAAGGCAAGAAAACAAAGACCTGAGCTACCTGATTATAAGAGGGAGAAAGGGAAAATACTGGGAGAACCCATACAAATTCAGATCTCAGTAAATGATCTTGCTACAGGAGTACAAAAGACTGAGTGGCAAGTTGGGAGCCCTGGTGATCTACTGTGCTGCTCTTGGAAGAGTGGCATGTGTCCAGGCAGCAAGAATTTCACCCCCTTGCTTGGAGGGGGGGTTTGATAATTGCAGTCCTAGAGACCCATACACCCCTTCCCAAACTGTAGACACTGCCTTGCTTCAGGTCGCTTTTTATTCTCCAGGGGCCTGTGCTTTTAAGAAATCAGACATTAACCCGTGTTTTTTTTTTCCTCTCGAGAGTAAGCACTGTCTTAGTTATTCCTGAGGGCCGTTAGCCAGCTGTGTGGCTTTGGCAAGTCAGTTAACTTTTCTGGGCTTCATTTTACGCCTGAAAATTGCTGGGTTGAATTTGGTAATTTCCAATGCCTGTTCTGGTCTTAGTATCCTAAGATATTTACAGAGGAAGGTTGGGGGAGAAACAATGGCATAAAAGCCTGTCCTCTCTGGGGCACTTGCTGCTATGAATACAGAGACCTCAATAGCTTTGTCCAAAGACACTCCTCCCTCTTGCTCTTTGATTTTGCAGTGTGCTGTCTTCCCCTCTCAGTTACCACCACCTCCCTTGAACGGTGCATTCAGAGATGATATCCATTGCCTTTTGGTTCCTTATTTATGCATCGCTAGTGTGGGTACAAAGCGGTAACAACGAAAGCTTCCGTGCCTTCTGGCTCTGTGACTTTTCGGAAGGGAGGAACATGGCAGGTGCACAGCGGGACTGGATGTAGAAGGATCACACCCTTCTTCTGGATCAGGTCAGAACACGGGGGTCTCAGAGGTGACCTGAAAGACACGGGCTCTGCCCTCAGCAGGGATGGCCATGTGCAAGCAGGGGATGGAAGACTGGTTTGGTTCCCACCATTGATCCTGCGGTCTGACTGGAGAAGGGCAGATTTGTAGGAAGTCTCTTTGTGAGTTATGGTTATCGGGGTGTGTGCCTTATCTCCCCTGCTAAGGTGATAGCTCCTTTGAGGGCAAGCACCTGGTCTTTATCTTTCCAGCTCCCAGAGAGTCTTAGTACAGGACCCCCTGCACAGAAGTGTTTAGCTGTGATGAACCAAGGAGGCTGGTGCTGTGGGAATGGTCCACCCCGTGGCAGGAGGAATATTTTATCACTGACCTCACGTAGAATTACTGGCCCATGGTGATTAAAAAAAAAAAAAAAAATCAAACTGACTTTTAGTCTTTTTTTTTTTTTTTTTTTCTTGCGGTACGCGGGCCTCTCACTGCTGTGGCCTCTCCCTCTGCGGAGCACAGGCTCCGGATGCGCAGGCTCAGTGGCCATGGCTCACGGGCCCAGCCGCTCCACGGCATGTGGGATCTTCCCGGACCGGGGCGTGAACCTGTGTCCCCTGCATCGGCAGGCGGACTCTCAACCACTGCGCCACCAGGGAAGCCCTAGTCAGTTTTATTATTGTTTTAAAATTCTCCTTAGACAGTGCCCCCCCCCCACTTATTATGTGGCCTGGTGTGGAACATGCCAACCTCCCTTACTTTCCTGCAGCCTTTCCCATACACACCCCGCACAGGTATACAGTAAATAATTATTCAATTTATTGACTGTTGTAATAGTCTCTTAGCTGCTCCTCTTCTAATCCTAACTTCCCTTATTCCCTCCTCCATGCCATCAGAAAAATGATTAACCTAGAGGACAACATGCCCCCTGCCCGGCTTCAACTGTTCAGCTCATCCTCAGAACCAGGCTACAAGATATTAAGTGTATAAGACTCCCAAGATCTGCTTCCTACTAAACTCATTCCCAGCCCTCTTCAGCAATAGCAGAGATGTATGTGGTCGTTTTCTACATGCACAGATTTCTTTCTTGCCTCTGTACCTTGGCTCCCACTCTTGCTTCTGGCCAAAATAACCTTACCCCCCTTCTCCATCTGGTTAAATATTATTCATCTATACATTTGATTCATCTTACTCATCTATCATTTATCCATCTAAACTCAGTCCAAGAAACTCATCTTGCAGTATCTCACAGCTGGTGTGCTATATGGGTTCCTCTCCCATGACAACCCCGCCATAGTACTTTTTAAGTTTTTGGAAATTATTTGGGTACATGTCTGTTTTCTAAAATTTTCATAAGCTCCTTAATTAATAGCTAGAACCTCATCTTTTTCATACTTATACCCATAGTATCTGGAACATAGTTGATGCTCAGTAAAACTGTGTTGAACTGAATTGTGTGCTCAACTTCATGCAAGGGAACACTGATTTCTGGTGTGCAGATTCTCTAACCTCTTTGGCAAACTGCTGTATGCTTCTTTTTTTAATATAAACTTTGGAAATTAAGAAAATGGTTTGTTATTGAGGCCAGCAGCCCTATTTTTATTAAATGCTTACTTTTCAGATTAGTGTATATAAACAAAAATATTGAATATTAGTGAGTCTGCACTAGCTTTGTTAATTTTTTTTCAAACCACAAGAACAACGAATAAAAGATTCTAAACCCGTAGCAATACAGAACACAGGCATGTGTGTAAAGTGATATTTTGATAAGTTTTACAAGAATCTTCAAATGAAATCATGTTTCTAATATCAACCACTAGAGCCAAATTGAAACAATAAGAGTTGCATTTAGGATCTATAATAGCTGTGACAGAATATCACCGTAACATTATTTGCTGGAATTATAGTAGGGAATTTGCTGGTACAGAAAAGCAAGGCAATCCAAGTTTTCAGCAGAGATAAAATACTAGTAAACTCTTCATTTTGCAAATTGGCATTTTTTTGAAACTCTGACCAGTTGATTGCCAATTATCTTGAATCAAGTTGCATGTAATTTTGCCTCTCACATTCTTCTAAGTTTAATAAGTTTGGTGTAAGAGGAATTCAGACAATCGTGTTTTTTTCACCATGTGTATTTTTCAATCCAAATGTACCTAAAGTTCAAAAATCTAGAGGAAGTTTAAGCTTAACCTGTAGAGGTTACAGAAGACGCAGAGATATTTTCAAAACCCTAATGGAATATTATGTATATTTATTGTGTTAGGAGGAATTTTTTTTTCTCCTAGAAATATTTGATTTTAGGACAATGCATTTCTCAACCCTTTTTTTAAATTATAACATTTCTTTATAACTCCAATTCACACAAGACTATTCAACAGTATAAAAGTTCATATGTTAAAATGCCATTTGAATATTCACAAATGGAAAGTATATTTTAAAGTCATTGATGAACTTTGCATTAGGTAATTACCACCTCCCCAGAGGCTTCCAATGACTCCTAACTGGCTGAGCTGCAGTAACACGTCCCGATTATAAATGCATTCCCTGGTTTATACAGCAGTTACCACAGATCTCATTAAAACAGAAATTCCTAGGCATATTTAAAATATGACTACGTTTATAAAGAACAATGAAAAACCCAGGAAAGCTTCAGGACAAACCAGCCTCAGCAGATAGAAACAGATGTGCAGGACATTGCTGTAAATAGTGGGCATCTCATTCCATGTTTGGGAATTCCTGCTTTCTGCCTGACATTCGTCCCATTCTCCAAGTGCTTTTTAACTGCCAGTATTTTAAACAGTGGTTGGATAGAGTTAGAAACTTTTAGCTGCATTTCCTTGCCCATTACTCATATGACTAGTATGTCTTTTTCTACCCATTAGGCACACAGAGAATATGCTTCTGTTAGCATTTTTCTGTAAAGCATAGTGTATTGCACAGTTTTCATTTGGTTAGTAAATGTTCTTGCTAAAACCTTGTCATGTAATCTGTCAGTCTGGTTGGATTGGGGATGTAAGAAACTTGAAGATCAGTGTCCTTGAATAAAATCCATTCAACTCTCAGTGCTTTTAATAAAGTAGGAGAGGGCTTCCCTGGTGGCGCAGTGGTTGAGAGTCTGCCTGCCGACGCAGGAGACTCGGGTTCGTGCCCCGGTCCGGGAAGATCCCACATGCCGCGGAGCGGCTGGGCCTTTGAGACATGGCCGCTGGGCCTGCGCGTCCGGAGCCTGTGCTCCGCAAGGGAGAGGCCACAACAGTGAGAGGCCCGCATACCAAAAAAAAATAAAATAAAAAAATTTAAAAAAATAAAGAAGGAGAGATAACTAGTGGCCCTCCATCCACAGCATTGATCTGAGGAGCAGCAGCGTTTGGGCTCTGGAAATGCTCTGTGTGTGTCTGAGATAACTTATACCCCACTGACCTTATCATCCCTACATCAGGCAGATGCTTTTTTCCCCCTATAGAAATTCTTTAAGGAAAAATCCAAATTGAGCCAAATAAAAATTGAGAAGGTATTCTTCTGTACATGTTTTTTGAGCTTCTCCAATGTTTCAGCCTTAATTGTAACCTTTTTTAAAAACACTGTCATATTTTTAAATATAATTTTAATTGGAGAAAGGGGCCTGAATGCCTCTGTATTGATGGTGGTATGGGCATATAAATTTGTTGACACTGTCGTTTTGCAAAGTGGATTCAATGTTGAAAAAAAAAAACAACTTTTTTTTTTTTTTTTTTTAATGACACAGTCACTTTAAACACAGTGCTCTGGTATTAAAATTTCAGGTCTATACCATGTAAGCAGTTAGTCACATTATGAGTTATAATTTCATTTGCTCTCAGAGCTATTTAATTATTTGCTTATAGACACATAATGACTGGAAAATCTAAGCAATTATTTTTCATTTAGGAGAGAAAAATACTTCTCCCAACCAATCTAGGGTGCCAGTTTTATTTTTCTTGGCAGATCCAGTTGGAGAAACCAGGTAATGCTGAGTCCCAGAGTATGTTAGGTATAGGCTAGAACTCCAGGTTCATGATCTTTGTTGTAAGGCCTCAGAGTCTTAAGTCATGACTCAGTTGAAATAGAGAATTTGGCAACAACACATATGGAACATACAAAATGGTCCTATGTTGCTGTTTTATTTGTACAAGGAGAATTTGTCAAGAAATACATTTTAAAATTTTATTAAAATTATTCTTACAAATTTTTTCTTTAATGATGAACACTCACACAGCCTTTTATTTATTCAGTGGATGTTTGTTGAGAGACTGTTGGCTACCAACCACCATACTAAGTAAGGTTAGACAGTTGAGTAATTCATAGTCCCTGACCTTGTGAAGTTTATATTCCACAGGGGAGGAACGAGATACTAATATGCAGTTTATGCTCACTGCAGTCATTTCTGTCACAGTGATGCAAAAGGTTGTGGAAACACAATGGAACAGAGGGGAGCATCTATCTGCCTGGGAGGGCTCAGAAGGCGTCCCAGAGTCGGTGCGCAAGGGGACCGCAGTGATCACAGAACTGTTAGCAGGGCCCTGCATTGTGACAGTGCCTGGACCACTTGGCAGAAGAAGGTCATGTGCACTTTGGTTGCATCACGGGGAATGGCAAGGGTGGTGCGGCCTGGGTGCATTTCACGTAGGCGCCTAGTGAACGGAGCTCCAACCTGCATTCCTCAAGGCCTTGCAGGTCCTGGCACGGGAAAGTGTCTTCCCAAAGCATCTCAGGAGAGCTGTTTCTATGTACGAATGTGCCATCTGCCCGCCAAGCCCGCCCTGAGAGGGTGCTCACTGTGAGTCACATATGGCTGCAGTATTGACTAGAGGCGGCCCTGGAGGCTGGCGATTGGAATGGTGGAGTGGGAAAGAGCTGGGCCGGGCCTGGGTTTATGGTCAGTACAAAGAGTTTTGGCCTTTACTTCGCAGGCAACCAAGGTGTCCTGGAAGGATTTTGTTAACAACAACAAGTTTTAAAAAATTTTATAAAAGAAACAGATGTTAACTGTAGAAAATTTAGATAAGCAACAAGTTCTCAAAATTTTCTAATCCTAATATACGTACTATTGACATTGTGGTAAGTGTCTTCGGTAACTTCTTCCTGTGCTTCTCTATACTGTTTTTTGTTTGTTTGTTTTTGTGTTTTTTTGTCAAAGAAATGAGGTCTACTGTGACACTGCTGTTTTGCAACCTGCTTTTTTTTTCTCCACAACCTATTTGAACATGATTCGTTATCATTAAGCAGTCTTCTGTAACATTACTTTAAAATTTAAGCTTGCTATTCAATTATAAGGATGTACCCTAAATTTAATTTAACGAATTCTCTATTGCTATTCATTTAGATAGTTTCCAGTTCTTTCATATCATAAACTGTACTGGAATGAATGTTTGAAAGATAATCCTAATTATGTTTTAGAAATGAACTTTAAATTGTTATTTAAGATTCCATAAATTTTTATAATTTTAATAAGAGCACTTTTTAAAGTCCCATTTCTTATAGAAAAACATTTCATCTGCATCACATTACATAAACTACAGTCATGCTGACAAGCTCTCATAGTAACGGGGCTTTTTCCCCATCGTAGGTTCCTGACCTGAACCCTGATGAGATTATGCCCTCTTGCCTTTTCCACAGCATTTGCAATTTTTCCACCATAAAACTCAAAATGTTTTATAATAATTGTATAATTTTCTTTTTCTTTGTTAGATTCCAAGTTTTATAGGGGAAGGCACACCTGTCTTATTTATTACTCCCATTCTAAGCATAAAGAGAGCATTTGGAAGTTTTTTTTTTTAATTAATGAATACAAGGATAAATGGATGCCTTAGGAAAAGATAAACAAACAGAAACTGAAAGCCAAAGTATCAACAAATAAATTACCTCCTAAGGTCTCCATCACTTTGCAGCCATAGTGAATGATGTGTTTCATAAAGGGGTAAATGGATGTAAGTGAGAGTCGCCATGTGTTAGAGAGGGAAGCTGTAAAGCCACTGGTCACTGTGGTGACCTGATGTGTATTTCTGTCTTTCTGTGAAGAGATAGACGGATGTCTAGAAAAACTGGCACATGCATTAGTTTCTTTTCTAGTTATCTTGTTTCAAAGCCAAGGGAACTAAACCTCAACATGCCTTCCCACTCACTGGAGATAGTTAACATGAAAATAACAATTATACAACAGCCCAGCAAAAAGAAATCTTCAAGTTTAGCACCTTGAAAGTGGGGTTCACTGTCAATGCTGTTATTCAAAGAATAATAGCTACATGAAAGAGGTCTTCAAGGAAGGGAATCCCCCCTCTCTAAGCACTGCAGAGTTTTCAACATGCTATAGCCTGAAATTAAAGAGAGAATAAACTCTGGAAGATAAAACATGGAGTGGGGAAAGAAGTGAGTAAATTAAAGATGAATCAGGTTATCTGTGGGAATAATTTTTAGATGCCAAAGAATTTTAATTTCACTTGTAGGAGAGCTTTCCCTTGTACATGATGGCATTTTGGAAGCTTTCCTTTGTGTAGAGGTAGGGGAAAGAAAAGTATAAATGTTTGCCCTTTAAATTTGTTCTGTTTGTCAGTTAAGCTTGTGAAGATGGGCCATAGGAAAGGTCTGGTTTAGCCCTCACCACTTTTTTTAGAGGCTTCATTACCTACTCAGTAGATTTTACAGAAAACTAGTTGTATATTTTAATTCATGTATGAAAAGAAACCTTCAGCAGAAAAGAAATGTTCAGCAGAAAACAAAGAACAGGTAATCAGGTATCCCTAAGACCTAACATAGTAGGTGATATATAGTAGCTGCTTAGTAAGTATTTCCTAAAAAAAATAAAGACTAATTTGGGATACATTTCTATAGATGCCAAGAATGTTATGTAAAAATAGAAAATATTTTTTGTATTTGGTACTTATATGTAGTTATATTTACCTAAAAATATAAGTGCTTCCTTATAAAAGAGCAATCGCATTATCAGTACTCCAGAGTACTTAAAGAAGAAACTTCCGCAACATTTTCTTTATGGATATTGTAAAGTGCTGTAGTCTATAGGATGCTTAGAAGTGCAAGTAGTTCTTCATTTTGACAGGAGCAACTGTTAGCCATTTATTTATTTATACAAGTGAATTTCTTTGATAAATTTATCTAATTCCCAGTCGTATTTTCTATGTACAGCTTTTAAGTAACAAACCTTTTATTCTGTAGCTGTATGTTTATAATGCTATGTTCTATATTTATATGTTAGCAACTTTATTGAGGTCACTTATTTTAACAGGAGTGTTTTTCCACTAAAAAGACATATTCAAGTATTGTGCCAGTAGGAGAATTGAGGGAAAATGACATTTAATGAAATGCTTGTGTCCTCCTATAAATTCTATGCCAAAATAAAAACTAGGACCCAAATTATAAATTTTCTAGTTATAGTTCCCCTGTGTAGCTGTACTAATAGCAATCAGTTGGCAACTTCTCTTGTGTGATTGTACTAATAAAGTGGTTCAGTATTTAAGTTGCTGGACATACATTTTCAGTAGTTCTTGTGAAACATCTGCAGATATCACTGAATAGCAAGTATGAAAATGCCGTCTTAATTTTTAGCTCTGTTTTCATGTTTACAGTTAATAAATAGACCTTTCATCATAAGGTGTATTCTGTGAATCCCAGAAAACGCTTGGTTGCAATCTTTACATTGAATTGTGTGTTTTGCCCTGCCTCTTGTAGCTGTGTAGAACTGCAGTTGACCTCTGGAGCCATGTCATGGTGAGATCAAAAGTACTATGTTCAAGGTTATATGAACCACTGTGGTGTCAAAGACAATATATGCCCAGCGGCCAGTCTGAGGACAAAATGTAGAGAGAGATTAAGTCCTGTGTGTGACAACTCTTTCTTAGCCGCCCTCTTCTATGACACTCATTACTACCTGAGACAGCCAGAAAGGGAAAATAAAGAGAGCATAGGCTATGAAATTTGAAATTCTGCTTAAAAAAAATAATTCTTATTTTTAGGCTGTGGCTTTCTTTATAGATGTGAATTTGCTCATAAATGTCAGCTTTCTACCATATTGACCTGACCTTTGTTAGATTGTTTTGTTTCATAAACTGAAGTCTTACATTAATTATTCAAGAAATAGAAATGATTGTCTTCCTTGAAATATGTGTGATAGGTTATGCTGAAGCTGGAGGTTAGGCTTGTATGTCAGAGTAACATTTACTCAGCTTCCACTCTGTGGGGACCCTTGTTGAGAGTGTTACTGAAAGATTGTCACAGGTAGTCAGAGTGTATACAGGGGAGAAAAGGCGCTGCAGCGGGAGCCAGGAGCTTGGATAATTTCTGTATAATAGGACCTCCCATTTTTTAACACTTTAGTACTTTCTGCTGTCAGTCATGGCATCATATTCAACAAGTTCAGATATATTCAAATGGTAAAGATTTAAATAAAGTTCAAAGTAGCAACAGCACTATTGCAGTGCATAGCAAGTTGTGTTTGCTAGTTTACGTTCACTGAAACTGCAGTTTTTTTCTGTGTTTCTTATAGCATTCATGATAAATACAGAATAAACTACTTTTAAGGTCATTTAAAACTCTTCAAAGTAGTATTTTAGGGTTTCCCTGGTGGCACAGTGGTTGGGAGTCCGCCTGCCAATGCAGGGGACGTAGGTTCAAGCTCTGGTCCGGGAAGATCCCACATGCCGCAGAGCAACTAAGCCCGTGCGCCACAACTACTGAGCCCGTGCTCTAGAGCCCGTCAGCCACAACTACTGAGTCTGCATGCCACAACGACTGAAGGCTGCACACCTAGAGCCTGTGCTCCGCAACAAGAGAAGCCACTGCAATGAGAAGCCCACGCACCGCAACGAAGGGTAGCCCCTGCTCATCACAACTAGAGAAAGCCCGCGCACAGCAACAAAGACTCAACACAGCCAAAAATAAATTAATTAATTTTTTTAAAAAGGTAATATTTTATTAGATCAGAAACCTTTAAATAAAATTTAAAAATACATTTGTGAAATGTTTCAAACATACCAAAAATAATATGATAGATGTAGGTAATACTTACTACTAAGAGTAAATAGATATTAACATTTTGCTATTTGTTAGATCCTGTTCAAAATGTTCCTGTTCCCTTAAATCTTCAACAATGCTTTGTGCTATTGATTTGTAAGATTTTACCAATACAAATAGTCTAGATTGTTATTTCATTGTTTTAAATTTTGCCCCCCCTCCGAAATAAATACCTGAACCTGACAATGAGCATCTTTTCACATGTGTAATATTCATTCAGTTTCTCCTATCTGTGAATTACCTATTCATAGTCTTTTCACATTTTTTGGTTGGGCTGTTTATATTTTTTCTTCTGATTTTAGGAGTTCTTTATATATTGGGGGTACTAATCCTTTGGTTATCTTAATTGTATGCATCTGCTGTTTTAGTGGTCTCTTTTTCAGTTTTAAATTGTAATGGAAACAAATTTAGTGATCTTTCATTATGTTCTTTCCATGTCTTGCATAAGAAATCCTTCTCTACCTAATATCATAAAGATGGTTTAATATCTTGTCTTCTAAAAGCTTTACAGTTTTTTTTGACTAATTTCCAATTCCAGATAAGTTATTACGTTTAAAATATTGCTTATTATGAGAAATATCAAATATACAGAATAGCAAAGTGGATAATGTAGTGAGCCCTAGCTTCAACCAATTACAACACTTGGGCAAATCTGATTTATTTATTTATTTATTTATTTATTTATTTATTTATTTATTTATTTTATTTATTTATTTATTTATTTATTTATTTATGGCTGTGTTGGGTCTTCGTTTCTGTGCAAGGGCTTTCTCCAGTTGTGGTGAGCGGAGGCCACTCTTCATCACGGTGCGCGGGCCTCTCACTGTCACGGCCTCTCCCGTTGTGGAGCACAGGCTCCAGATGTGCAGGCTCAGTAGTTGTGGCTCACGGGCTTAGCCACTCCGCGGCATGTGGGATCCTCCCAGACCAGGGCTCGAACACATGTCCCCTGCATTAGCAGGCAGACTCTCAACCACTGCGCCACCAGGGAAGCCCCAGCTTTACAGTTTTGCTTTTCACACTTCATCTTTATGTCATCTGGATACACAGATGATGTGTTTCTAGGCTCTTTACTCTGTTCCATTGGTATGTTTCTCTATCCTTACACTAATACCACAAAATTTTAATTACTATACTTTTTAGTAATTACATTGAAATTAAAAGTATTTTGCATGAAGATTGCTTGATATTATTATCACATATAAATGTTTCTTGTTTTTGTAACATTTTGAGGCATAGGAATATTGGATCTAAGTTACTTAGGTAAAGTAGGTTAATGAAAATAACTTACTACAGAAGAATGATTACATAGAACTAGTTAGGGGTCAAACATCTTTTGACTCATACCACATGGCAGGCAGTGTGCTAAATGCTAATTATTTCACATAATCATTAGTGCTATCAATATACCCATTTTCCAGACATGGTAATGAAGTGTTTATGGCATTCAACCTTAGACCTATTTGATACAAAACCCGTGTTTATGACCATCACACCTACTGTCCTCTCCTATGGGATCCTCTCCGTGATTTTAACTCACACAAAAAGAGTATATTGCCTTCAACCTGCATGACCTCACATTGTAGATGACTCATCAAAACCTGAGCCTCATTTCACCTGACACTGACATTTTCATGTTGAGTCACCTCTGCCCCTCTCCATGTCAGCCTCACCTGGGGCCTTGTCATCACCCAGAGTTGTTCCATTCCTAAAACCTTAAATTCAAATATCTCATTTTCTCACCTCAATCCTTGGCCGCTCTGCTGCCTTTCTGTTCATCAGCCCCTCCTGTGTTTGCTGCCTTACCTGATCAGCTTAGTTTCTGTGGTCCAACGTTTGAACCCTTTTGTGCCGTTTTCTGAATCAGCCTGTCTTTGCTCATGCAGCTGAATTGCAGAGTTCTGCTGAAGGAAGTCATACAAGCACAGAGATTTGTGCCTCTTTAAGTGGGATGCAATGTATACACTCTCCTATGTCTGGCTGATGCCCATCTGTACTTTAGTTTCCGCTTAGAGTCTACTCCCCCTGAAAGTCTTCTAAGCTCCCTGATTTAGGTGCTTCTGCTGGGCATTTCCATAGGAACACGTTGGTCACAATCACAGCAGTGTCACTCTGTGTAGGAGTGCATGTGTTCCTCCCTACCCCTACAAGATGTCAAGCTCCTTAAGGAAAGAGACTTTATCTCTTACTCATTATTGCATCTCTAGTGCCTCTCACATTTACGACTGAATTAGACAACCAAGAGTCAGAGAATCTACCAAACTTGTCAATGAATATGTTTTAAATATCTGTAGATTCCAAAGTATTATATATGTGGGAAAGTACTTGTAACTTTTCAAAGTTTCATTTTTTTTTTTTTTGCGGTACGCAGGCCTCTCACTGCCGTGGCCTCTCCTGTTGCAGAGCACAGGCTCCAGACATGCAGGCTCAGCGGCCATGGCTCACTGGCCCAGCCGCTTTGCGGCATGTGGGATCCTCCCAGACCAGGGCACGAACCCATGTCCCCTGCATCGGCAGGCGGATTCCCAACCACTGCGCCACCAGGGAAGCCCCCAAAGCATTTTTAAACTTAACTTCTCAGTTTTGTGCGAAATCATTTTATTTGGTCTTGGTGAAATTTGACAAAAACAGAAATATATTCTATAAGGATCTTTCAATTTAGGAGGCAGAAAAAGGGGAAACAATTTGGAAGACAATGGAAAGCTTGGTATACCTGGTATACTGGAGAAGTAGCTTATGAGTTTATCTGTTTGATGAAATAGTCCCTAGAGAAATCTTAGAATTTGAGAAAGAACGTACTGCCTCAGTTACTCAGGTGGACACTCCGGACTTTTTTTTAACTTTGTGTTTACCATGCCCTCTTTGATGTTTAATTAAACTTGATAACTAAAATGCAGAAATTACTGCCACAATTTCTGTTTCTTAGTGGTTAAATCAAAGTGTTTTAAGAACAAATATCATAAATTATTAAATCTGTTAAGATAACAGGAAGAAGAAATATCAATTTGGTTTTGCCATGTATGTTTGTTTTAAAATTAAATTTAATCACTCATTACCAAGTTTTCACTTCATGCCAAGCACTGTGCTTGAAGTTAATAAAACAAAGATAAATGATTTAAGCAGTCTCTGCTCTAAAGACAAAAATAATTATTTTGTGATTTTGTAATAGATAAAAAAAATTTTTTTTTCTCTATAGAGGGAAAAAATTTTTACAGGAATAAAATAAATAGGGACTCTGCTGTCACCAATTATATTCCCTAGCTTCAAAGGGCAAAATAGGATACCCTTACTGTTGAAACCTGAAAAAAATATTCTGTAACTAGGTTTTTCAAAAGAGTTATGGCTCCAAGGTAGATGGGAACAAGGGCCTCAAAAAATGTTTATTGAATTTATTGAACAGAGTTACTAATTAATGCTGCTCCACAGAGCCAATGCCCAAGTACAGATTTACATGGAGTGTTCTTTTCTACACAGAATTTTGCCAGTGTTTGTCGTATTTGAGCTCAAGCAGGCCTTTTTGCTGCGACTTCATTAATATTAGGTACTCGATACATGTGCATTGAAAGAATCTTAGGTTAAGCCATAGGAAACTGCCTTTTTTTGTACTTCAGAAACAGTCGACAGCAGCCAATTCCTATGGCTCAACCCAGTGTATATCACACTTCTGTGATGGGATGAACACTGGGATATTGGCAAGGAAAAAGAAGTTTTGTTCATTGTTCTGCAGGAGTTTGTCTTAATTGAGAAGCAAGAAACACCTAAGTGAAATGATCAGACTCTGTCCAAGAACTCAGGAGAAGGTCATCTTTAGGAACAGACATTTTTTTCATGATGTATAAGTTAATGAGAAGTCAGTGGTTTGGCTTTAGAGTTATGTGCCATATTAGTATATATTATAATCAGGTGTTTTTATAAACTGTATGTGAACTTTGTATTCAATGTCTCTTCAATACACTGTTTTTGTATTCAATGGTCTTTGAGAAGTGAGGCAGAATGAAACACTCTATCTCAGTATGTCTTTTCTTTGCACAGTCCTGCTTTTAGCTGTGTAACTGCCTTCTAGATGATTCATAACTTTTTGGCACAATTTCTTATTATTTTTAACATTTATATTTTTCTTTGTAGTCCACAGTTTACATTTTAATAATTATTTCTTTTATATTTTTATTATACCCTTAGGATATAGGTTTCATTTAATTTTTGCCATTTTTTAGATGATTAGAAGCAATGGTGTCTAACCATTTAAATAGCCTATTATGCTAAATTTGAACAAGTTGAAACCGTAACATAATTTTGGTATTTAAGGTTGATGAAAGAAGCTCTTTATGTAGGAAAAAAAAGATAGTAAGCTAAAAATTTGGGGACAGAATATGGCTAACCTTAAGGAAAGTAAGAACAGAGGAAAAAAAAAAGACTAGGAAGAGAAGTAAGAGTTTCGAATTGATAGGAGAGGGAGAAAAAAAATTAAGATTTTGAAGGGCCGAAAAAAAACTCCAGTACTATTTCTACAGTCAATATTCTATGTATATTTGAAATATTTTCAATTGAAAAACTATAGAGGACAAAAGCTTATAGGCTAATACCTTAACTTTTTAGTATTCCTAGTCAGTTTATAGGAAGGAGACGGAATATATACTCTGAGTATGATAACCTCTGGGTTATAGAGATTTTGAAATGCAATCTCTGAACTTCCGATAATAGTTTGAAGGGTCTTCTGTTGCATATAAAAACTCATTCCCATTGGAACATTTTGAATCTGATTCTTTTCCCTTTCTTGGGGAAAGGTAGTGATTTATTCATTAAATACCTAAATCTGAAACAATCATATATGACCTTTCCATAATCTTCCCTTGTTTTTTCTAGTCACCGTCACTGGGTGACAGATTGTTGTTGGAAAGAACACCAGTTTTTGCTTTTAGCTGGCTATAAGCAACTGGACTTGAGTTGTTTTATATGTAAATAAAAATGTTTGACTAAATTATCCTAAGAAGCATCTTTGATCAAATCACATTCCATGCTAGTGTGCAGTGTTTCCATTGCTAGAACAGTGTTATTTCAAAAGAATACACAACTCAATATACAACAATACACAACAGTGTGGTTTCTGTTATCTTTCCCTCTCCTTTTTATAGATAGTGTTAAGAAGGAATGTTCCAGAGAAGGGGACAATGTTTTCATTTTACATACATTCTTATGTAGACATGGTGGTTGTTGATCTGTAGCCCCAGGCAAAGGGAACGTGAACAAAGACAGTTTTACCACATTGAAATGAAGATAGTATCTAGTCTGCTCCTATGAAACATTGCTGGCTTTGAGTAATAGTTATACATTCACTTGATTTCAAACAGGTAAATTTATACTCAGTCAGTTCACATCTGAATTCATAAGATTGTAACTAAATGGTTCTATCTGAACTGAATAACTTTTTATTTCAGGAGAAGATTAAAGAGGATTTTAAAAAATCAAGGTAAACAACGGGGGAGAAACTAAACCTTAGAGCTCCCTGTCAGATAATGTGATGACTATGGATTCTCAGAGTTTGAAAATGGGCTCATAACAGTTTATAAAGACTTAGCAGATTGGAAGTTCTTCCAAGTCAGTAATTTCAGTGTTGTGCCATTTTAGAAAGAGGAGATGGCTCTTCTAATTTTCCTTTTTCCTATTTCTGAAGTTTATTATAGAAGAATGTTCATAAGAAGGGTAAAGAGACTGTTCAGTTTTTGTGCATTTTTATGTAGATATGTTGATTGTTGGTCTCTGACCTCTTAAAAAGATAATCAGCACATCAAAATGATTGTCCAGAGTCATTTGCTTTCTCTGAAACTTGGAGTCAGGAATACCAACTGCCCATGCTCTTCATTTTAACTTACAAATCAATAAACCCTGTCTGTGCACATCTGAATGTTTTAGGCATGCAACTGAATATGCTCTCTGCTACTCAAGCAAGGGATTGCAGGAAGTAGGGAGGTCAAGAGAAAAGAGAATAATAGAGAAGAGCTGGGGAGTAGAAGGAAGAAGCTAGGGCAGACTGTTCGAGAAAGTATATGCCACTTTTTATGTTAGAACTTGTGTTATTTTTATGCTGATTAGCAATTGATTGTATAGGAATAAAAAAGTATTTTTCCATAAATTATGCAAGTCACCTAATTTAAAGATATTCAGGATGACTATAAATTATTAAGAGAGTCATTATTAAGGGCTTTTATGAAATATATTAGCAATTTTGTACCTTAAAAATAATTTTATTTCCTGCAAAATTTCAGTTACAGGTAGCATACTGATAGAGATAAAAGCACAAATAAATACAGTTCAAAAGCAAGTCAAAACTAAAGATGAAGTTGTAGTTTGTTTAATAAAAACCAAATTTGATTATGAAAATAATAAATGTTTATCATACAAACAGGCAGTACAAATATATAGAAAATGAAAAGAGAGGAGGCAGGTAACAAGTAAATGAGTAAGTATAGAATTACAAGTCAGGGTTCATAATGTGGACTATCTTGGCTGGACCCACTTGCTCAGCGTGTTTAAGCAAGTATAAAAAGCTCAGTAGGATGGAAAAGAGTGAGCAAGTGTGAGATTGGAACAAGATGAGATTGGAGAGTTATCAGGGGCCTAAAAGTATATGGTTTTATGGGCTGTGGCCAGAAGGTCAGATTTAATTCTGAGTGCAGTGGGAAGGGTTTTACATAAGAGAATGCTATTTTATAATATATATATTTTAAATATATTTATATATTTTAATACATTTACATTTATTTAAATATATATATTTACATGAAAGCAAGTTATTTAGAGAGATATACATTCCATAGGCAGAATGCAGACCATCTCAGGCGAGAGGTCATAATTTACATTTTAAAAAGTCATTCAGGTGGCATTGTGCAGGACAGTCAAGGATTTATAAGAGTGGATGAGGAAAGGCCAATTTGAAACATAAGTTTTGAATATGGGAGGAAGTAAAAATGGGAAGAAATGGTTGACCAGAGAGCTGATTTGGGTGTAATTCAGTGTGTGTGTGTGTGTGTGTATTTGGAAGGGTGGCTATTGGGAGAGGATAGCTACCTTTTTCCTTCTTTCTTCCAAAAGAATTCATCAAGACAAAGAACACAATCTTTGTCACCAAGGTGGTCACAGTCTAATATATAAATTCTACGAAGACTGTACATAGGAAGATGCTTATGGTCTAGTATTTACATTTGATACTAGCTAGATAAGTAATTTTGGTGCGGTAAGTGGTATTGAAGCAGGAAGCATGAGCGTCTAAGGGAGCATATGTTTCAGGCACTTAAACTCATACTTAAGAGAATGTTAGAAGGTTTTTTAGCAGAAGTCGTATTTGAGTTTTAAAAAAATGAGAGGAGTGAGTTAGATTCCCCCCCTCCTTGGGTGCGTTGTAACCTGGGTGTACAGACAACAGCAAGTATATGCCAGGAAGAAGGGGCAGCATGTTAATGAGAACTTGACCTGTTTAATAAATTTCAAATAATTCAACAGGATGCATGTATAAAAGAACTGATGAAATGGGCCAGACTCTCAAGACTGCGTATATCAATTTAAAATTTATCAGTTGCTTTCATGCGATGTCACTGGCCATGTTTCTGTCCCTCAAGTACTTCAAGGTCATTGCAGTCTGCGTCTTCATGTTTATTGTCTCGCTTGCCTGTTTAATTACCATCTTCCACCTCCCAACCCCCCAGCTGTGCCCCAAATGATCACTGCTTTCTCCTCAGGTCTTAAACTTCACCTGGTCATTTTCTAAAGAAACGTGTCCTCACCACTCAAACATACACCCTCGCCACTCTCTAATCCAGTACCTTTCTCTAAACTCTTCTATATATAACTTCAATCTGGTATTATTGTATTTGTTCATTTGTTTTTATGTTTGTCTTCTCCACTAAAATGTCAGCTTTATGAACTCATTTACAGCTGCAATCCCAGTGGCTAGGCCAGTACCTGCACATGATGAATAATCTGTAAATATTTGTTGAATAAATGAATGAACTCATAGAACAAAGAATGGAAACTAGGTTATTGCAGAGTGCCCTTAATCATTTTTACTTTTACTTTATCTTATTCCTTAGATAGCCTTTAAGACTGGATTATTAAAGGTTTATTTTGGTTGCAAGAAAGAAACGTGCTGAGTGGTTTGGGAGATGCGGGTTTCTGCTCAGAGGGTAAGAAAACAGCCCAGGAAATCTTCTCAATGGTCACTCTCATATCTCAGTACTTTCCATGAAGGGGAAAGGTACAGCAGGCTATATACGAATCTCTCAGGACCAACAGTTCTGGAAACTAGGAATCCCAGTCATCTCTTCTTCTCTAAGGTCAGAAACCATTGTTCCCTGTTGACCTGTATCTGCCTGCTGCTTTCATGGTGTGAGAGCAAATTGGACTGTCTTGTTTCTCATTCTCCACTGAGGGCCGCCCTTTTGGGCAGTCTCCCTTCAATGCTCCTTTTCAGCCACTCGTGTCTCACATGGTCAGCCTATTCATTGCAACCTTGGGATTAATCACCATCCCTGATCCACTCGGGTGTGGTCAGAATAGCAGAATGATGTGGTTTAAGTGATGCTAATTTACTGTAGAAAGAACTTCATGTGGCCACTTGTTCACAGATCCACAGAGCTGCATGGGGACGTGTCAGTCACTGCGAGTTCCATAGCTTGTCAAGAATAATTTTTTTTTTTGAAGTTGAGGCGCTCAAGCCTCTGTCTTTAGAATACACCACTGGGAGTTATTATTCTCCTCCTAGAATTTAGTAAATCTTGGGAGCTCTCAATCTTTCCCCACTGGAAGGAGAGTTCTTCCTCCTCTTTTCCTGCTCCTCAGGATAACACTGCATACCCAGCAGGGATTCAGATGATCCCCAAACACATATCAGTTGATATCAGGAGACCCCTCTCTGCCACAACCTTGTGCCCTGCAGGTTGCAGAGAATGACTGGCCTGTACCCGGGAGGACTGAACTAGGAGGCAAGTCTAAGAGTTTTATAAGGTAGAAACATAGGTGGTTGGACTAGGTGACAGAGCTCTTACCTTGAAATTGTGTACTGTGTTCTCTTTCTGTCTTTAAAGAAGATCCTGAGATAGCTCAGGCTGCACTCCTCAGACGGCTCTCCTCCCACCCCTAGGAGTGGTGGTTTTCTAGGGGTCTGACAAACGGCACAAGCTTTTAGAGCTTTGATTTTATTTAAGATTTTAGGGAAACCTTATTTTTTTGTCACTTATTCAACAGAACAGAATGTTAAATTTGCATGGATTTTAAAGTAACACATGAAATTGTATAGTTCTTTTATAATTGGTAGCCTATAAAATCTTTTTAATAAATAGAAAAAATTTCCAAAAGGAATTATTATATCTTTCACCCTTGGTTCACTAATACTCCAACAGATAGTGCCAAAGAGTGACTAGGCAGTGTTTATAAAGTTGGAGGAAAGTATCTCTGTCTGATGCTTGTCTTTATGTGAGCAGTGACAGTGCTGTTTCCTTCACTTGACTCATCATTGTTTATAAAAGTAAAGTAGGATCCTCTGGGTGAAAATCTTCAAAGTCATTGAGTGTTCCCTTTGTGAACAATTAGTTCTTTAGACCAGTTTGTTTGCCACCAACTTGTCTGCTTCTGTGGTAACAGATGGTTTCCATTATAAGGCTCCACGTGCTCCTCTGTGAAGATCAGTAAGTGAACGAAGGTGCACGGCTTCGCGGGGAAGAGCCCTGGAAGATGTGATGGGCAGGGGAGGCCCAGCATCCCGGGCCGCCTCACTTGCCGGCAGTTCAGTCGACTCAGCCTGATCATCAGACCTGCTGGTTAGATTGTAAACTTGTGTCAGGAAGAGCTGAGATGTGCCAGGCAGCACAGTTTTCTCAAATGCAAGTTCGGAAGTGGTGGATGTTGGTCATGGGACCTGCTTCTGTCCCCATGAGAATGTGATTCCCATACCTGTCTAGGATTTGGAAACCACACCTAGGAGACTTACAGAAAAGATAAAATACATTATTTCAGGGTCCTACTGAAGACTTACCAAAACAATCCCCTGAAATTTTTATTCATAGGCATATTTGGAAAAAGGTCCCTCTGGACAAGAGCCCATGCCCAATTGTATTACTGTCTTTAGTTCACCTGTCTACTCAGTGCACTACAGGCTCTTTGAGGGCAGGAAGCCTGGCCTTGCTCTGTTCTCAGACCACCATGCCCAGCACTTAGCGAGTGCTTCAGACATTTAAGGAATGAATGGATATGTTATGCTTATGATCAGTTTCCCAGGATAAACTAACCACATCCTCTGACATCTTGCAAAACTAATTCTTTTTTAATGCGGCTGTGTTTAGATTTTAAATTAGGCCTCAGAGGTGAAAGGCCAGTACCATTACTGACAGCTCATTTATCTAGTACACAGCACTCTGCTCTAAGTTATTGCCCCAGGGAAGCCCATTGCAATAGGGCAGTGATATCAGCCTCGTGAATAGATACTAATCTCTATTGTGACGGTCACTCTTCTCAGAAGCCACAGTGGCTGATACAGGTACAGTAGGCTAACTTCATTGAGGGTTTATGTGAAAATTATCAGTGAAATAGTTTATATCTAGCAACTTTCCAGTAGAACTCTACCTAGAATTCACTCCGTTTTAAAAAGTACATTTTAAATCATTTCTTGGCATATATCACTCTTAGTGGTATTGAATTCAGATTTGAAAGGAAATCTTGCTTCAGATCCCCTTTTTAAAAACACTTCTGTATTGTTTTAGAAAACTCTAGTGTTCCACATAATTACATTGGCTTCGGTTTTATTTAACAAGGACCCCATGACTATTACTGGAGTATAACCGTCATTTTAATATTGTTGATCCTTCTGTTTGTTAATTCTTCGTGCATAAGGATGACTTGGGGACCTTGTCTAATGCCAAGACTAAGCATAATTGCTAGTGTGAACAAAAGTTAAAGGGCACAATTGTCCACAAGTTATGCATTAAGGGTATAGTTGGCTGTACATCAGAGCATTTGTTAAAGGGAATAAAACAAGCTGAAATGACTAAACATTTGGCAGGAGATCTAATTTTGTCTCAGCCATTTTAACTATATTCCCTTAGATAAGGATTCTTGATTATGTAAAGTTTTGGGAACTTCCACAGTTGCTTACCTGTACATGTTGGCATTACATATGATTATTTTGCATTTAATATCTGAAGGTAGTTACAGTATAACTTTTCAGATTTTGAAGAGCAGCCTTGTAATTATACCAATATATCCATTATAAATTCAGTTCTGGAGCAGAAAGAAACTAAACAACTATTGGGTCCATGTTTAACCAAGAAGAAAAAAGCAGCTTTCTGGGATGAGTTATGAGTTTATAATATAATGGAATTTACATATTTTAATCAGTTTTTAGAATAACTTTTAGCTATTTATTTCTGATTGCTCAGTATCAATGAGGGAAACTACAGTTCTGCTTTTGTAGTTTTATACTGTTTTGCATCTCAGAATCCCTTGAAGTATGGAAAACCAAAGGAAAATAAGATTTTTTTTTTAAATGAGGAACTAGGAATTTTAAGCCTGAACAAATTTTGAAAGGCTAATCTATAAAAAGGAGAATTGCCTTCTTTAGCATAATTCCAGATGGAAGGAGGCAGGTCAACGGAGAGAAGTTAGAGTTTTGAATAAGTTTCAGATTGAGCTTGTTAATAAACTATATGCAACAATGACTGAGTTGTCATAGGAACGTGTAGTGAATGTTCTGTTCTGGACATTTTTAAACAGAGGTTAAAACCTGTCAGATATTTTATAAGGGGAGAAGAAAACCTACATTAAATCAACACTAAATGGCTATTTGAAATATGAACATCTGTAAATCTAATTTCTTCTCCCTTCTTGATCTCATTTATGAGGTGTGAATGCCTGCTGTGGCAGTAGATTGTGTCAACAATTATACTGATGGCTGAGTGCTGACATGAAGTTTAACCCACTCCCTCTCTTCTTACTTTAATTGCATTTTTATCTCTCAGTTAATGTGATTATATTCATATTCTTAGCAATGTCACCGTGTCTTTTTTTTTTTAATAAAAGGAAGGAATATAAAGGGGCCTTTTAGAAAGCAACCATTCATCCCACCAGTACTGTAGAACTTCTACTATATGCAGGTGTCAGAAGTGAGGGGCAGAGTGTCAGAATTCATCCTGTCCCTGTGCCCTTGTTTCATTCCTTTCATCTTTCGATCTCCGTAGATAGCCCTGTAGCCCTGACAGGTCATCCTGAAATGAGACGTGCTGACCAATCAGAAATAAATAGCCAAAGATGATCCTAACAAATGACTAAAAGATATAAATTCCGTTATATTATAAGTCCATAACTCATCCCACAAAAAAGCATATGGGTCAAATAAACATTGTATTTTGCAAATCACGTATGGCTGAATTCAGGCCAGTAGCAATGTCCTTTTGACTATTACCTGGGCTCAGCCATAATTCTTGGCGAGGTCACACAATTTTTGTTTTAGGAATGAGATCAGCAACACACACTATGCTAGTGTGCTACTCAATCAACTTTCCAAAAGAAGCTCATAACCAAGAAGAAAGTAATAGCAGAAAAGATAGAGTCAATGAAAAAAATCAGGAATAAATAAGACTATGAAAACCAAGTGCATCATTCTGAAGGTTGCTTAGTCCAAAGTAAATCATAAGACTAGTACTTGGGTCTCATTCCTTGACCAAAGTATATTAATATATGTACTACTTTCAGTTTTAAATATCATGACTTTAGTAGGTCATGTGTTATGGGCATTCTAGTCCAGTAAAAAAGATAAATGAGGCAGCATTGTTCTATACCTGACACTTCATAGCCTTTGTATGTAGCCTGGGCATTCTGTATTTTAATCCCTAACCTATATTTGGTTGGTGAAATGTCATCAAACTTAATTTTTCTTCTTAAATACTCTATGCATTTTCAGTCATTTCTTCTTGAAAATAACTTGGACATATCAGCAATAAGAGAACTACTGCTTCCACCATTTGTCACGTGGCACTGCTTCTTTTTGTCCCTGTGGGCCTTGTCTACAGAGACAATTGCAGCGAAGGCCATGCCCCTTCCCACTACTCACCTCGTCCCAGTATTTAAGGTCACGGCAGCTCTTTCAGGTTTAAAAACTCTTCTTTCTTGCCTTCAGCCTTTATCTAAAAATTGACGTAAAAACAAAATTATCAAGGGATCCTTCTGAACAAAATGCTTTCCTTGCTCTAGCAGTGCTCAGGAAAACTGAGGCTAACTGCAATTCTGGCTCCTCAACATGGGATAACTATCATGCAAACCATGCTCCTTTGAAAAAATTCTGCTTTAGATGGCATCCTCTTCCATATATTGAACTTCTAAATCCATTTTGGTGTGCATGGGATATTTAGGTTCCATTTTATATTAACAACAGTATCTTAATAAAAACTGTAAAATAAGCTCTTTCTATGCTCCAAGAATTTACAGTGTGTTAAGATTGAATCTGATAAACACTTGTCTGAGAAGAGTTCTCTTCGAGTGTTGTTTTGGAAAAGACAATAAAGTCTGCTGTTTGGGTAAGGGCACCGCCACCTTATACCATCTGGTGGGGAAATACTCCATGAGGGATATGGGATCAAAGTCATCCCTCTGGGGTTCTGTGGCACAAGAACTGAAGAAAGGGGAGATATGGCAGCTCATAATATGTCTTGGCCGTTAACAGCCATTAAACTGGGGTGAAGGGCACATTGCTTTTCAGCCCTTCCGCCTTCAGGTTGACTGGGTTGATGAGAAAGTGTTGACTAAAACTTTTCAGTTCTGTTTAGTTTCTAGCCACACTTGTTTTCTCCCCTCCTGGCATGGTTATTGGAAAACAGGTTTTGAGGACTTTATTAAACTGTTTGCTGGAGCATTTCATTTAGATATCGAGGTCCTTTCGAGGTAACTTGGACACCTAGAACTGAATGACTGCCATTCATCCTCCTCTATTTAGTGCAACATTTCCAGCCAATTATAGCTTCATTGTGTTCAGTCACTAGAATAAAAAGTCTTGAAGTGTAATAAGCGATGACTTAAGGGCCTCAATGTGTAACAGATACCATGTTTATGAGCGATCTGTCTCGTAGGCAGGAGCAGTTTTTCACCTCCGGATGAAAAGGTGACTGAGGTGATCCATTTGTGAGCAGTGCCGACGCAGCCAGGTCTGGGTGCACTTGGAGCTGCCGTTCACGAAAATGAAATACTGAACTGAGGCATTCATTGCCCATTCCAAGAAATACAACAAAAAGGCCTGGATCTGTATTTCAAGTCTTGTTGATGCTATTGGCTTAGACACGTTCCCATTATTGGGTCTCTTTTGCAAGCCTAAATTTGAGCCTGAAGAATTTCTCCATATAAATGTCTTAAGTATTGCAGTGGCACATCCATCACCTTTTGGCTTTTGAATTACAAAGATAACCTTAAGATATGAGCCTTATACTGGGCAATGCGATACATACACAGAAAGGGTGAGCCTCCTTAGTGATGAAATCAGCCAATGCCCAAGAGGAAAATAATAGGCAGAAAGGATAGAGAGGATGAAAAAAATGATTCTTTTCCATTAAACTGTACGTGACGTGTATTTTATGAAGCAGGCATCAGCTGAAAGAAATATTTTTTCAACTAAAAAGAGATTGATGGTGAGGGAGAGGAAAAGAATGTAAGGAATCAGGGGATAAATGTGTATCTTATTCCATAACCATCTCCGATAATGAGAAAGTTGAAAAGCATTCCATTTGTGATTACCTCAAATGTTTCCTTGGACTTGGTGCTCTTAAAACTCTTTAATGTTGGGCTTCCCTGGTGGCGCAGTGGTTGAGAGTCCGCCTGCCGATGCAGGGGACGCAGGTTTGTGCCCCGGTCCGGGCAGATCCCACATGCTGCCGAGCGGCTGGGCCCGTGAGCCATGGCCGCTGAGCCTGCATGTCCGGAGCCTGTGCTCTGCAATGGGAGAGGCCACAACAGTGAGTGGCCTGTGTACCGCAAAAACAAACAAACAAACAAAAAAACAAAACAAAAAACCTCTTTAATGTTAATAATAGCTTTGGTTTTTTTAAAAGTGCATTTGGACTTCACATTTTATAATTTTCTCAATTCTAAGTGTTGTGTTGCTTATTTTCAGGTTTACCAAAGATGCAGGCCATTAGGAACTATACTGGAATGCCAGCCCCTGCTCTTCATGAAGGACCCCCGTTACACATCCAGGCAGGAGATACAGTTGAACTTCTGAGAGGAGATGCACACAGTCTGTTTTGGCAGGTACTATCCACATTACAGTTTTTTAGATTTAACGGATGATTTATTACCACTTGGAGAATAAAGCTATCTTTAGAAACTGATTGTATGCTTTCAAGCTTCAGAAATTTTACATGATGTGAGGAAAAATATTTTTTATTAACCACCCTCAAATTTACTCACGCTAAAGTGGCAATGAGTGTTAGAACACTAAAGAAAACAGTATCTGTGCTATGAATCAGAATTACCATTTATATTAAGAATTCATACTTTGACAGAGCATTTTTTCCAAAAGTAGGACCTTGGGTATCATCTAATTCACATGGCTTTCACATATTAGCACTTCACTTCAGAGGAACTACCTTACTAGCTTGTCAGTGGCCATTTCTGGCCATATTTCGTTTGTGCCTACCCACAGTAATACCTGAAGCTATTACAGGTACCATGGGCATTATTTATGAAATAAATAAAATGTGAAAAGTAAGTGAGTATATTGATGTTTGCTGGTGATGAAATCTCTCTCATCCAATTAGCCTGCTTTGGTTCAAGGGTTTTGTTAACTGAGGTAAATATGGTATAGTGATAAGATTTGATACAGCTTGATGGTAGAACATTGCTGTTCATTAAATTATTCTGTATTTTCATGTATATGTTAGAAATACTTCCCAACATCTTAAAGAAAGAGTGTTAAAAGTGTTGTGTGTTGAGGAAGAAAAGGGTGGGATCAACAGAAAGCTTAGCATATGAGTGACATTTTCTAGGGGTGAAGAGACCAGAAAAGGACTGTTAGATAATAATCCATTGAGCACATGTGTAAATGATAGCTATTTTGTTTGTACAAAACTATCTTATTGTCTGCCATCTTGTTATAGAAGAATGCCCCTAAGTTGGACATTTAGCTCCAGCCACATTTCAGTTTCTGTAGCCAGTGGCTTTTCCAGAGCTCCACCATCCTTCTTAAGTATCCTACTCTTCTCATACCTCATTCTTCCCAAAAAAGGAAGAGAGAGAATGACAGTCTTCAATTCTACTAACTCTTCCATCCACTCCTGCATCTCCCAGCCCAACCACAAGACAAACCTTGTGTATGCATAAGAGTCCTCTTACTCAAGGCTTACCTTTTGCTTGGAGTTTTCCATCCCACATTTCATCAGTTGGCTCTTGACCCCTACATTTTCAATTTCATTCTCTCCACTGGCTCCTTTTCTATAGCTTATAAATATGCTCAAGTTCCTCCTACCTTAAAATACATATACGAAACGTAAGGTAGATAGCTAGTGGGAAGCAGCCACATAGCACAGAGAGATCAGCTCAGTGCTTTGTGACCACCTAGAGGGCTGGGATAGGGAGGGTGGGAGGGAGACGCAAGAGGGAAGAGATAATGGGAACATGTGTATATGTATAACTGATTCACTTTGCTATAAAGCAGAAACTAACACACCATTGTAAAGCAATTATACTCCAATAAAGATGTAAAAACAAACAAACAAAAAAACCACATATAACTCAACGTGTTGTCTAGTTAGGTCAGTCTCCTGCTCCCTCACTCCCTCTCATTCTTCTCCCTCTCCCGTTCCCTAGCTGAACTTCTTGAGAGAGTAGTCTGTATTCAGTCTCTGCCTCCTTATGTCCTATTTGTAATGCAGTCTCCTGCAGAAACTACTCCTACTTGGATTACTAATGCCACTTAAAAAAAAATAACAACTACTTTGAGATATATAATCAGGTACACATACTTAAAGTGTAGTTGAATTTGATAAGTTTTGTCAAATGTATATATAAGTAAAAGCACTGTTAGTCAAGATGATAAAATCAGCCCCCAGAGTTTTTGTGTGCCGCTTTGTAAATTCCCTCCTGCCTCTGCTTCTTGCCCTTCCCCAACCCCCAGCCAACTGTGGTTCTGCTTTCACACTATGAATTTGCATTTTTCAGAATTTTATATAGTATATCATATAGTATGTATTCTTTTTCATATGGCTTCTTTCACTTAACGTAACTATCTTGAGATTAAAACATGTTACTTTGTGTAACAATAGTTCTATCGTTTTTTTTAAACTGCTTTACTGAGGTATGATTAACATACAAAAAGCTGTACATACTTAATGCATACAGCTTGATGAGTTTGGAGAAACAATCTCCATAATTTATGCCATAAACATACCCATCACTTCTAAAAGTTTCCTCCTGTCCTCTTTATTTTTTATTTTATATTTTGTTATTAACAACATTCAACATTAAGATCTACCCTATTAGGAAAGTATATAGTACAGTATTACTAACTATAAACTCTGTGCCGTACAGTAGAATTCTAGGAGTTATCCGTCTTGCATAACTGAAACTTGTACCCTTGACTACTCCATCCCTATTTCCCCCTTCCCCCATTCTTTGGCCACCACTGTTCTACTCTCTGCTTCTATGAGTTTGACTATTTTAGATTCCTCATATAAGTACAGGAAAGACTTGGAAGCAACCTAAATATCCATCAATGGATGAATGAGTAAATTAAGAAAATGTGGTATATAACATAATGGAATACTATGCAGACTTTGAAAAGAAGGAAATCCTCCCATTTGCAAAAACATGGAAGAACTTGGGCGACATAATGCTAAGTGAAAGAAGTTCTTTCTTTTTATTGCTGATTATTATTCCAGGTATGGGTTTAGCACAGTTTATCCAGTAGCCTATTGAGAGGCTTTCAGGTTATTACTGTTTGGGCCTGTAACAAATAATCCACTATGGGGAGGACCTTCAAGATAGCGGAGGAGTAAGACGTGGAGATCACCTTCCTCCCCGCAAATACATCAAAAATACATCTACATGTGGAACAACTCCTACAGAACACCTAATGAACGCTGGCAGAAGACCTCAGACTTCCCCAAAGGCAAGAAACTACACACGTACCTGGGTAGGGCAAAAGAAAAAACAGAGATAAAAGAATAGGGATGGGCCCTGCACCTTGGGGAGGGAGCTGTGAAGAAGTAAAGTTTCCACACACTAGGAAGCCTCTTCACTGGCAGAGACAGCAGGTGGTGGGGCGGGGGTTGAAGCTTCAGAACCATGGAGGAGAGTGCAGCAACAGGGGTGCAGAGGGCAAAGCAGAGAGATTCCTGCACAGAGGATTGGTGCCGACCGGCACTCACCAGCCCGAGAGGCTTGTCTGCTCACCCGCCGGGACAGGAGGGGACTGGGAGCTGAGGCTCGGGCTTTGGAGGTCAGATCTCAGGGAGAGGACTGGGGTTGACTGCACGAGCACAGCCTGACGGGGGCTAGTGCACCACAGCTAGCTGGGAGGGAGTCCGGGAAAAAGTCTGGAGCTGTCTAACAGGCAAGAGACCATTGTTTTGGGGTACGCAAGGAGAGGGGATTCAGAGCACTGCCTAAAGGAGCTCCAGAGACAGGCGCGAGCTGCGGCTATCAACGCAGACCCCAGAGACGGGCATGAGACGCTAAGGCTGCTGCGGCCACCACCAAGAAGCCTGTGTGCAAGGAAAGGTCACTATCCATAACTCCCCTCCCGGGAGCCTGTGCAGCCCGCCACTGCCAGGGTCCCGTGATGCAGGGACAACTTCCCCAGGAGAACACATGCCACATCTCAGTCAGTTGCAATGTCATGCTGGCCTCTGCCACTGCAGGCTCGCCCCGCATTCTGTACTCCTCCCTCCCCCCAGCCTGAGTGAGCCAGAGCCCCCTAATCAGCTGCTCCGTAAACCCCATCCTGTCTGGGTGAAGAACAGACACCAGAGGACGACCTACACACAGTGGTGGGGCCAAAACCAAAGCTGAACCCCAGTAGCTGTGTGAACAAAGAAGAGAAAGGGAAATTACTCCCAGCAGCCTCAGGAGCAGCGGATTAAATCTCCACAATCAACTTGATGTACCCTGCATCTGTGGAATACCTGAATAGACAATGAATCATCCCAAAATTGAGGTGGTGGACTTTGGGAGCAACTGTAGACTTGGGGTTTGCTGTATGCGACTGACTAGTTTCTGATTTTTATGTTTATCTTAGTATAGTTTTTAGCTCCTGTTATCATTGAAGGATTCGTTTATTGGTTTGGTTGATCTCTTTTTTTATTTATTACTTTTTTTATTTTCTCATTTTAATAATATTTTTTTATTTTAATAACTATTTTATTTTATTATTATTTTTCTTTCTTTCTTTTTTCTCTCTGTTTTCTTCTGAGCCATGTGGCTGACAGAATCTTGGTGCTCCGGCCAGGTGTCAGGCCTGAGCCCCTGAGGTGGGAGAGCCGAGTTCAGGACATTGGTCCACCAGAAACCTCCTGGTCTCACATAACATCAATCAGTGAGAGCTGTCCCAGAGATCTCCGTCTCAACGCTAAGAACGAGCTCCACTCAATGACTAGCAAGCTCTAATGCTGGACACCCCATGCCAAACAACTGACAAGACAGGAACACAACTCCATCCATTAACAGAGAGGCTGCCTAAAATCATAATAAGTTCACAGACACCACAAAACACACCACTGGACGTGGTCCTGCCCACCAGAAAGACAATATCAAGCCTCATCCACCAGAACATGGGCACCAGTCCCCTCCACCAGGAAGCCTACACAACCCACTGAAGCTACCTTACCCACTGTGGGCAGACACCAAAAACAACGGGAACTACGAACCTGCAGCCTGTGAAAAGGAGACCCCAAAAACAGTAAGTTAAGCAAAATGAGAAGACAGAGAAACACACAGTAGATGAAGGAGCAAGGTAAAATCCCACCAGACCAAACAAATGAAGAGGAAACAGGCAATCTACCTGAAAAAGAATTCACAGTACTGATAGTAAAGATGATCCAAAATCTTGGAAACAGAATGGAGAAAATACAAGAAATGTTTAACAAGGACCTAGAAGAAATATAGAGCAAACAAACAATGATGAACAACACAATAAATGATATTAAAATTTCTCTAGAAGGGATCAATAGCAGAAGAACTGAGGCAGAACAACGGATAAGTGATCTGGAAGATAAAATAGTGGAAATAACTATCGCAGAGCAGAATAAAGAAAAAAGAATGAAAAGAATTGAGGACAGTCTCAGAGAACTCTGGGACAACATTAAACACACCAACATTCGAATTATAGGGGTCCCAGAAGAAGAAGAGAAAAAGAAAGGGACTGAGAAAATATTTAAAGAGTTTATAGTTGAAAACTTCCCTAATATGGGAAAGGAAATAGTCAATCAAGTCCAGGAAGCACAGAGGGTTCCATACACAAATCCAAAGAGAAACACACCAAGACACATTAATCAAGCTATCAGAAACTAAATACAAAGAAAATATATTAAAAGCAGAAAGGGAAAAATAATATACAAGGGAATCCCCATAAGGTTAACAGCTCATCTTTCAGCAGAAACTCTGCAAGCCAGAAGGGAGTGACAGGACATATTTAAAATGATGAAAGGGAAAAACCTACAACCAAGATTACTCTACCCAGCAAGGATCTCATTCACATTCAACAGAGAAATTAAAAACTTTACAGACAAGCAAAAGCTAAGAGAATTCAGTACCACCAAACCAGCTTTACAACAAATACTAAAGGAACTTCTCTAGGCAACAAATACTAAAGGAACTTCTCTAGGAACTTCTCTAGACCTAAGAAAACAAACACAAAACAATTAAGAAAATGGTAATAGGAACATACATATCGATAAATACCTTAAATGTAAATGGATTAAATGCTCCGAGAAAAGGACACAGACTTGCCGAATGGATACAAAAACAAGACCCGTATATATGCTGTCTACAACAGACCCACTTCAGACCTAGGGACACATACAGACTGAAAGTGAAGGGATGGAAAAAGATATTCCATGCAAATGGAAATCAAAAGAAAGCTGGATTAGCAATTCCCATATCAGACAAAATAGACTTTAAAATAAAGACTATTACAAGAGACCAAGAAGGACACTACATAATGATCAAGGGATCGATCCAAGAAGAAGATATAACAATTGTAAATATTTACGCCCCAACATAGGAGCACCTCAGTACATAAGGCAAATGCTAACAGCCATAAAAGGGGAATTCAACAGTAACACAAACATAGTAGGGAAGTTTAACACCCCACTTGCACCAATGGACAGGTCATCCAAAATGAAAATAAATAAGGAAACACAAGCTTTAAATGATACATTAAACAACATGGACTTAATTGATATTTATAGGACATTCCATCCAAAAACAACAGAATACACTTTCTTCTCAAGTGCTCATGGAACATTCTCCAGGATAGATCATATCTTGGGTCACAAATCAAGCCTTGGTAAATTTAAGAAAATTGAAATGGTATCAAGTATCTTTTCCAACCACAATGGTATGAGACTAGATATCAATTACAGGGAAAAAAAACTGTAAAAAATGCAAGCACGTGGAGGCTAAACAATACACTACTAAATAACCAAGAGATCACTGAAGAAATCAAGGAGGAAATCAAAAAATACCTAGAAACAAATGACAATGAAAACGCGATGACCCAAAACCTATGGGATGCAGCAAAAGCAGTTCTAACAGGGAAATGTATAGCAATAGAGTCCTACCTCAAGAAACAAGAAAAATCTCAAATAAACAATTTAAACTTACACCTAAAGCAATTAGAGAAAGAAGGAAAAAAAGCACCAAAGTTAGCAGAAGGAAAGAAATCATAAAGATCAGATCAGAAATAAATGAAAAAGAAATGAAGGAAACTACAGCAAAGATCAATAAAACTAAAAGCTGATTCTTTGAAAAGATAAACAAAATTGATAAACCATTAGCGAGACTCATCAAGAAAAAAAGGGAGAAGACTCAAATCAACAGAATTAGAAATGAAAAAGGAGAAGTAACAACTGATGCAGCAGAAATACAAATGATCATGAAAGATTACTACAAGCGACTATATGCCAATAAAATGGACAACCTGGAAGAAATGGAAAAATTCTTAGAAAAACACAACCTTCTGAGAATGAATCAGGAAGAAATAGATAATATAAACAGATCAGTCACAAGCACTGATATTGAAACTGTTATTAAAAATCTTCCAACAAACAAAAGCCCAGGACCAGATGGCTTCACAGGTGAATTCTCTCAAAGATTTAGAAAAGAGCTAACACCTATCCTTCTCAAACTCTTCCAAAATGTACCAGAGGGAGGAACACTCCCACACTCATTCTATGAGGCCACCATCAATCACCCTGATACCAAAACCAGACAAAGATGTCACAAAAAAAGAAAACTACAGGCCAATATCACTGATGAATATAGATGCAAAAATCCTCAACAAAATACTAGCAAACAGAATCCAACAGCACATAAAAAGGGTCATATACCATGATCAAGTGGGGTTTAGCCAAGGAATGGAAGGATTCTTCAATATGTGCAAATCAATCAATGTGATACACCATATTAACAAATTGAGGGAGAAAAACCATATGATCATCTCAATAGATGCAGAGAAAGCTTTCAACAAAATTCAACACCCATTTATGACAAAAACCCTCCAGAAAGTAGGCATAGAGGGAACTGACCTCAACTTTGTAAAGGCCATATATGACAAACCCACAGCCAACATCGTTCTCAATGGTGAAAAACTGAAACCGTTTCCACTAGGATCAGGAACAAGACGAGACTGCCCACTCTCACCACTCTTATTAAACATAGTTTTGAAAGTTTTACCCACAGCATTCGGAGAATAAAAAGAAATAAAAGGAATAAAAATCAGAAAAGAAGAAGTAAAACTGTTATTGTTGCAGATGTTATTGTTGACATGATACTATACATAGAGAATCCTAAAGATGCTACCAGAAAACTACTAGAGCTAATCAATGAATCTGGTAAAGTAGCAGGATACAAAATTAATGCACAGAAATATCTTGCATTCCTATACACTAATGATGAAAAATCTGAAAGAGAAATTAAGGAAACACTCCCATTTACCATTGCAACACAAAGAATAAAATACCTAGGAATAAACCTACCTAAGGAGACAAAAGACCTATATGCAGAAAACTATAAGACACTGATGAAAGAAATTAAAGATGATACAAACAGATGGAGAGATAAACCATGTTCTTGGATTGGAAGAATCAACATTGTGAAAATGACTCTACTACCCAAAGCAATCTGCAGATTCAGTGCAATCCCTATCAAACTGCCAATGGCATTTTTCACAGGACTAAAACAAAAAAATTCACAATCCGTATGGAAACACAGAAGACCCCAAATAGCCAAAGCAATCTTGAGAAAGAAAAACGGAGCTGGAGGAATGAGGCTACCTAACTTCGGACTCTACTACAAACCTACAATAATCAAGACAGTATGGTACTGCCACAAAAACAGCAATATAGATCAGTGGAACAGGACAGAAAGCCCAGAGATAAACCCACACACATATGGTCACCTTATGTTTGATAAAGGAGGCAAGAATATACAATGGAGAAAAGACAGCCTCTTCAATAAGTGGTGCTGAGAATACTGGACAGGTACATTTAAAAATATGAAATTAGAACACTCCCTAACAGCATACACCAAAATAAACTCTAAATGGATTAAAGACCTAAATGTAAGGCCAGACACTATAAAACGCTTAGAGGAAAACACAGGCAGAACACTCTGTGACATAAATCACAGCAAGATCCTTTTTGACCCACCTCCTAGAGAAATGTAAATAAAAACAAAAGTAAACAAATGGGACCTAATGAAACTTCAAAGCTTTTGCACAGCAAAGGAAACGATAAACAAGATGAAAAGACAACCCTCAGAATGGGAGAAAAGATTTGCAAGTGAAGAAACTGACAAAGGATTAATCTCCAAAATATACAAGCAGCTCATGCAGCTCCATGCCAAAATAAAAGCAAACAACCCAATCCAAAAATGGGCAGAAGACCTCAACAGACATTTCTCCAAAGAAGATATACAGATTGCCAACAAACACATGAAAGGATGCTCAACATCACTAATCATTAGAGAAATGCAAATCAAAACTACAATGAGGTATCACCTCACACCAGTCAGAATGGCCATCATCAAAAAATCTAGAAACAATAAATGCTGGAGAGGATGTGGAGAAAAGCAACCCTCTTGCACTGTTGGTGAGAATGTAAAGTGATACAGCCACTATGGAGAACTGTATGGAGGTTCTTTAAAAAACTAATACTAGAACTACCATATGACCCAGCAATCCCACTACTGGGCATATACCCTGAGAAAACTGTAATTCAAAAACAGACCTGTACCACAATGTTCGTTGCAGCTCTATTTACAATAGCCAGGACATGGAAGCAACCTAAGTGTCCATCGACAGATGAATGGATAAAGAAGATGTGGCACATATATACAATGGAATATTACCCAGCCATAAAAGAAACAAAATTGAGTTTTTTTGTAGTGAGGTGGATGGACCTAGAGTCTGTCATACAGAGTGATATAAGTCAGAAAGAGAAAAACAAATACCATATGCTGACACATATATGTGGAATCTAAAAAAATAATAAAGGTTCTGAAGAATGTAGGGGCAGAACAGGAATAAAGATGCAGATGTAGAGAATGGATTTGAGGACACGGGGAGGGGGAAGGGTAAGGTGGGACAAAGTGAGAGAGTGGCATGGACTTATATATACTACCAAATGTAAAATAGCTAGCTAGTGGGAAGCAGCTGCATAGCACAGGGAGATCAGCTCAGTGCTTCGTGACCACCTAGAAGGGTGGGAGGGAGACGCAAGAGGGAGGGGATATGGGGATATATGTATACATAGAGCTGATTTACTTTGTTATACAGCAGAAACTAACACAACATTGTTAAGCAATTATACTCCAATAAAGATGTTAAAAAATTTTTAAAAGAACATATAATTCAGTCTAGGTCTTGTTAGTTTAGTAGAGATTTTATATGTAAAAATGCAGAGGACATTTGAGTAGGGGAAACAAGCTAAAACAGATAAAAGGCAGTAATAGCAAGATGGGATATTTGGGTAGTGGTGAGAAAAGGCAATCCCTGCTTTTTAAGTGTTCAAAATCAACATAATCTACTTCATGTGTATTGAGAATATGACAGGATTTAAGCGTATGGGGTTTGGAAGCAATTGTCTGGGTTGAAATCCATCTTAACCAACTACTAACTGCTGTATATATTTGAGCAAGTTATTTAACTTCTCTGTCCAACAGTTCCTCAGATGTAAATGTCACCAATGCTAATATATATATCAAAACTTATTGTGAAGATTAATTTGGTTAATATATGTAAATCACATTAGATAATGCCTGGCACAAAGTAAATGCTATATGTGTGATTGTTGTTGTTATATCATGTCTATTGTTCTGAAAGAGAAACTATACAGATAGACATCTGCAAGTCAAATTCATAAATGTACATTATTATGGGGAAATATATGGAAAATAATTATGAGTTGAAGTTTAAATAAACTTCTCCACACATAAAGCTGCAGATATAAAACATTAAAAGCTAAAACATGAGCTTATACAACAAAAAAATTTGGATTTTACTAAGTAATTGAATAAAAAGTTTATTTCCTTTCTCAAAGGAAAAAAAAAGCCGCTATGAACATTTAAGTGTGAGTCTTTGTATGGACACATGTTTTCATTTCTCTTAGGTAAATACTGAAGGATCATAAGTAGATATATGTTTAATTTTTTGAGACTACCAAGCTGTTTTTCTAAGTGACTTTATCAAGTTACAGTTCCACCAGCTGTATATGACACTTCTAGGTGTAGTATATCCTCACCAGTGTTGGGTATGGTCAGTCTTCTAAAATTTGTCTGTTCTAACAGGTATATAGTGGTATCTAATTGTGGTTTTGATTTACATTTCCCTAATGACTACTGATATTGAGCATCTTTTTCTGTGCTTATTTTCCATACATGTAACTTCACTGACGTAGTGCTTGTTCAGATATTTTTGTCAAATTTTTTAATGGGTTGTCTGTTTTCTAATTATTCAATTTTGAGAGGCCCTTATATATTTTGAATACAAGTCCTTGATAAATTATATTATTTCCAAATATTTTCTCCTAGCCTGTGGCTTGGCTTTTTATTATCTTAATAATGTTATGCATAGAGCAGAAGTGTTTACTTTTGATATAGTCCAATTTGTTCCTTTGAGAAGCTATGAGCACTGTATCAAAGAAATCTTTGCCTTCCCCAAGGCAACAAAGATATTTCCCTGTGTTTTCTTCTAGAAGCTTTGTAGTTTTAGGTTTTACATTTAGGTTTATGATCCATTTTGAGCTATTTTTGTATATGGTAATAATAATTATTGTTTTACATATGGATTCAGTGTGTTCCAGCACCATTTGTTGAAAATCATTTCTCCACTGGATTGCCTTTACATTTGTACAAAAGTTTTTTCATATATGTGTAGGTCTGTTTCTGGACCATCTGTTTTTCTGTTCTTTTTCTCCATATCTGTACCAATATGATGCCGTTTTGATTATGGCAGCTAATAGTAACTCTTAAAATCAGATATTGTTAGTTCTCCACATTTTTTCTGTCCACAGATGTTTTGGCTATTTTAGGTGCTTTGCATTTCATATGAATTTTAGAATATCTTGACAATTTCGTCAATAAAAGGTTGCTGGGATTGTGATTGGGATTGTGTTGAATTGTAGATCAATATGGGAGAATTGACATTTTAACAATATTGACTCTTCTGACTACTGACGATGATACATCTCTCCATTTATTTAGGTCTTTAAATTCTCAGCAATGTTTTGTCATTGTCAAAGTAGAAGACATGCACACCTTTTGTTATATTTATCTATAATTATTTCATATTTCATTTTGATGCTACTGTAAATGGTAGTTGTAAAATTTCAATTTCTGCTGTTTATTGCTAGCATATAGAAATAAATTGATTTTTGTAAATTGACCTTTTATCCTGAAACCTTGTTGAACTCGCATAGTTCTAGTAGCTTTTTTCTATAGATTGAAGCAGATTTCTTTTTAGACAATTATGTTGTCAATGTATAAACACAGTTTTACTTCTTCCTCTGCAATCTGGATGCCTTTGATGTCTTTTTCTTGCCTTGTGACAGTGGTCAGGACCTCCAGTAAAATGTCGAATGGAGGTAGTAAGAGAGTACATCCTTGCTTTATTTTTGATCTTGGAAAACATTAACTCCTTTACCATTAGATATTATGTTATCTGTAGTTTTTCATAAACACCCTTTATCAAGTTGAGGACTTTCCCTTCTAGTCCTGGTTTGCTGGGAATCTTTATCAGTAATGCATGCTAGATTTTGTCATGTTCTTTCTGCATCAATTGAAATGATTAGTTTTTATTTTTTAATTTGTTAATATTGTGAATTACATTGGTTTTCAGATGTTAAACTAATCTTGCTTTCCTGAGATAAACCCCAGTTGGTAAGGATATATTGTCCTTTTTGTTATTTTATTTTTTTGTAATGTCTTTGTCTGGGTTTGGTAATAGTTAATACTCAAAGAATGAATTGGGAACTATTCTCATAAATTTTCTGAAAGAATCAGCATTATTATTTCTTCTTGAATTGTTTTGTAAAATTTACCAAGAAGCTATTGAGGCCTGGAGTTTCCTTTATAAGAAGATTTTTTTCAATTACAAATTCAATTTCTTTAGTAAATATATGGCTATCCAGATTATGCATTTCCTTTGGAGTGAGTTTGATAGTTTGTGTGTAGAATCTGTGGTGTCATCTCTCTCATTTCTGACGTTGGAAACCTGCGTCTTCTCTTTTTTTCTGGTCAATCTAACTACAGGCATACCTCAGGGATATTGCAGGTTTGGTTCCAGACCACCTCAATAAAGCAAGTCACACAATTTTTTTAATTTCCCAGTGAGTATAAAAGTTATGTTTACACTATACTGTAGTCTGTTAAGTGTGCAATAGCGTTATGTCTTTTTTACATCTTTATTGGAGTATAATTGCTTTACAATGCTGTGTTAGTTTCTGCTTTATAACAAAGTGAATCAGTTATACATATACATATGTTCCCATATCTCTTCCCTCTTGTGTCTCCTTCCCTCCCACCCTCCCTATCCCACCCCTCTAGGTGGTCACAAAGCACCGAGCTGATCTCCCTGTGCTATGCGGCTGCTTCCCACTAGCTATCTACTTTACGTTTGGTAGTGGATATATGTCCATGCCACTCTCTCACTTTGTCACAGCTTACCCTTCCCCCTCCCCATATCCTCAAGTCCATTCTGTAGTAGGGCTGTGTCTTTATTCCTGTCTTACCCCTAGGTTCTTCATGACATTTCTTTTTTCTTAAATTCCATATTTATGTGTTAGCATACGGTATTTGTCTTTCTCTTTCTCACTTACTTCACTTTGTATGACAGACTGTAGGTCTATCCATCTCATTACAAATATCTCAATTTTGTTTCTTTTTATGACTGAGTAATATTCCACTGTATATATGTGCCACATCTTCTTTATCCATTCATCTGATGATGGACACTTAGGTTGTTTCCATCTCCGGGCTATTGTACATAGAGCTGCAATGAACATTTTGGTACATGACTCTTTTTGAATTATGGTTTTCTCAGGGTATATGCCCGGTAGTGGGATTGCTGGGTCATATGGTAGTTCTATTTGTAGTTTTTTAAGGAACCTCCATACTGTTCTCCATAGTGGCTGTACCAACTCACATTCCCACCAGCAGTGCAAGAGTGTTCCCTTTTCTTCACACCCTCGCGTTATGTCTTTTAAAAAGTTCATACCTTAGTTTTAAAATACTTTATTGCTAAAAAATGCTATTATCTGAACCTTCAGTGAGTCATAGTAGTAACATCAAAGATCACTGATCACAGATCACCATAAAAAATAAAATAATAATGAAAAAGTTTGAAATATTGAGAGAATTACCAAAATGTGACACAGAGGCATGAAGTGAGCAAATGCTATTGGAAAATGGTACTGATAGAATTGTTTGACACAGGGTTGCCACAGACTTTCAATTTGTAAAAAATGCAGTATCTGCAAAGCACAATAAAGTACACTAAAAATGAGGTATGCCTGTAACTTATGAATTTTGTTGCTCTTTTCATAGAATCAGCATTTGGTTTCATTGGTTCCCTCTATTATTTTTCTGTTTCCCATTTCAGTGATTTCTGCTTTGGCCTGGTTTATGTCTAGTATTTTCGCCTTAAGCATCTTTGCCGTAGACATCTTTGCCACAAGCATTTTTGCCTCATAATTAATTGGCCATAAGGCAGTCTTGCCATAAAAAATGTTGCCATAAAAGATGAAATAATGAAAAATAAAATATGTGTAGTAGATTCATGACAGTACTGCACAAATAACTGATTTTATTTTGTGGGTTGTCCCTAAGCACTTATCTCCCAAGTCTTTTGTTCATAGTATTATATGTATATATATTGTTTGTTTGTTGATTTATCTTTGTTTGGCATTACACTTTCTCTTTTTCACTAAAATTTCTTCCTTCATTAAGAGGGGTATCAGTTTCCAAACACTAGGATGCATATTCGTACCTGAGCTTTGTATTGTGTTGTGAAAGCCTCTGCACTGTTGTTCTTGGTATATTGTCACATATCTGTTGATAGATGTTACAAATTTCTAGGGGAAATGTGGGTTCATCTCTGCACAATTTCTAGGGGAAATGTGGGTTCAACTCTGCACCTTTGAGGCCCTCAGCCTCTTTCTCCTCCAACACAGTGTGTTTTAAAATAAGAAACAACTCTTGGGGCAAATCAACTTTATCTGGATAAAGCCATCAATAACATTGCTGACTGGAAGAAATGCTCACACATCTCAACCAGTTGAAACCAAATTGTCAAACCAAAACCTGTCAACCAGTTGTTTTATCTTTTGCTGCAAAGTTGCTTTATGACCAGTTAGTTAATGTGACAAAAATGTTTGCAAAGGGGCTTCCCTGGTGGCGCAGTGGTTGACAGTCCGCCTGCCGATGCAGGGGACATGGATTCCTGCCCCGGTCCGGGAAGATCCCACATGCTGCGGAGCGGCTAGGCCTGTGAGCCATGGCCACTGAGCCTGTGCGTCCGGAGCCTGTGCTCTGCAACGGTAGAGGCCACAACAGTGAGAGGCCCGCGTACCACAAAAAAAAAAAAGTGTGCAACAAAAAGGTTACAGCAAAAGTACCTAGAACTAGTCTGGTTATTACTTCCTTTCTTCTTATTATTTTGGGTTTAATTTGCTCTTATTTTTCTAGTTTCCTAAGGTAGAATATTTACTTCCTGATTCGAGAACTTTCTTTTTCTAATATAGACATTTAGCACTATAAGTTTCTAAGTACTACTTTTGCTGCCTGTCACCCAAATTTTGGTGTGTTCATTTGGTATTTTAAAGTCAGTTCAGAATACTTTCTAATTTCCCTTTCACTTTCTTCTTATGGGTTATTTAGGGGTGCATTATATAGTTTCCAAATATTTGGATTTCTAATTTTGATTTTTTTTTACATCTTTATTGCAGTATAATTGCTTTATAATGCTGTGTTAGTTTCTGCTTTATAACAAAGTGAATCAGTTATACATATATTCCCATATCTCTTCCCTCTTGCGTCTCCCTCCCTCCCACCCTCCCTATCCCACCCCTCTAGGTGGTCACAAAGCACCGAGTTGATCTCCCTGTGCTATGTGGCTGCTTCCCACTAGTTATCTATTTTACGTTTGTTAGTGGATATATGTCCATGCCACTCTCTCACTTTGTCACAGCTTACCCTTCCCCCTCCCCATATCCTCAAGTCCATTCTCTAGTAGGGCTGTGTCTTTATTCCTGTCTTACCCCTAGGTTCTTCATGACAATTCTTTTTTCTTAAATTTCATATATATGTGTTAGCATACGGTATTTGTCTTTCTCTTTCTCACTTACTTCACTTTGTATGACAGACTCTAGGTCCATCCACATTGTTACAAATAGCTCAATTTTGTTTCTTTTTATGGCTGAGTAATATTCCATTGTATATATGTGCCACATCTTCTTTATCTATTCATCTGATGATGGACACTTAGGTTGTTTCCATCTCTGGGCTATTGTAAATAGAGCTGCAATGAACATTATGGTACATGACTCTTTTTGAATTGTGGTTTTCTAAGGGTACATGCCCAGTAGTGGGATGCTGGGTCATATGGTAGTTCTATTTGTAGTTTTTTAAGGAACCTCCATACAGTTCTCTGTACTGGCTGTACCAACTCACATTCCCACCAGTAGTGCAAGAGTGTTTCCTTTTCTCTGCACCCTCTCCATCATTTATTGTTTGTAGATTTTTTGATGATGGCCATTCTGACTGGTGTGAGATGATATCACATTGTACTTTTGATTTGCATTTCTCTAATGATTCATGATGTTGAGCATTCTTTCATGTATTTGTTGGCAGTCTGTATATCTTCTTTGGAGAAATGTCTATTTAGGTCTTCTGCCCATTTTTGGATTGGGTTGTTTGTTTTGTTGTTATTGAGCTGCATTAGCTGCTTATAAATTTTGGAGATTAATCCTTTGTCAGTTGCTTCATTTGCAAATGTTTTCTCCCATTCTGAGGGTTGTCTTTTCATCTTGTTTATGGTTTCCTTTGCTGTGCAAAAGCTCTGAAGTTTCATTGGTACCATTTGCTAATTTTTGTTTTTATTTCCATTTCTCTAGGAGGTGGGCCAAAAAGGATCTTGCTGTGATTTATGTCATAGAGTGTTCTGCCTATGTTTTCCTCTAAGAGTTTGATAGTTTCTGGCCTTACATTTAGGTCTTTAATCCATTTTGAGCTAATTTTTGTGTATGGTGTTAGGGAGTGATCTAATCTCATACTTTTAAATTTACCTGTCCAGTTTTCCCAACACCACTTATTGAAGAGGCTGTCCTTTCTCCACTGTACATTCCTGCCTCCTTTATCAAAGATAAGGTGACCATATGTGTGTGGGTTTATTTCTGGGCTTTCTATCCTGTTCCACTGATCTATATTTCTATTTTTGTGCCAGTACCATACTGTCTTGATTACTGTAGCTTTGTAGTCTAGTTTGAAATCAGGGAGCCTGATTCCTCCAAATCCATTTTTCGTTCTCAAGATTGCTTTGGCTATTCAGGGTCTTTTGTGTTTCCATACAAATTGTGAAATTTTTTGTTCTAATTCTGTGAAAAATGCCAGTGGTAGTTTGTTAGGGATTGCATTGAATCTGTAGATTGCTTTGGGTAGTAGAGTTATTTTCACAATGTTGATTCTTCCAATCCAAGAACATGGTATATCTCTCCATCTATTTGTATCATCTTTAATTTCTTTCATCAGTGTCTTATAATTTTCTGCATACAGGTCTTTTGTCTCCTTAGGTAGGTTTATTCCTAGATCTTTTATTCTTTTTGTTGCAATTGTAAATGGGAGTGTTTTCTTGATTTCACTTTCAGATTTTACATCATTAGTGTATAGGAATGCCAGAGATTTCTGTGCATTAATTTTGTATCCTGCTACTTTATCAGATTCATTGATTAGCTCTAGTAGTTTTCTGGTAGCATCTTTAGGATTCTCTATGTATAGTATCATGTCATCTGCAAACAGTGACAGCTTTACTTCTTATTTTCCGATTTGGATTCTTTTTATTTCCTTTTCTTCTCTGATTGCTGTGGCTAAAACTTCCAAAACTATGTTGAATAAGAGTGGTGAGAGTGGGCAACCTTGTCTTGTTCCTGATCTTAGTGGAAATGCTTTCAGTTTTTCACCATTGAGGACGATGTCAGCTGTGGGTTTGTCATATATGGAGTTTATTAGGTTGAGGAAAGTTCCGACTATGCCTACTTTCTGGAGGGTTTTATCATAAATGAGTGTTGAATTTTGTTGAAAGCTTTCTCTGCATCTAATGAGATGACCATATGGTTTTTCTCCTTCAATTTGTTAATATTGTGTAGCACATTGATTAATTAGCGTATATTGAAGAATCTTTGCATTCTTGGAATAAACCCCACTTGATCATGGTGTATGATCCTTTTAATGTGCTGTTGGATTCTGTTTGCTAGTATTTTGTAGAAGATTTTTGCATCTATGTTCATCAGTGATATTGGCCTGTAGTCTTCTTTTTTGTGACATCCTTGTCTGGTTTTGGTATCAGTGTGATGGTGGCCTTGTAGAATGAGTTTGGTAGTGTTCCTCCCTCCTCTATATTTTAGAAGAGTTTGAGAAGGATAGGTGTTAGCTCTTCCCTAAATGTTTGATAGAATTGGCCTGTGAAGCCATCTGGTCCTGGGCTTTTGTTTGTTGGAAGATTTTTAATCACAGTTTCAAGTTCAGTGCTTTCGATTGGTCTGTTCATATTTTTCATTTCTTCCTGATTCATTCTTGGCAGATTGTGTATTTCTAAGAATTTGTCCATTTCTTCCAGGTTGTCCATTTTATTGGCATAGAGTTGCTTGTAGTAATCTCTCAGGATCTTTTGTATTTCTGCAGTGTCAGCTGTTACTTCTCCTTTTTCATTTCTAATTCTATTGATTTGAGTCTTCTCCCTTTTTTTCTTGATGAGTCTCGCTAATAGTTTATCAATTTTGTTTATATTCTCAAAGAACCAGCTTTTAGTTTTATTGATCTTTGCTGTAGTTTCCTTCATTTCTTTTTCATTTAGTTCTGATCTGGTCTTTATGATTTCTTTCCTTCTGCTAATTTTGGGGGTTTTTTGTTCTTTCTCTAATTGCTTTAGGTACAAGGTTAGGTTGTTTATTCGAGATGTTTCCTGTTTCTTAAGGTAGGATTGTATTGCTATAAACTTCCCTCTTAGAACTGCTTTTGCTGCATCCCATAGATTTTGGGTTGTCGTGCCTCCAATGTCATTTGTTTCTAGGTATTTTTTTATTTCCTCTTTGATTTCTTCAGTGATCACTTCATTATTAAGTATTGTTTAGCCTCCACGTGTTTGTATTTTTTAGAGATCTTGTAATTGATATCTAGTCTCATAGCATTGTGGTCAGAAAAGATACTTGATACAATTTCAATTTTCTTAAATTTACCAAGGCTTGATTTGTGACCCAAGATATGATCTATCCTGGAGAATGTTCCATGAGCACTTGAGAAAAATGTGTATTCTGTTGTTTTTGGATGGAATGTCCTATAAATATCAATTAAGTCCATCTTGTTTAATGTATCATTTAAAGCTTGTGTTTCCTTATTTATTTTCATTTTGGATGATCTGTCCATTGGTGAAAGTGGGGTGTTAAGGCCCCCTACTATGAATGTGTTACTGTCGATTTCCCCTTTTATGGCTGTTAGTATTTGCCTTATGTACTGAGGTGCTCCTATGTTGGGTGGATAAATATTTACAATTGTTATATCTTTTTCCTGGATCGATCCCTTGATCATTATGTAGTGTCCTTCTTTGTCTCTTGTAATAGTCTTTATTTTAAAGTCTATATTTTCTGATATGAGAATTGCTACTCCAGCTCTCTTTTGGTTTCCATTTGCATGGAATATCTTTTTCCATCCCCTCACTTTCAGTCAGTATGTGTTTCTAGGTCTGAAGTGGGTCTCTTGTAGACACATATATATGGGCCTTGTTTTTGTATCCATTCAGCCAGTCTCTCTCTTTTGGTGGGAGCATTTAATCCATTTACATTTAAGGTAATTATTGATATGTATGTTCCTATTCCTATTTTGTTAATTGTTTTGGGTTTGTTATTATAGGTCGGTTCCTTCTATTATGTTTCTTGCCTAGAGAAGATCCTTTAGCATTTGTTGTAAGGCTGGTTTGGTGGTGCTGAACTCTCTCAGCTTTTGCTTGTCTGTAAAGATTTTAATTTCTCCATCAAATCTGAATGAGATCTTTGCTGGGTAGAGTAATCTTGGTTGTAGGTTTTTCTCCTTCATCACTTTAAATATGTCCTGCCAGTCCCTCTAGCTTGCAGAGTTTCTGCTGAAAGATCAGCTGTTAACCTTATGGGGATTCCCTCATGTGTTATTTGTTGTTTTTCCCTTGCTGCTTTTAATATGTTTTCTTTGTATTTAATTTTTGACAGATTGATTACTGTGTGTCTTGGTATGTTTCTCTTTGGATTTTTCCTGTATGGGACTCTCTGTGCTTCCTGGACTTGATTAACTATTTCCTCTCCCATATTAGGGAAGTTTTCAACTATAATCTCTTTAAATATTTTCTCAATTCCTTTCTTTTTCTCTTCTTCTTCTGGGACCCCTATAATTCGAATGTTGGTGCGTTTAATGTTGTCCCAGAGGTCTCTGAGTCTGTCCTCAGTTCTTTTCATTCTTTTTTCTTTATTCTGCTCTGCAGTAGTTATTTCCACTATTTTATCTTCCAGGTCACTTATCCGTTCTTCTGCCTCAGTTATTCTGCTATTGATCCCATCTAGAGTATTTTTAATTTCATTTATTGTGTTGTTCATCATTGCTTGTTTCATCTTTAGTTCTTCTAGGTCCTTGTTAAATGTTTCTTGCATTTTCTCTATTCTATTTCCAAGCTTTTGGATCATCTTTACTATCATTATTCTGAATTCTTTTTCAGGTAGACTGCCTATTTCCTCTTCATTTGTTAGGTCTGGTGGGGTTTTGTCTTGCTCCTTCATCTGCTGTGTTTTTCTGTCTTCTCATTTTGCTTATCTTACTGTGTTTGGGGTCTCCTTTTTTCAGGCTGCAGGTTCGTAGTTCCCGTTGTTTTTGGTGTCTGTCCCCAGTGGCTAAAGTTGGTTCAGTGGGTTGTGTAAGCTTCCTGGTGGAGGGGAATAGTGCCTGTGTTCTGATGGATGAGGCTGGATCTTGTCTTTCTGGTGGGCAGGTCCACGTCTGGTGGTATGTTTTGGGGTGTCTGTGGACTTATTTTAGGCAGCCTGTCTGCTAATGGGTGGGGCTGTGTTCCTGTCTTGCTAGTTGTTTGGCATAGGGTGTCCAGCACTGTAGCTTTCTGGTCGTTGAGTGAAGCTGGGTGTTGGTGTTGAGATGGAGATGTCTGGGAGATTTTCGCCATCTGATATTCCATGGAGCTGGGAGGTCTCTTGTGGACCAGTATCCTGAAATTGGCTCTCCCACCTCAGAGGCAGAGCACTGACTCCTGGCTGCAGCACCAAGAGCCTTTCATCCACACGGCTCAGAATAAAAGGGAGAAAAAGTAGAAAGAAAGAAAGAAAGAGGATAAAAGAAAATAAAATAAGGTAAGGTAAAAGAAAATTAAGCTAGTAAAATAAAAAAATAATTATTAAGAAAAGATTTTTTTTTTTAGCATAAAAAAAAAATGGACGGATAGAACCCTAGGACAAACGGTGAAGGCAAAGCTATACAGACAAAATCTCACACAGAAGCATACACATACACACACACAAAAAGAGGAAAAGGGGAAAAAAATAATAAATCTTGTTCTTAAAGTCCACCTCCTCAATTTGGGATGATTCGTTGTCTATTCAGGTATTCCACAGATGCAGGGTACATCACGTTGATTTTGGAGATTTCATCTGCTGTTCCTGAGGCTGCTGGGAGAGATTTCCCTTTCTCTTCTTTGTTCGCACAGCTCCCGGGGTTCAGGTTTGGATTTGGCCCCGACTCTGCATGTATGTCGCCGGAGGGCGTCTGTTCTTCGTTCAGACAGGACGGGTTTAAAGGAGCCACTGATTCGGGGGCTCTGGCTCACCCAGGCCGGGGGGAAGGAAGGATGCGGATGCGGGGCGAGCCTGTGGCGGCAGAGGCCGGCGTGACGTTGCACTAGCCTGAGGCGTGCCGTGCGTTCTCCCAGGGAAATTGTCCCTGGATCCCGGGACCCTGGCAGTGGCGGGCTGCACAGGCTCCCTGGACGGGAGGTGTGGAGAGTGACCTGTGCTCACACACAGGCTTCTTGGTGGCAGCAGCAGCAGCCTTGGCGTCTCATGCCCGTCTCTGGGGTCCGCGCTTTTATCCGCGGCTTGCGCCAGTCTCTGGAGCTCCTTTAAGCAGCGCTCTTAATCCCGTCCCCTCACGCACCAGGAAACAAAGAGGCCAGAAAAAGTCTCTTGCCTCTTCGGCAGGTCCAGACTTTTTCCCGGACTCCCTTCCGGCTAGCCATGGTGCACTAACCCCTTCAGGCTGTGTTCAAGCCGCCAACCCCAGTCCTCTCCCTGCACTCCGACCCAAAACCCGAGCCTCAGCTCCCAGCCCCGCCAGACCCGGCGGGTGAGCAGAGAAGCCTCTGGGGCTGGTGAGTGCCGGTAGGCACCGATTCTCTGTGCGGGAATCTCTCCACTTTGTCCTCCGCACCCCTGTTGCTGCGCTCTCTTCCGCGGCGCTGAAGCAGCCCCCTTCGCCACCCGCAGTCTCTGCCCGCGAAGGGGCTCCTAGTATGTGGAAACCTTTCCTCCTTCACAGCTCCCTCCCACTGGTGCAGGTGCCATCCCTATCCTTTTGTCTCTGTTTATTCTTTTTTCTTTTGCCCTACCCAGGTACATGGGGAGTTCTTGCCTTTTGGGAGGTCTGAGGTCTTCTGCCAGCATTCAGTAGGTGTTCTGTAGGAGTTGTTCCACGTGTAGATGTATTTCTGATGTATATGTGGGGAGGAAGGTGATCTCCACGTCTTAATCTTCTGCCATCTTCCCCCGCTCTCTTTTAATTTCTAATTTAATTCCATATCATAAGGGAAAATAGTTTGTGTGACTTAAATAATTTTTATTTTATCAAGAATTATTTCATGGCCCAGAAAGTGGTCTATCTTGAGAAATGTTCTGTGTACAGTTGAAAAGAATGTGTATTCTACTTTTTGGGGTGGGATGTCCTACCAATGCCAATGAAGTCCAAGTAATTGATAGTGTTGTTCAAGTGTTCTGTATCCTTATTGATTGATGACATAACCATCCAATCCATCCACCGCCCTCCACTCAAGTCTGGCATCTTGGTATATTCTCTATTCCTTCCATTCTCTCACCACCTCCTCATCTCCTTAGTCATCAGATAAGCCTCCTTTTATCCTCTGACTAGCTCTCAATGCATTTCTTCCTCTCCATCTCTACTGTCACTGCCTAGTTTCTACTCTTCAGCTGCTGCTTGACATCTGAAATCACCTTTAACTGGTCTCCTCACCTCCAGAATTTGTCTTCCTGCCACCCTCCCACCACTACAAAGTTCACATTGCAGTGAATTACATAATCCCTTGTTAAAGTCTTCCAGGGTCTTCCTTCGACCATACGGAATTCACATTTCTTAGTCTGAAAGGAAGCATTTGTGAACCTGAGGCTCTGTGTCCGATCCTTGCCTGCTTCTCTGACCTCATCTCTCATGGGTGGCCCATATGCTATGTGCCCTCCATCCCTCCCGTGTACGCCTTCCTGCTGCTACTCCAGCTCATTTGGAGCCTTCTCTGTGAAGCCTTTCCTGTCCCATCTACCTTCTTACTCCTAGCCCTGTTTCTGGCAGACCTGGACAGAACTCCCTCTTATTTATTCCTTTCTTGCGACAATAATGACAACAATAGCACTAATGACTAGTGTTCATTATACCTTGTTTATGTACAAGGTAGAGTTCTAAGCATGCTTTACATATATTAACACGTATAATGCTAATGAAAATTCTATAAAAAATACTATTATTATCCCCATTTTATAAATGAGCAAACTAACACACTGTGAGGTTAAGTAGCCTTTTGGTATGTCTTGTAATTTTTTTTCTTGGGTAGCCAGGTGTGAGGTACTGGGTAAAGGGAACTGCTGTAAATAGGCCTGTAGTGGTATGGTGAAGTGTGGCAGGAGGGGACATATTAGTCCTATGATTAGGTCCCATTTTTTAGTGAGCTTGTGCCTCTGGATGATAAACCTCACAGGTTTTGTTTTGTTTTCAGTTTTCTTTCTCCCCTCTAAGGTGATATAGGATGGTTAGAGTGGGCTGGAGTTGAGTGTTTTTCTTCCCCAGGTCAGGTAGGCTCTGAAAATACCCCCCGCAGGTTGTGCTCTGGTTAACTAGTTTCCTCTAAGGGCAGGCCTTGTTAAGAGGGGAATGCCTTTTGCCCTCCCTCTGCGTGTAGCCAAGAGGGAATTTTTTTTCTCATATTTACCATGGGAATCTGGTTGAGCTCCTTAAGGTAAGTTTTACAATATGGTGGGGCTCCCCCAGTGACTGGGCTCCTGGAGTTTTTAACTCTGAGGGGTGTTGACACTAAGCTGACAGCAACTTGTCAGTTACAGTGCAGGTTTTCCGCCGCTGCGTCGGCACTGGGTCTTGTAGTAGTTTCTGCTGGTGAGTTTCCTCCTCTGTGACTCCCTGTGTTTGTCTATCTGTCTCTCTGGTCTTCAGGGCCAAGGTTTGTCCTGTGTCTTCCCCTCTGTTATGGATCCAAGCAAAGTTGTTGATTTTTCAGCCCATTCAGCTTCTTTCTTCTTAGGATGGAGTGATGAACTGGAAGCCCCAGCACTCTTTTACTAAATTGTACTGCCTTCTATTCTCTTTAGACTATAAGAAAGAAATTATTGTCATTTCATTTCAGCAGCCTGGAAACATGAGGTGTTTCTTGTATGACGGTGTAATGGCTTTGGAAACTCTCCGGAGAAATGAGAACCACTGGATGACAAAACGTGTGTGTGTATCTGTTGAGGGGATGATATATGATAGGAACAAGAAAGGCTAATGTCTAGAACAGAGGAAAACAATTAGCACATTTAGTTCAGTTCAGCAAGTGTGTATTGAGTATCAGCTCTGTACTCACTGCTCAGACATAGCTCACACTTCAATTATCACCTCCAATTATTGGTTTGACATTAGGTTGCCTGTCTTTAGAAGAACCCTTCATGCCTGCTGGCAGCTAGTGCTCTGTTTGAATTTCCAAGATATGTTACAAGTTCATTAAGTATTTCTGACAAGGATATAGCCTGGGTCAGAATTGTCTTATGGGTACCTCTAAGCCAGTCAAAGGATTTTTAGCTAACAGATACTAGCCTTATTGAAAGGAGTAGTGGCAGAATGAGAAAACCTGGATTCAAGTCATGCATCTGTAGCCAAATAGCTCTGTGCCTGGGTCAAGTCAGTTAATTGCTATGTGGCTTAATTTCTTCATTTGTTACAAGAGCGGGGCTGGACCAGAGCAGAGCTCACAACTCTGACTGAGTCATCTGGGAGGGGGTGCCTTGTAAAATGTCAACACACAACTCCACTTCCAGAGATTAGGATACAGTTAGTCTGTGTTGAGCCCAGGCGTGAGTAGATTGTATACAATCCCAGATAAATTTAATGTCAGCCACTGACTAGATGATCCAATTGGTAAGATTCCATGAGAGTTAGGGCATTATCCCCAGCTCACTATTTGGTCACTTATAGCAAACTAACTACAAAATATGGTGTTAAAATGAACTCAGTACTTTGGCTCTGACAGATATCGAGTAAAGGGTATATTTTCAAAGAATCTGTATACATTGAAAATATAGTTGCTGCACCCTTCATACTGAACTTGATACAATTGTTTTGTCCGATTCAAAAGGCAATTAAGATCTTGCAATACTTTAAGGCTGTCGTGATAAAATCAGCTTTTGTTTTACAGGCTGTACATGTGGGAAGTACTGTAGGAAACTGGCCTGAATGTGTACTTACTCAGTGGCATGATCTACAGTGACATGTTCTTTAAATTTCTGAACAAAACTCTCTTCCTTGTTGGGTCTAAGCGTATAAAGAATGTTGCTGGTTTGATTCTCTGAAATCATGTGAGTCTGTAGGTGTGTTTACAGTGGATCATGTACATTAAGGTGCCAGTTTTCATGTTCCATGTGACAAGTGCACCCTAACAGATGTGTCTCCTGCATTGGGGAGTTTTTCTTTTTCATTTGCTTCTGAGAAGATAGTTTTTAAGCAGCTCTCTTTGGTCTCTACTCAATTGGTTTGGTCTCATTTGAGATTGTTCATAATTCGCACCAGAGAAGCAAGTTAAGTGTTTTTCTTTCCTGTGCTAGAATTTAGGAAGTTATAGCTCATTTTGCTGAGTATTAGTTACTGATTCTGCCATCTAGCAGCATAACCTTTATAGACTACTTGCTCTGTGCACCTCAGCTTTATCATCTGTAAAATGCATACAGAATAAAATATGGAAGAGTTCTAGCACAGGGCTCGTTAAACAGTAGCTTCTGTTGATTCACCCATTCATCAGTTCAGGGATGAATGATCCACCGATTCATCCATGCAAATGCTAATAAATTGCTTACTATGTGTCTGACTGTGTTTCATCTGGGGAGGACCACTAACAAGACAACTGGTTTCTAATCTCATGGCCTTAGTGATCTGAGGAATGCTCAAAGCTCAGGATAAAGTGATGCAGCTGGTTTCCATTTTAAGTTTTTAATTAAGAGTTTTTGTAAATCATATTGTTACAAATATATCTAGAGTTAAACCTGAGGATATTAATCTAGAATTGTTATTGGGCTGTTACAGTGGCTTTGCATTTGCATTCCAAAAATGTCTTTTGTACTAGTTAAGTGCTTTGGCTTATTTGGAAATTTTCAAGAAATTATGATTTCTAAACTGTGTTCTTTTTTTCCCAAGCGAGTCACTTCACTCATTAGTATAGAAAGTTGGATTTTATTGTAGTCTGTCATGTTTTCTACATACTCTATGTCCAGAGAATACAAATTATCCTCTACTATCTATCAATCAGGAACTTTCTTTCTTTGAATAGCTACTCGTCTAGTCTGTATTATTATTATAACAACAGTAATTTCTAATGCTATTGACGTGAGTGGGCTATCTGCATTTTCATTATAACTTCTTTCAAACAATGAGTTGCCACTTGAGCTGTAAAAATGTTCTCTGTTTAATCTTTGCATTGAAGGGATTCGTTTTCTCAGTCTTTTTTGTTCTTTTTCTTTCCTCGAAAGTTCTATAAAATTGCCTTCCAGTGAAATGAATATAAAATAGGAAATGGGCCATTTAGTGTACGTTTCCTAGTGTAGGTGTAAGGCACAGTTTGTACTGAGTATAACATATGGAGGAACAATCCTGATCATGTCACTGGACTGATGATAAACGTGTTGCAATATGTGATAATAAGGGCTTAGTAACTGAGGAAAATATCCTTCTGGCCTAAAGAGATTTGTTCATATTGGAAACTTTTCCCGGAAAAGATACAGATTTCTACTTATCAGAGAGGGAAAGAGGGCAAGAGAGAGAAACAGGCAAATATAACATCCTGCCATGCCATCTATGGTTTCCATTACAATAGAGTGCTTTTTATGTGTTTTCTTCTTAGAATAACGCTTACTGAAACAATGAGGATCCTGTGTCCTATATCATGGGGCTTTATTTGCTTCATTGTCACTTATGAATACCCAAATGTTCCACAGGGAGAATTTTGTAAGCTAATTGGAACCAAAAGGCGGTTATAAGCAGTAAACTGTAATCAGTGTGCCAAAGATATATTTTATCCACAATGAAAGTTAAATAACCTAGAAAATAGTTGTGATACTTCACACTTACAAATCATACATCTACATGATCTTTATTCTAAGGAGTGAAAATGTTTTTACACACATTCTGATTTATTCACAGAAATCTCCATGAAGAAGGTAAATTATAACTGTGGTTTTTAAAGGGCCAAATTTATCATCCATCTATAGGACGGCATGTGCAGAATTAAAATTAGACTCTCTTCCAGACTTCTGGTCTCCTACTTTAGTTCTATATGTTAGAGCATCCTTTCTTTGTTTTAGGAGAGTCACTTGTAATTTTTTATGCCTTTAAGGAAAACACATTTTTTAAAGGCAGTTTAGTTCTGTTTTGGTAGAATAATCAGGAAACAAAACATTGCTTTACGTAGAAGTATTTGCTTTTTAAATTTTTTTAACTCTTTGCCTCAAAGGAAAGAATAAAAAGTCAGAAATTAAGTTGAGTTTAGGGAAATTCTCAACAGGAGGGAAGCATTCCTACCCACACGGAGTCCCGGAGTCCCGAGGCAAGGAGCCTGGGGTGGGGGAGGGGTGGGGTTGGCCCTGGACTTGGCCATGGGCAACAAGGGGTTAAATCCCCCTTTACCACCGTCTGAGCCCTCAAGACACAGTGGTAGTGACTGCAGCAGGTAGTGACTGCAGCAGAACTTTTGCTTCCCACATGACTGCTGTATTTAGTTGTGTTCAAACGAACAATCCAGGTGATTTTTTTTTTTTTTACAGGTGCATTTTTTCTAATTCTAACTTGGAAAAAATCGGAGGGTTCAATTGAAGGGATCTTTTTCATAGGAGACATGTTTTCTCAAACCTTCAGCCACTGACATATATTTTACCTTCTGCCTGAAATTCCCCTCTACCCACATTCTCTTAGATAAATCCTTCTTTACCATCAAGACTCAATTTGGGGGGTCACCTTATCTGAACCAAAAGGACTTCCATCTTGTAGCTCATCATACTGTATCCTAATGGTTTATTCATCCGTCTCCCTGTCCAGTTAGAGCACTCCAGAAAGATAAGAACCATGGCTTTCACATCTTCATCTCTAATGCCTAGAATAAAAGGGGCATTCAGTCCATGGGTTTAAAATGAATAACTGGTTAGAGCTCCTATTTCCATAACACATGTTATTGACAAGTTTTCAAATTCATTGTTTATTAACTCAAATTACATTTTATGCTGTTATTTGAAAAACCATAAAAGTATTCATTCATCTTGTCAGATTTAAATTTATCTTTGTTCTCTCAGAATAGTCTTAAATCTATTTAACCTTGTGTCCTTAAGTTCTTTATCTATAAAATGGGGATTTTAATATTTAAATGACTCACAAGCGTGTTGGTGTTGTAAAAAATCATAGGAAATAGGAAGTAAACTTGAAAGAAAATTGAAAAGGAAAAAAAGTATATTTCGGTGTAATTGTTAATGATTTTGAAAGATTTTGATTTGAAATATCATTGTCAATGATTTTGAAAGAGCTTCGTTTTTCAGAAGTGGGAAAATGAGTATCAGTTTGGTTTCCAAAAATCTTAAAATTTCATCTTCCCCACATTTAATATGAAGAGTCCTGCTAATATACACAGGCTCATAGAAGACCACTCTGCTCACCCAATTCTGATACCCAATTCTTGAAATTTCTTCAGTTAGATATTAAACTTTTTACTTCATAATTAGATATAAAATCACAAATGATAAATTCTGAAGGACACAGTTGACATAAACAGGATAAAATCATGAGCCCTTTCTTCACAGCAGGTTTGGACCAGGAAGGCCTTAGATACCTCAAGGAGAGTGGGAAGGAAACAGAGGGACAGGGGTTTACAGAAAAGAAACTTTGCTTAGGGAATGGTGTGCTTACTTGTGGGAACTGTTGACCTTTTGTGTTTAAGCCATCTGTCCTATAACACAGGACCTGACCCAGACACCCTCTGAGGTCCAAAGAAGTGAAGTAAGTGGAGGGGAATTAGTCGATCTTTCGTCCCAACATCTCTGCCTGCTACTTTAGTTGTCAAGTCACTTCAAAGCATTCTTTTCCTTTGCCCTAAATAAGGAGGAGACTTTTCTGATTCCTTCTAGACCACACAAGAATATTAGCTACAATAGAATTTTCTAAAACTATGCATTTTTTCTCCTGATCTAAAATTCGAGTGTCAGACTGCATCATCATTAGAGGCAAACAGAACACAAAAGCAATATTTCTGAAAGAATCATATCTCTTTTGTTAAGAAAACTTGATTCCCGATACCAAAAGACTCACCGCTTTGGCGTTATAAACCAGAGAGTGAACATCTCTGGGAACTGTTTTTCCTAGGTCAGATTCCTACTCCAGGGCGTTTCCTTGTGAAATCTGAAACTTGGTTTTTATCTTGACAGCGAAACCTTTTTAGGCAGTACTGGAGCAGTTTCAAGGTGTTCCTCAGGTGATCTTGGCTTGGCTTCTACACTGCCTCTCACCACTTACTTGCTCATCCCTTGTGTAAAACTAGGAGAAATCAAGGCAGAATTGAAATTGTGGATTAGAAGATTGGAAGCTGTGTGAAAAGAGTAGAGGCTGATTTGGTATAAGTATGTCCTGTAATTATGAGATCTTTATTTTGACAGGTGTTTACCTCAAAATATTGAGCTAAATCAGGGTCCCTAATTACAGGAAAGTAGATAAAGGCAGAATGGGGCTGTAATAGAACAAGAGAGGCCCGGGAGAGATGATTATGGAAGATAATAGACATTAGTAAAGGCCTATAAGAATCATTTTCCCTGGGTAACTGCCAACTGGCTTTGATTGAATAGATCATCAACTGAGTTTGCAGGAATGTTTCCAAGTGTACAGACTGTATTGTGGGAATTGGCAAACCTCCTGACAAAGTGGGTGAGGTCCTAATTGTTAACTCTCAAGACAGGCATTTTTGACTAACAGTTCTTACTGGTACTTTTCCCGTGTTTCCCATTATAACCTACATTTGGGACAGGGCAAAAGGTAGGTTATAATATGACTAGATGAAGTCTCTGCTGTTTAAGTAGAAGTTCCAACAGTAAAGTATTACCTCTTCTTTTCCAAATAGAGAGTAACATTATTAAGGAAAAAGTTCTGAGGAAATCTGTTCTGGTCCTTTTTCTTCCATTATTTTACCACCATATAAGCTATGTTCTGTCATAATTACTACAAGTTTGTGTCAAGCACAGAATACCTTCCATGGGCCATCAATCTGCAATTGATTTGATACTGTGAAGGGTTTCAATAGAGTGTGCACGTGTGCATACCCTTAAGGCTTTGGGCCAAGTAATTTATCAGATTATAACATATATTGAATTTTAATTATTCATGGGAATGTGAATTCCTAAAGAATGAATGAAGGAATGTCATTCCTAACAAGTCAATCCTGTGTACCCTGGAAAACGGAAGACGTCACACTGAGTTAGAATGAAAGTCATTAAGGACCTGAAGTGTTCTTCTCTTCTATAAGTACAACCAGATTAAATTCCTGACACTTAGTATCCGTAATTAAGAGTCTGTAGATCAGATATTTCTTAGTAACAGTAACTGACCAGAGAACTGTAGGGACTTGGGAAACATGATCATATAAACAAAGAACTTTAGTAGTAAAAGAGACCTCAGAAATTCATGGTTCAAAGTCTGTCATTTTACAGGTGAGAATATTGAAGCCAAGAATGATTAAATGACTCACTGAAGATCTGAAAGCCAGGAAGAGAATACTGGGTTCCTGATTCTCTATACCTATCAAATTATCAATATTACCACAAACGTTTTATTTCTGATCCAAAATTCTATAAAACTCTATGGAAATAACCAAATCAAAAGCTAGTTAAGACATGATCTGAATGGGATCCTTGAAGATAGTAGCCATGTTATTCATTTTTAATCTCCTGGTACCTAGCATAGTGTAAATAAAGAAGCCAATACACTTTTCACTAAAATACTAATTCTGTCCTTAGTAGAAGAGTAATTTCTTTAAAAATGCCTAATGCTGCCATGCACATATAATCTGTAAGGTGCTATTACTCAGAATACTTCCTTTGTGATTACTTAAAATTAAAATCACCAAGGATAGGAAAACATTCATCAATTGTCTGTTAGGAGTAGAAAAACAAATATCTATATTTTGGACCTTTGGTAATCCTGATTTATTTTGGGGACTATGTGGCCTCTCCCCAAATAGGATTTCTTCCAAGATGTGGTAGAACTGTGTTTTTCTTTCCAGATTTTGTACTGAGTAACCACTTAGGATTTGGCTTACCTACATGCAGATTGGTTTTTTGCTTGCTGATTTTTCTTTCATCAGTTAAAAGATTTTGATTCAAGATTGCACTGTGTATAGTATAGTGTCTTAGCCAGTGAGAATCTGGAGAAAAAGCCTCAAGACACCCATAACTGTAGAGTTCCCTTCCCTGCTGGAGAAATCCAAGAACCTCACAGAATACATTTTTTGGATAGCAAGAAAAATATACTGCAGTCTCAAGTTTCATTCTGCTTTTATATTCATCTCACATCTAATAAGTGTAGAAATACAGCTTATGGCTTTTTAGTGGGTTTTTCTTAGCGTACACTTCACAATTCTTTTCTTTTTCAGTTTTTGACACTTTTGTCTGCCAAAATTTCAGATACAGTAAACGTAAACAATTTTGTGTGCATTGGAAAAACCATCAAATATAAAAGAGGCCTTTGTCACATATTTTGATGACTCGATGCAATTATAAACCTTTACAAAGTGAAGATAAATTTCAAAGATCCTAGATCAAGATGCAAGTTTTTTTAGAGTTATTCAGAATTCTAAGCTTATGACAGCCACTTACCTACAGATGAACTATACCAGGCATGTGAGTTTCATACAGCCTTCTGAAAAACCTCGTGTTTACTGTTTATACATTGGACAAAAGTTAAAGACCCTGTTCTCTTTTGACTGAGAAATGGTAAAAGCACATGGTTTATGGTTTTGTTCCTTTGTGTGCGTGCATGAATATTTTGGAATTCACTGTTAGGACCATTCAGTATAACCATATGCAATTATGTTTGGCAAATTTTCAAGGTGTTCACGTGTAGAAAAATGTGTTTCTTACCTTAACGTACAAGAAGCAATTAACAATGAAAAAAATGTGTGTACTAGCAAGAAAGCATTGAGATAAAGAAATGGACTGTCTGCAATGCAATTAATTCCTATTCAGGTGAAACATATGAGAGTCTGTTACTTGTGGCTTAGCAAACTTGCATAAATGTAAATAAGGAAGATGGTGGGATTATACGCAGAACCAGGTATTTCTATTTTAATGACATGTGACTAGGCTAACCAAAAAAATGAAAATTTAGGAGTAAAAAAATTGAGATAAATCAAAAAGCAATATTGTAGAAAAAAACAAAGAATAGGGATTTTTTGGCATTTACCAAGTGCTTTCACATATGTTAATTCTTTGATCCTTGTAACACCCTGGTGAGGTCTGTGTGGTAGATCTTATCCTCTTCCTCATCATTGAGCCTTGCCTGCAGTTGCACAGATTTTTATAGCAGAGCTGGGAAGAGAATGAGCTCTTCTGATGCCACATCCCTGCTGTCTGATACTGCCTTTTTCTGTTTTCCAACAACTAACACTGATGTATATCTAACTAATGACACTGGTTACAGTGTGGCTGCAACTATGATCAGAGATCATTCCTTACCAAAGGCCAATTTCAGACAGGTTCTTTGTCACGGTCTTCTCTCCTTTTCTGGTCCTTTGGTTCCATTTCACGTACTCACAAAAAGTGAAGAATAAAAAAAAGAGAAGCCGGTCAGAATAATTCCCAAAGTAGTGCTTGCTAAAAGCTATCCATCCATTCAGTCAATTAATTTGTATATTCACCTGTATTCCCATAATTCATGGCCACCCTGTACATCTCCCCTCCGCCGCCCCCCATGGCAGACTGTGTATTTCTGACAGTGAGAGAGTGACTGGCCAGAGTGACAGTTGCTCTGGCCCTTACCCATGTGTGATAAATCGCTTAGTAATCTCCACAGCACCATCATGCATACATTGAAAGTGTTTAGGGCATTGTAACTTGGGAGAACTTCCAATCTTTCATAAATAACCATTAATCTGTCCCTTTCACATTCAGCTTTCCACATCTGTTTCAAATTGTTCAGTGCTATTCCAGGAGTGCATTAAAGCTCCAGTCCAGGTGGTATTAAGGGGATAAATGAGCCACAGGGAAAAGACACTCTGTATTTTTCTTAAAGCAATTTTTTCTCCTTTGTACAAAGTTAGGAGCCAAGCAATTTACGATTAAGATTTTTGGAGGATATTTTCTATCATTTTCAGCCATCCTTGTTTATGAGTTTAAAAATGCAGTTTTAGCTCTGCCATTCTAGCATACATTAATGCTTTTCTCCATATAGGTAGATTGTAAATATCATTTCTACCAGCATTTCTAAGTAGTTTTAATTCATTATGATTCCCTGTAGTTTCCTATTGAAGAAAAATGAAAAATCGTTATAACCAAAGGTCAGTTAGGAATAAATTTCTGAATATGCATTTATATTTGTGACATTCAGGAATTTCAGAGATAGTTGTCAATTTTCTGTTTGATTCATTTTTATACAGGAAGCAACTTGCTTTTCAGGAAAAAAGGGATTATTTTATGAATTATAATTTAATATTGTTTTATGTCTGCAACATTTAATGAAAGCTATAAAGGTGCATCTTTTCTTACCAAATACAGCCCATAACCTATTCTCTCAGGTACTTTCCAAAGAGAATATTTTCATAATGACCCAAACTGTACTGTTAGATTTACAAAAGTCCCATCACATAATGTAGAGAATGCCCTGTAGACTAAATGCATATGAAGATAGCGCTGTATGGTACATCAGATGACACATAACTGTAAATGTTTTCAAGTTGACCTTGAAGATGTTAAGGGACTCACAAAAACAAGCATCAGACAGGAGGATAACGAAAAGAAGACTCCCTATCTCTGGCATTTGTAATAGGCATAAAAGGAATGACAAGTTGATTATCTGACCCGGAATAAAATGCCCACACAGGAAAAGTAAAGAAAAAGGAAATTCAGCTACATGTCTCTTATCAAGGTTAGTAAAAGTTTCATAAATAGATCACATAAAGTGCACAAAATCATTGCCTTTGAAAATGGTTGATTTCATAGCTACAGTCTGCAGTTCCATCCATGCGTAGGAGATTGATAGCTGCTCCGCCCATTAGTATTAATGAATGATCAATGCACAGCACACACACAAACACCAGGGAACCAAAGACACCCCACCTACACACTACTTTGTTTTTTAATCTTCCAAATGTTGTAGGATGGCTACTGCCTTATAAGTGGAAAATCATTAAGTATAGCACGTATTATTTCCCATAGCTGAAACTGACATCTCATAGAAATTAGTGAGGAAATGTAACTTTATTCATCAGTCTGTTATGTTAAATTCTTTCTCACCTCTCTGTCATCTAAGGGATGCCTGTGACCATTAAGGAAATGTAGCCTGCTCTGCTAGGACATTTCATTAAGGAAAAAATTCAGACTGATGTTAGTAGTCTGCTTAGTGAGAAAAATTCCTTCTCCTGGGAGTTCTCCAATAGTGTTAAATGCACTGTCACAGAATATCACTGCTTTTCCCGAACTCTGCATTCAATAGAGTAAGACCTTTTGTTCTTTTTCTGATGAAGGATAGGAATTGACAGTTCACCGTTCTTATAATTGCCAAAGTTTTCCAATTTGTTGATACATCTTCAAATATAGGTTTTAAAAAACCATTATAAAGCTCTTGCTTAGGCCTTTCCCCTGAAAAACAGACTTACCTCCTTTGGTGTACTCTCAGAGGTCTTAGTTTACTTTAAAACAATCACCCTTATCCTTTTCACTTACGAGCCTCGGTCAGTACATGGTTCCCACCTGCACACCCTTATATTTTCTACTCAGGTAGCATCGCGGAGCATTTATATTTATATAAGGGTCTAGCTAGTCATATGGTCCCCAAATATTATACTTACTTACTTGTATCTCAGTGTCATGCTTAAAATAAAGCACCAAAAAGCACTCAGTAAATACAGTTAAATGAAAGGAACATTTCCTTCAAACCTTATAGTTACCGTGCTGCCATCACACTCTAGTGTCTGATTCTCCTCCCTCCTGGTGGTTCCTTCCTGCCTACTAATTAGACTAATTTCTCTAAGTATTGTTTTCTTCTGTCTACATTTCCTTCCACAACGTTCTTGCTCCTATGATTTCAAGGTTCCCCTCTATATGACTGCCATCTAAATCTGTGTTATCTGGATGGATCACCTCCATCCTTGACTTTTCCCCCAATCTTTAACTCCCATAGTCTTCTCTTCCCGTATCTAATCCATAGGCAGGTCCCAAACACTGTAGTTAAATGATGTCTCTAGCACCTGTTTCCCCTCCTCCAGACCTCCTTACCTTTCTATGACACCATTTCTTTAATGTTATTCTCACCTACAAAGTCATTCCCATCTATAAGCCAGCTTGCATACTGATGCCAGGTTAGTTCTTCTAAAATATAATATGACCCCTTTATTGAAACCCCATGGCCAATGATAAATTCAGATATCACTGTCAAACTGGCTCCTTAGTAGCTTTTAGCTTTCTTTCTACTGTGCCCTTTTATGAGTCTTACACTGTAGCGAGAAGCAGTGCAAAACTCTGAAGTTAGAACAATTGAATTTGAATTCTGGTTCTGTCACTTACTGGCTCTGTGATCATGGGCAAATCACTTAACTCCTCCATGTCTCATTTTTCTCATAGGGATAGTAGTTGGACCTACGACAAAGGATTATTATAAGGATTAAATGAAACACTCAGGGCAGTGTCTAGCATACAGTTAGGGGTACAATAAGTGTTACTCATTATTAGACTCCATTTAAAGGGAACGATTTGCATTTCCCATGCACATCCTGTAATTTCCTAGCCCCATGCCTTTCTCATGATGTATTTTGTTTTCAGAATGTTCTCCATTTCCATCTCTATTTGTTTAAACCCTGCACATTTTACATTCATGTGCCCCCTCTTCCATGTAGCTTTCAGGCAAACCCCCAATACTCAGTTTAGCTTTTGAATTTCCACAGCATCTCCTGTACCTCTTTCAGTATTTAGCCCTTTCTATTTTGTATTATAATTAGGTATATACATATCTTCTGAAAATACAGGGGAAAACAAGAACTGTTTTATGAATTTTTGCATTTTTCTCAGTGTCTAACCAAACATGAGATACTGTATTTGTTGACTAAATGAATGAATACCCCACTTGTTCACTTACCTTTTCCCTAATATGCAAGTGCAATGTGGTTTGAGAACCTGGCCAAAATTATTATCTTCTCCTTGCTTGGTTATGTAATTGATCTCCTTCTATCCTAACCCCACCCTTTCCTCTTCTCTTTTTTCCCCCCTTTTCCCCATACCTTTGACTCTTCCCCCTTTTCTGCTCCACTTACCTTCTCTCTCTCCCACTCTCCCCTCCCCCATCTTCCCTTTTCTCCTCATCTTCCTCCTCTCATCATTGTCTTGAATTCTAGATTCCCACTTTTTAAAATTTCCTCCACAAACTCATAGCTAAGATCTGTGGGAACAAAGCGATACTACTTCAAGAGGGAGATGTTTTCTGATCGTTTTTTGTTACTCTCTTTGTCAAAAATAATAGAGCATGTAGCATTCAATTATAATGCAACTTATTCATCTGAGCTACTGAGAAGCAAGCAATGGTTAAATGGCAAATAAAAACAAGCCCAATATCTGGACAAGGAGAAATAATCTCACAAGAGCTTTTTAATTACGTGTGCTTATTGTTGCCGTATGTTTTGTTTTGTTTTTGCGGTACGCGGGCCTCTCACCATGGTGGCCTCTCCTGTCACGGAGCACAGGCTCCGGACGCGCAGGCTCAGCGGCCATGGCTCACGGGCCCAGCCGCTCCGCGGCATGTGGGATTTTCCCGGACCGGGGCACGAACCTGTGTCCCCTGCATCGGCAGGCGGACTCTCAACCACTGCGCCACCAGGGAAGCCCTGTTGCAGTGTGTTTTGAGTACAGTTTGTCTTTCTAGAAAAGGGAAACAATTGTGTCATGAGATTGTTTTAAAGAGGAATTTGACCAAAGGTCTCCAAGAATAAATTCATTTCTTATTGTTAATTTCTTCCCTCTTTTCTCATTTACAATGGCGTTTTGAGTCCTAATCCTTTCTTCCAACATCTTAACTGTCCCTTTCCCTTAATCAATATCCTGTTTCTTTCTCCTAAATTTGAAAATCATCTAAAATGTCATATTATGTTCTGTTTTCCATTTCCACATGTCTTGAAATGTCTCATCCTGTTGGAGGAACATTCTCATGAGTTCTGTTAGGGATACCAATATCCTAATTAATTATGAGCTTATACAAAACCAATGTGATCTACTTGTATTTATGAATATAAATTTGAAAGATATAGTATGCTATTATCTCTATTATAGGATTGAGGGGTGTGAAGTTAACAAAATTGAATGGTAGATTGGAAAGTCAAACTTGAATTCTTATTTTATAATCGTGATATTAAGCCATATGTAAAGTTTAACAATTTTAAAACCTTTCTGCTTACGCTTCCCTTCCTGAGCCATAGTCAGTTAATGCTTAGGACTGGATACAATGTGGAAGTAATTCTGAGGATCCCAACTGACAACATTATGCATCTACTGCTATGGGATCATCATTATAGTAAATTTGTTCTCAAAACTGGCATCTTTTTTTCTAATTTAGGGTAGAAATTTAACATCTGGAGAGGTTGGATTTTTTCCGAGTGATGCTGTCAAGCCTTGCCCATGTGTGAGTATTTTATTTCTTTCTACTTAGTTTTTTGATGCTATAATGAATTGTCAAGAAAGTACAAAGGATACTGGTCTGGCCCCTCATTAATTCTATTAATATTTTCTTATTAATAACATATTCCAAGATTATGATGATTCCATTGTCAGGAAATATTTTTAAATGTTAAGGGAGGGGGCTTCCCTGGTGGCGCAGTGGTTGGGAGTCCGCCTGCCGATGCAGGGGACACGGGTTCGTGCCCCGGTCCGGGAAGATCCCACATGCCACGGAGCAGCTGGGTCCGTGAGCCATGGCTGCTGAGCCTCCGCGTCCGGAGCCTGTGCTCCGCAACGGGAGAGACCACAACAGTGAGAGGCCCGCTACTGCAAAATAAAACAATGTTAAGGGAATACATGCAACAGGAAAATTTTACTTATAAGGTTTTAGAAGGAATAAACTAAAGCTACTGATCAGATGTATTGTACAAACTTCCCTTTTCCCTCTGAGGTAAGAATGGTATGGTCTAATATATTTCCAGTCACTTTGGGTTACAGAGAGATTGCACTTCAAGTAGTGTGTTTGAAAGCCTGCTAGAAAGCATGAACGTCCACAGATTCTTCAGTCAAATCTCTTAATATATTTTTCTGTGCTTTAGTTTGTCATAACTGTTTATTTAGTGTCGTAATGACATTTTCTGAAAACATCAAACACGTTAGGCAGATACAAGAATGAATATTCAAATATTATTATGGATGAATATAACAAAATATACTCTCTGGTGCTTTATGAAATTTATAAATTTCTGTTTAGGGTGATGTTATTTTATCATCGTAATTTGGTGTTTGGGGTAGATTTTTCTGTGACACTTTTCAAGTTCTTAACTCTAATTAAAGGAAATTATTTTACTAATACAATGGAGTTATTGGTTTGTGGGCAAAAAAACCTTCTTGAACTATTTTGCTTGCCTTATTTCAGTCCTTCCCAGTTTTCTAAACTGAACATTCTTTTTAATATTATAAATGGGAATGTCTGCCATCCTTAACCTCAGATGTAGTCTGAAGAATAATTTACTCCACTCATTCAAGCTTAATTAATTTCAAAAGCAAAGGGAATCAAAAAAAAAAAAAAAGCTCTTGCTATTTCTGTTGGTTCTATGATCTAATGCCACATATTATTCAGGTTATGTTGTAATCTTGAAAACAATTATTGAAATTTCATACCACTCTCATTTAATTAGATAAGCAAAAATGATTCTTTAGCTAGTTTTCTGTCATTTATATGAATAAGATTAAGGCTTCCTATGCTTAAAGAACTGATATTTATATGTAGGCACATAGCAGAAAATTAACATTAAGATTTTGGGAACCTAGCACAGGGAGCTCAGCTTGGTGTTCTGTGATGACCTAGATGGGTGGGATGGGGGGGTAGGGGAGGGAGGCCCAAAAGTGAGGGGATATATGTATACATATAGCTGATTCACTTCATTGTACAGCAAAAATTAACAACACTGTAAAGCAATTATACTCCAATAAAAAAAAAACTATTAAGCATTTCATGTACCATGTACTGTTTTTTTTCCACAGCTCCTTGAATATAGCATAGAATGAGCATTTGAAGTTTTATTTTAGGAATAGTGTGGCATATAGTAGGTATTTAATAAATTTTTGTTGTATGACTGAACAAAGAAGTGAAAAAGCAAACAAAAGTTCCTAACTAAATGTAGGTAATTAACAATGGCAGATATTAATTAAATCAGCTTATAGGATAATACTGAATGATATTTTGTAATCTGGTTAGTTACTAGAAAAAGAAATGTGCTTACAGTTTTAGCTAATAAAGAGTTGTAGAGGAACACATAATTATGGGTGGAACTACCAACTAAATATGATTGTTTTCATAGCTTAAAGTTAATAAATAGCTATTAAATTTTTACTGCTTTATTTAATGAAATTATAGATTCATTTGTTGGCTGTAGGTTAAGTTAGGTGAATGAAGCTAAGCAGAAGGAGGAAAAACACAGGAGACAATTTCATTTCTGGCAATATGATTACTGGAGAGAAAGCCTAGAGCTAAAGCACAGTGCAAACTTGGGTGTCTCTCTGTGAATCGCAGAGCCCTCAGTGAGTGAACAAGAAGAAAACTATCCCACAAGAGAAGATATGCCTATCTTTGTCTTGGATCTTGGTGGGGAACAGAAAAAAAAGTCTCTCTCCCCTAAGAATTCTTAACTTTAGATCCAAAAACCACCCACATGGGGGGTTGGAATTCATACTAGCTTTGTGACCTAAATACTACTAAGCTAGAAACATAGTAGAACATACGTATCAATAATTACCTTAAACATAAATGAATTAAATGTTGCAAACAAAAGACACAGACTGGCTGAATGGATACAGAAACAAGATCCATATATATGCTGTCTACAATAGAACCACTTCAGATCTACGGGACACATACAGACTGAAAATAAGGGGACTGAAAAAGGTATTTCATGAAAATGGAAATCAAAAGAAAGCTGGAGTAGCAATACTCATATAAAACAAAATAGACGTTAAAATAAGGACTATTACAAGAGACAAAGAAGGACACTACATAATGAGAAAGGATCAATCCAAGAAGAAGATATAACAATTATAAATATATATATATACCTAAATATATGAGGCAAATATTATAAAAGGAGAAGTCAACAGTGACACAATAATAGGGGAGGACTTTAACACCCCACTTTCGACAGTGGACAGATCATTCAGACAGAAAATCAATAAGGAAACACAGGTCTTAAATGACACATTAGACCAGATGGACTTAATTGATATTTATAGAGCATTCCATCCAAAAGCAGCAGAATACACATTTTTCTCAAGTGCACATGGAACATTCTCCAGGATTGATCACCTGCTGGGCCACAAAGTGAGCCTCAGTAAATTTAAGAAAATTGAAATCACATCAAGCATCTTTTCCAACCACAACACTATGAGATTAGAAATCAACTACAAGGATAAAAACTAAAAAACCACGAACATGTGGAAGCTAAACAATATGCTACTAAAAAACCAATGGATCACTGAAGAAATCAGAGAGGAAATCAAAAAATACCAAGAGACAGATAAAAATGAAAGCACGATGATCCAAAACCTATGGGACACAGCAAAAGCAGTTCTAAGAGGAAAGTTTATAGCAATACAGTCTTACCTCAGGAAACAAGAAAAATCTCAAATAAACACACTAAGCTTACACCTAGAGCAACTAGAGAGAGAAGAACAAACAAAACCCAAAGTTCATAGAAGGAAAGAAATCCTAAAGATCAGAGCAGAAATAAATGCAATAGAGATAAAAAACAATAGTAAAGATCAATGAAGCTATAAGCTGATTCTGTGAAAAGCTAAACAAAATAGATAAACCTTTAGCAAGACTCATCAAGAAAAAAAGGGAAGGGGCTCAGATCAATAAAATTACAAATAAAAAAGAAGTTACAACTGACACCACAGAAATACAAAGCATCATGAGAGACTACTATAAGCAACTATATGCCAATAAAATTGATAATCTAGAAGAAATGGACAAATCCTTAGAAAGCTACAATCTCCCAAGACTGAACCACGAGGAAATAGAAAATATGAAAGGACCAGTGTGGATGCCTTCTATGTAATAAAGGCCATATGTGACAGCTAGCATCATTACTCAATGAGGAAAAGCTGAAAGCATTCCCTCTATGATAAGGAACAAGACAAGGATATCCACTCTTGCCACTTTTATTCAACATAGTTTTGGAAATCCTAGCCACAGCAATGAGAGAGGAAAAATAAAATGAATCCAAATTGGAAAGGAAGAAGTAAAATTGTCACCGTTTGCAGATGGCATCATACTATACGTGGAAAATCCTAAAGGTGCTACCAGAGAATTACTAGAACTCATCAATGAATTCAGTAAAGTTGCAGGATACAAAATTAATACACAGAAATCTGTTGCATTTCTATACACTAACAACAAAAGATCAGAAAAAGAAATTAAAGAAACAATGCCATTTACCATCGCATCAAAAATAATAAAATACCTAGGAATAAACCTACCTAAGGAGGCAAAAGATGTGTACTCTGAAAACTGTAAGACACTGATGAAAGAAATCAAAGATGACACAGATGGAGAGACATACCATGTTCTTGGATTGGAAGAATCAATATTGTCAAAATGACTATACTACCCAAGGCAATCTACAGATTCAGTGCAATTCCTATCAAATTACCAATGGCATTTTTCACAGAACTAGAACAAAATTTTTTAAAATTTGTATGGAGATACAAAAGACCCCAAATAGACAAAGCAATCTTGAGAAGAAAAACGGAACTGGAAGAATCAGGCTCCCTAACTTCAGGCTATACTATAAAGCTACAGTCATCAAAAGAGTATGGTACTAGCACAAAAACAGAAATATAGATCAATGGAATAGTATAGAAAGCCCAGAAGTAAACCCACATTCCTATGGTCAATTAGTCTATGACAAAGGAGGTAAGACCATAGAGTGGAGAAAAGACAGTCTTCAATAAATGGTGCTGGGATAACTGGACAGCTACATGTAAAAGAATGAAATCAGAACATTCTTTAACACCATTTACAAAAATAAACTCAAAATGGATCAAATATCTAAATGTAATACTGGATAGTATAAAACTCTTAGAAGGGGCTTCCCTGGTGGCGCAGTGGTTGAGAGTCCGCCTGCCGATGCAGGGGACACGGGTTCGTATCCCGATCCGGGAAGATCCCACATGCCGCGGAGAGGCTGGGCCCATGAGCCATGGCCGCTGAGCCTGCGCGTCTGGAGCCTGTGCTCCGCAACACGAGAGGCCACAACAGTGAGAGGCCCGTATACCGCAAAAAAAAAAAAAAAAAAAAAAAACTCTTAGAGGAAAATACAGGCAGAACACTCTTTGACATAAATTGCAGCAATATCTTTTTCAATCCATCTTTTAGAGTAATAGAAATAAAAATAAACAAATATGACCTAGTTAAACTCAAAATCTTCTGCACAGCAAAGGAAACCATAAGCAAAACAAAAAGACAACCCACAGAATGGGAGAAAATATTTGCAAATGATGCAACTGATAAGGGATTAGTCTCCAAAATAAACACTTTATGCAGCTCAATAAAAAAAAAAAAAAAAACACCAAACACCCAATCAAAAAATGGGCAGAAGACCTAAATAGACATTTCTCCAAAGAAGATACACAGATGGCCAAGAGGTACATCCAAAGATGCTCAACATCAGTAATTATTAGAGAAATGCAAATCAAAACTACAATGAGAATCACCTCACACCAGTCAGAATGGCCATCATCAAAAAGTCTACAAACAATAAATGCTGGAAGGGGTGTGGAGAAAAGTGAACCCTCCTACACTCTTGGTGGGAATGTAAATTGGTACAGCCACTATGGAGAACAGTATGGAGGTTCCTTAAAAAGCTAGAAATAGAGCTACCATATGATCCAGCAATCCCACTCCTGAGCACATATCCAGAGAAAACCATGGTTCAAAGGATACATGCACCCCAATATTTATTGTTGCAATATTTACAATAGCTAAGACATGGAGGCAACCTAAATGTCCACTGACAGATGAATGGATAAAGAAGATGTGGTATATATATACAATGGAATATTACTCAGCCATTAAAAACAATGAAATAATGCCATTTGCAGCAACATGGATGGACCTGGAGATTATCATACTAAGTGAAGTAAGACAGAGAAAGACAAATATTATATGATATCGCTTATATGCGGAATCTAAAAAAATGATACAAATGAACTTAGTTACAAAACAGAAACAGTCTCACAGAGGTAGAGGATGAATTTATGGTTACCGGGGGGAGCGGTGCGGGAGAGGCATAGATTGAGAGTTTGGAATTGACATTTACACACTGCTATATTTAAAACAGAAAACCAACATTGACCTACTGTATAACATAGGGAACGCTGCTCAACATTCTGTAATAACCTAAATGGGGAAAGAACTTGTATATGTATATGATGTATATGTATATGTATAACTGAATCACTCTGCTGTATACCTGAAACTAATGTAACATTGCTAGTCAGCAATACTCCAATATAAAATAAAATTTTTAAAAAGAAACATAATATAAAATGATGCCACATTGATTGTGTTCCCAGTGCAAGTACAGATTCTCTCTAGATTGGCGCCTCAAAGGATTTCTACTGATAAAGTCCCAGGGATTATAAATTCACAATTTAGAATAATTATATTTATGAGGAAACAAACCCACCTTAAGCAAAACTCAGCAGAGACAATAAGATGCAGAATTAGACCCACAAAGACAACAGGTAGTGGAATTATCAGATACTAAGTTCAAAATTGTATGTTTAATATGGTTGAAGAAATAAAAGGGGGAATAAAAGTCTAAAAGGAAAACAAGTCACTCTTGTTTGGGCATATTTCAAAAAGAATCAGATATAGCAATTGAAGTGAGGAACAATGGAAACATTACATGATGTATGAGACCCAGCTGGGCAGAAAATTAGAAGAAAAATCTGAATAAATTTCTCAGTGAATAGTCCAGAAAGATTAAGAGATAGAGAATGTAAGAGAATGGACTGATAAAGTTCAAATACATCTATTGAGAGAGAGAATATAGATAATTGTGGGAAAGTAATGTTCAAATGATGGCTGAGAATTTTCCAGAATTTATGATAAAACTAATCTTAATAATAGTCAAGAAGAGTATATTAAACTTAATCAATACCTAGATACATTTTAGTGAAACTGCAGAACATCAAAGACAAAGAGAAAATATTAAAACCAACCTGAGAGAAAATACAGATTACCTATAAACGGTTGATGATTAGACATATAGCTAACAACAGCAACAATGGAAACAATAGGAGTTTCCACTTCTGGTCATTGTCAAGTAGCTCCTATTGGACCAAGCCTCCCACAGAAAATAACTACAAACTCTGGACAAAATATTTTTTACAAAAACAACTATCTGAACATACTGGCTAGGAGAGGACTTGACATTCAGAAGAAGGATGATACTAGGTGAATTTCCTGGCTTTAAAGCTAGCTTAAGGACAAACACCAGGCTGCACCATGCAGGGTGGCTGAAATTCAGACAGAAACCTCACAGTATTACTGGCTTGAAGGGCAGAATATGGAGTTTGAAGCAAACACAATCTGGAAAGGGAGATAAGAAATCTTAGAAAGGAAAGAAGAGTGAGGGAGAACCTCCAATTCTGTGTATAAACATTGCCTCAGTCTCTGAGTGGTGCAGACTTCAAGTAGCTCAGCTTAGGCTAAAAGAACTTAACGAAGTATTCAGTTGCCCCTTACCACAAGGAAGACAGAGTTTGCAGTTGGAGTTCAAACAAGTTAACTGCCTGCTCTAAGAAAAACCACACTCTTTGTAGGAGCATAACTGAATCCAGGGCCTCTACAGCATATCATTCAAATCGTCCAAGAGGCCATCTAAAATCACTCAGTATACAAAGAAACAGGAAAACGTGAACCACACTCAAAAGAAAAGACAATTAAAGGATAACAACCCTCAGATGTCCCAAATGATAGAATTTGCAAGAAAGGATTTTTAAAGTAGCTATTATAACTGTGCTCAAGGACATAAATAAAGGAAAATACAGTTGACCCTTGAAACATGCAGGGATTAGGGTGCTGACCCTCCAAGCAGTGGAAGATTCACCTATAACTTATAGTCGCCCTCTATATTCACAGTTCCTCCGTATCTGTGGTTTCACATTCATAGATTCAATCAAATGCAGATTGTGTAATATTGTAGTATTTACTATTGAAAAAAATCCATGTATAAGTGCACCCATGCAATTCAAACCCATTTTGTTCAAGGGTTAACTGTATTTTTATAATGAATGGACAGGAAACCTCAGCAGAGAAATAAGAACTATAAAAAAGAACTGAATGGGAATTCTATACAATGAAATTTCAATATTTGAAGCAGTAAGAATAATATACTCAAAGTTTTGAAAGAAAATTAGAAATATATCTTTCCTCAATGAGGATAAAATAATGACATTTCTAGCCTAACAAACACAGAAAGTTCACTTCTGTCTCATCTAGCTTTTATAAAATGTACTTGGGAAGAAGCATATATCTTATATTTAATTTTATATGTATGCTATATCCCCAATGAAATTTTTTAAAAACGCTACATCCACAGCAGAAGTTTTAACAATGTAAACAGCCTATGATGAAGGCAGAAAAAGGCATTAGGGAAAAACTGTCAATGATGAGAACAAAATTGTTTATAGCCTTATATATGAGATATTCCTCTAGACGAGGGCCTAAAGTACACATGATAGAAATGGGGAGGGCTCATGTCAGATGGAAAAGGACAGGATCCTACTCTGATGATGGGGGTCACAGCTGAGAAGACAGTCCTGGCTCATCACGCATCAGAATGTACCAAAGAGAGAAAAAGCTTCAGAAGGACACATCCAGATGGAACAGCCTCAATCTCTGTTCTACTTTAGAATTTTATGTCACTCTTCACTTTTGTGGATCCTTCCCAGCTGAGACAATCCAGTCAAAATATGTTGAAGCTCTTTACCTGCTCTGTCCTCTTTCTCTCTTTTTGTTGTCGTTCTACAGGAAGAGAGAGATAGGTTTAGGAATAAGCATACATTTGAAGAATACAGAGAGGTAGAGGGAAGGAGGAAAACACTTTTTTCCCCATCAGATTTCTGAGGCCATGTATATTTTACTAAAAGGGAAACTGTTGAAGATTGATTTCTATTTGCGAAAACAAAATGGTATAAGAAAATATTCGCAGGAGTCAAATGGTATAATTTACTTTCAATATGTTATCTGTGTATCAGGATTTTACACAGTGGTGAAATTGAAAATGTGATCCATAGGATAAAATATTTAAATATTAGTAACTTTAGAGATGTTCTGACCAGAAGGATAGTTTTTTACAAATAATTCTTAACCTGGAAGGTCAAAATAGTAACAGCCCATTATGAAAATGGACATATCTAGAGATATAGTCACATTAAACAGACCTCAGTTACAAGTGAGGGTAACAGTATTTTTAATCACGCAGTATTGAAAGGCCCAGGAATAACATGGAATGTATACATCAAAGATTCAGGTGATTCATGAAAATTACACAGTATGAATTATATTTGTTATTTTATGAATATTGGTGTGCCTTCTTTGGCTTTGCTCATTTTCTAATTGCAATCAGCAACTAGAAGTTTTCTTTTTCTTTCTTTATTTTCATAGAAAATAAAGTTTTTCTCTTTTGTAAAGCTCCATAGGAGAAAAGGGGAAAATGAGTATTTCCTATGACTTTTTCATAAATAAACGGTTTTCCAGTTGGTAGACTTCTAAATCAGAGTTTAAAATTCGTGATACACAATAAGAGTCTATATCGGGTGTATACTGTTTATTTTGCCTGTTTTCCCTGTGTATCGGGAAAGCAGTGTGCTATTTGGTTTTCCTAACATTTTCATTTTAATTTTCTATGATAGGATTAAACTGCCTTGATAATAAATACCAAAAGATTCCAATTCATATTTTTCCTGTTATCTCTTCCTTTAGAGGTACAGTGGCAGTAAAATGAATGAAAGAATTAAAGTGAAATGAATTATTTTCTACTTATCTGACATATACTATGATTCGCTCTGTATAATATTGCCAATGGATAATTCTAGGACTGTGCTACCTAGGGTTTTATAGAGCTGAGTCAGCTGAACTGAATTAATGATTGATTTCTAAAAGCTTCCCATAAGTAAACTTAATCTATTTTTGCCTTTTTACATCCTAGGTGCCCAAACCAGTAGATTATTCTTGCCAACCCTGGTAAGTATTAAAAATGTTTATGTAGCTGAGTTGAAATACCATACCCTTAGCTCGAGGATGCCTTAAATGAGCGAGTAGTAAACTACATTCCATTTCCATTTGTCCTGGCTAAAGCTGTTTTCAGATGCAACAAAACACCATAATGAATTTATATATTGCTGACCTTTCCATATCTTTATCAGAGAGTGGTGCATGTGTGTGTACAATCCAAAGTTTATACCATCCACAGAGAGGAATGGGACATGGGCAAATATGTATATTGTATTTTAGAAGAGAAAATTTCATGAAGTTGAGAAAAAAGGTTTGATTCCATTTTCTGAAACTAAAATTTAACCCAGAAAGGACAGTAGATCCTAAAAATACATTTTATAACACATAATATTGCAGGAGCAAGATGTGTCCAAGTCTAAAGTTTTAGGTCTCTGTGGAGCTCACATAACACTTGGAGGTTAGCAGTATCTCTAACAGAAACAAGGAAGCAGTAGATAATGATTATTATTTTTTAGACATTATGAGTTTAAGGGGAAATGATATCCTCAACTGGAAAAACTATTCAGAATCTAGAATAGTTACAATCATTATATGATAATAACTAACATATTCTGGGTATTTAGTATGTACTTAGTATTTTACACATTTTGTTTTGTTTTTCCAATATCTGTATAAGGAAGGTTATTTTTATTATTTTTACAGATGAGGAAACAAAGGTTAAGGCCAGCCAGCTAGTAAATGGTACAGCCAGGATTCCAAATTATGCTGTCTGTACATTGGCACACCACCTGTTAAAGTACAAAACATGGGCATATTTACTTATTGATATTTGCTTCCTGAATTTTGAGTTTGGCTCCTCTTAAAATGACTGCATCTATTTTTACTTTCTTGATATTGAAATATATGTACACAAACTAGATATCAGGATATGTATATAAATGAGATATTCTGAGAGTATATAGTACTAGTTCAGTTTGCAGGTGTAGCTAACACCTGAGTTCTTTGATATTTTAAATTCTGATCATTTTCTGTTATATAACCAAAGCATGAAAAATGCCAGGTTACTGTAGGAATATATTTTCCATAGTATGAGATCCTCTCCTCAGCAGTCTTGCTCTCCCTCCCCAGCAATTTCTGCCTTCTGTGGTCATTGTCTGCTTTCTCTGACATCCGTCTCTGGGCTTCAGCACTGAGCTTGCTGGAGAAATTGTAGCAGGTCTGTAATGGAACTGGAAATCTTTGCTACATGTTTACCTGGTTTAAGATAAATTTGAGGTCTTACTTTTCGTGGAATTAAAGACTGTAATCCTGACAAATTAAGTTTGGAGAATAGAGCTGATAGCATGGATAATCAAACTGAAAAACATCAAGAACTGGTGAAATCATGAGAGTGTGATGATAGTTTCCTTCTCTTTTCTTTTACTATTTTTCATGTAAGTAGGCATAATAGTTACAAGAGTAATGATTTTAGAGAAATACTAAAGCCACAAACTAGATGGATTTTTTTTTTAATTGGAGTATAACTGCTTTACCATGTTGTGTTAGTTTCTGGTGTACAATGAAGTGAATCAGCTATATGCATACCTATATCTCCTCCCTCTTGGACCTCCCTCCCATCTCCCCCAATCCCACCCATCTAGGTCATCACAGAGCACCAAGCTGAGCTCCCTGAGCTGTACCACAGGTTCCCACTAGCTATGTATTTTACACATGGTAGTGTATTTATGTCAAACCTAATTGCCCAATTCATCCCACCCTCCCCTTCCCCCTGTGTCCACATGTCTGTTCTCTACGTCTCTGATGGATTTTATGAAATAAACCAATCAGGTACCTGGGCACAGGAGATTTGTTTTTGAACCCTTTGTTTTAAAATGTACCCTTGCCAATATGTAAAATTCTATTGAATATATGACCAGTTAGAAAAGTATTGTTCCTACTGATAAAAAAAAAATCAAGATGTTCAGATGAGGGAAGACCCTTGAAAACAGTAAGAAATAGATAATAGTATAATTTCATAATTACTTTTTCTTCTTTTCTGAGCAACTTGGACAATGTCTTCACACTAAGCAGGCAGTTTCATGTGAAATGACTTCTGCTAAGGAACAAAATGATCAGAAAATGAAATCTTCAATTTTAGAAATACTAAACTGTTTAGAGAAAAATTACACTGTGGTTCTCAAGTCATTAAGAAAGTGAATAACACCAACCGTATGGTGTATTTATTATTTCCACATTTTAAAACAAGTTGTTCCCATAAGGTAAACTTTATCTCTTTCATAGGCCGTGAAATAAAACAATTCAAGATGATTATCTTCAACAATCTATGTTTTGGGGTGTCATGAAGGCAGGGATGAGGCATGGGGCTTAAATCTGGGGAACTGTCTGAAAATCCTTATGAAGAAAAGGATACAGAGGCCAAGGAACCTACCTCATCCTCCAAGTAGTCAGGCAACTTACCTTTCCCTACCTTAGCAGGAGACATAAGTTAGAAGGTATATTACATGGGAAAATTGAGCCATATGGGGCCTAGACTTGGAAAGAGCAGGACCAGCAGAGATTGGGAGAGCTGTCATACTGAAACCAGATGGGTCAAATTAAGGAAAGTCAATATACAGACTGATGATGATTCCCAGTTCCTTTGTGTAGCTCAGTTTCAGTACTGTGACAGCTGTGTCTCACACAAATGGACTACTCTCTTCTTGTATCCAGATAGGAATTTGGAAGATTTTTCTCTAAAGAAACAGAATAGACTCAAAATAAAAAATCTAAAATCCAGCCCCATCATAAGGTTCTTGCCAAACGATCAGGTTCCCACCCAGTGAGCCTCCCTTGCTTCCTCCACACAGAGCTTCCAGTCAGTTCTTGGCTTGGATGCCCTTCCTCTTAAATATAAGCAGACAACAAGGAGTAACCAGGCATTTGAGAAAAGGCTTGAAGTGAAGAACAAATAAATGGGAAAAAGAAACTTGGAAGAATTACAGACATTAGAATAGGCAGAAGAAAGAAGCCTTAAAGTTATATTCTCAGAATTAAGAGATGACAATGTATCCATAGAAGTGAGCTGGATGTTTTATAAAAGCAACAATCAGATAATAAGAAAGAGCTCTTCTAGTTGAGTACAGAAACTGGAAAATAAAGTTGAGTAAATCCTTCAGAAAATCAAAGAGAGATAATATGAGAGAAAAGATAGAGTGGGGGGCTTCCCTGGTGGCGCAGTGATTGAGAATCTGCCTGCCAATGCAGGGGACACGGGTTCGAGCCCTGGTCTGGGAGGATCCCACATGCCACGGAGCAACTAGGCCCGTGAGCCACAACTACTTAGCCTGCACGTCTGGAGCCTGTGCTCCGTAACAAGAAAGGCCGCGATAGTGAGAGGCCCACACACCGCAATGAAGAGTGGCCCCCGCTTGCCGCAACTAGAGAAAGCCCTTGTACAGAAACGAAAACCCAACACAGCCAAAAATAAATAAATAAATTTTATAAAAGAAAAAAAGAAGATAGAGTAGACAAGTGACCTGAGAAGTCCAGCCTTCACTTACTAGAACTCCAGAAAGGGAAACTGAGAACAACAATTATCAAAAAAAGAATTTTTTTTTAGAACTGAAGGGTATATGGCTCCAAATCAAAGATGCTACCAAGGGCCAAGGACAATATTGAACCTTTAGTATAGCACATAACTGAAAGGCATATTAACATGAGTTTGCTACATAGAGAAAACAAAGCATCTGAGAGTTTCCAGGGAGAAAAAAAATCAGATTACATACAAAGACTTGGAAATCAGGATGGCACTGAATTGGATGTTAGAACAGTAGAGCGATGCCTTACAATTTGAGAAGCAAATAATTTCTCACCTATAATTCTATATCCAGCCAAACTGTGAACTAAGGATTATTAAGTAAAATAAAAATATGTTCATAGATGTGAGGCCTTCTGAGTATTACATCCCATGCATTCATTTATAGGAATCTGAAGGATGAGCTAGTAAGCCAAAAAAGAGGGAATCTAGGAAATGGGAGCAAAGGGATGTCCAGGACTGCAGTAATTCAGCAGGCTTAGAGAGCAAGCAGTGGTGATTAGACCAAGAGGGTGGAGAGCTTGCTTGGGAAAGATGAATGTCTCCCCATAGAAAAAATTATTAGGTACAGTACATGGTGTTGAAAAGGTATCACTGAGGGGTTTATAATCCTCTTGGAGAATTTGGAAAAAATCTGTGGTAGAGACAAAGAAACTTGAGCAAAACAAAAACTTGAGGACTTTTTTTTTTTGCGGTACGCGGGCCTCTCACTGCTGCGGCCTCTCCTGTTGCGCAGCACAGACTCCAGACGCGCAGGCTCAGCGGCCACAGCTCACGGGCCCAGCCGCTTCGCAGCATGCAGGATCCTCCCAGACCGGGGCACAAACCCATGTCCCCTGCATCGGCAGGCGGTCTCTCAACCACTGTGCCACCAGGGAAGCCTGAGGACTTGTTTTTTGATGTCAGATGTTCTTCGACTGTGACAACATGACACCACTGGGTAAGATGATGGCTTAGCTTTGGAGAGGTTACACAAAGAATGAGGTGCAGCACTATGAAGGCATGAGCATAAGTGGAGAAACAGTGATTTTCCATCCTGACATCTAAAATTGATAAAGACCCAGAAGGAGAAGAGAGGGAGAAAGGGCCTGAGAAAATAATATTTGAAGAGATTATAGCTGAAATCTTCCCTAACATGAGAAAGGAAACAATCAATCAAATCCAGGAAGCACAGAGAGTCCCATACAAGATAAACCCAAGGAGGTACATGCCAAGACACAAAGTAATCAAACTGACAAAAATTAAAGACAAAGAAAAAATATTAAATGCAACAAATAACATACAAGGGAACGCTGATATGGTTATCAGCTGATTTTTAAGCAGAAACTCTGCAGGCCAGAAGGGAGTGGCACAATACATTTAACATGATGCAAGGGAAAAACCTAAAACCAAGAGTACTCTACCCAGCAAGGCTCCCATTCAGGTTTGATGGAGAAATCAAAAGTTTTACAGATAAGCAAAAGCTAAGAGAATTCAGCACCACCAGACCAACTTTGCAAAAAATGCCAAAAGAACTTCTCTCTAATGAAAAGGCCACAACTAAAATCAAGAAAATTATGAATGGGAAAGCTCACCAGTAAAGGCAAACATAAAGTAAAGGTAGGAAGTCATCCATGCACAAATATGATATCAGAACCAGCAATAATGAGAAGAGGAGAGTACAAATGCAGGATATTGGACATGCATTTAAAATTAAGAGATCAACAACTTAAAACAATCTTGTATATATATAGACTGCTACATCAAAACCTCACGGGAGATATATAATGAGAGGAGACAAGATGGCAGGGTAGAAGGTCACATGCCCACCCCTTCTTATGGAAACACCAGAATCACAACTAACGACTGAAAAACCACCAACAAAAAAACGCTGGAACCTACCAAAAAAGATATTCTACATCCAAAGACAAAGAAGAAGCCACAATAAGACAGTAGGAAGGGCACAATCGCAATAAAATCAAATCCATACACACCAGGTGGCCAACTCACTAACTGGAAGACAATTATACCACAGAAGTTCTCCCACAAGAGTGAAAGTTCTGAGCCCCACATTAGGCTCCCCAGCTTGGAGGTGTGGCAACAGGAGAGGGAGCCCCCAGAGAATCTGTCTTTGAAGGCCAGCAGGATTTGATCACAGCAGTTCCACAGGACTGGGGGAAACAGAAACCCCACTCTTGGTGAGTGCACACAGGATCTCATGTGCACCAGGACCCAGGGAAAAAAGTGGTAACCTCATAAGAGACTGAGCCAGACTTACCTGCTAGTATTAGAGGGTCTCCTGTGAAGGCAGGGGTGGCTCTGGCTCACTGTAGGGACAAGGACACTGGTTTGACAAACTCATTGGCATGAGCCCTCTTGAAGGCCGCCATTATCTCACCAAGACCTGGCCCCACCCAACAATCTGTAGTCTCCAGTGCTGGGATACCTCAGGCCAAACAACCAACAGGGCGGGAACACAGCTCCATCCATTAGCAGACAAGCTGCTTAAAGTCTTCCTGAATAAACAGCTGCCCAGTAAACACACGCCCTGACACGGCCCTGCTCACCAAAGGGAGAAGACCCAGCTCCACCCACCAGAAGGCATGTACCAGTCCCTCCCACCAGGAAGCCCACACAAGCCTCTTAGACAGCCTCATCCACCAGAGGGCAGACAGCAGAAGAACTACAACCCAGCAGACTGCAGAACAGAAACCACAATCACAGAAAGTTAGACAAAATGAGACAGCAGAGGAATATGTCCCAGATGAAGGAACAAGATAAAACCCCAGAAGAACTAAGTAAAATGGAAATAGACAATCCACCTGAAAAAGAATTCAGAGTAATGATAGTAAAGATGATCCAAGAGCTTGGAAAAAGAATGGAGGCACAGATTGAGAAGATACAAGAAATGCTTAATAAAGACCTAGAAGAACTAAAGAACAAACAGATGAACAATACAATAACTGAAATGAAAAAATAAACTAGAAGGAATCAGTAGCAGAATAACCGAGGCAGAAGAATGGATAAGTGACCTGGAAGACAGAATGGTGGAAATCATTGCCATGGAACAGAATAAAGAAAAAAGTATGAAAATAAATGAGGACAGTCTACAAGACCTTAGGGACAACATTAAATACACCAACATTCACACTATAGGGGTCCCAGAAGGAGAGAAGAGAAAGGATCTGAGAAAATATTTGAAGAGATAATAGCTGAAAACTTCCTTAACATGGGAAAGGAAACAGTCACCCAAGTCCAGGAAGCACAAAGAGTCCCAGGCAGGATAAACCCAAGGAGGAACACACCAAGCCACATAGTAATCAAATTGATGAAAATTAAAGATAGAGAAAAGATATTAACAGCAACTAGGGAAGAGCAACAAATAACATACAAGGGAACTCCCATATGGTTATCAGCTGATTTTTCAGCAGAAACTCTGCAGGCCAGAAGGGAGTTTCATGATATATTTAAAGTGATAAAAGGGAAGAACCTACAACCAAGAATATTCTACCCAGCAAGGCTTTCATTCAGGTTTGACAGAGAAATCAAGAGTTTTTTACATACCAGCAAAAGCCAAGAGAACTCAGCACTACCAGACCAGCTTTGCAACAAATGCCAAAGGAACTTCTCTAGGCAGAAGAGGCCACAACTAGAATCAAGAAAATTACAAATGTAAAATCTCATCAGTGAAGGCAAACATACAGTAAAGGTAGGAAATCATTTCCACACAAATATGATATCAAAACCAGCAACCGTGAGTGGAGGAGAGCACAAATGCAGAATACTGAAAATGCATTTGAAATTAAAAGACCAACAACTTAAAACAATCTTGTGTATATATAGACTGCTATATCAAAACCTCATGGTAGCTGCAAACCAAAAATCTACAATAGATACACACACAAAAAAAGAAAAAGGAATCCAAACACAACACTAAATTTGGTCATCAAATCACAAGAGAACAAAAGAGGAAGGGAAGAAAAAACACCAACAAAAACAAATCCAAAACAATTACCAAAATGGCAATAAGAACATACATATTGATAATTATCTCAAACATAAACAGATTAAATGCAACAGTCAAAAGACACAGACTAGCTGAATGGATACAAAAACAAGACCCATATATATGGTGCCTACAAGAGACCCACTTCTGATCTAGGGACACATACAGACTGAAGTGAGAAAATGGAAAAAGATATATCCATGCAAATGAAAACAAAAAGAAAGATGCAGTAGCAATGCTACAGATCTAGGGACACATACTGACTGAAAGTAAGGTATGTAAAAAATTCTATTCCATGTGAATGGAAATGAAAAGAAAGCTGGAGTAACAATACCCATGTCAGATAAAATAGACTTTAAAATAAAGACTATTACAAGAAACAGAGAAGGGCACTACATAATGATCAAGGGATCAATCCAAGAAGAAGATATAACAATTGTAAATATACATGCACCCAACATAGGAGCACCTCAATATATGAAGCAAATACTAACAGCCATAAAAGGAGAAACTGACAATAACACAGTAATAGTGGGGGACTTTAACACCCCGCTTTCATCAATGGACAGATCATCCAGACAGAAAATCAATAAGGAAACACAGGCATTAAATGACATATTAGACCAGGTGGACTTAATTGATATTTACAGAGCATTCCATCCAAAAGCAGCAGAATACACATTCTTCTCAAGTGCACATGGAACATTCTCCAGGACTGATCACCTGCTGGGCCACAAAGCGAGCCTCAGTAAATTTAAGAAAATTGAAATCACATCAAGCATCTTTTCCAACCACAATGCTATGAGACTAGAAATCAACTACAAGGAAAAAAACTGTAAAAAAAAAAACACAAACACACATGGAAGCTAAACAATATGCTACTTAACAACCAATGGATCACTGAAGAAATCAAAGAGGAAATCAAAAGATACCAAGAGACAGATAAAAATGAAAGCACGATGATCCAAAACCTATGGGACACAGCAAAAGCAGTTCTAAGAGGGAAGTTTATAGATACACAGCCTTACCTCAGGAAACAAGAAAAATCTCAAAGAAACACCCTAAGCTTACACCTAGAGCAACTAGAGAGAGAAGAACAAACAAAACCCAAAGTCAGTAGAATGAAAGAAATCATAAAGATCTGAGCAGAAATAAATGAAATAGAGATGAAGAAAATAGAAAAGATAAATGAAACTGTAAGCTGGTTCTTTGAAAAGATAAACAAAATTGACAAAACTTTAGCCAGACTCATCAAGAAAAAGAGGGAGAGGGCTCAAATCAATACAATTAGAAATGAAAAAGAAGTTACAACTGACAACACAGAAATACAAAGGATCATAAGAGAGTACTACAAGCAACTACATGCCAATAACATGGACAACCTAGAAGAAATGGACAAATTCTCAGAAAGGTACAATCTCCCAAGACTGAACCAGGAAGAAATAGAAAACATGAAAAGAAATTGAAACTGATTAAAAGACTCCCAGCAAACAAAAGTCCAGAACAAGATTGCTGCACAGGCAAATTCTATCAAACATTTAGAGAAGAGTTAACACCTATACTTCTCACACTCTTCCAGAAAGTCACAGAGGATGGAACACTCCCAAATGCATTCTATGAGGCCAGCATCACCCCAATACCAAAATCAGACAGAGATACCACAAAAAAAGAAAATTACAGGCCAATATCACTGATGGACATAGACACAAAAATCCTCAACAAAATACTAGCAATCTGAAACCAACAATATATTAAATGTGATCATACACTGTAATCAAGTGAGATTTATCCCAGGGATGCAAGGAATTTTCAGTATTTGCAAATCAATCAGTGTGATGCACCACATCAACAAATTGAAGAATAAAAACCATATGATCATCTAAATAGATACAGGAAAAGCTTTTGACAAAATTCAACACCCATTTATGATAAAAGCTCTCCAGAAAGTGGGACCTAAATAGTCATTTCTTCAAAGAAGAGATAAAGATGGCCAAGAGGTACATGAAAAGATGCTCAACATCACTAATTATTAGAGAAATGCAAATCAAAACTACAATGATATATCACCTCACACCAGTCATTATGGGCAACATCGAAAAGTCTACAAACAATAAATGCTGGAGAGTGTGTGGAGAAAAGGGAACCCTCCTACACTGTTGGTGGGGATGTAAATTGGTACAGCCACTATAGAGAACAGTATGGAGGTTCCTTAAAAAACTAAAAACAGAGCTACCATATGATCCAACAATCCCACTACTGGGAGTAGATCCGGAGAAAAACATGGTTTGAAAAAAAGTTTCAGGATACAAAGTTAATACACAGAAATCTCTTGCATTTCTATATACTAACAACGAAAGATAAGAAAGAGAAATTAAAGAAACAATCCCATTTACCATAACAGGAAAAAGAATAAAATACCCAGGAATAAACCTACCAAAGGAGGCAAAAGACTTGTACTTCAAAAACTATGATGCTGAGAAAAAAATCGTAGATGACACAAACAGATGGAAACATATACCATGTTCTTGGACGGGAAGAATCAATGTTGTCAAAATGACTGTACTACCAAAGGCAATCTGCAGATTCAATGCAATCTCTATCAAATTACCAATGGCATTTTTCACAGAATTAGAACAAAAAATTTCACAATTTGTGGGGGAACACAAAAGGCCCCAAATAGCCAAAGCAATCCTGAGAAAGAAAAACGGAGCTGGAGGAATCAGACTCCCCGACTTCAGACTATACTACAAATCTACAATCATCAAAACAGTATGGTACTGGCACATAAACAGAAATATAGATCAATGGAACAGGATTGAAAGCCCAGAAATAAACCCACAGACCTATGGTCAATTAATCTATGACAAAGGAGGAATTTCCCTGGAAGTCCAGTGGGTAAGACACCATGCTTTCACTGCAAGGAGCATAGGTTTGATCTCTGGTCAGGGAACTAAGATCCCACATGTTGCACAGTGCAACCAAAAAATTTAGAAAAAAATTTTTTTTAAATCTATGACAAAGAAGGGAAGAACGTACAATGGAGATAAGACAGTCTCTTCAGTAAGTGATGCTGGAAAAACTGGACAGCTACATGTAAAAGAATGAAATTAGAACATTCTCTAATACCATACACAAAAATAAACTCAAAATGGATTAAAGACCTAAAGGTAAGCCCAGACACTATCAAAACTCTTAGAGGAAAACATAGGCAGAACACTCTGACATAAATCTCAGCAATATCTTTTTGGATTCACCTCCTAGAGTAATGAAAATAAAAGCGAAAATAAACAAATGGGACCTAATTAAACTTAAAAGCTTCTGCACAGGAAAGGAAACCATTAAAAAAAATCAAAACGACAACCCACAGAATGGGAGAAAATATTTGCAAACAAAGTGACTGACAAGGGATTAATCTCCAAAATATGTAAACAGCTCAAGCAGCTCTATGTCAAAAAAAACAAACAAAAAAAAATCCCAATCGAAAAATGGGCAGAAGACCTAAATAAACATTTCTCCAAAGAAGACATACAGTTGGCCAAAAGGCATATGAAAAGATGCTCAACATCACTAATTATCAGAGAAATGCTAATCAAAACTCCAATGAGGTATCACCTCACACTGGTCAAAAAGTCCACAAACAATAAATGCTGGAGGGGGTGTGGAGAAATGTGAACCCTTCTACACTATTGATGGAATGTAAATTGGCACTACCACTATGGAAAACAGTATGGAGGTTCCTTAAATAACTAAAAATAGAACTACCATATGATCCAGCAATCCCATTCCTGGGCACATATCCAGAGAAAACATGGTTTGAAAGGATACATGCTTCCCTAATGTTCATTGCAGCACTATCTACAATAGCCAAGACATGGAAGCAACCTAAATGTCTAGGGACAGAGGAATGGGTAAAGAAGATGTGGTACATACAGACAATGGAAAATATTACTCAGCCATAAAAAAAATGAAATAATGCCTTTTGCAGCAACATGCATGGACCTAGAGATTGTCATACTAAGTGAAGTAAGTCATATAAAGACATGATATCACTGCCTGCCATGATATCGGCAGGCAGACTCTCAACCACTGCGCCACCAGGGTAGCCCTGGAATCTAATTTTAAACAATGATACAAATAAATTTATTTACAAAACAGAAATGGACTTTGGGATATTGAAAACTAACTTACAGTTACCAAAGGGGAAACGTTGTGGGGAGGGATAAATCAGGAACTTGGGATGAACATTCACACACTACTATATATAAGATAGATAACCAACAAGGACATACTTTATAGGACAGGGAACTCTACTCCATATTCTATGATAACCTATAAGAGAAAAGAACCCAAAAAAGAATGAATATATGTATATGTTTAACTGAATCTGGTTGAGAGTCTGCCTGCCAATGCAGGGGATACGGGTTCGTGCCCCGGTCTGGGAAGATCCCACATGCTGTGGAGCAGCTGGGCCCATGAGCCATGGCCGCTGAGCCTGCGCGTCCGGAGCCTGTGCTTCGCAATGGGAGAGGCCACAACAGTGAGAGGCCCGCGTACCGCAAAAAAAAAAAAAAAAAAAAAAATTAAAAATTAAATTGATAAATTGTACTTTAATCATGTTATTTAAAAATATTCAAGTAGATATTAAAAAATAACAAGGAAAAATAGGTGAAATACTTGAAATGGGACTTGAGGTAGAATCTGATAAGATGGGGTAGTGCTGCTTTTTCATTATAGTTTTATAGTACGACTTGACTTTTAAAAATTATGTTCATGTGTTACTCTGATAAAAATGCTTATGCTATATGCTAATTGCCATAAATGCTATGAAGGAAATTAGGGATACTGTAATGAGAATAATGGAGTGGAGAGTGCCAGATACAGGACAGTGTTCTTTAGCTGGAATGGTCAGAAAAGACTCTCTAAACCTGCAGGATGAGAAGCAATGTGGGTTGACAGAGGCTGAGAGTTTTCCAACACAGGAATATAGTCTATGCAAAACTCTAAGAATTCTTGAACCTGAAAGAAGCCTGGAGACTAGTAAAGAAGGGGTTTGTTAGAGATAAGATTTAAGAGGAAGATGTGAGTCAGATTATACTAGGTAGTAATAAGTCAGTGGTTATCCTAACTTTAACCCAAGGTACCATCTACATAAAATGCCCTTAGCTTTTCTTCTGTACTTGGTGGAAACCTCACATGTCCTCCTCCCTTTACAAACTTGTCAAATGCCTACCATGTGTATTTTAAATATTGGATTGGTCAAAAAGTTCGTTTGGTTTTAAATAAAAATAAAACATTTTTCATTTTCACAAAGAATTTTATTGAACGTATTCACTAACCGAACAAACATTTTGGCCAACCCAATATTTAGCATAGATTAGATGTGGGTATTTACACTGGGTTACATGAGTCCATATGTGAATCAGAAAATTTTCTAGAATATTGATTTGAAAGATAGCTGATCTCAACATAAAAGTTTTTCCTTTAACTTTTATTACCCATAATCTGATATATTTTGTCAATAAATGCTAAACCTGTATTTGATGCGAAGGGTCATTAAAGAATATTTTAACATTGAATTTGGGCCTTTTATTATTATTGTTATGGGATCTGGGTATGCTTAAGACCAGTATAGTTTAGGAAGAATTGAATTCTGGTTTTGAAAATATCTACCTTTTAAAAATTTTATTCATTACTACCAGTTTCTTAAGAAAATTGGTTATCAAAATTGTGGACTACAAGAATTAATCTTATATCTAAAAATAATTATTTTAAAATAAGTTAAATTGTTTTTTAATTTTCTTACAATACTCAAAGGAAATTTTGTTTCATACTGTTCTACCTAGAAAAGGTGAAATATTGGAGGAGTGCGTGTATGTGTGTATACGTGTATGTACATCTGTGTGTGTCTTAGGCAGGGCAACACTTCCCTACAAGTCTTTTTCCTTCTTGTCCTTAAATTCCCCACAACTCTCTCTCTAACCCGATACCTATTAATTCTTTTCTTTGTCCCATTTATTTATTTGATAAATATTTAGTGTATGTTAGGCAATATTCACTTCACTGTTGTAATCTTTGTAGAGCATTTGTGTTTGGACGTATCTAAAGGACTTTTTTCTGCATTATTTTTTTGAAGTACTATAATTAGTACAGAAGTAAAAACAGTTCAGATCTGCCACTAAATTAAAATCCTAACAGATACATATTTTTAGCCTCTGTTCTCTTCCAGGTACATTACCCAAATTTTCTGCATCTTTGTTTCTTACAGGTATGCTGGAGCAATGGAAAGATTGCAGGCAGAGACTGAACTTATTAACAGGGTAAATAGTACTTACCTTGTGAGGCACAGGACCAAAGAGTCAGGAGAATATGCAATTAGCATTAAGTAAGTGGGACAAGTACTTTTTACAGAAATAGCTTTCCTGTTTTCATAATTGCATAGATCATCTGACATATATAACACTGAAGCTGAAAACCAAGGTTCTAATTGCAGCAGAAATAATGTATCATCTCTCCAGACAGTTCATTAATACTTGAAAATATCTGTTAGAAAAAATGGTATTGTGTTATAGGCTGCTAATTGGCATACTACATTTCTTTCATAACATTGTACTTGATATGTGTATGTTTCTAGTAAATCCTAAGAATTATAAATTACTAGATTTTATTTTGTTTTTCCATATTCCCACATTGATCTTATAAATAAATTGGGCATAGTGATTGATCAAATCTAACCCAACCCCCTGTCTCACTTCAAATATTGGTTGTATCTTCAACCAATCTAGTGAATATATTTTGTTAATTAGCTGTCACCAGTGTATTGGCATAGGTATATATTTTGTCTTCAGAATTAATTCCTATAATGTTATTGGGCCATGCCCTCTGGTAATTATTGATTTCTACTGATTAAAAACACATTTATATTCATAAGTTATTCATTGCCCACAGGTACAATAATGAAGCAAAGCACATCAAGATTTTAACAAGAGATGGCTTTTTTCACATTGCAGAAAATAGAAAGTTTAAAAGCTTAATGGTAAGCATTGATTAGTTCTTTTCAATCTGTGGTCCTTATTTTTCTCCTATTAGAAAGGTCAGTTTAATTCTAGTTTCTTGGAGTATTTGCTCACTGAAACATTGTTTAAAGAGAATCATACCATAATTATGCAGCAGAATCCTGAAAATTTTAATTGTAAGAATTCTAGTTAAGTTTTATATTGCCCTAGACATATTTTTCATTGTAAACTAAGTTTACAAGTTTTAGATAATATTTCAGAGTCCACACTAGAAGATTCTTAGAGCCACAGACACGTTCAAAACAATCAACTTTCAGTTACTTGTGTTTTACCTTGTTTGAATGACACACAGCAGAGTTTTAACATGCTTCTTTCTTCCTCTGCCTCTATCTCTTCATTTAGGCAGAGGAAGATATTTTAAATTATAACATTAAAAAGTTGTAATTGGTAAAATACCGCTCACATTTAGGTTCATTTCATGCAAAACATGCTGTCAAATGGAAAACCTTTTTGTATTTTCTGCTATTTTAGCTGACCTGTACTACAGCTCTCCTTCATTACCTTGGACAATTAAACATTAACAAGGTGGCATTTTTACCACATGACAGTGATATTTCATAGGAATTTTACATTTAAATTGAACAGTATGTTGTTACCAAGTTGTTTCAAATAAATAAAGATTATTAATTCTGATGATTTTTAAAAGTGTAACTTAGCATATAAGAATAGTATATGTCATATCAACAATACATATATCAGTATGTCATTACATGTGCATTGCTTGTGCACATGCTTGTGCATTTACTGTCAATGCTTGTGCATTGACAAGTTCTTATTTCATGAAAAATGATCTCAAGTCTGTTTCTCAAGTTTGCAAGCGTTTCTTGAGATAATGAAGAACTTGGAGATAGGACATAAGATGCATTTGTAGCACCCTGCTAAGTACTACATTGGGAAGGACCACTCATTGATTGAACCATCAGTCAAATGATACACACTGCATCGTTCCAGAAAACATCTCAAAGCACTTTGCAGATTTGCAGAAAACATCTCAAAGCACTTTGCAGATGTTAACATTAAAGTTAAAACTGAGCGTAAGAGAGCCTTACAAAATAAGCCAGCTTGAAAGCTTTATCTAAAAATTTAGAACTGCTTCAAGACAGGAATCAGCGTTTTAAAGAAATTGAAGCATCTTGAGTTGAAAGAAAAATAAGAAAACCTCTCTGGACATAAATATCACATTCCCAATTCAAAAGCTAAGGATGGGTAGCAAGACTGTGTCCTGGAAAATGTAAACCCTGTCAAGTTGGCAACCAAGATCCAGGTATCCTCCCTGCTGGCAGTGAGTTATGTTCTGCTGGAACAAGCAGGCTGTGCACAGAGAAAACTGGACCTGAGGAGGTTCTTCCCTAAAGGAAAACCTAGCAGGGAGGTAGCAAGTGGATGCACAAATAATGAGTAACAGCCCCAGCCGAGACATGATAAAAGCGTGAACAGGGAGTCTCCACATCGCTGCAAGACACACCAGCTTGACTCACCTGAAGAAATTAGGGTGGTTGGTAATGAAGCTTCTCCGTGGTATTATAGTTAATACGAGACTTTAAAAAAAAAAATGCTGTTGGGCCAAAGCTGACTACCAGCCTTGATGACTTTGAAAGCAACAAAACGGACTTCCATCACAGGAGATAAGCAAAGAGGATGAAAGGAATAGTCACTGGAGAGGGCCAATCAATTCAGCTCTTTATCACCTGGATTCAGCTCAAGAAAGTTCCTCATCCTCTAAGGTCAGATGTGAAAAGCCAGTAAATACTGCATGACCTGGATTAGTGGACACAGATCCTCAAGTTCCTATCTGCATGTAAAGCTGTTATTATAATATAAGCAATAAAGACCCAGAATTCAAATAACTTGGACCAGAGAGCAGTAAAAGTTTCTGCAATGATGTTCTGGAAAGGGAATTAATAGTTGTCACAGAGCTAAAATAAACTCCCCTTATACGCTATGTGTAAGACATCAGAAATGCCACTGCAAGAGACACATGCATGTTTTTTCCTCCATATCTGGGGATCTTTTGTAAGGAAGTACATAGTGCAGAGGGTTAAAGGGAGGGGATTAAGAATTAACTGCAAAACTACAATGGAAAAAAAAAAAACTTCAGCAAAAGGATATGACAGACAAGGAGCTGAAAAATCTCAGCCTTAGATGAATACTTCTGTCAGCTCTTACAAAATCACTGTAAATGTTGCTGAAGAGAGTGTTGAAGTTGTCTGGACCTACTTCCTCCTCTTTGTTTCTGTTCATTTGTTGAACAAATTTATATTGAGTCCTCACTATGTGAAGTTACTGTGTTTTTGCACAATTCAAAAAGGACTCAACTGTTCAAAACAGCTTTCAAATTAGTAGATCTCTGTGTACTGAGAACCTCACAATATTGCTGTCCTTTGACCCTCCACTGGGAAATGCCACATAGATACCTGATCAGAAGGAATGGCTCCTATCTCAGTAACTAGCCCCTCTGGAAGAAGGGAGAAGGTTGATAGGCACCTTGGGAACGTAGGAGCTTCTCTGAACCTGCATCATGCAACCTCAAGGAGGTTACATTTTATTGTGTTGGTGTCAAATAACACGGTTCCCATTATAAATACATAACAGTCTATGCATTTTCTTTAGTTCAGTATCTTCCCATCATGGCTGGTAAAGTTATATTCATCTACCTAATGACACTCATTAGGGCCTGGAATTAATTTAATTTGGAAAGGATGTAAAATGAAAACAAAATCCAGAATTTGTTTTAAATTAGCCAGTTTCTCAAAAAGAAGATTGGCCTCAGGTGGTTATGACCTAACCTTTTCCCTCTGGTTTCAATGGCTTGGTTAATCAAAATCTTTGTTTTTCTTAGTCATTAAATCCAAATTCTAAATGAATTTCGGTATCCAGATTACAAGGCATTAATTTTGTTCTAATTTTCATGTATGCCAGACAGTCCACATCCAAATGCTGTTTATAAATCATCTCCACTGCCTGTTTCCTTGGTAATTGGAATGACTGGCTCTCACTCATTATTTTTCAGAGAGACCTGAATTGTTGACGCCACTGTGTCAGTGTGAGATAAGGAAAGCTTAGCAATTTCTTTTGTTTAGAGTCTTCTTATTTACTTGTAGTACTTGAAGGTCAATGATTGCTAAAGCAGAGGTGGATTAGACTAAAATACTGAAAGGCATAAGTTGGAAGAGATCCACCATGGCACTATTTAATTCTACCCAGTTAGAAAGATGTAGGGAGATTTACCCTCATAAGACTGTAAAAATGGAACTAAAATATCTTCCATGCTCAGTGAAGTGATAAAAAAGTGTTTTACAGCTTACCAAGCCACATGACCCTAGGCCTTGGAAAAGTCATTTTTTTCTTCCATAAAATTTGGAGGTGGATAGGTATTAAATGATGACCAAGTCCTTTTCAGTAATGATAATTCTGTAGTTTCTAGCCAACTTCACATAAACCTTAATTCATACTAATTCATGATATCATGCATAAAATTCATATTACTTATAACAAAATTACACTGAAGTTCAAAGTTACTGGCTTATAATTACTCTCAGGTTGATTTTCACATTTTTGCTAAAGAAAAGAACACATTTCATTCAGTTTAAATGAGAAGACTAAGAGAACTGTTTCATATATATATATATATATATATATATATATATTGTCTTGCTGATGCAAATGATCATAAAGTGTACCGTTCTTCCAGAGACCTTACAAAATTTTGCATTTAAAGAAATTAAATGATAATATTGGTCTCTAAGTAGAATTTAATTCCAGACATTGCCTTTGCGAGCCATGCTAAAATCACCATAATATAAATGCCATATTCTGATCAGTGAAGTCATTTTGAGGATATAATCTTCTGATATTTTAACTTTTTTTTTTTTTTTTAAGTTGGTCAGGTTCCACACTCCTTTGCTTCATCAAGGGCACCCATAATCTGGGCCCAAGCAAGGAAGAAAGGATGGAAGAAAAAAATATTTTTAAGTGTCAAACCATAGCATCTTGGGTCTAAGAGAACAAATTCCTGGTATACCATAGATACTTAGAAGATGCTCCTTCCCTTTGCTTCACTTTTTGCATATTTACATTTGCCAGGTACTATTTGCTAATAATATGATGTAGTTCAGAGCACAAACTTTGGAGCCAGACACCAGTTATACAAACTTGCCCAAAGCTGATTAATGTCACTGAGCGTTGAGCATCAGGGTGAAAAGGCCCATCTCTTGTTTCTTGTTTGAAGATTGTAAGAAACTATATAAAAGGCCTGGCACATGGGATCATGGTAACTCTCATGATTATTCACACGTACCAGGCACTTTATACATTCTTCGCTATAGCCTGTGAAATGGTTTATTATCCCCAGATGTGAAAGGTGAAGAATCTCCATTTGCTTCATCCAATACTTTAGCCAAACCAGGCTCCTTTTAGTTTATGAACGTGGTCTTTGTTATGTTTGTGTCTGTTCCCAGCCTGACTGCTCTACTTAAAATAATCCTTCCCTCCTTCCTGGCTTTTGAAATTTTACCTGTTCTTCAATTTAAGCCAAGCTACCTCCATCATGAACTCTTCCCTCATCCTCCCCACTGGACTCAGAAAAGGAAGCTCTCTTTCTTGCCTTTGAACTCCCATAATCCTTCACTTTCCTTCAAGGGTGAGGACACCTAGGAACCTTATCTTCAAAATCTCTGTGACCCCTGGAACTCCCCGCACGATGCATTCCACAACTCATCCGAGTTTGGTCAAAAATAATAACTAAATCATTGATGATCCTCTTTCTCTTCTTTTGGGTGATTTTTGGCCCGACTGATTTGTTTTGGGAACTTTGAACATACCCATTGAGTGGAGATACTGAATCGACAACAGTGTGGTTTTTTAAAGAAATGAGTTGCTTTTATACTGTTTGTTTTAAACAATAGTGCTGTAGTAGAAGCACTGAATAATTAGATTAAAAGTGATTATGCTTTTATTTTCATTTCAGGTTTTTCTAAGAAACGTCTATAGTACTCATCTAATGATAGTATGCATTTTTCCATTATGAATTAATCATTTTTCAATTTCTGTTTGAAGTAGAGGGATTCAGATTTGTGCAGAACCTATGAAACCAACATCTTGAAAGAAATTTCCTGAAATTTTAGTATGAAAGATGGTGGGTAGTTATTATATTAGGCTTGGATGCATTTGGGGCAAATTAGGTATAAGAGAAAATTGGAAAGAACTACATTATTGTACCAGATGACATTAAGTACCAGATGACAGCTATGAGAAGGGCACTAACACTTCCTCATAAGCCAGAAACAATGTCAAGTAAGTAGCATTTGTAGCTTAACAACTTTGGCTTACCATGGAAGAGTACATTTAGGATTGAGTTTGTTTTTCTGCTTATGTTGAAAGAAAATGCAGGAAGCTAGAAATTGCTATATATTCATAAAACAGCTGTTGCCTTTCTAAACAAAAATAAAGGGAGTTATTCCATAAATAAGAACAATAATTACTGCTCTGAAACTGAGGTTTAGTATGGCTTCTCTTTACTTACTACAACTGACTGAAGACTACAGGATGTTGGGCAGCAAGAGCGGGTAACTCACATTATAAATGGCCTGGGTAGCAAGGGCAATTACTAGTTAGGTGTCATGCACCCCCAGGCTGCAGGGAGAAGATGATCATGTACTCACACTAAGATAGGCTTATGGAAAATTTAGCATTAAATTGATCATCCCTCTATTGTATATAATTACGTGTCAAGGAATTCATGTGTTTGATTCTTTTTTCCTAAAGGAACTTGTGGAGTACTACAAGCATCACTCTCTTAAAGAAGGATTCAGAACCTTGGATACAACTCTGCAGTTTCCATACAAGGAGCCAGAGCATTCATCTGGACAGAGGGGTAACAGAGCAGGCAACAGCTGTGAGTATTGTAATTTAGAATACAATTTGCTGTCACTTAAGGATCGAAGGCATGATAACATTAAACATCTTCATTCCAGATTTTGGAATAGAACCAATTAATATGCTGATGCATTTAACAAGGAATTTTTCTGGAGCAAAGCAGAATCAGATGGACCAACAGGTTTATGAACATGCCTAGATTTAGTTCTTCATGCCAAATTAAAAATCATGTGTGTGTTAAATCCATCAGAAATATAGGATATGTTAATATGTAAGTTTTGTACTTTTCACTGACTTTTATATTAGCCAAACGCTTTTTAACTGATACATGTTTATGGTCATAATCCTGTTTGATTAACAGTATTTAAGCAAGGCTGGTGCACAGTTCTCCCAACTAACCTTGCACTGCAAGTCTTCTTATAGATTCTATTTCAATGATTACTTTCGGAACTCTGAAATAGCTAAAAGCATGTTTCCTCTGATGCCAATATTTAAAAGTAAACATTAGCCACTTCTTTTCAGAATGAGCACTGTGCCACAAATAATCACAAAAGATTAGCACACAAACAGAAAGCATGTTATAGTTTGAGTGTGAGTTCAACTCAAAAACGTTTTTCTCGTCACCGTTTAATGTCATATAATCTTCCTGTTAATAGATACAGCATGTAGAGAACACTATGATGAAAAAATGCTATGAATAAAGTGTGATTTCATCCTCTTATTTTAATTTCATAAAACTTTTTTAGAAGAGAAAGGAATACAATTTTATTACCCTCAGAAGGTTTGGCCTAAGCAAAATAGGAATATCTAGAGGTATTTGAAATAAAAAGAATTTGCATCATGTAATATAACTTTTTTTCCCTAAAAGCAGAAACTGAAAGGGAAGCAACGCTCAGGGCACTAACACCACCAGTAAAATTTCATAAGATTTCCATAAAGTAAATATATAAGTAATTTGTCACATCAACTGACATTTTTTTTTTCAATTTGAATAACTTAATAGCTGTTCTCTTCACAAGGATCAGTGATAAATGAACAAGATTGTGCAATGAAAGTAGTCAGAGCACACTTTTTGTTGAAACTGTAAACACATTAAAATTTATCTTTCAGTTTTTAGCCCACTCTTACCCAGTTATCTTAGATGCTCATATAGGCCATAAGTTTTGCTCATTCAAAAATGGAACTTCCCCAGGCTTCCCTGGTGGCGCAGCAGTTGAGAATCTGCCTGCTAATGTGGGGGAACGCAGGTTTGAGCCCTGGTCTGGGAAGATCCCACATGCCGCAGAGCAACTAGGCCCCTGAGCCACAACTACTGAGCCTGTGCGTCTGGAGCCTGTGCTCCACAACAAGAGAGGCCACGATAGTGAGAGGCCCGCGCACCGTAAGGAAGAGTGGCCCCCTCTTGCCACAACTAGAAAAAGCCCTCTCACAGAAACGAAGGCGCAACACAGCAAAAATTAATTAATTAATAAACTCGTACCCCCAACATCTTCTAAAAAAAAAAAAAATGGAACTTCCCCTTAAGAAACAATTTTTTCTACAAACTTCTTAAAAGCCTACCAGGGTTATGACATTTTTTCCCTACACGAAAAGTATAATTTTCAATTCTTTTACTTTGCCTTCCCAGTAGCAGGAGATAAAGTTGCCCAGGAGGTCAGTTACACTAAAAATCCTGTCTGAGTTGTTTGCTTAGTTTTAGAAAGTCCGGGTGAGAGGGACTGGCAGTCAGGGAGAGCCGGTATCCCAATCAGTGGAAGGTTCTTAACCCTCTATTTCACTGTGTGGTCACTCTCAGGCACTCTTGTGCTTGGCACATGTGGGCACTCAGAGAATATTGGTCAACTACGAATGAAGCTGCCTAGCTAAAATTTTTTTCTAGTGTTTGACCAAGTATTCAGTGCTCAAACTTCTTTAGCCACTAGGGATGGCATTACAGGCTCTTTTTCTTTTTCAAAGCATGGCCAATAACATGATTTTGAGCGTCCATGCAAGCTACATTCAGTTATTCGTTCCTTCAGCATATAATAATTACCTAACGCAGAAAACGCGCTGTTCTAGGTCTTGGGATTCAGCAGAGTCCCTATCCTTATGGAGCTTATATTTTAATGAGGCAGCTCTGGCAAGTCTGGGTTAGGAGTTTGATATTTTTATATAGGATGATCAGGGAAGATCTCACTCCTGAAGTGACCAGAAAGAAGTGAGGGCACGTGCTGGTACGTCAGTCAGCAATAATTTCCTGATGGTCTACACTCCGAGATTATTCAGCAGGATTATAATCTTAGATCAAGTGTATATTATCCCAGTGTTTTATTGACTTGTTGCTGATGTTTCGTATGAAATGAGAACACTATGATGATTTTGAGCATTGAATGAGGTGCTGTACATTAAAGCATTTAGCAGAGTGCTGGTAACATGGTAAATACGCCATAAAAGTCAGCTGCTGCTGATTCTACCACTTCTACCACAGCTGCTGCTTTCCTACTACTACTAGTCACTCCTCTAACACAGCAAACATTTTCCTGTATTTCTAATTGTTGAATTACTAGTTTTAACTCATAGCAATTTACATCTTTGCTTTTATGATTTTTTAAAATACCCCTTGCTTATTTTATACCAAGTCCTGATTAAAGGTTAACCCTTAATTAAAACACTGCTTCAGTTTTTACACACGTGTCTCTCAGGAAGTGGTAAAGAGGAAACTCTACATATTCTGTATAGAAAGATTGTGTAGGATGTCTTTAGAGTCCTTACCTCTGGTTCACAGCTTTGGGTGTGCTGCTGAATACCATCTCAGAATAACTTTTATGAAGAAGTAGTACCTTAGGATACAGGACAGGGCATGGCATCTTCGTTGCTTCTAAGTAATGGAGGAAGCAGAGCAGGCAAGCCAAAGCCTAGGACCACGCTGTGTTCTGGGTGGAGGTTGAGATTGGAGTTCTAACTCCTGAAACCTGCGATTTATTATTATTTTTCTCCTACATGCTATATAGTCACCTTGGAAAAGAAAGTCCCAGGGCATCGTAGAAGAGGCTGCTTGCTTCTGTATTAGTCTAGGTTTGGATGTTCTTGGGAGAATTAAAAACTCTTCTCAAGTTTGTAAAATATGGTAAGATTATGACAGGCCTACCTCATGCAATTGCAAAATAACATATATAGGGCTTCCCTGGTGGCGCAGTGGTTGAGAGTCCGCCTGCCGATGCAGGGGACACGAGTTCGTGCCCCGGTCCGGGAAGACCCCACATGCCGCGGAGCGGCTGGGCCCGTGAGCCATGGCCACTGAGCCTGCGCGTCCGGAGCCTGCGCTCCACAACGGGAGAGGCCACAACAGTGAAAGGCCCGCGTACCGCAAAAAAACCAAAACAACAAAAAAAACATATGTAAAGACACTAATTAGAATGAAACAGACATCCAGAGGATTGGGCAAGGAGCGTGTAGCATTTGTAGGTGAGGAGCCCGTTGTAAGCAAGGCTCTTTCCTAGGGCTGTGAGACTGTTTTTGCCTCCACAATGACTTGAGTGTTTCCAAGAGAGATAACGAGAGGAAGGAAGAGAACAAAGAGCAGTCAGGCACATCAGTGAGCCGTTGTGCTTCCCTAGAAACTGCAGTGGCTCCGTGGTTCTGTGGATCTGTGTAAGAATCCCATTACTTTCCAAAAACGGTCGCAGGAAACGTGCCTTAGACTGCTGCGGGTGTACCCCTAGGGCCTGTGTATTTGAAGGGCACTGAACTGACTTTTGCCTTTCTTGCTGTACAGTGAGCGCTTAATTATTTTCAGGTCTGCTACTCAGTAGCCGTCTGACCCCAGGCAAGTCACTTAGCCTATCCGGGCCTCAGCTTTCTCACCTGATGAATAAGGAATGAGATTAGATATTTTATTATGTTCTTTAAAAAACAGCATGCTAGGTTTTTTGTATGCATGAGAGAAGGAGGTAAGGTAGAATGGTAATAGACCGTTACACTTGGAAAAGTTACACAACTAGCGTTTCATTACCTATTAATAGACCTTAAGCATTTTCCCAAGTAAATGGAGAATTAGTTGGACCACAGAGGTGGCTAATGTTTAAAAAAAATGTTGGTTTTCACTATATTTACATGATCTCAAAGTGTCTTCTCACAAGACCTTATTAATTACTAAAGAGGGAAAATAGAAACACCTAAAAGTGATCAAAGTTAACATCACCAGTAATGGGACAACTAGATATCATGCACCTCCTAATGTGATGCTCTGAGAAGGATGTAACACCACTTTTGTGGTATTCCTGCCCCCCAGGGTGCACAATTTGAATCTAATCATGAGGAAATATCAGAGAAACCCAAACTCAATGACATTCTACAAAATAACTGGCCTACGCTCTTCAAAAATGTCAGTGTCATGAAAGACTGCAGAATTGTTTCAAATTGAAGAGAAGGAGACCAAAGAAACATGACAGCTACATGCAACATGTGATCCTAGGTTGAATCCTGGACGAGAATTTTTTTTTTTTCTATAAAGGATACACAAGGATCAATTAACACATTTTGAATAAGTTTCTAGATTAAATAATTTTTGTTTTTGATAATTGTACTGTGATTATATAAGAGAAGAAAATGCCTTTGTTTTTAGGAAAGACACACTGAAATATTTAGAGATAAAGGGCATTGTCTGCAACATATTCTAAAATAGTTGAGGAAAATATAGAGATGATAAACATGGTAAAATATTAACACTTGAGGAGTTTGAGTGAAAATATATATAAGAATTCTTTGTACTATTCTTGCTACATTTAAGTCTGAATTATTTCAGAAGCAAAAGTTTTAAAATTTCGAGATGATCCGTTTACCTGAGAACTAACAGAATTGGGAGAAAATGGCAGCATTCTCCTCTTTCACCTGTTCCAGGAGCAGGGGCAGCTTGGTGCACTGATTTTAGGGTGTGTAGAGTACGGAGTAGGACGTATTTGAACCATCTCTTCCTTACCTGTAACCTCACTGTATTTACTTACTCATTCCTTCATTGTTTTATTCAACAGTTATTTATTCAACACTTACTATGTGCCGGGTCCTGTTCTGGATGCTAAATATAACAGTGAATAAGATGGATAGGAACAAACATAAAACAAATAACTTCATAAATAATCACAAATTTTGATAAGTCTTGTGAAGCAGAAGCAAAGTGGAAGTGTACAACAAGAGGGCCTATTTAACCTGTAGGGTCAGGGAAGGACATTTTGAAGAAGTGGCGTCTAGACGAAACTTAAAGGATCTATGTGGATTGGCAGGGTGTGGGTTAGTGGTGGTAGGGAAACATCACAGTGAAGCAGCAGCTTGTGTGAAGGATATTTAACAGGAAATAACTTCACACGTTTAAGGAATTAGAAGGGGATCGAAATGTTTAAAGCACAGTGAGTGGATTCTAATATATACATTGGGAATGTACTGAAGCTTTATAAGCAGAAATGATATGAACTGATTTACGCTGTTTTGAAAGATCACTGCCTACTCCGTGACAGTGGCTTGAAGGGAGGCATGGACCAGAGAGATGAGTGAGGAAACTACTGCAGATGTCCAAGGGAGGGATGATGGAGGTTTGGACAAAAGCTGAATAGAGACAGTGGAGCAGGACAGTGGGCAGATTTTGGTATAATCTGGAAGTCGAATTGACTGGATAAAGGAATTGAGGTAGAAGTGGTACATGTATGATATACAATTATTTGCCTTGGATAACTGACAAACGGTGAAACCATTGGACTGATCAAGAAGCAAAAGAGACATAACATATATAGAGGAGAAGGTAATACATTCAGTTGTGCACAGACTTTCAGTGCCTGTGCACACTCAGTGGTTCAGTAGGCGTTTGACACTAAGAAGAGTGGTTGGGGTTGAAGATAGAGTTTTATGGATTGCTCACACTTCGTTTCAGCTTACATAAAATATAGCATTATTTTTATATAGTTTTAATGATTTCTTCTGGTCTATTGCTCCCTGAAGCCTTAGGAACCAGGCTCCTGAGCTTCCCATTCTCAAATGGCACTTTGCACAGTGCCTTTCATGAAACACGTGTTCAGAAAGGGCTAAATGAGTGAAGTCAGAGCCTAAGGTCTGTGGGAGACATAGCAGGTATTAAAAGCACTATGTGTAGTTGTTATTTGGAAAAGCATGGAGAGATGGGTGGGCTTGAAAACAAAATATAGAACAGCATGATCCTTTTGAGGTGGTGACAAATATTATAGCAATTCTTCAAAAACTGTCAAAGGCTTCCTGGGTCTTTGGGACCGTGCGAATGACCTTGCAGGAAAAAGTAAAAGCCAGAGCCAGGGCCCAGGCTGCTTTTCCCTACTGTGGTCTCGTTCCTTTCACGCAGGTAGTCCCGTTATTCTGTTAGCCATCTGACAAGGTGCTTAAGCTTCATTTTAGCCAGTGTTTTAGAAACTTGGAGAATTTGTATCGTTCATATTTATTTAACTCACTGTCACATTATATAACTTGCTTATTCCTGATAATTCTTGAAACATCTGATAATGCCTTAACCATTATTTATTAGTTTTATCACAGTGTAATAGTGGATAATATTTATTATCTCCTTCATACACATTCCTCAAACATCCACTTAGTTTCTACCTTCTTGCCCTTGTAATTCAACATATCTATATTCATCTACTCTTATTCTGATCTCCTAATTTTATCCTCAGTCTTTTGTCATCTTTTTCCTTGGTCGTTTGGCATTTGGGTTTGATTTAATCTAATTTTATCCTGGTAATTTAAATATCTGTTTTAATCTCACTGTAATAGCTTCCTAGAACTGCCTTAAAAATTACCATAAATGAAGGGGATTAAAACAACAGAAATTTACTCTTAAGTTGTGGAGGCCAGAAGTCTGAAATCAAAGTGTTGGCAGGGTTGGCTCCTACTGGAGGCTTTGAGGGGGAATCCATTACCATGCCTCTCTTCTAGTTTCTGGATGGCTGCTGGCAAATTTTGCTGTCCCTTGGCTTACAGACACACCATTCCAACTTCTGCCTTGTCTTCATATAACCTCCTCCTCTGTGTGTCATCTCCCTTTCTCTTCTTTTATAAAAACACTTATTTCATTTAGAGCTCATCATAATACAGGATGATTTCATCTTGAGGTCCTTAACTTACATCGGCAAAGACCCATTTTCCAAATAAGATCACGTTCACAGGTTCTAGGCGGACATGTCTTTGGGGAGGTGAGGCACCATTCAACTCACTATAATCTCATCATACTAATTTTAAATTTTTCTCCAAATTTTTCCATCCTTATTTGTTTTTTATTAGAGCTATAAGAGGACTTTGCACTATTAGGACAGATGGGCAGTCAACGGATGGGGAGTTACAAGGGAAACATTACCTTAATACAATGAAGTGTTCTCAATGGCTTGTAACTTTCCTGCAGTGAAACACACTGTCTTCCTGAGAGAGAGCACTTCTAGCCAATGAAAGTTTCCCAAAAAGGTCTACATGACCGATTGTTTGAAACACTATATAAAATACTTGATATAGAATAAGAACCTAGTAATTCTGTCTGATATTCAATAACTTAATGATTAAAAGAACACTATATTTTTCAAACCCCTTTCACTTATATTAATGTCTCCAACTGAGTGTTGCATGAATCACCAGTCCTGTGAGAAGCCTCATGAAAGGTTTCGTTTGTTAAACAGATGTACCAGAAGTGCTGCTTGTATGATATAGGAAAGTGATGAGTTTCCCTAGTTTATTTCCTCCTGCAGCACTGTCTCATAATGTGTAATGTTTGTATTATGAGCCATGAGAGTTAGTGTATGTGATGTACTTAGAACAATGTCTGGCACATGGGAAGTGCTCTGTGCATGCTTTTCTATGGGCTAAGGTGGTTCTAACACGTTGCTGTCATTTTTATACTCTTTTTCTCAGGATGTCTATCATGTCCACAGAACTTACTGTTCTTGGGCAACTAATCACCTACAGCCGAACATGTTCATTATTAGGTCATTCTGGGCTTCCTTTTTTTACTTACTTGCTTCAGGAACTTTAGTAGCTACTGTGAGGGATTTTTATCCTGAACCTGATGGCTTTAAGAATTAGTAGCCAGTACCCAGGGTCCCTTCAGAAATCGATAGCTTGCAGATCGAAATTCTACAGATTCAAGTAACCTCACTCAAAGCTGTCCTTTTTCATGTATCAAAACTCAAAAAGCAGTCCTTATGTTTTAATATGTCTCATTTTGTATACTGTTCTTTCTATAAACCTTATTTTCTAAATTAAAAACTGGTCTCAATGTGTGTAATGTTCCCTAATTGACTATAGTGTCCTCATGTGGCAGCCCCGATCCAAGGCTTTGGTTTTTCTAGTCTCCCTTCCCTGTAAAACAAACATAAATTGAGAGGAATTCCTTTTTTTCTTGCTAAAATTTGGATCCGTCTCCTAGCTTTGAGGAACAATGCTGAGAGCTCTTTTTTTCCTCATATATACCACTGATACGCAGCTTCCCCTACTGAATGCCAGATCTGCATAAGGGAGCCGGTCCGACTTGGCCAGGGTTTCCCTTCATTCACTGCTTTATGCATTCAACATTTTTGAGCATCTACTTGCACTGAACACTCTACCGCACATATCCCTTGGGTGTTACATACAGTTTAGCTTAACAGCTGAACAATAGACAGGAATGCAGGGGGACTCTGGTATTGAGGCACTTCAGACTTAACAGCAATGTCAACCCTGGTAGAGGCTTTTTTAGCAAGTATTTTTTTGTGACATTCCTGAGAGGTCATCCTCAGGCTTTACTTGACACTCAGGTGACTTTATGTCTATGGCCACACAAATCACCCAACTTATTTTATAAATTTATTTACTTATTTTTGGCTGTGTTGGGTCTTCATTGCTGTGCACGGGCTTTCTCCAGTTGCAGCGAGCAGGGGCCACTCTTCATTGCGGTGCAAGGGCTTCTCTTGCTGCAGAGCATGGGCTCTAGGCGTGTGGGCTTCAGTAGTTGTGGCTCACAGGCTCTAGAGCGCAGGCTCAGTAGTTGTGGCGCACAGGCTTAGTTCCTCCATGGCATGTGGGATCTTCCAGGACCAGGGCTCGAACCTGTGTCCCCTGCACTGGCAGGCAGATTCTTTTTTTTTAAAAAAATAAATTTATTTATTTTTGGCTATGCTGGATCCTCGTTGCTGTGTGCGGGCCTCTCATTGTTGTGGCATCTCCTGCTGCAGAGCACGGGCTCCAGGCACGCAGGCCCCAGCAGTTGTGGCACGTGGGCTCAGTACCCGTGGCCCACGGGCTCCAGAGCTCAGGCCCAGCACGGGTGGTGCACGGGCCTAGTGGCTCCGCGGCATGTGGGATCCTCCCGGACCAGGGTCCGAACCCGTGTCCCCTGCATCGGCAGGCAGACCCCCAACCACTGCGCCACCAGGGAAGCCCCTGGCAGGCGGATTCTTAACCACTGTGCCACCAGGGAAGCCCCCCAATTTATTTTTTGAACAGAATTTTTTAAATGCTTATGTTGATCCAGAAACTTGACTTATTGGAGCTATTTACTATCATTAGCTCATCTCTTCAGAATTACTCGAAGTTAAATATACTACATACACACTCTACTGTGATTACCTTTCATCTGATGTCCTTTTTTCCCTTCCCCACTGTATTTCTTTCTTTTTCAATAAGCTACTCAGATTTATCCGTCCATTGTCATACACGTGGTTGCCAAATCTGTCACCATCCTGGCCACTCTGCTCTGAATACACTCAAATTTGTCAGAATTGAGCATAAACACTTCAAGATATCTGACTTGCTCGTTCAGATCTTTTCCTATTCAAAGCTCAGTCTTTCTATTCAAAGCTCCATCTTCCCCTGTTAATTTTCCCACTTTTTCTTTATTCTTCTTCCTCATAGGGCAGTTCTCCAAGAACTTCTCTCCTCATCTCATCTTTAGTTATTACATTCCCACCAATAACCCCACAGGTCCCCACATTCATTCATTCATTCAACAGACCTTTACTGAGAGCCTACTGCAGGGTTGGCACTGTTCAAATTGCTGGGGATACGCAGCAGTGGAAAAAAAAAGTCTCCGCCTTTGTGGAACTCACATGATAATGGGGAAGGCAAATAATAGATAAAAAATAAACTATATAGTATATTAGAAGTTGGTGAGTGCTCTGGAAAAGATAATCTAACAATGTAATGCTACTCAGGAGTGCTGGGGATGGTTTATGATTTTAACTGGGGTGGTCAGATGATGAGGAACAAAAGTAGAGATTCATTTTTCCTCCTTTTGGTAGCTTAATAGAGAGCCGGTTCAGCAGTTTTCAGTTCTCAACAGTAGAACAGGCTAACACTAGCCACTGGCTTCCGAAGCTCCCCTTTCTAACAAGGTCATTTGTATGACCAGTGTCTTAGTCTGTTTGGGCTGCTATAACAAAACACCATAGACCAAGTGTCTTCCAAACCACAGAAAGTTATGGCTCACAGTTCTGGAGGCTGGGAAGTCCAAGGTCAAGGTGCTGGCAGATTTGGTATCTGGAAAGAGCCTGCTTTCTTGTTTATAGAAGGCACCCGTGTCCTCACATGGTGGAAAGGGGCGAGGAAGCTCTGCGGGATTGCCTTTTTAGGAGCGCTAATCCCATTCATGCAGGCTTCATTCTCATGACCTAAGCACATCCCAAAAGCCAAACTTCCTAATACCATGGCATGAGGCATTACGTTTCAACATAGGAATTTTGGGGTCTGGAGGGGGACACAAATATCCGGTCCATAGCAAACAGGGAGTTTCTGCTATCATAAACTCACATAAATACCCCATCCATCTGAAGAGCAGGCTACTGGAACTTTGACCATGGCGTGTACAGACCATCCATGCCCAACCTAAGCAGTAGGACAGTGGGAATTTAGGGGATTGAGTACCCTCTACCTACTTCTTTGCTTGTATATCACTCCCTCCCCCCATAAACCCTTCTTTCTCTCTGCACCACATGGCACAAGTGGTATGCGTCCGTGACTCTCTTATGGGGCATCAGGGTAGGCCTCGTTGTGAAGGTAACACTTGAGTAAAGATTCAAGGAAGTGCGAGCAGAACAGCCAGTGCAAAGTAAGGAGCATGTATGACATGTGCAATGTGGCCAGAGCAGCAGAGATGGAATCAGAGGGGCAAGGGAGGCCAGTCTCTGTGAGGCTTCACAGGACTTTAGCTTTTGTTCCGGAAGACATGGGAAGCCATTGGAAGGATTTAAACAAAGGAGAGACATGGTCTGACTTTAATAGGATTGTCCTAGAGTCTGTGTAAAAACAGGAAGACCAGTTAGGAGGCTCATGCAGCAATCCAGGTGAGAGATGGTAGCAGCACCTTTATACTATGTAACCGAACAGGACATGCAGACACATCAGACGTAAGACAGAAGCAAGAGAAGACCCAAGGCTGTGACTGTAAGGCTTTTGGCCTGAGCAACCGGAAGACTGGAGATTTTTGTAGGGAAAGGCTCAAATGGAGCCTAAAGTCTAGTCATAGCACTCTCTATCCAAGATGAGTAATTTCCATATCTCTGTATCATCGCTGTGTCTGTCTCTTTACTAATTTGTAAGCTCCTTTAGAGTCGATGCTCTGTCTTATCTGTTTAATCTCCAATAGCACCTTAGCACAGTCCTTGGCAAATCAGTAGTTATTTAATAGATGTCTGCCAATTATCATTAAAGAGTAAGGATTTAGGATCAGGTTCACATTTTGATGAACTAGATGCCTATAAATAATCCAAAATCCCTCGAAATGTCAAATGATCTAATTTTCCATAACAATAAGGTCCTATACTCATATTTTTGCTTGTTAATGGCTTTATGTATTTAGACTGTGCAGTACTGAATATAAAGTAGCTGTTTCTTTTCACAATAATTCTAAGTTTTCCTTGTCATATCTTTGAATTTTAGGTTAAAAGAGATTTGTCCATTTACCGGATGTCAGCATTCAATTAAATGAAACCAATCTGAATCATTCCTACTTTTTCAGTGACAATATATAAAATATACTATAAATACTATATATTTGAGGGAGATGGGGAGCACATATTTGATACTATGTCTATGAATGTTTCTGGGAGTCTAAGAAGAAGACATGGCTACGTTCTAAAATAAAACCAGGTTAAGGGTCACAAATTTAAATGAAACATTCATTAAATTCTCAGCATGTTCTCTGCTGTTAGGCCATCTGTATACAATCTTGGTAAAAGGAACCTCCTGGATTCCTCAAAGTGTCCCACGTAGGAACACAGTCCTTCAGGAAAATCTCTAGGCCACTGCTGGGCCCCAAACTCACAGGGATAGCTGTATTGAGGATGGTGTCATTGGTACAACTGCCTGATAGTTTTACTTTTTTTTTTTAACATAAATGAGTGTAAACACATGTGGTTGTTACATCTTGAGGCTGAGCATTAGGTAATGTCTATCCCAGAGAATAATTAGCAAATGCTTAGTATCGTGTTCACTTATACATATAATGGATAATTAAATGGTAGTTCAAAAATACTTTGATTTGGTCACCAGTACCTTAAAGACTAGTGTTGATTGAGCTTGGTCTCTGCTGTGTACCAATTTCAAATGTTATTGAAACTTGAGTGGATTTTCATTTGCTTGTGAACATGAATAGCCTAATCAAAGCAGAGCACAATACTTTAAAGCAATGCTTAGTTAACCTTAACAAAAGTATAGGTATCAGATACCAATTCACTAGTACTTTATTATTCTGTGAACATTGTGTTCCTCTTTTAATTGACATGCTTCTGTGGCTCTGTCCTCTCAGTCAAGTCTCAGAACTGGATAATATTCACTTATGATGTGCCAGTCAGTTTATTATGGCTATGCTAATAGCTTCTGTTTCAATTAGAGAATTTTAGTACTTCAAGTTTCATTTAACTTGGAAAAGTTAATATTTGACTTAATATTTGAGTTAATATTTTAATAACTCCTAACGAGACCTTTTAAGTCACTAAACTATGAGCCACCACTTATTTGCTAATGTTCCATGAACATTAGCCCATTTGAGTGCCAGGTATCATGTGAAAATAACCAGAGACCCCCACCTAAGTGTGATGGTCTCTCTGAGCAAGGTTCTCCTTCGTCTGTGCTAATAAGGAATTGAAAGTATTTGAGGAAGGACGAAAGTTAGGTCCTTAAATAAAGCATGTAGTTTGCAAATGATTACTTCAATGAAAAAGGTCTCAACGTAGATTTACTATTATCTCAATGGATACAGATATGCATAAAAGTTCTTTCTCTCAAGAAGCTTCCCAGAATAATGTAATGTACTAGCAGCAGGCTTCCTATAATATTAGGTGGTGAAGTGAATATTAGGCCAGGAAGTGAAAGGGATAGGAAATAATAATCCCTCAACGTTCCCATCTGAACGTCACTGTTACTCAGCTGTTTCTATTCCATTCCAGGATCTGCACGTACCAATAATTCTTATATTAGCGTCATCCTGGTATAGTCGGAGGAGTATGATGAAGAAAACACGTATCTGTACGTGTGTGTAGAAATAGGTGGATGTATTCTCAGTATGGACAGAAATATGTTTTGCAGGTTAAACCATTCTGCAAAATATTTTTATCAAATACCTTATTCTGACACTGCTTACATCTAGATTTAAATCCATACTTTCCTAGGGAAACACATTATTTTATGCTCGTCTACATAGGTGCCAGACATTCAAATGCTGTTTTGCCAGAGAATTAAGGACCCAAACACGTTGAAAATTTATGTATAGAAAGAGCGACAACAATAAGTCACGCTACGATATGTAGAAAAGTAGAAAGCATCTTACCAAGCCTTAAAGTGTTTGGCTGAGAGCTAGATACTGGGTGACAGGAGCAAAAGGTTAATCAGTTTCTCCTGAGAAGGTTCCTCAGGTGTACAGTATGGTTAATGCCATGAGACATTCAGAAAAATTATAGTTATTGTAGGAATATCATTGATAGATTATGGCTCTCAGGGAGCCTGGGGAATAAAACCTGAACATATTTCACGTTCTTCCCTTTATGTTGTGCTGGCTTTTGCTGGAAGTCTTTGAGCAGTTAAGTGAGCAAAAGATGAGCTCAACAAACAGGAGGAGGAGAAGTAAGGAGCTTGCAGAATTAAATAGCCTGCCGAGATCCTCATCCATTTAGCAGCTTCAGTTTCTTAGTCCTGGGCCTGATCCCGTGGGGATGGAGAAGCAGCGTAAGAGCCAGTCCCTACTCTCCAGAATCAACGATTCATTGAGATAGTTGAACACAGGAGCACATGCAGTAATTGAACAGCAGGGCCGGGGAGCGCCATGATGTAAGTGCCTAACAGATGGCTGCAGAGGACAGAAAAGGGGACGAGTGTTATCTGGATTGGTCAGGGAAGGGCCTGAGCTGAGCTTCGGAGACAAGGAGGTTAAGGTTCGCAGAAGCAAGGTGAAGGAACAGCATCCCAGAATGAGGGTGGGAATGGTGTTTGGGGGGTGGGGGGCAGTTAGGAAGCTGGGATGAAAAGAATTTGTGTGGGTAAATGATGGAAGACTTGGTGAGAAAGGCAGGATATAGCCAGACTACGAATTGCTATGGAATTGAAGTCAAGAGTTAGGATTTTATAATTTAGGAAAAGGGATGATGAGTCTGTTTATGGTGAGTAGCTGAGAGGAGGCATTTAGAATAGAATGGAAAGAAAGCTGAAAGTAAGAAGACCAATTAGGAGGCAGTTGTCTTAGTTTAGAAATGGCGTAAGTCCCTGAGTTGGGATGGTGGAGCTGAGAATTTAGTGAAGGAACAACTTTATATCTCAGAGGAAGAGGAGAGTGGACAAAAGAGCTAAAGAGGTATACTGACCTTGCAAAGATGGTTTGCAAAGAGAACGTGGGAGTAGTTGGAAAAATAACACAATTGTGGGAGGTTGAGCTAGGTTACAGGGAGGAAGATGATGAGTTTGGTTTCAGACAAGTTAAATCAGAGATCATGACTGTACCTCATGGCAGGGTGATGAAAATGTGTGAAATCACAGACTGGAATTCAGAGGAGGAGCCCCAAGGTATATCCAAGAATCTGTTCCATTCATTGGGGAAAAAATTAGAGTGAAGCCAGCAGAGGAGCGGAGGCCTAACCACGGTGGGAAGAGCTACCATTTAGTAAAGATGATAATGTTTAGATAAGATTTAAGATGGTTCAAATTATAGGTACTTGACATGAATGCAAATGTTTGCAGGGCTTTTAGGGTTAGGAGAGAGGGGTAGCACAGCGATGTTATGTATTTGGAACAGATTCAAGTCCTCTGGTGAGGCATTATCCATATTCAGGAATGTTAGATATTTTAAGATGAGAGAAAGGTAGATACATTAGATTAGATAACCTATTTTTGAGATTTAAATAGCATTTAATAGTGTTTTCACTGATTTCTTATTTCTTCCTTCTAGAGTTAACTTATCTTTTGTTATATTTCAGACTCTTGAATTACCTTCATTAGAAATGTTGGGGAAATACTGTCTGCTCTTATTACTCCATGGATAAATAGTCCCAGAGATGGAATCGGGGATGGACACTTAAGAAAGCAGTTTGGGGAGAAAATGCCCCTCATTACAAAGAAGTAATGGAGAGAATGAGGAGTTCTCATTTAAGTTCTCACAAACGTGGGGTAGGAATCTTGGCACTAGATTTTTCTGCCGAAAGTAGCGTTAGGGTGCCTTTTCCTCCTTAAATTAAAGATGACATCCTCTCCTCTCTCTAACAGTGGGTATAATATGGTCTCGAGGAACACAAAACAAACCAGTTACACTGCATGGCAATAAGTGAATTGTGCAGATTGTAAAATTAGCTGTAATAGCATGTACTGCTGCATTTTAAAATAAAAAAGTGTAACTTGGAACGTGCAATGGATTAGAAAAGAACCTTGATTATTAACAAGGATATACTTCAGGGCAGGTTAAAAGTAAGTATGCGAAGCCATTTATGAGAAAAGTGTCATTGAATGCACCAATGTATATATGAACCAAAGAACATCTGAACCCTTCCTTCCAATTCCTTTCCCCAGTTTATTTGGTTGGAATCTAAGTATCCCGTTGATGAGCTACTGATGTTCTTAGTATCTCTAGGGCCCCTTCTTGACAGGATTATCTCTGCCATAAACTTTTCAGTAACCCAGGTTCCTTGAAGCTCATCCTTAAGGTGAGGGCAGCCTTCTCAAGAATCAGAATGGTAGCTTTCACATTCCAGACAGCAAGCAGCATAGAATAAAGAATCAAACAGGAGGGTGAAGGTGTGTGCCAGTTGCCTTCCCAGGAAAGGTACCAGAAGTTGCCTTATGATACTTCTGTATATATCCCAGTAGCAAGAACTTAGTATCCCTTCTGGGCAAACACAGCCCAACGAAATAAACTATTACATGGATTAAGGGAAGGATAAATATTGGGAGAAAGTTTACAACCACACCTTCCTTCTCCATTGCAATGGCACCATGGTATCAGCAGGGAGAGTTTTAAAACTGCCTAAGGTTGTACCTGAAGCAGAGGGGTAGATGCAGAGCAGGGTAGCAGTGAAGAGCCTCGGCTCTGGAGTCACATTGCCTAGGTTTGAATCTAGGTTGTTCTCAAATCTGAAGAAGAAATAGCATGGGTACCTTCCCCTGTGAGTTGTGATAATTAAATGAATATAAAACATTGAGCATGGCATCTAACACTTCCAAACCATTTGATCATTTTAGCTCTGATTATTAAAACGTTGAGACGTTTTTGAGCATCCAAATGCATAGAAACTTTCTTTACATTCCTACAAGTTGGGGATAGATTTACTTTCTTTTCCAGATATAATTCAAAGGGGTTTACATTTTATTTTTGGAAGTAACCTAGCATGTGCATGCTTGTTTGGAGGGTGAGTGTGGATCCTAACAAACTGTCTGAGTGATTTTCTTGAATTTTCAATGGGCTCTGCATGTTTCATTGACACCACCCTATAGGCTCTTACTTCTTGTATCAGTTTTGATGTGAAGCATATTTTACGTTAAGAATTTACAGGATCCCCCTCTCCACTGATGTGACAAAGTGGGAATTGTGCACCACATCAAGAGGAGAAGGCCGTCCTTGGATAGAGTGGGTATGCTCTGTTCACCTATAAAGGGATAGATCGCTCTGAACTGCAGAACTAATGTCAGTCGAAATGTAATAATCTGGCTTGTTCTTCATTTAGAAATGGTGATAGGAGACAAGTGCGTGAAAGCAAAGCTTGATATTTCAACTTTGATATGACAGTTTTCTTAAGGTTATAGACAACGAAATAGCTGTGTCGAAATATGTTTTGCCAACACCTAAATGGTCTTTGCTTCTCTCTTTTTCTTTCCTTCTCTAAGCCCCTTCTTTGTTCTGTGGGTTTTCTTTTGTAACTCCTCCAGACTACAGCTTTGTTCCCCCTTCTTCCACTCCTTTCTGGTCAGGTACTGCTTTACTGCTTTTATATGTCTTTTCAACTTGCTTTTGTTTGCAAATAAAATATTTTGACTTCTGTGTATGGCTTCTCATGTAGATACATCTCCTCACAAACAGCCCCTCGAGTCACATTCCCACCATGCACTTTCCTTTTCTGTCATCAAGTCATCATTTGTCTTGACATACCACTCCTCTGGTTTTGTGTGTGTGCTCATGTTATGTATTTCAGCAAGACATTTTCTCTTTCATCAGCTGGAAAGAGTTGAGAGCTGAAAGTATAAAGGGGGAATGAAGCACTCCATAAAACTAGTTTTCCTGAGGATCAGAAATTTTAGTTGAGAAAAGCCAGTGTTCATGTATTTCCATTAAGAAAATAAATAGGACCAAAATCCCAACTTTATCTCCAAATATAAGAGTACAATTCAGTCCAAATTGCTTTAAAGGATGACTGTGCCCATCGGTTTGTGCAGGGCATTCTGGTCTTGATTCCTGTCATTAGCCAGAGAACGTAAGGGCTGTTTATGTGACACATAGGGGAGTACATGATGGCTGGATAAAGTATGTTTTCTTACAGATTTTTAAAAATTAACCTCTAAGTCCCAATGGAATAATTGAGTACCAGAAGGCCCTTACAAGTCATCTAGTATAGACCTTTCATTTTATAGGTGAAGAGAATGTGACCCAGAAGGGTTTAGAGACCCGTACAAGGTCACACAGTTAAGTTGAGGATGGGTTTTTCCATCACTGGGATGTTTTTATGTGCACGGCTCTAAGAGTAGTGCCCCAGTAATGGGATGGTTTTCAGTAAGAAAACTCTTAAAGTGGTTTGTGTCTGAACAGTAAAATAAGATGACCTATTTTTGCTCCTTTACAGTTCTGAAATCTACAGCATTGCTATTCGTTTATCTTATGACGGACACCTGGAGACTAAAAAAAATTTCTGTCATTGCAGAGCCCTGAAAAATAGGCCAGAGATCCCGGTCTCCAAGTGGGCAGGCTCTTCCAGGGTAACAGGTCATAACTGCAGCTGCCTAGGCACTGGAAACTGTTAAAAATATGGATGTGTGGCATTTCCCATGTTTTTTTTTCTTATACTTCAGTTTCTCTACCGTTTAAGGTTTATAAAGTCCCACCAATCTCAAGTGAGTGATTCTCAGAATCACTGAACATATAATTGAAAACACTTTATAACCCCAAGGAACAACAGGTAGAGATGTTAATATAAAATGTGTCATGAAACTCTAGAGGCAAACAAATGTACAGCTTGAACAGAATTTTCCTTTCAGGACAGGCAGGTGAGGGCAGGGAGGAAGTTAGCTCTGCTCCTACCATTTAAAAAAAAACAAAAAAAACTGAATATAAGAGGCAGATGCCCTGAATCTTCTTTTTGATTAAGTATTTCAGTAAAGGTTTTCTATAAGGCAGTATTTGTTTGAAACAAGATAAATGGATGGTGTTTATCTGTTTATTCTGTGAAACATGATTTAAGCTTCTTCACGAGTACAATTATATATAAAAGAGTAACTGTCCCTAAATAGTTTTAACTGAAAACAAAGGCTGTTCGTGGGGAGGAGGGAGGATAGAAGTGATGACATGGATTCAACAAGAGACTTTCAGAGCAAAAAAAGTTGGTTGCTTTGAGTCTTAAGTTGAAAAGTTTACAAGATAAAAATGTGAAGCTTTTACCATAGAGGTTCAAGTTAAAAATGGATTACTATGCCATCAATAGGAAATTTATGCTGGTTATTTGAGATTCTATCTCCTTAGGTAGTAACTTAGATATTAGCCTTTGTTTTTTTTAAACTACAAAAACTAGTCCCCGTTTTGAAGTTCCCATGAAGAATATGAAAACAGAACAAGTTTTTTAAACTTTGTGAAATGAACTTGACTACACCTGATTGAATTGAAACAGCAGTTCTGCTGCTTTCAAGCCCCTCTGCCATCATCACTAGTCTGTGACAAAATCACGGCCGCGCATTTTGACAGCGTCTATAACATCCATCTGATTAGGTGCTTATGGTTGGTAAACTGCATAACAATTCTGACGCCCCATCATTTCTTTACAGTGTTAAGTCCAAAGGTGCTGGGCATTGCCATCGCTCGGTATGACTTCTGTGCAAGAGATATGCGAGAATTGTCCTTGTTGAAAGGAGACGTGGTGAAGATTTACACGAAGATGAGTGCGAATGGCTGGTGGAGAGGAGAAGTAAATGGCAGGGTGAGCTGTCCCTCTCAGTGTGCTCGTCACATGAATGAAGGGGGCTGGGCAGCCGCTGGCGCCCATTGTGGTGGGGGGAACCCTACACCGTGTGGCCGGCTTCACCCCCCAGAGCCCTGGCTCCACACGGTGGTGCTCCTTCCTGAAAATAGGCACTCAAGAAAAACGTGTTGAGTGAATATGATAGCGGCATCAATAAAGTTTTCTTGGGCAAGTTTGATGGCTTCCTGTTGGGAAAAGGGTTGAGCACATCAGTTCTTTTGAGTCTCTAAGCCTCTTTTTAAGTCTAGAGCATAAACTTTATGTGGAATACAAAATTTCTATAAGAGCTGATGATCTAAATTGGAAAGAGTGGGGCATAGGACCTCTGTCTTTATATCTTGTTCTACAGCAGAAGTAGGAAGCATTAACTAGTAGAGCCCCTTAATTTACATATTTGTGTGCTAGCAGATTAGAACACTGTTTAAGGGTATTGTATTCCACCCTTTCTGTCACTCACTCTATTGGGCTTTTAGGAGCAGTTTAAACCGATCCTCTTCACCTGCGGTGGACATAAAAGGCCAGATTAATTCGGGGTGTTATGAAAATGAAATGCTCTGTAGAGTCCTTTGAAGTGCCAGATGCAGAGTCACATTGCTGTGTTGGTTGCTTTTCCTTTTTAGGTGGGCTGGTTTCCATCCACGTATGTGGAAGAAGATGAATAAATTCCAATCCAGCGTTGCGCCCCGCACCAGGAATTTCAGAGAAGGGATAAATAGAAGCCTGCACAGCATTAGGAACTCACTGAAGTGTTTAAAAAGCTGCCTTTCTGGCTATTCAACATCCTCCCTCTTTTTCCCCTCCTAAGTCTTAATGCTGGGGTTTCTAAAGATGCTGGTACTGCCAGATTAATGGCTCGCCTAGAGCTGTGCAAGAAACAGCCTGCCCGCCTGTCATCGTCAGGGACCGGGGCAAAGCCAAAAGCTTTTCTTCCTCCTGCAAACACATTGGTTCATGTTTCTTTTTCCTTCGTCCAGTCAGACGCCATGAATGCCAGCCAGCCATTAGTAAATGCTTAACACGTAGTTACTTTCTTCTCACGTGCCATTCACCAGAATTTTTGATGGTACAGAGAAGCAGAAGTTTAATTTTACCTTTCGCAGCATGAAGAAAAATGGGAGTTCTGCCACTGGGGCAGCTTATTGGAAAGATCCAGCATTGCTTGTCTTAAATTGCTTCACAAGGTGACTCATTGCCTGGCAAACACTTTTACCCCCCGATGTTACTCATGTTAAAATATAAGAGACAAATGCTCAGGTTTGCTTCATAAGTGATATTATATGGGAGGGGGGGTCCATTACTCATTTGGTGTCCTGATGAGATTTGCAAACTTTTTCATAAAAAGAAGACATACAGAAGAGTACATAAAAGAGTATCTTCATATTAAATCTTCACAACCTTCATGATTTCATAGGGTTATTTTAGAAATGTAGTACTTCACTAATGAGATAATCTTGGTTGGGTGTGTTTTAGGTAGTCACAAATAACCTGAATTAAGGTGGCATTGTTTACAGAAACAGACCAAGGGCTATGATTTATAGTAAGTCATTTTAGAGAAGCAACATCTATTAACATGCCTTTTTCTCCCCTGACACCTCCCCCCCAGCCCCACCCCACCCCCGCAGAAAAAAGACCTGCGATAGATTGCTGATTCCCACATTTTCCTGGAGGATTTACAGTAGCACAAACAACCTTGTCGAGGATTTTTGAAGGAAAGCACAGCAAGGTCCTTTATGCATTTCAGGGACAGAAGGAGGGTCACTAGACTTTTCTGGTCTTATTCACTGGGGGATCCCAGCTCTCACTGAGGCTCTTCCCATCTGAGGCCATTTCTGGGTGTGTATTAACCAGTGGGAAGATCAGTCTGCAGTGCACTTATTTGACCAAGTCTTCACCCTTTACGTGAGGAGTCTAAGTACATTTTTCCTGGGATGTACAGAGTGCCCAGTCAAGACAGTCAAGTTAAGACACTAACTTGGCCCTTTCCTGATGAAATATTTTCTCCATAGCGGAAGTCATGTTCTGACAAGACTCGGAGAGTGTTTGCAGAAAACATTAAAAGCATTAACTTAATAGAGCCAAAGTAGGAACACTTAGTTCTGAAATTTTGGACCATCTCTAAAATGAGGTGGGCGTGGCTGGCCTTCTCCCCAACCCACCTGAGGGCCAGAACTTGATGTTCATTGGACACGTCTCCCTTTAGAGACCCTCGTGGGCTAGGACTTCTGAAATAGAATAGATTCAGGACCTTTACCTCAGAATTATGTGAACTGTGATTGTGTTTTAGAAAAGTTATTATTTGCAAAAATCAGTTAAGTTTTTGTATATGTGTAAATGATCATGAAATTGAGTTTTATAAGATGTTCTGTACAGTAAAGTTATACCCTCAAGGTGTATCTTGGAGTGGGTTCTTTCCCATAAAGTCTTATCTGCAACACTGTGTCTGGGGAATGTTTTGTCTGTTACTGTCTGCCAAATGTTATGGAGAGGGCAGCTTCATAAACACTCCTGTGTACACTATTGTAACTTGTGCTGTTTCTTTTATTGTTGTTTTAGCCGATAGACTCCCTCTCTTTCTTGTTGCATTTCATGGACCTGGGGGTTTCCCAGCAGAGGATATTAGAGTCCCTTTTCATGACGTTGCCAATTACATCTTTGTCTATGTTTAATACTTCATATTGGAAACTTTAATGCTGCGAATCTGTGTAGATTTCTAATACCAAAGACAGAAGTAAATGTTTTTCCATACTTTGTCTTGCCTGTATGCAGCCCTGTGTAATATGGTGAATTAGCGTGGTATTTCACTTTGTAATATTTTGTAAATATGTCAATATAATAAATAGTTACTACTTGCATTATATCGAGAGTTGAAGTCTTTCCATAGAACAATTCCATACATAATTCAACATGTACCAACCTCATCAGAAACACGGGACTAGAAGCCCTAACTTTGATCTGGTTTAGCTCAGGCTTGCTGCCTGAACAGTTATGAACAGTGGCCTGTAAGACATACTCAGTAGTTGCAAATAATATATTGTTGACATGCTTCCCATGTGCCTCGCACTGTTCTAAATGCTTTATGTGCTCTAACTTGCAGTAACCCCAGGAGGTATAATCCCATATTATCTCCACTTTTCAGATGAAGAAACAGGCATTTCAAAAGGCTGTAGCTTGACTCAGCTCTCAGAGCTGACAAGCGTCAGAGATGATGGAGTTCCAGGTTGGACAGTCTGGCTCCAGAGCCTGTACCATGACACTTAGATTAGGGTCAAGAGGGAGATTAGGGATGTTTCTAAGACTGCACAGCTGAGAAGCTGTGATACAAGATATCGTAACGATAGAAGATGAACACAGAATTCAGAAATGTTCTCCTATTCCTGCCTCTTAAAAGAAAGCCCCAAACAGATATTGCCTAGAGAGAGAGGTGTCGGAGGAGATTGAGCTTTTTTTCTATTTTGATTCAACTTTTCCACAGAAAATGATGAACTGCTAAACCAGAGAGACACAGAGGCAAGTCTCCCTTGGCAGAGCAGGCCTGCGGGTTGTCCACAGTGGTGGAGACCGGCTAGCTCAGGAGAGGGTGGAAGCCCGTTCCTTCTAAGGAAAAGTCAGTTCCACGGTAGTAGCTTCTGGTTGATGTCACCAGTGCCACTATGCTCAGAAATATAAGATCTCCCCTATTTCATTATAGTACAGTGGGTTATCCCAACCCTTACTCCCTTTACTTGAAGGGCTGATTCCTTTGGAATTCTCTTCGACATGTTAACATTTATGTGACTTTAGACCTTGTATCTTATTATCACCACTCTCACCACCACTGCCAATCATGATAAGAACTCCCTCGATTTATTAGTTAACATGGGATATATCCTTTATAAAACATTCAAATATTTTGTCTTCCATCAAGAAATTGAAGTAAAATATGTTGATAATTAGTCTTTAGGTGCCTTCCTTTGTTCTATTTAATTTGACAGCTGTATAGAAGTGTGATGAAAGCATATCCCCAGACCTCAGACTGCGTATCTGGGCTCACATCCCAAACTTGCCACACAGGGCCTCAGCCAATCAGTATGATAACAGCAGGTACTTCACAGGACGGTTGTGAGACTCAACTGAGACCATACGTAGGATATAAAGTGGAATGGTGCCTTGCTTACATTGAGCCATTTTTATCATCATCATCATCATGGCTACCATTGTCAGATGGATTTGCTGGCAAAATGTGGGTAGTTGCTATATTAATCTTTGAATTCCTCCAGTATAATTCAGACTCACTTACTGGATTAAGGGGCAAAAGTATAGATTCTCAATTAGACAGTGTCTCCAGGAAGGAAGTTAAATCGTTTGGTATTATAGAAAGTGGAAGTTTTAGCAGTCACACCTGGGTTCAAACCCCAGCCCTGTCAGTGACTTTCTGAGCACCAATTTCATCTTCTGTAATAAAGGGATAATCATAAGTGTCTGAGAGAGCTGTTATGAAGAATAAACCATAACATATGAAAAAAGATGCCAGTAAAGAGCCTGGCACATGGTAGGTCCTCAGGAAATGTTGGTCCCCTTCCCCCGAAGAACTGCAAAATACTTCAGAACCAAATTATGGACTGGCAGTTTTTATTTTGAATACTAGAGCTCATGCTTTGTGTCTTGCACATGATTACATTTTAAGCATTCAAATTACAGATGGAATAAAAAGGTGTGTGTTCAGGAAGATTAATATTCAAACCCACGATCTCAGAAGTTGAATTTAACAGCGCCACACTATTTTGACTAGAAAAATGAGATTTTCACCCAGCTCATAATCATGTAAACTTAGTCCATTAGTCACTTCATTTTTCACTGAAACTAGTTTTCTGGGATTGGTTGGACTCTGATTAGAAATGTTATGCACTCGCATCTGGCAGACTTTGGAAGGTACCTTATTGTAAGTAATGAACAAGTCCTGAAAAATAGGTCCAAAAGGAATCCTTTCTCTAGTTAGGTGTCATCAATTAGGATTCAGGGACATAGTGACAGAAGAGCAAACAATTCCTCCTGAAGCACTCTAGACTGGCCGTTAGAAGGTTCCAAAATTTCTAGGCACAATACAATCACAGTGACCCAGATATCGAGAGACTTCAGAGCAGAAACAGAATGAACACAAAAGTCACTCCATGCCCTGTCCGCTAATGGACACTGGCGTCCGTGTTGAGTCCTGAGGGGGAAAGTGAACTCCAGAATGGCCGACCTGCCCTCTGCAGGTACAGCCATTGCCCCTCACCAGCCGAGTGACCCTGGGCAAAGCACACAGAGCCCCTGTGTCTTTGGAGAATGAAGGGGTTAACTGGTTGAAAACTGTGATTCCATCCTAACTCCAGTGGTTTTGTGAAATTATTCTGAACCATGGAGGAAACACAAAGAAATTCAAAGACTTCATTGAAACGCAGAGGTTTTAAGATATGCTAGCACTTAACTGTGAAAGTCAAATATCTGTCCAGTTGTACTCACAATTCTTTGCACAGTCATTTCATGGCTGTTAGTGGCACAGGGGCAGCTCCGAGGGTCTGCTGTACTCACACTGGTACCCTTAGCACCTGTCCACGACCACATGCCAGAAGTCAGGGGATGTTTGTACAGTGAGCGAGTCCCCAGCACTCCTGTGTGGGGACCTGTGGGCACTAGCTCTAGATTCTATGGCTGCACAGCTAAATGTGCTTTGGCTTTGACTCCAGCAGTTGAATTCTGTGTGGATGGTTACAATCGAACCCCTGAAACCACCGCTACTCATGGTCGCACTGGAGACTGGCCAGTTCTTGGCCAGTGTCATGACACCGGCCACCTCTCTCTCTTTCTGAATTAACTGCTTGGCACGTGTGCTCTGGACAGCACACCAGCCCTGCCACCACAGCAGTACATTTCAGTTGTACTGCTCTCTGCCCATTGAAGGCACAATACAAATGATCTCATTTAGTCACCTTTTCCTTCTCAATGATAAAAAATAAAAAGTCTCCCTTCATCTGAGACCTGCAGATCACGGAGCCTTTTCACATACTTCATCTCATTGAATTTGGAGCAGCACAGCCCTGAAAGGCAGGTAGGGCAACCCTCATCTGTGATACGACAATGCACAGGAGCTTCCAAGATTTCAGAAATCCTAAGGCCTTTCTTCAGAGAGTCGTTCTGGGGAGCTGCTGTCTACACTGTGTGCATTTGCTGAGGTCCTAGGTCAGGTGGCAGTGCAGCTGGGTCAAAAATCTTCGTGCCTCTTGCTGTCAGCACATACTGAGGACTTGGAAGTGTGTCAGTAAATCTCATAATGACTCAAAGCCTGATCAGCGAATGCTTTTGGATTTTCTAGTGATTTGAATGACTTTGCCTCAGAGGGAAATGTTTCTGTTTTTTTTCCAATGATAATTTAGGTTTTGTCTCTTCCCATTTGGATATTTTTTTAAAAATCTCACCTCATTTAATTTTTCTAAGAATTCAAAGGTTGGTAACATCCCATCTTTGAATCATGAAAACTCTAGTCCTGGAGAGTAACTCTTCTACACTAGAGCTAGAGCTAGTTTTTAAGGCAGTTTGGCCTGTTTTAATATTACAATCGAATTTTTCATCTAAGCAGCAGCACAGATTAGTGGTCAAGTTGTCAGCCTTAGAACTGGACTGTTAGGCTCCACCACTCACTAGCTGGATGGCCTTGGGCAAGCTGCTTACACTGCTTGTTCCTCAGTTTCTCTATAGTTAAGATGGGGTGATGAGACCCAAAACCTATGGGATGCAGAAAAAGCAGTTCTAAGAGGGAAGTCTACAGTAATACAATCCTACCTTTAGAAATAGGAAACACCTAAAATAAACAACCTAACCTTGCACCTAAAGCAATTAGAGAAAGAAGAACAAAAAAAAAAAAACACCCAGAGTTAGCAGAAGGAAAGAAATCATAAAAATCAGATCAGAAAGACATGAAAAAGAAATGAAGGAAACTATAGCAAAGATCAATAAAACTAAAAGCTGGTTCTTTGAGAAGATAAACAAAATAGATAAACCACTAGCCAGACTCATCAAGAAAAAAAGGAGAAGATGCAAATCAATAGAATTAGAAATGAAAAAGGAGAAGGAACAACTGATACTGCAGAAATAAAAAGGATCATGAGAGATTACTACAAGCAACTCTATGCCAATAAAATGGACAACCTGGAAGAAACGGACAAATTCTTAGAAACGCACAACCTGCCAAGACCGAATCAGGAAGAAATAGAAAATATGAACAGACCAATCACAAGCACTGAAATTGAAACTGTGATTAAAAATCTTCCAACAAACAAAAGCCCAGGACCAGCTGGCTTCACAGGCCAATTCTATCAAACATTTAGAGAAGAGCTAACACCTATCCTTCTCAAACTCTTCCAAAATATAGCAGAGGGAGGAACACGCCCAAACTCATTCTACGAGGCCACCATCACCTTGATACCAAAACCAGACGTGGATGTCAAAAAGAAAGAAAACTACAGGCCAATATCACTGATGAACATAGATGCACACATCCTCAACAAAATACTAGCAAACAGAATCCAACAGCACATTAAAAGGATCATACACCATGATCAAGTGGGGTTTATTCCAGGAATGCAAGGATTCTTCAATATACGAAAATCAATCAATGTGATACACCATATTAACAAACTGAAGGAGAAAAAACATATGATCATCTCAACAGATGCAGAGAAAGCTTTCAACAAAATTCAACACCCATTTATGACAAAAACCCTGCAGAAAGTAGGCATAGAGGGAACTTTCCTCAACATAATAAAGGCTATATATGACAAACCCAAAGCCAACAACGTCCTCAATGGTGAAAAACTGAAAGCATTTCCAGTAAGATCAGGAACAAGACATGGTTGCCCACTCTCACCACTCTGATTCAACATAGTTTCAGAAGTTTTAGCCACAGCAATCAGAGAAGAAAAGGAAATAAAAGGAATCCAAAGCGGAAAAGAAGAAGTAAAACTGTCACTGTTTGCAGATGACATGATACTATACATAGAGAATCCTAAAGATGCTACCAGAAAACTACTAGAGCTAATCAATGAATTTGGTAAAGTAGCAGGATACAAAATTAATGCACAGAAATCTCTGGCATTCCTATACACTAATGATGAAAACTCTGAAAGTGAAATCAAGAAAACACTCCCATTTACCATTGCAACAAAAAGAATAAAATATCTAGGAATAAACCTACCTAAGGAGACGAAAGACCTGTATGCAGAAAATAAGATGACACTGATGAAAGAAATTAAAGATGATACAAATAGATGGAGAGATATACCATGTTCTTGGATTGGAAAAATCAACATTGTGAAAATAACTCTACTACCCAAAGCAATCTACAGATTCAATGCAATCCCTATCAAACTACCACTGGCCTTTTTCACAGAACTAGAACAAAAAATTTCACAATTTGTATGGAAACACAAAAGACCCCGAATAGCCAAAGCACTCTTGAGAACGAAAAACGGAGCTGGAGGAATCAGGCTCCCTGACTTCAGACTATACTACAAAGCTACAGTAATCAAGACAGTATGGTACTGGCACAAAAACAGAAAGATAGATCAGTGGAACAGGATAGAAAGCCCAGAAATAAACCCACACACATATGGTCACCTTATCTTTGATAAAGGAGCCAGGAATATACAGTGGAGAAAGGACAGCCTATTCAATAAATGGTGCTGGGAAAACTGGACAGGTACATGTAAAAGTATGAAATTAGATATCTCCCTAACACCATACACAAAAATAAGCTCAAAATGGATTAAAGACCTAAATGTAAGGCCAGAAACTATCAAACTCTTAGAGGAAAACATAGGCAGAACACCCTATGACATAAATCACAGCAAGATCCTTTTTGACCCACCTCCTAGAGAAATGGAAATAAAAATAAACAAATGGGACCTAATGAAACTTCAAAGCTTTTGTACAGCAAAGGAAACCATAATCAAGACCAAAAGACAGCCCTCGGAATGGGAGAAAATATTTGCAAAGGAAGCGACTGACAGAGGATTAATCTCCAAAATTTATAAGCAGCTCATGCAGCTCAATAACAAAAAACTAACAACCCAATCCAAAAATGGGCAGAAGACCTAAATAGACATGTCTCCAAAGAAGATATACAGATTGCCAACAAACACATGAAAGAATGCTCATCATCATTAATCATTAGAGAAATGCAAAACTACAATGAGATATCATCTCACACCAGTCAGAATGGCCATCATCAAAAAATCTAGAAACAATAAATGCTGGAGAGGGTGTGGAGAAAAGGGAACACTCTTGCACTGCTGGTGGGAATGTGAATTGGTACAGCCACTATGGAGAATAGTATGGAGGTTCCTTAAAAAACTACAAATAGAACTACCATATGACCCAGCAATCCCACTACTGGGCATATACCCTGAGAAAACCATAATTCAAAAAGAGTCATGTACCAAAATGTTCATTGCAGCTCTATTTACAACAGCCCAGAGATGGAAACAACCTAAGTGTCCTTCATCGGATGAATGGATAAAGAAGATGTGGCACATATATACAATGGAATATTACTCAGCCATAAAAAGAAACGAAATTGAGCTCTTTGTAATGAGGTGTATAGACCTAGAGTCTGTCATACAGAGTGAAGTAAGTCAGAAAGAGAAAGACAAATACCGTATGCTAACACATATATATGGAATTTAAGAAAAAAAATGTCATGAAGAACCTAGGGGTAAGACAGGAATAAAGACACAGACCTACTAGAGAATGGACTTGAGGATATGGGGAGGGGGAAGGGTAAGCTGTGACAAAGCGAGAGAGAGGCATGGACATATATACACTACCAAACGTAAGGTAGATAGCTAGTGGGAAGCAGCCGCATAGCACAGGGAGATCAGCATGGTGCTTTGTGACTGCCTGGAGGGGTGGGATAGGGAGGGTGGGAGGGAGGGAGACGCAAGAGGGAAGAGATATGGGAACATATGTATTTGTATAACTGGTTCACTTTGTTATAAAGCAGAAACTAACACAGCATTGTAAAGCAATTCAACTCCAATAAAGATGTAAAAAAAAAAAAAGACGGGGTGATGATAGCACCTTATTTCAGACAGTTTTCATGAGGATTAAGTGGGATAACATGTATAAACAGAGGTTTTATATTTGCATTTTGGCCATTTTACAAAAATAAATGTTACAAACTAAACTCAGACATGGAAAAAATCCCTCTTGTATGTATATTAGCCTTTTGAAGAAACATCTTAAGATAACTTTTCACATCAGTAGTGCTTTAGAAGTGATGAGCACAAATTAAACATGGTTTATTACTTATCTACTCTCATATAACAAATTAGTCCAGCCCTTTCAGCTGAGGACAACAAATGTCTATTATCCCACAGTTTCTGTAGGTCAGGAATCGGGGAATAGATTAGTGGGGGCTTCTGGTTCAGGGTCTCCCATGAGCCCTCAATCAAGTCATCAGCGCTGCAGTCATCTCATGGCTCAAGTGGGGAATAATCAGCTTTCAAGCTAGGTCATGTGGGCCTCCCTGCGTGGCTGCCTCACAGCATGGCAGCTGGCCTCTCCCCCAACCGCGCCATCCAAGAGGGAGAGAGCAAGTGGACTCAAGGTGAAAGCTAGCCTCTTTATAACTTAACCTCAGAAGTGACAGCCCATCACTCTGCTCTAGTCTATTCCTTAGAAGTGAGCTACTAAACCAGCTTACACTCAAGGGGAGGGGATTACCCAAGGCGTGAATACCAAGACCAAGGGATCACTGTGAGCCATGGCGACAGCTGCTTACCACGGATGGGTAAATTGAAAGATCATTTAAGCCAAGTATGAGGTTCACCTGGAAAGCATGGGTTACTTTGAGAAATTTAGTTGATTAAAATTTGGTTCTTTGTTTAAAAAAAAAATTCCTGTTGATTCCTTAAATCAATATTTACTGTGTGCAAGGCTTTGCAGAGGATACAGGAAAGAATAAGAGAGGAATGACTTCTCAGAGGAGCTAATTTTCTGTCTTTTCTCATTTAGAAAATGCCCTTCCTGAGGCTCAAAGTGTTGGGAGAGAATGAGAAAGGAGAATTTTCAGACACATAGAAAGTGGAATCAATCTCACAGTAACAGAAAAGTGAAAGCAGCAGCCAGGCATGCCTTGGAAGTATAGCTGTTGAAATTTTAAAATTACAAAATCCAAATATCTGGCAAATCATTCATTGATTCAAGAAAGATACATTGAGATCCTTTGATGTACTCTACCATTCAAAGGCTTGGAGGACCCGACAACAAACCTGACAACTCCTACACTTGAGGAGCTTACATGCATGCAGATGGTGACAAGTAATAAAGAGATATATCAAGTTAGGTACTGATAGGTGTTATTGAAGGGGGGAAAAGCAAAATAAGAGTGTTATTTTTCATAGGGTGGTCGAGGAAATTATTTTTGAACAAAAACCAAATTTAAGTGAGAGGAAAACTGTGTAAATACCTGAGTGCTTAGAGTTTGTATAGAACCGCAGGGGGCAGTGGGGTTGGAGAGAGTGAACAAGAAGAGAGTAACAGGCAGTTATGTCAGAGAGCTTCTTGGGGCAGATTGGGTAGGTCTTGTAGGCCTGGTAATGAGGGAGGTGAGAGCCATTGGAGGGTTTTAAGCTGGGCAGTGACATGATCCCATGTACATTTCAGAAGCTACAGGGGATGGTTGGCCTGACACAGAGCTAAACCTGTGAAATTAACACTCTGCCACTCCTCCATTAGCAGCTCCCATATTAGTTTACCAGGGCTGCTGTAACAATGTATCAATACCACATATCCTGTGGATTACACAAGAACTTACTGTCTTACAGATCTAGAGGCAGAAGTCCAAGATCAAGGTGTGATCAGAGCCATGCTCCCTCAGAAGGCACTAGAGAAGGATCTGTTCCAGGGCTCTCTCTGAGTTTCTGGTAGTTCCTTGGTTTACGACACTAATCTTCACATGCTATTCTCCCTGTGTATGTCCAAATTTCCCCATTTTCTAAAGATAGCAGTCATACTGGGTTAGGGTCCCACCCTTCTTCAGTATGACCTCAACTTAATTACATCTGCAAGGACTCTATTTCCAAATAAGGTCACATTGAGGTATTGGGGAGTTAGAACTTCAACATATGAATTCTGGGAGGAGACAATTCAACCCATAACAGCTCTCTTCCTCATATTCTCAAAATATGAGAGCTTCCTAGAAAATAAACAGTTTCAGGGACTTCCCTGGTGGTCCAGTGGTGAATAATCCACCTTCCAATGCAGGGGACCTGGTTTGATCTCTAGTCAGGGGACCAGGGTCTCACATGCTGCAGGGCAACTAAACCCACACGCCAAAACTACTGAGACTGCATGCCGCAAACTACAGAGCCCACGTGTTCTGGAGCCCGCGTGCCACAACTAGAGAGAAGCCCACGCATCACAACGAAGAGCCTGCATGCCACAACGAAGTCCAGACGCATTAATTAATTAATTAATAAAAATAAACAGCTTCAGCAGAGATTAGTAGGGAGAGGGTGCAGCATGGGTAGATAAAATGTGCCAAAGGGAAGCCAAAGCCACACCTCTCAAACATATCCAGGGTCTGTATTGCTCAGGTTCGAGGGGTGTAAACCAAAGACAAACTTCAGTAGATATTAAGTAGTTGCCAATGGAAACAATATTACTTCTACCCATTTATTTTTCAGCTTCTCAGGCCATCAGGCCCAACTGAATGACCCCTTTTTTTCTCACCCTATATGTCAGGGTCACACATCATCTCGCTAAGGAGAGGGAAGCTCTTAAGTGCTCTTGTGTGATGAGCTCATTAGGAACAAGCAACCTATTTAAATGAACTAGTGAAATGCTCCTGAATCCTGTTCAAATTAGACCTGCATTATATGAAGGAGGAAGGAAAAGTGTGCTGTGGTTTTATAGAGAGGCGGGAAAATGCCCTCAGCATTTATTACACTTAACATTGACAGTATTGTTGCCTGGGTGCTTTGAAGGTGAAAATTTACATTAATGGTATGTGATGAAATGAATCTACATTAGTGTGAAAAAATTTATTACCTTTACCTTTATTCAGACTGTCTGGTCTACTGATACCACTCAAATTATTTTTCCTTTTCCTTAAAACATTGGACATAATCCCACTTTTTAAGATCCTGCCTCAAAGATGACACTGAGTAGATATCCAGGAGGATCATAAAGGAAAGGGGGGATAAACAACCCTGGAATGATGCCTTGGTTGCTGCACCACTAGTCTGAAGCCATTGAACAGAAAGATTCCAACAAAAATCTGATATACTCTCTTGGGACTTCTGAGCACAGTCCAAAATACAATTAAAATTGTGCAAAAAGCCAAACCTGAACTTGTAATCACATAGCAAGTTATTTTGAAAACAATTAGCAGTTTCAAAGTCCTTAAGATGTTACAAGTACATGTAATTTTTAAAAAATTCTGTAATACAACAAGTGGGGAGGTGAAAGCATAGGAGTGAGAATAAGGCAAAGCAGGTTTAGTCTTGGCTCCTTCCACTAACAAGTCAAGAGACTCTGAGTGGAATCTCTAATCTCTCTGGGGCTCAGTTTCCTCATCTGTAGGAGGAAGGCATCAAATTTGATAATTTATGTGCCTACTTCCAGTTTTAGCATTCTATTATTCTGTGCCAAGACATTTGATAGATATTTGTCCAGGGAATCAAATTTGTAAATGGGTCAGAGAAAGGCTCAAACAAAATTGGGGTGTACAACTCTGAAAGGCAGAAGACCTAACTCAGTCTCTTTTTAATAGCTCCACTCCCTCTACCTTACTCCAAGTCAACCTCATCTCACCTAGACAATTGCAAGAGCCCCTAACAGGCATCCATTCTTTTGATTATATCACTTCATTTCTGTTTTCAAAATTTTCAACAGCTCCCATTCATTCAATGCATGTACTGAGTACTGACCTATGGGCATGGGGTTGGAGATATGTGGTGGACAAAACAGACAACTCTCAGCCCTGGTAGAGCCTACTTTTTATTGGCAAGAACAGGGAGACAGACAAATACACACAACAATTTTAGGAAGTGATAAATACAATGAAGAAAATCAAAGCAGAGGAAGGAGATAGAGGAAAGTGCTACTTTAGACATGGTAGCCATGGAAGGCCTCTCTGGGGAATATCTGAACACAGACCCGAAGAAGTGAGGGAGGGAGCTCTGCGAATATCAGAGTAAAATGCACTGCAGGCAGAGGGAAGAGCCAGTGCAGAATCCTGGGGTGGGGTGTGCTTGGTTTGGTATCTCCAAGTAACAGCAGGTGGACCTGTGCTTCTGGAGCAGAGTGAACAAGGGAAAGGTGGGCAGATGATGAGTTAGAAACCTAACCTTGAACCAGATCACTGAGGGCCTTGCAGAAAGAAATTTAGATTTAATTTTGAAAAACTCATTGGAGAGTTTTGAGCAGGGAAGTGGCATGATCCGCTTTCCTTTCTAAAGAGTCATTTTGGCTTATTGGTGGAAGTTTTACTAAAGGGAGACAAGAGTGGAAGCAGAGACCATAAAATCATGATCGTGAAATCCAGGTGAGAAATGATGGTGGCTCATACTGGGATGATATCATAGGATTGTGAGAAGTATTGGCATCTCAGATATATACTGAAATCACTGCTGGCCTTGCTTGCAGTGTGAATGTGGAATGATGTGAAAAACAGAATCATTAAGGCTGATGTCAACATCTTGGCTTAAATGATGTTTAAGCATGTGCATGCATGGTGAAGGGTGAGCAGCTGATTTGGGAAGGAAGATGAGAAGTCAACTGCTCAGGTGTAGATTCATTAAGCCTAGAATGCCTGTTAGCCATCTAAGCACATACACTAGGTAGACAGTTGGGTGTGAGTTGGTGGTTTGAGAGGTTGAGGAGGGATACAAACATTTGGAAATGAGATGCATATTTGAAGTCACGGGACTAAATGAGATCATCTTAGCAAACTAACGTAGGAGAAGCAAGTCAGTGACTGAGCCCTGGGGCATTCCAGCGTTTACAGTTGAGGTGGAGAAGACACCAGAATTGGAGATAAGGCACAGAAGTCCATCCAGAGACTTTCCCTACCACAACCGCTCAACTATTCGCATCTGCACCAACATCCTTCCCTCTTGTTGTTACATGAACTGTCCATGTTCCTGTCCAAAGCCCACCAGTTCACTTACACATGGAATCCCATTCCTCTCCTGTCCTCAAGGGCATCACTCCAGTGATTATCCCTCTCCATTCTGAAAATTCAAGCTTCATGTCTTTAACAGACCCTTTTCATCAGGATATAAATTTCTTTTAAAAATTAAGGAAAAGCTCCATTACATGCCATATCTCACTCCAGCTACTGTCCATTTTACAATCTCCTCTAAAGCAACACTCCTCAAAAGAGCTAAAGTAGCTACCATTATTTCTTCCTCTAGTCTCTCTTGAAACTACTCCAATCTGACCTTTGACCTAAAGACTCCAACAAAATGTCCTCTAAAAACCTCCACATTACTAGCAAACCAAATCCAACGGTACATTATAAGGATCATACACCATGATCAAGGGGGATTTACCCCAGGGATGCAAGGATTTTTCAATATCCACAAGTCAATCAGTATGATATACCACATTAACAAATTGAAGAATAAAAACAAGTGATCATTTCAATGATGATCATTGATCATTTCAGCATTTCTAGATGCAGAAAAAGCTTTTGATAAAATTCAGCATCCATTTATGATAAAAACTCTCCAGAAAGTGGACATAGAGGGAACCTACCTCAACATAATAAAGGTCATATATGAAAAACCCACAGCAAACATCATTCTCAACAGTGAAAAACTGAAAGCATTTCCTCCAACATCAGGAACAAGACAAGGATGTACACCTTAGCCAATTTATTCAAGATAGTTTTGGCAATCAGAGAAGAAAAATAAAAGGAATCCAAATTGGAAAAGAAGTAAAACTGTCACTGTTTGCAGATGACATGATACTATACATAGAAAATCCTAAAGATGCTAACAGAAAACGACTAGAGCTCATCAATGAATTCGGTAAAGTTGCAGGATACAAAATTAATACACAGAAACCTGTTGCATTCCTATACACTAACAATGAAAGGTCAGAAAGAAATTAAGGAAACACTCCTGTTTACCATTGCAACAAAAAAAAAAAAATACCTAGGAATAAACCTACCTAAGGAGGCAAAAGACCTGTACTCCAAAAACCATAAGATGCTGATGAAAGAAATTGAAAATGACACAAATGAATGGAAAGATATACTGTGTTCTTGGATTGGAAGAATCCATATTGTCAAAATGACTATGCTACCCAAGGCAATCTACAAATTTAATGCAATCCCTATGAAACTACCAATGGCATTTTTCACAGAATTAGAACAAAAAATTTCACAATTTGTGGGGGAACACAAAAGGCCCTGAATAGCCAAAGCAATCCTGAGGAAGAAAAATGGAGCTGGAGGAATCAGACTCCCCAACTTCAGACTATACTACAAATCTACAGTAATCAAGACAGTATGGTACTGGCACAAAAACAGAAATATAGATCAATGGTACAGGGTAGAAAGCCCAGAGACAAACCCACGAACCTATGGTCACCTAATCTATGACAAAGGAGGCAAGAATATACAGTGGAGAAAAGACAGTCTCTCCAGTAAGTGGTGCTGGGAAAACTGGACAGTTACATGTAAAAGAATGAAATCAGGACATTCTCTAACACCATACACAAAAATAAACTCAAAATTGATCAATGACCTAAATGTAAGGCCAGACACTATAAAACTCTTAGAGGAAAACATAGGCAGAACACTCTGACATAAATCTCAGCAATATCTTTTTGGATTCACCTCCTAGAGTAATGAAAATAAAAGCAAAAATAAACAAATGGGACCTAATTAAACTTAAAAGCTTTTGCACAGCAACGCAAACCATGAATAAGATGAGAAGACAACCCTCAGAATGGGAGAAAATATTTGCAAATGAAGCAACCAACAAAGGATTAATCTCCAAAGTATACAAACAGCTCATGTAGCTCAATATCAAAAAAACAAACAACCCAATGAAAAAATGGGTGGAAGACATAAATAGACATTTCTCCAAAGATGATATACAGATGGTCAAGAGGCAAATGAAAAGATGCTCAACGTCACTAATTATTAGAGAAATGTAAATCAAAACTACAATGAGGTATCACCTCACACCAGTCAGCATGGCCATCATCAAAAAGTCTACAAACAATAAATGCTGGAGAGGGTGTGGAGAAAAGAGAACCCTCTTGCACTGTTGGTGGGAATGTAAATTGATACAGCCACTGTGGAGAATGGTATGGAGGTTCCTTAAAAAACTAAAAATAGGACTACCATATGACCCAGCAATCCCACTACTGGGCATGTACCCTGAGAAAACCATAGTTCAAAAAGACACATGTACCCCAGTGTTCACTGAAGCACTATTTACAATAGTCAGGACATGGAAACAACCTAAATGTCCATCAGCAGATGAATTTTTAAAGAAGGTGTGGTCCATATATACAACGGAATATTACTCAGCCATAAAAAGGAACGAAATTGGGTCATTTGTAGAGTTGTGGATGGACCTAGAGTCTGTCATACAGAGTGAATTAAGTCAGAAAAAGAAAAACAAATATCTTATATTAACACATATATGTGGCACCTAGAAAAATGGTACAGATGAACCCATTTGCAGGGCAGGAATAGAGACACAGACGTAAGAACGGATGTGTGGACACAGGGTGGGAAGGGGGGGATGGGATGAACTGAGAGATTAGGTTTGACATAAATATGCTACCATGTGTAAAATAGATAGCTAGTGGGAACCTGTGGTATATAGCATAGGGAACTCAGCTTGGTGCTCTGTGATGACCTAGATGGGTGGGATGGAGGGGGAGGGAGGGAGGTCCAAGAGGGAGGAGATATAGGTATACCTATAGTTGATTCACTTCGTTGTACAGCAGAAACTAACACAACATTGTAAAGCAATTATACGCCAATAAAAAGAAGGAAGAATCTAGCATGAGAAAAAAAAAGTAGCTGTTTTCCGATGTTATGAAAGGATGCAGCTTCATTTCATTTATAAGCACTCTCCAAATTGTGATGTAGCCTGAGTTACAGTGGATTCTAGCCATTATTTTTATGATCATCAGTTTCAGAGGGCTCTCTTTTCTGATTTTGTTTGCCTGATCCCAAGTCCATCTCATCCAGTGATCTTAACTTTATGTAACTCTCCATCCATTTATCGTAAGACACGTTGTGAGCACAGGAGGGAACACATCTTCCTGATCATAATTTCCCATCTCTATCATTTTTCTGGATATAAAGGTACAAACTTTTCAACTGTATAGCACAGGGAACTATGTTCAATATCCTGGGATAAACCATAAAGTAAAAGAATATTAAAAAGAATGTATATATGTATATAACTGAGTCACTTTGCTGTAGAGCAGAAATTAACACAACATTGTAAATCAACTATACTTAAAAAAAAAAAAAAAAAAAAAACCACCTTTCAGGGCTTCCCTGGTGGTGCAGTGTTAAGAATCTGCCTGCCAACGAAGGGGGCATGGGTTCACACCCTGGTTCAGAAAGGTCCCACATGCTGTGGAGCAACTAAGCCCATGCACCATAACTACTGAGCCTGCACTCTAGAGCCCGCGAGCCACAACTACTGAAGCCCACGAGCCACCACTACTGAAGCCCGCAAGCCACAACTACTGAAGCCTGCAAGCCGCAACTACTGAAGCCCGTGCACCTAGAGCCCATGCTCTGCAAAAAGAGAAGCCACCGCAATGAGAAGTCCATGCACAGCAACAAAGACCCAACACAGCCATAAATAAATACATTTATTTTAAAAAAATAATAAAACACCTTTCAAACCTTTGAAACTGAATTCAAACTTACCAATGGAAATAAAGAGAATTAGTGATCATTTTCCTTCATTAGGACTTGTGGTCCCTAATAGGAATACTACTGTGCTACTTGGTCTTGAATGAACGGCCTAGGCAGTAAAGAAAATATATTAAGACATCATTTAAAACAAAAATACATGGGGCTTCCCTGGTGTCACAATGGTTGAGAGTCCGCCTGCCGATGCAAGGGACACAGGTTAATGCCCCGGTCTGGGAAGATCCCACATGCCGCGGAGCGGCTGGGCCCGTGAGCCATGGCCGCTGAGCCTGCACGTCCGGAGCCTGTGCTCCGCAACAGGAGAGGCCACAACAGTGAGAGGCCCACATACCACAAAAAAACAAAAACAAAAACAAAACAAAACAAAAAAAAACATGCACCCCAGTGTTCATAGCAGCACTATTTACAATAGTCAAGACATGAAAGCAACCTAAGTGTCCATCAACAGACGAATGGATAAAGAAGATGCGGTACACATATACAATGGAGTATTAGCCATAAAAAAATGAATGAAATAATGTCATTTGCAGCAACATGGATGGACATACAGGTTATCATACAAAGTGAAATAAGCCAGACAAAGAAAGACAAATATCATATGATATTGCTTATATGCAGAATCTAAAAAATGATACAAATGAACTTATTTACAAAACAGAAAGAGACCCACAGACATAGAAAAAAAACTTATGGTTACCAAAGGGGAGGAGGAGAGAGGGATAAATTAGGAGTTTGGGATTAAAATATATGCACTACTATATATGAAATAGAGAACCCACGAGGATCTACTAGATAGCACAGGGAACTATACTATCTTTTTTTTTTTTTTTTTTTTACCTAATATCTTGTTATAACCTATAATGGAAGAGAATGTAAAACAAAAAAATATATATATATATATAAAACAATCACTTTGCTGTATACCTGAAACTAATACAACATTGTAAATCAACTATATTTCAATGAAAATTTTAAAAATAAATAAATAAAACCTCCACAGTGCCAAATCCAAAAGTCAGCTCTCAGCAGCACTTAAATGGCTGATTACATTTTCCTTCTTGAAATAACTGTTTCACTTAGCTTCTAGAACACCATTTTTTTTGTTGTTCCCTTTCCTATATCCCTAGCTGTTTCTTCCTAGACTCCTTTAATTCATTAAGTATTGATGCTTAGCGCCTATTCTGGGCCTACACTGTCCTTGCCGCTGGAGATACAGCAGCGAACAAGCCAAAGCCCTTGCTGTCATTCTAGTAGGTAGAGACAAACACTGGCATTCTGGAAGCCAGGTGAAGACAAGGTTTCAAATGGAGGTGATCAGCTGCACAAGTAATGCTGAGCGATCAAGGGAGATGAGGACTGTGAATTAACCACTGGATTTGGTGATTAGGGGCTTGATGGTAACCCTGACATCATGAGTTTTAGTGAAGGGATAAAAAAACTCTGGAGTGGATTCCAAATAAAATGGCAGGTGAGGAAGAGTCTATAGCAAGTGTCCTCAACTCCTTTCAAGACATTGTGCAATGTCTTTGTCTTACTTTTTTCTCTGAAACATTGTCTTGAATTTTTTCTAGGTCTCAGGTTAGATGTCATTCCTCAGCAAAATATTCTCTGACCAATCTAAGGTTTCTTCCTGTCATGCTCTCTCATGGTCTCATCTTATTTTCCATCACTACACTATCATGTTTATAATTATGGATTTCAGTGTTTGAAAGTCACGTATAATATCTGTCCCACTATTATTCGAGTTCATTAAGGCTGTTTTTAAGGTCTGCAAAATGAGTACCTAGAGTCTTATTGGCACAATATAGTTCTTGCTTGAATTAATGAACGAATGATTAACCAGTCTTTTCCTCTGGGGCTGTGCTGGATTGTGCCAGATCAACTTGGTTAAAATGGAACTACATTTCCCAGAATCTCACTCCCTTCGTGTCCCTGGAGTAAAGTTGGCAAAACATGAACTAGTGCAAGATTTGGAAAATAAAAGTAAAGCAATAGGCATTACTCGAAGAAGGTCTTTCAGTCAAATATGTAGAGAACAGATTCAGAAGTGCCCAGGGGATGCCAATTGTCATTTCTCTTCTCCATTGTTTATCTAGCTCTTCTTTCCAACTACTAGACCTGACTCTCACGTTCAAAACCAGATGTTTGGCTGAGGATGCAGAGAGTCAGGAGTAGAGAGGCCACAGCTTCCCACAGAACTATCAAAAACTTCCCCTTTGCATCTCCTGTAGGGTCACCTAGATTTCCGTGCAAGCCTGGACTCGTCCACCCTGCACCAGTGCTTCAGAAGGACTGACTGGCAACTCTGTCTTGGTTCCTCCAACATTCCCTTCTGGCTGAAACTTCAAGTATTTCCCACAGTTGTATAAGGTCTAATTCTATAATAAATCTCTTATCCAATAACAGTCATAATGGCTCTAGTTTCCTGATTAAACCTTGGTTATTGGCATCGATATTCATGGGCTCGGCCACAAGGGATTCCACTCTTCAAGGCTGATCCGACTATAGCCTGTGCTGAGCTCCCAACCTACCAACAACAGGGACCAGCCCTGAGTGCCAAATATGGTACCATTCCCCAGGGGAACCAGCCAGCCACCTGATTTGGACCACTTCCATCATAGAAGAGCAGTGCTTTGTTCTCCTTGGAATAAATGCTTACTCTGAATATGGATTTCTTCTTTGCCCAGAGTGTTTCTGCCAAAATCACCATCTATGGACTTGTAGAGTGTCTTATTACTCTATAGAGCATTGCTTCTGACCAAGGAATTCATTTTGTATCAAAGTAAGTTCAACAGTGGTCTGTATTCACAGAATTTACTGGTATTACCATATTTCCCCATCTTGCTGAAGCAGCTGACCTGATGGAACTAAAGATTCAGTTATGGGTCCAGCTGGCTGGCAATATTATAAAGTTGGGGTAATACTCTCCAGTATAGTATAGGAATCAATATATGTTGTTTTTCCCATAGCCAAGATTTTCAGGTCTGGTAATCAAGGGATAGTTATGGGAGTGGGTCCTTTCACAATTACCCTTAGTGACCCTTATTGAAATTTTGCTTCCTATCCCGTTAGTTTTGGGCTAAACCCATTGACTCCTTAGTTTCTAGAGGCAGAATTCTTCCACCCGGGGATTCAACAAATCCATTAAGCTGGAAGTTGAAGCTGCCACCTGGCCATTTGGCTTCAAGTCACTGAGCCAATAAGCAAAAAGGAGATTACTATACTGAGACCTGATTATCAAGGGGAAATTAAGTCGCTACTGCACAATGGGTCAGAGAAGAGTATGTCTAGAATCAGAGTTCCTCTGGGCTGTGTATTAGTATTACCATAACCTGTGATAAAAGTTAATGGAAAGCTACAACAGAACAGTAAACTATTAATGTTCAAACCCTTCATGCACAAAGTTTGGCGACTCATCTAAGAAGGAACTATGACCAACTTAGGAAAAAATAGGGATATGGAATAAACAGTGGAACAAAGAAGTTAGAAGTACCAGTAATCACACGGTCAGCTGCAGAAATGAGGAATGTAGTAGTGATAAATCCGTTCTTGCTTTTATATAAATGATATAGATGATATAGACATATTTAACCAGTTTTTCTACTATCTAACGTAAGATGTATTCATAGTGATTAACCTCACATCTCAATATTTAGGTTTTAGGCTATCAGAGTGGGAGTGTGACTCAGAAGAGGAATGAATATCACCAAAAGGTGGATAAAGCGACATAGGAGATTTTTCATATGTCCTTTCTGGAGGAGAGGTTGTACACTTTCAAACAGTTGTTCTGTGTTAGGTAGAAGCATGATTTTGTTATTGACTTTATTCAAAGTTAAATATGCTTGAAGAGGAATGTATAGTTGAAAAGGAATGCACTGTGCTGGATTATGCTGTATTGACTTGGTTAATCTGGGAAATACATTTCCCAGAATTCCCGTTTCTGTGTGGTTCCCAGTGAGAGCCAACCAAGGAACTTGCCTGAGATCTGGAAGATAGAAAGGAAACAGTGTCCATTACTCCCAGAAGGAGTCATGTTGGATAAATGGTGATGAACAAGCATGGGAGAGCCTGGGAGGTTACAGCTTTTCCCAACTCTCCTCTACTCTGCCTCCTGCTCTTCTTCCTATTGGTTGGCCTTGTTGACCAACAGCAGTGCTAGGCCTCTTACCAGATGCTTGATGGCGGAGCCACAGAGGTGGTAGCTCCACAAAGGCAACAGGTTCCTAGACCTTTCCACAAGCTTCCTTTCTGTGGTCCAGTGGCTTCTTAGATATTCCTGCTCTGACCTGCCTACCATTCCAATGCTTCAGAAGGTATAGTTTGTGACTTATTTTCTATTCCTCCAACTCCCCTCCAACCTTTACTTCTGCTGTTGTGAGGTCTAATTCCTATAATAAAGCCCTTATCTCATAATATTCATAGTGACTCCACTTCCCTCACTGGCAGATTCATTGACTACCTAAAATTCTCCACAAATAACTTTCATTATGTCTAACATCTAATGCCCTGACCATCTCTGTTCTCATAGTAGCCCTATAAGTTCTCATATGAGAAGGATCTGAGAGCATTTTACTTTTTCTCGAGACTGGTTACAAGGAGAAGGGCAAGGAATGCATTTTCTGTTATCAAAATTTCACGCAACTTTGGATTTTTCATGTTAAGTTACTAGGCACTGGAAGGATAGACAAGACATTTAATGTTTTATTGCAGACCAGAGTTAGGAGTGCCAAAGACCTCCCTTCATCCATTTAACAATTACTACAAGTCAAAAATAAGGTCGTGGGTTTCCCTGGTGGTGCAGTGGTTGAGAGTCCACCTGCCGATGCAGGGGACACGGGTTCGTGCCCCGGTCCAGGAAGATCCTACATGCCGCGGATCGGCTGGGCCCGTGAGCCATGGCCACTGAGCCTGTGCTCCGCAATGGGAGAAGCCACAGCGGTGAGAGGCCCACGTACCGCAAAAACAAAACAAAAATAAGGTCGCATTAATGACACTAACTGTTCTTTATGGAATGTGTGTTGTTATAACATATTCTTTAATGTCAGATTTTTTTGAGTATTAGGCACTCCCCCCCACCCCCTCCAATAATACCAATACCCTTGGCCTTAGAGGAGAGTTTGTGTATCAGTGCTACTTAATCTCTTGGGGGTACAACTGGAAAGGGCACCAAGTCATGAACAGGATGACTAGTGTCATCTCTGAAAGACAGTAAAAACACTTTCAAAAACCCAAATAAATTCTTGGTTGGTCAAGTGCTCATTTCTACTCAGAGTGTGGGTTAGGGGAAATCGAGTACTTTCCCCAAGCACTTCTTGGAATTACATTTCATGCTGTTTGATAGAATCTACAAGAGCTTCATTTGTCATGGTCCCAGCAAGAAACATATGGCACGTGAGTAATGGAGAGTTTAATGAAGAGACTGTTTACAGAGTCCAGGACAGGGTTAAAGGAAACCAGTGAGGCTTGGTGAAGCATCCCTGGGCTGGCAACAGTGGAGAACAAGGGACCAAAGGAGCAAGAGGAATGAGTGGTTTCAGGAACTTGAATTGGTGGAGGAAGCTGGGGAGAGGGCCTGAGACGAGTCACTGCCAACCCACAGCCCTACAGAGAGGTCTGGGGAATAAATACCTTTGCTTCAATGTCTTCCACCCTCCCATCTCTGCCAGGACCTCCCACTTCCAAACACAATCGTAAGCAAGAGGTCAAGGGCCTCCGGTTGATGCTGTCCATAAAGATCGGCTGCCTATAGCCTACAGGGTAGAGCATGGATCTAGGGGCAAATAGGATGTCCACACAGGCTATTGCATCCAGATTTATAGGGGAGAAAACTAGTCTTATCCCAGACGTAGTCACCATGCTATTACATGTTATTAGAGACATCCTGCATGAATGTGCCTGAAAGGGCACTTTTCACTCAGTAGGATGCAGTTAAGCTTTATCTGTTACTATCTTGCTAACCTTGATGTGCAAATATTCATTCAGGTGGAAACCACTTGGCTTGAGTGCTATGAAGTCTTTTTTTTTTTTTTGTCTTTAAGAGCTATGATGACATAGATTTTTAATTTAGCTGCAGTGCATGAAAAAAACCTTTTGAACTGTTTTGGGACCCCTATAATTTGGGACAGTCCAGAGAACAGGAATTTTATCATTAGGAAAATTGAGGAGCACAAAACCCATCAATGATGCCTTCACAATGACACCTGCTATTCATAAGTGAATTGAATTGGATATTACCCCTTCCTCATTCACCATTGGAATTTTCATTGAATGTCACTGCATTCCAAATAGTAAGTGATTCTTATAAGCAAAACAATTCAAACCATTTTAACCAGATAAATGGCATACGATCACAAAGAGTCTGTGGACTGACTTGTGCTGAGAATTAACAAGGGTTTCCCTATGATGGTGGGACACACAGCTGCCAGGCTTCATCCCCCTGCCCATCTGCTGGCGACTGCAGGCTGGGATTTCCCGAGGCAAAAAGCAAGAGCCTTGGATTCTGTCACTAGAAACGGTAGGCCATGGCTCTATCATTAAACCTCTGGAGTAATTTCTTTACCCTTGATGAAACTACTTGCCCTCTGATGTCAGGTTTTAGCATCTTCTATCCATTTCCTCTTTCTCCTACTTCTTGCCTCTGAATATGATTTTTACGCTCAGGGCCAGCACTATCTCTTTGCATCTTCACAGCTTTATTTAATCAATGATTATAATCAGAGAATCCTGGTGAAGAGCAATTATTTCAAGATTTCTACCAAGGTCTCTTAATACAGAGGAAAGTGAATTTCTGGAATTAGGGAGAATCTTGGGAAGGAGATGATAGGTGCACCCCATTGTAAACAGGAAATTCATTTGAAGATTCATGTTTTGTCAATAAAATTTGTATGGATTTTTCATTCTGTGTTATAATATCATGAAATATAAAATAGTTTCTGTAAGTCTGAAAGAATTGCAGTTGCATGAAGATGTGACAATTTTTCTGTGGCCTCACACACCCCAGCACACCACTGTGGAACATAATCTGAGAAGCACAGGTTTTTACCTATCAAATTTGCAAAATTTAAAACACACCCACACGTGTGTGTACACGTGCAGCTCCCAGGGTTATGAGGTATTGACTGGTGGGAAACAAACTTTCTGGGAGAAAGTTTATCAAGACCAAATCAAACATTCATCTACTTTGTAACTAATAAGGATCTATTGTATAGTACAGGGAACTCTACTCAATACTCTGTAATGGGCTATATGGAAAAAAAAAATCTAAAAAAGAGTGGATATATGTATAACAGATTCACTTTGCTGTATACCTGAAACTAACATTGTAAATCAACTATACTCCAATAAAAATTAAAACATTCATCTACTTTAACCCAGCAATTCAACATTAAGAATTTGTTCTAGGAAAATAATCACAGATGTGTACAAATGTAGAGCTACCAACAAAGTGTTTGCAGAGACAACTTAGAAGACTGAAAAATCAGAAAGAACATGAACAATGTGGGGATTACTTTGCCGACACCCCTAGGTCAGTAAAACTGAACTACTAGTAGTCTGTTAACCAGAAGCCTTACTGATAAGTCAATTAACACGTATTTTGTATGTTACATGTACTATATACTGTATTCTTAAAATAAAGCAAACTAAAGAATGTTTTTAAGAAAATCATAAGGAAGAGAAAATACATTTACAAGAACTGTACTGTATTTATCAATACTGTAAGCTTCTGTCATCTCTTTACAAGATGGAGAGTCGGTACCTACATCAATGTTGTCTCATACAAAAGACAGTCAATATCACACATATTACTAACACTAGGTATCAAAAATGAAAAAATGTGAAAAACTTGTATTTACAGATATAACGATTCATGCATTGATAACGAAGAAACAGCAACATGATTGCTTTACGGTAGCTTAGTGTAATCGATAAAACTGGCTTCACGGTGGCCTAGCCTATACACCAATGAATGCATAATTATAACATTTTTTATGGCATACAGTATTATAGCCATATTCGTAATATCATATTGGAAACATGTTACATTAAAACAAACAAACGAACAGATATGCAGTTGCGTCAATTGTTACTGAATCAGGTTTACCTTGCCCAATGCACCGCAAGCCAGAACGCTGAGACGCCAAGGTTTGCAGCAAAGAGAGCGGTGTGTGGAGGTTACTCGCAAGGCAGCAAGCGACAAAGCAGAAGAACAAATCAACTCCTCCAAAGGCAAGGGAGCTCGGGGTATTTATGGGGTAACGAACAAAGCAGCAAGGCGGGCTTAGGCGTGGGGCCCTTGGAGGGTGCGCGGACAGTGATTGGAAAAAGGTGCGGTAGTCATGGTTCTGCGCAGGCGTAACCAGGCTACAGGCCTCTGCAGGCTGCAAAGGTCACTCGCGCACGCCCAGTTGAAGGGTCGGTGGTCTTAAACCAGCTGAGCTCCAACTAGACGCAGCTGACTTCAAGTGCCTAGAAAACAACTGGGGCAAACATCTTATTGTTTAGGCGATGTGCTGCTACGAGGACATGCAAGTGTTAAAACTACTTTGATTAGTGAAGGCAGATGAAGTGGATTTAACCCTCAGTTTCACAATGACAAGAGAGGCATACTGTATGATAATGTAATTCTTCGAAAGCAAAGTTATAAAACAGTAAGAAAAGTAACACATTATTAATTTTATGTTAAGTATCACTCATGCCTGTGTTAGGATAGACTAGTATCTACATATGTTGTATGCATTCATGACATACATACCTTTTTCTTAATTTTCTGTATATTTCCAGGCTACAGGGCTCGTCTGCAAGTTTTGTCAAATTGTCACAAACCTCCAAAAAATTTACCCATATATTTTTTGAAAAAAAATACGCATATAAGTGGACTTGTGCAATTCAAACCTGTGTTGTTCAAGGCTCAGCTGTACTTCAAGAAATGAACACACCCTCAGCTTAAGAAATAAACCGTGATTGCTTTAAGGCCATGAGACTATGCCTCTGTTATTGGGTCAGGGAAAGAGACCCAAACCAATCAGTACCAGGCATTCCATACAGGGCCTCCTCCTCGGATTGCCTTTATCTCTATTTTATGTTTTTTTCAGTTTGGGAGGTTAGAAGGCTAACCACTGCATGTTCAAGGCTCTTTGAGACCAGGTTTCTCCCATGAAGTTCTCCCAACTGAATATACTCCTGTGAGATTTGGAAGCTGGAAGGAAGGTGGCCCCTTCTTTCTATGCTAATATGGACAGACATGGGTGCTGGAAGCTTCTCTGAACTTGTTTCCTCATCTGTAAAGCAGGGGTAACATCAGGTACCTTGCATGAAAGCACGGTAGATGCCCTTAGACCTTCTTTTTCAATATTTCTTTCCTGGACGTTGTAACAGCAGCATCACTTGATTGAAGGGGTTTGAGAATTCTTGGATACAGATAGCTTTTCTTTTTTCAAGCTCTATTATGCCCAGAATCAGGAGCCTGGCTAAGAAGAAGGTGGGTCTTGGCATTCAGGTCAGAGTAGATCTGCTCAGACCCGTGTTACCCACACCATGAATATAGCTTCTTTATGAACACAGCCTGCACCTGCCTGACAAATTTCCTGACAATAGAGATTTGATTTTCCCACAAGAGAAACTGAATAGGGACTCGGGGGACCTGAGATTTGTTCTTGGCTATGAAACTTTCTGTAACCTTGACCAAATACACTTACCTCTCCAGGACCCCTCAGTTTCCTCATCAGAAGAAAGGTTTAGAAAAGGTGTTCCCTAAAGCCCCTTCCAATTTTAGAAGTTCCATGTATCAGCGAGACAAAATGGAAGTTTTTATGCAAACTCAATGTTTATGTAGCCATAGGTCAGCCTTGAAATGTTTTTATTTCATATACATCTTTTTAAACATGCCTTTTAATAAATTTTCCCTCAGGTACAAAGCATAAAAAATAACAATTAAAGTGTACTGCACAGAATAGCAATATCCAGGGCATATTATAAATTGACCCCTGTGAAAATTGTTGATAGTTCATCTTATTTGATCCACAGATCAGCAATTTTATATGGCCCAATCTACTAAAATCATTAAAATGCAAAATTTTTAAATGTGTTGTGTTTGTCTGGAACATCAGCAGATTAGGAAAAAGCTGAGAATTTCATGTTTTCCTCTGACTTTACACACTGATGCCACGATCTTTAGGGTTATTTTCTTTTTTGATGGGGGATGGTGGAAGAGAGAACGATACTACCATATTTCAATTTCTGTAAAAGACCAAAAGCTCTCTGAACTCCCTCTTTGTCCTCTAGCCACAAAGCTCTGCCAGTTCATTCTCCCTGCACAGCAGGGTCTAAAAGTGCTCAACCTGCACTCTGTGATTTCCCATCCTGCCTTGGTTCCTGGGCATTTTCGGGTGGCAGTCACTTCAGGATATGGGACACCATCGGTGACTTGTTTGCTTGCATCCTTTTAATCCATGTCTTGGGCAGATTCGGTATAGAATCTGTGTCTATGCCAACAATGATGGGGACATTAAAATAGCAAAAACTATACAGCACTTGTTATGGGCCGGGAACCGGAAGAAAAGCTTTGTACATACTAAGTCATTTCATCAACTTCCTATGAGAGCTGTACTATTACTACCCACTTTACAGATGAAGAGACCAAGCACATAAAGCTTTCTTCACTTGCTTAAGATCACACAGCTAGCAAGTGGCCCACATAGGACCCCTGCCTCCCTGGTTAAACCCCCAAACACGTGATTAGTGTGTCAGTGTTGTGGGCATGATTCCAGAGTAATTTTCAGGACAGGATCACTGCCACCTACCATCACAAATTTACAAATGTACATTATGATGAATACACATCAATTCATTCCCAAAATTTATCTGCCCCAATGCAGCTGGAGAATACCCGCGCTCCCCTGCGGGTATTTTGTGGGGATAGAGTTATGGGTCTTGTACCTGCAGCAGATCACAGTTTCCAGGTTGGGAGAGACAAGTGTGGAATCTCTGAGATTCTCGTGCATCCCTCTAGGGGTCTCCCCATTTGAACCCCTACCCTAGATACTGATGAAAACAGAATCTACTTGAACTATTTACATTGTTTTTTAAAGTTTAGGTAGATGAGTATCATGTTATTTAACACATTTATTAATAAAATTACTCCATCTATTCTTATTTACCCAGTGCATTACTTACCTATCTATTCTAGATGAATTTTTAAACAGTAAACCTATAGAGATTCTACATTCAACTGCATGTTATTATCTTCAAAGACTCCCTTTGAAGAGCTTTATCCCCATTTCATTGTGGTTGCCTTTTTCCCTGAAGGGTTTGGAAATCTTGTTGCTAATCATCTTGTGAGCTAATTCTCAGAGAAACCAGGCTGGGTATTTGATGGATACTCTGTCCCCGGCACCAGGAAATATTGTTCCTCTATTCGATATGAGAATAGCAAGAGAGGTACTGTCCAGGACTACCCTAGGAATTCAGCTGGACCCCTTGCTTCATAAGTTCTTCAAGAGGGGACCACTCATTCCAAACAGAGACACTAAAATTTTAATCACCCGAAGGTCTTTCACAAGAACCTGCAGGTGGATTATGCACTGTCTGTAGAACTTGGCTCTTTTCCTTGGATGCACTTTTGAGCCTGAGAACTGTGCACATCTTTTTCCTTAGCAAGCAAGTTATTTTAAGAAAAGAAAGTGCACTCACTCGTTTAGCATTGTAGATTTGAGATAAAACGTTTGTCTTTCAGCAGGTTGGAGTTTTCTGATATTTTTCACTTTACTCATGGGGGCAACATCTGCCCCCAATTTACCCACAGAGGTTCTTTCAGGGACTTGCTGAATATCCCATCCTTGGGCCAGCAATGATTTTACCAGTCTAAGAAGGCCTGAAAGGGCATTAGCTGAGGATGTCCTTGCTGACCCGGGTGCAATGATTTGAAAACATGCCCATGGTTATCCCTTTGCCTTCGTTATCCAGACTGGAGTCCTTTCCCAGCCCCATCTGGAGAGCTTGGCTCAGTGCTGGGGAAGGACAGATTCCTAGCAGATGGTTTATCAGAGGACCTGGCACATGGTTCGGCCAAGAAAACCTCATCTAATACCTCTGAGTTTGGGAAGCTTTAGAGTGAAGAGTAGTTCCAATCCTTCTGCACAACCAGGAATGTTTTGCTTATTAAATTTTTAAAACGATGCTCAGAGTAAATCTAGACAACAGCAGTTCTGAAGATCTGGCACCACAGACGGTAGCAAACTAATGTATCCCCTTAGACAAGTTTTACAACATCTATAAAGTTTGGGATAGGGCCAGAGCCTTGGACCTGAAAGGAATGAGACTCATGCAAAAAGATATCAGGCATTTTGACAAGTGATATTTTAATTAAAAAAATGCAACTCTGATCAGCATGAAATGTCTCGAATGTCTAATAGGCTGCTTGAAATTAATATGTTCAAACCTACTCCTTCCACAGTCTTTCCCATCTCAGTGGCAACTCCATCTATCCATTTGCTCAGGCCCAAAACCATTAGAATCATTCTTGCTTCCTCTTCCTCTCATATGCAATATCCAATTCATCAGTAAACTTTGTCAATTCTACCTTCAAAATATGTATGGTATTCAACCTCTCTGCTACCACCCTGGTTGGAGCTGCCATCCAGATGGTGGCAGAAGCCACCTACCTGGCACTCTTGCTCCCATATTTACTCCCATTCAGTCGATTCCCAACCTAGCATGCTGAGTGAGACTGCTGGAATCCCTGACACACCATGGCACTCCTCTACTGAAGGCACTCCAGTGGCTCCACATTGCACAGCATGAAAGCTCCCTCAGCTCCTGTGTCAGGGAGCCCCTTGTGTCTCTGCACTGATCTTTCGTGGCTCTCCCCGGGCTCTTTCTGCTCCAGTCACACTGACCTTTCTGGCCCATGAACTCTGAAGCCATATGCTCATCTAGGACATTTGAAGTTGTCCACTCCCTTTGCTGGAGCATTCTTCCTCCAAATATCCACTTGGTTTTTTCTCTCTCTTTCCCTCTCCCTCCTTTTCTTTCTCTTTCCATCCTCCTCCTCCTTCCCCACTTAATTTTTTTCTGTGGAATTTATCACCATCAGATATATTGTATATTTTTCTCATTGTGTTTATTCTGTCTCTCTCTACTAGAATATACACTCCTTTAAGGGCAAGGAGTTTTGTCTCTCTTTTAAAAACTTATTATTTCCATATCATGAAGAACCAAGAATAGAGCTTGATACACATTAGGCACCTAAAAGTTATTTTCTATTTTTTTTTTTTTTTTTTTTTTTTTTTTGCGGTACGCGGGCCTCTCACTGCTGTGGCCTCTCCCGTCGCGGAGCATAGGCTCTGGACGTGCAGGCTCAGTAGTTGTGGCTCACGGGCCCAGCCTCTCCGCGGCATGTGGGATCTTCCCGGACTAGGGCATGAACCCGTGTCCCCTGCATAGACAGGCGGACTCTCAACCACTGTGCCACCAGGGAAGCCCAAAAGCTATTTTCTGAATAAATAAATGATATATTTCTCAAATATGTGTTAGGCACTGTGCTTATTGCTGTATATACTGTGGTGAACAAAACAAAGATTCATGACCTCATGGATCTTCAAGTCTAATGGGTGGGAATAGTAATTAATTAATTAGACATGAGAAAGAATTGAAGTGTTTGAAGAAGTGAAAATGTTGAATTAAGCTGGAGAGTTGGGTTTGAGAAATGGCATTGTGAGACAGAAATTAAGCCATGTTGATTTGGCTGTTGGTTTGGGGTGTTACCCTAACCATGGGGACCATCGAAGGCTTTTAAGCAGTCAAGTGACATAGTCCTGTGTACATTTTATAAAGTCCTCGCTGGATGCAGTGTGAGAATGGGTTGGGAAAGGTCAAGAGTGGACACAGGGAGATGTGATGACAGGTGATTGCTGTAGTGCAGTTGAGAGATGATGGTCACAGGCTGGGGCAGTCTGCATTAGAGAGAAGGACATGAACTTAGAGCCTGTTTGAATAGGATTTGGGTGGATTTGGAAGTGAGAGGGGTTAAAGATGAACCTCACGGTCGGCCTTGAACAGCAGGTGTGTGTCATTTTCTGGGAGGCTTCCTGAAGTAAGTGGGGTTTGGGATGCAGAGTGATATGGTGGTGAGTGTGAGAAGGTGGAGAAGGTTCTGAGTCATGACAGGAAGGTTCTGAGTGTGACGTATACATAGGCAACGTCCCTGTGGTGATATTCCTGCTTAGGAGCAAGCCTGAGCAGGTGCAACAGATATTAAGAGCCATTAGTTTACAGACAGATGGTGAGCCACGTCATTGGGGTGGATGGGGCCACAAGGAAAGGGTTAGGATGAATAAGGAAGAAGGGCTGGGGCAGAATGCCACCTGACTCCAACATTTCAAAGCCTGGGTCATGTAGGCAGAAGAGGCTACCATGAAGTTAGGAGAAAAAGATGTCAAGGAAGCCAAGGGTACAGAGGAAGGTACAGTCAGCTGTGCCAAATATTATGAAGAGATCAAGCAAGGCAGGGGCTAAAAGTAAACACTGGAGTTAGGAACATGGAGGCCACTGGTGAGAGCAGTTTCATGGGAGCATTGGGGCATAAGGCAGATAAGGCAGTGAGAGAAGAAGGGAAGGTGGGGAAATGGAAGCAGAGAGGAGATAAGAAATGTAGCTGTGAGAGACACAATCAGTGGAGCAAAGCTGCCCAAATGAGCACATTATTTTTAAGGTGAGTAGGCTTAAGTGGCTGAAATGTTTCGAGGAGGCAGTGGTCAAGGAGGGGCTGCACAGACTTTGGCAGCCTGAGATATTGTGATGTATAAGAATATTTATTTGCTCATTCAGATGACCAAAATATATCTCTCATAGATATTGGTTCCATCGTTCCTAGCTCACAGCTCCCAAAACCTTTGGAATTTCCTGAGCGATAAGAGGAATGGGGGCATCTTTTGTTGTAATATTTGATTCCTTGTCCTCAGTTCCTGAAGTCTCTTCAGAGCCATACAGGTGAAATGGATGTCTTACCATTCATAACAAGCCCGTTTCCCCCATAGCTGGGTTTAGGTTAATAAGGTAAATTTTGGAAAGCATCTAAGGATGGGGCTTTGTTACCAGGGGAACCAATCACATGATTAGAGGGTTGGAACTTTCAGTCCTGAGCCCCTCTCCAGCCCCAGTCTTCTGGCAGGGGAGAGAGGCTGGAGATGATTGAGTCCAATCATCAATGGCTAATGATTTAATCAAGCATGTCTTATGTAACGAGGCCTCCATAAAAAACCCAAAAGGAGAGGGTTTGGAGAGCTCCTAGGTCTGTGAACACGTGGAGACATGGGGAAGGTGATGCCCTCAAAGAGAGCACGGAAGCTGCACACCCTTTCCCCAGACCTTGCCCTGTGCAATGGTAGGAGGTAATGCAAACCTGGTTTGTCTGCTGACCTTAACAGAAGAGTCTGAGAATCTGTTCCTTGTCACAGTCTTGACATCCCTCAAGGTTGGGAAGCAAGTCCACTTTCCTCAATCTTGTTGCAATCGTTTGCTGTACTCCTTCCATCATTTCTTCATGGTGGGCACAAATTGGAAGTAGGAGTTGAGGGAAATAGAGAAGTCTAGAATAGCCTCTGGGTTTGAGTGTTATGACAGTTAGAGGCAGGTATCGGGGAGGTAGGGGATGCAGGAGTGGAACAAGGTTGGGGGGAGTGGATAATGAATTCCATTTTTTAACATATTGAGTGAAGATGCTTATGAGACACTGAGAAGGAAACAGTAAGTAGTAGGATCTATGGCTCTGAAGTACAACCACTAGCTGGGGAGAGAGCTGTGGGTTGAAGACAGATATGGGTAAATTATCCATATATAGGCAGTGATTGTAACCAAGAGAAAGAATATTTGGAGTGAGTAGCAAGGTGGGGCCAGAGCATGCTGTAGGGAATACCTGCATTTATGGGGCAGGTAGAAAAACATCCAGCCGAGAAGATTGGAAAGAAGGTGAGTGGAAACCAGGAACGGTGATGCAAAGCCCAAGGAAGGAGGATTTTGACAACAAGGGAAGAGTCAACAGTGCCAGTGCTGCAGTGGATCAGGTAATGGGAAACTGAAGGGAGGGCACTGAACACCTTTATGAGGGTCCCAGAGCTACAGGAGCTGCAACCTCAGAGGACACTGGGTGGAAACAGCGGGGATGTTGTCTGAATTCCACCCCAAGGCTCATGGCTCCCTTCAGTTTTCATAAGTCAAATGAGGAGGTTGGACTAGATGACTAAGCTTCTTCTGGTTCTGAAATCATGATTCCCGGAGCTTTCATAAGAATAAAAGCCAATAACAACAAAAGATTGGCCTCCCCTGGGGAACATTTTAAGACTGGTTCACTAAAGCAGCCACATAAGCAGGCCAAAGTAAAGAAATCTTGATCTCACCAAGGGTCTTTGCTGGAAATCAGGGGAGTATAAACACACCAGCCTGATGGAGGAATGTGCTGGATCTAGGTCCCTGTGTGCTGCCCTCTGCCCACTGTGAGCTGCCCCTGGAAGTGCTAGACCCGCAGGGGGTTTTAAAACCTTGTCCCCCAACAGGAGGGGCTGCCACATGGTGCACTGAGCTGCTGTGTGAGGCTGGATAACTGCTTGTCCAAAAATTTGTTGGAAAAATTCAGGCAACTGGTGGCAGCTGGACTAGACCTTGCGGTTATTTTCAAGCCAGTGATTCTTACATCCTCTGAGGGAGATCTCATTCCCATTACTAATTTTGTCATGTTTCCCATGGGGATCCTGTTGCAAAAGACTTCTGCCCTGATTTCCACTCAGAGGTCACTCTGCTGGCTTCCCTTCTCTGCTTACAGAACCTCCTCTTTAATAGCAGGAGAGGTGAGGCCCCTGACCTTGATGTGCCAGTTAAGCTGAGTTTCTGTCTCCTCCCAGCTCCTCCTTGGACCTTCTCCTTCCCCTGGGAGGAGCTCCACGCTGTGGGGCTTGAAGTCAGGGACATGATGGATGTCTAAGAGTCAGGGGCAGAGGGTGGTCCAGGGTCTGGTTTGAGGCGAGGCCATGCTGCACAGCCCACAGAGGAGGGCTGTGTCTCGCACCACACTCCGTCTTCACCCTTGCTTTAGCACCCATGACAGGGAACGTGGTAAGAACTGAGGTGGTGGGGCACAGTCAATCCTCTACCCTTTCCACCCAGCCTACTTCCCCAGGTGTAGGGTCTAGCTCTTGGTCTCCACCGCGATGATGCAGCAGGTTCTAGAAACGGAAGTAACATAGAAGAGGAGCCTCCCTCTGGGGACCCTAAAGCCCTGGATGATCACTCAGTTAGGTAGCAGGTACAAAGCACAGGAGAGGATTGGAGGCCACGTGGCAGGGAGCAGTGAGGCCATGTGACAGGGGAAAGGTAGGGGTACATGAGAGCTGCAGGAGGGCTGGACCCCTAGGAGAAGCGAGAGTTTCACACATTGCCTTCTGCTGGATTTTCACCGAGAGCCCCGAGGCTGGAAGGAGACCCTCCCCGCCTGGCATGCGGGCGCCTTTGTTGTTGGTCTGCTCTCTTCCTTCCAGCCCTGCCTCCATCTCAGCTGCCCCTCCCCCTCCTCCCTGCGCTGCTGCCTGGGAACTTCTCACCTTTCAGTCCAGAGGCCAGGTGTAGGCTAAAGGGCCAGCCCTGAGCAGCGGTCACGGTGCCCTTCCCCAGGGTTTCAGTCTGGTCTTGCATGTCTCAAATCCACGTTTGCGAGAAGTTGTGTCTCACTCTCCGGTCGCTTCTGGTTCGGAGTAGGGTGGTGGCGAGAGGGCGGTGCATACAAATCACTGGGGGTCATTGTGATCTCCACGTAACTGGTAACTCAGGTACCCCTTGCAGGTGGAGGATGGGCCCTTCAGACGGCTGAAGTTGTTGTGTGTTCAGTGTGCGTCACCTGCAGGGCTCGGGCCGGGCCTTTGGGAACTATCTTTTAGTAAGTGGACAGCCGCGGAGGAGCCGGGATGTAAGAGCAGCGGCAGCAGAAGGGGCAGCACCTGGTTCTCCCTGGAGGAGGGACAGGAAAGGGAGGGCAGCTGCAGCTCTGCTTCCTCAGTCCTGTGCTTACCTCAGGCTCCTGGGAAAAGGGTGCCCCCCTCCACCCATCCTGAACCAGAGGATGTACAGGTCTCATCCCCACGTGAAGTCTCCCCATATACCTGCTAGACCCAGGCACACTGGGGGCATTGTCTTGCCCGGGAGGAAGAGGTGAAAGTGGGGCACGGGAGCATAACCAACCTTTCTCCTTGGGGGAGGATAGGGATACAGTTGCCCTCATCGTTGTTGTTACAGAAATGCGGAGCAAGCTCGTAACGTACACGGCTTCTCCTGCCACCACCCACCTGAGCTGTCAGCATCCATTTCCCCATGGAGCTCAGCAGCCAGCGCGAGCCATGACACCACCTCTTCCACTGCGCCCTCCATCTGCTTCCTCACCATACTGTTCCAGCTTCTCAGTCAACTAGGCACGGGGTCAGTTGATGGGAAGGGTGGCCAAGGGGCACTCCTGCCATTCTACCTCGCTCATAGCAACTCGCCTGCCTCCTTGCATGGTTGGCCATGGCTCATAAAACCTGACCGCGGCTAGGTCAGTGTGAAGGCAACAGTGAATACAGAGGGTGGGCTAGAAGGTGCAAAGTCTCCCCTAACTCTGCCCCTGCCATCATCTATCTGCAAATCATTTAGCCCACAAATATTTATTGACTACTTACTCTATGGTAATGGTGGTAAAAGAATGATGTGACATTGTAATATTAGTAATGTATATATGGTTTTCATCCCTGGTTCCTGGCACAAAATGCATAAAACTCTTGGAATTTCTTGAGTGAAGTGGTAAATAAATACATTTATTCCTTTACTTGTTTATGGTCTGGCTCTGCCAACTGGAAAGCAGGCTCCTGAAAGGGTCTTTACCTACTTTGATCACTTTGCATTTCCAGTGCCTGAAACAGTGCCTGGGACACTGGATAAATATCTGTTTGTTAAACAAAATAAATAATGAATGAACCTCACCAATGGTTTCTAAATTACAGCTGTGAAAAGTGCCCCAAAGGAAAAATCACAGACTGCTGTGAGAGCACATCATCAAGGATGTGTGCAGGTCTCATGAAATAAACAGGGGTTCCTGAAGAGTCTCTTTTGTTGGGCCAGATGGCTTGACAAGTGGATTGGTGGGTGTGGGACTTCACCTCTCTGGCAGAGATGCTGTACCTACTTTCATTTGTGTCCCTGACACATTTAGCCTCTTGAGCTGCACTGCCTAAAACATTGGCTACCAGCCATGTGTGCCTATTTAACTTTAATTAAAAGTAAATGAAATTTAGAATTTACTTTCTTAGTCACACATTTCAAGTGCCTAGTAGCCACATGAGCCTAGTGGCTACCATCTTGGGCAGCACCATTGGGTACAGACTATTTCCATCACTGCAAACAGCACTGGTCTAGAGCATGTTTCTCACCAGCAGGCCAGTAGGTATGGCATAAGATAACTGCCACATTTGGCATCTGTATACATTCCCGTTAGCAGTTCCAAAGATAAGTAGATAGATAGATAGATGATAGATAGATAGATAGATAGATAGATAGATAGATAGATAGATAATAGATAGATAGATAGGGAGAAAGAGAGACAGAGAAGGTGAGGGAAAAGGAGAGGGAGAGAGAAACAAGAGACCTGGTTACCAATGACCCCCATGGACTCATGTTCCATTTCTTGTGAACTTGCGCTTTCCTGTGAATCACAAAACAAGTTCTCCCCTGTTGCCTCTCACCCTACCCCTGCCCCTAACCCTAAGAAACTTCTCTTATTGCGATGCTGGGCCCAGAACCAGAATCCAACAGATGGTTGCTCTTATTCATATATTCACATTTCCTGCTGGAAGGAGGGGGGGTGAGATACTCTTATACTGTCTGCATAGGAGGAACAAGGGGAGAACTCACTTGGACTTCGGATGGAGGCTCGTCAGGAACTAGTGACACCACTGCTGAGAAGCCAGGAAGTCAGGTGCACTGCTCCCTTTTCAGGTTAAAGCATAACATCATCCTCAGGAGAAAATTACAGAAATAGAAGGGCCTTTAAGCCTCCAGAGCAAGGTGGCTAAGGCAGGCTCAGAAATCTGCACTTTCTAAGCAGGGCATTTTATCATTCTTGCTTTCTTTGTGTTTATCCCTCCTGTGTGCTCCTTTTGTACTTTAATTTTTTTGACAGGCCCAGCCAGGCTTAGCTGTGCTAAGGACAGCCAGAGGCAGAAGATTTTGTCCCCACTTGTGCTGGGGCATTCAAGAGGGTGCAGCCATTTCCGGTGGCAGGCTGGTGGCAGAGGAATTTTCTGTGAGCAAGCCCCAGGGGGAAAACAAACCCTGGTAGACAATATTGGATCCACTTGGTGAATTCTTTCTGCCTGGAGCTTCACCTTCTAGGGCAAAACCCGTGGATGTTTTAATAAGGGAAGTGATAACAGCAATAGGCTCTAAGGCTGAAGTTTGGTAGCATACAGCACCTGTGCCGCATACAACTAGAGCAGTGCATGGAAATCACATATTTGCCTATCTTACAGGACCTGGTGTGACGAGAAATGAAGAAAACTCAAAGGTGAAATTATTAATATACATATGAATTATTTGTCATCTCCCATTTGTTAGAGAAATACAATTACAAATATTCCTTGTGAGATTACATGCTAATGTTAATTTCTTATAGCCCTTGAATAAGTGCAGGATGGATTTTCCCAAGCAGTTCAACATGCAGGTGACTACGTGTGAATATGCTCATTTCCAGGGATCGGTTATAAGCAATGAATTCTGTGTGTGTAACAGCCTTCGTCAGAGCCATTGTCTCGCACACTTCTAACTAGACAGCCCTCCCTGTGTCACTCCAGTGGCCAAGGAGCAAATAGGAAAAATGAACCATCAATCAATTTAATGCTAGCCTTTCCTTTCACACAGAAAACCTCCACTCAGCGGATGATGACTGACATAAAAACTAAATCCATCCGCTTTATCACTCCTCTCCAAAAGGACAAGTCTGAGAAGCAGGGAAGAGGAGAAAATATGTAGGATTAGCCTTGCCTTTAGTCACTGGTCTGCTGTTGGACTAATAATCTATCCACTTGGGGGGAGAAAAATCAACTGTTAAGATATTCCTATTGCAGTTCAGTGCACATTCAGTATAAAATGTGGAGGTGTGACTCATAAGCAATATTTGGGAGTCGGATTCTGGGAATATCCTGTTTAATGTGACGGGAAACATCTTAAAAATAGGGTCTGAGAATAGGGTTAGGCCCTTCATTCATTTGTTCATTCATTGAACAAATATAGATTGAGTACACATTATGTCTCAAATGCATGCTGGTCACTGAGGATGCAGTGATGACCAAGGCAAAAACCAGTTCTTCCCTTCGTGGAGCTAACGATCTGGGGGTGGAGACAGATGTTTAATAACAGAGTGAGATAAACGTTACTGGAGGAGAGGCATAGAGTGTTACGAGAGCGAGAGCGTAGCACTCCACTACGACAGTCCAGGTGGTGGGAGTGATTGATGCCGGGGCCCTCTCTGAGGAAGACACATTTAAGATGTGATACAAAGGGTGGGCAGGGTTTAGGAGGATTAGGAGGTGGGGGTCAGGGGGTGGTAAAAGAGAGAAAGGCACATGTGTAAGCCCCAGGGCAAGATGGAGCAAGGGACATTTCAGGAACAAAGATAAGACAAGAATAGCTAGTGCAGAGGAAACAAGGAGGAGAATGACTCATAATGAAACTGGAGAGATCGGAAAGGGTCAGATCCCACCTAGCCCTGTGAATCTGGTTGAGGAGTTTAGAATCATGCAAAGGGAAATGGGAAAACAAAGAATTCTAAGCACAGGAATGAAATGCTTTAGAAAGATCTGCCTGTGTGCAACAAGAATGATTAGAAGGGTGTAAGACCAGAGGCATGGGGTCCAGTTACTTGGCTGGTGCAGTAGTTCAGGTGAGAGACAACGGGGTTTGGACTAGAATAGGATCTGTGGATATTTAAAGAAATGGTCAGGTTCAAGGGATTCCCAGGAGACAGAACCCACAGCACATAATGATTGATTAGATGGAGGGAGAGGTGAGGGCAAAGAAGGAATCAGGGATGACTCCTAGGCTTCTGGCTTGAGCAATGGGGTGGATGGTGATGCTTTTCTCTGAGCCAGGGTGCACCGGAGGAGGGCAGGTTTGAGGAGGTGGGAAGGATACGACAACTGTAGTTGTGGAAATGTTGAATTTAAAATACTTACAAAACATCCCAATAGAGATGTCCAGTAGACACTTTGATATATGGCTCCGGTGCTCAACAGAAACAAGTCTGCATGTCTATTCCACTTTTATCTCCAGTCTTCTCGACTCATTTAGACAAGGAAACATATTATAGATAATGCCTCTGGAAAATTACTGATGAGCTATAAAAATGAAAATTAAAAAGTATTCCTTAGCCTCTAAATTCAACCTCTGGGAAGTTATCCCAAATAAATTATCCAGAAAAAGAGAAAAGCCACACATATTGAATTCTGATTTATAATAGCAAAAAACTGGAAAGCAGTTCATACCCAGTAAGAAGGGCTAGTTAAATAAGTTACAGTATACCAACAAAATAGAATATTGTACAGTTACTAAAAAACAGTAATTAGGTATATTTTATAGGAGCTTAGAAAAATGCTGTGTCATTTAAAGCTAAACAACAAAATTAAAAAATCTGTTTATGCTATGATTACAGTTTTGTAAAACATGGCCATATGTGAACAACTCCTAGAAGGGCACTTGAATAAACAAAGAGTTGACTTGCTAAATGTTGGAATTACGGTGTTTTTTTAAAAAAAAATATTGTGAAAATGTCACTTGTAAACTAAGCATGCAAACAAGTAAGATAAATATGGTTTTGTTCTTGTTTGTGAAGCAAATGAGTTTCCGTCTTATATAATCATAGGCACTAATTTGCTGAGTTGCAGAGCTGGAGTTCAATGCTTGTGCATGGCTCAATGGACGTTGTCAGCAAGGATCTCATCTCCCAGATCAACCCACAATGACTCAGGAGTCTCACTTCTGAGCATGTCCTAATATTTTCCGCCCGCCCGCCCCACGCCCCCCCCCCAAAAAAAAGTCAGAGCTCCTTGGAGCACATGTGAGTCTCCACTGAGACTAGGTGGAGACTAGGGAACCAAATATTTACATGATTAATCTCTTCCCATTCTTTTCCTCTGGTCCTGACTTGCCTCAGGAACCTAGTAAGAATTCATGGCCAGAACCTTTGAGACAGGTTCTCCTTTGTCTGGTTCAATGTTTTCATTATCTCCTCATCAAAGTCTCCTCAGTGTATATTTGCAAATGATCATAAAGATGAAGTGCCAGTGGTCTCCAAAGGTGAAGTGCCCTGTAGATACCGGATGCCCGTTGTTACCATTCTTGTCTATTCAATTACGCCCTTTGCGATCCACAGGGGCGTAGGAAGGTTTTTGCTCACGGGAGAATCTTGTGTGATGACAGTACCAGCAACAGCTGAGCTAAAACGCAAACCTCCTGGGTCAGATGTCATCCTGAAATAGGTTGTGAGCAAGGTTGCTGTACTGGCAGGATCCTTTGTTTTTCAAAAAAGAGAAGCTATCCCTGGGAACTAGTATAGAAAATGAAATCCAGTGGCAAAGTATAGTGAGGAGAGATTTCAGGCGTTTGAAATACTGGGCTATGTGGCAAAGAGATCAATGCCCATGAAATGACGGAACATAAACCCTCAGAGGTAAAAGAGCTCTTTTCATGCTGTGAGAAAAAAACAAAACCAAGCAAAAAGTGCATTTAAAATGTCCTAGTCTCGTGTTTATGGCAAATGGAGAATTAAGCAGATTGGCTGGTTGGGCTTCGCTTGGAAGAGATGAAACGGTTGAATATTCAGATGCACCCTTTCTTTTCCAGGGCAGCCACAAGAAAGGTGCAGGGCGTGCCACAGTGGAGCCATGCAGGGCATGCTGTGAGCAGAATTCCTGCCCCAACTCCTCTCTTCCCCAAGCAGAGGGTGATTTCACATCTTCTTAGGATGTGCTGTTCCTGTGGGAGATGGTCAAAAGGATGCTCAAAGTTATGAGAGCTCTTGTGTCTGTAAGGACTGACTGCAATGCCCTCAGATAATAGCTGCCTAGGTACATAAGTTATGGTTGGCAGAGGGATGGCTTAGTGTTTTTATAAATGCCCCCAGCCTTATTATATTTTTAACTTTTTATTTTGAAATCATTTGAGAAGTAAAGACAGTACAGAGAGTTCCCATATACTTTCCCCCTAATGTTAACACCTTACACAGCCACAGTACATTTTTCAAAACACAGAAATTCACACTGAGACAGATTTTGTTCACATTTTACTACTGTTTCCACCAATGTCCTTTACCTGTTCCAGGATCCTGTTCAGGATGCCGTACTGCATTCAGTTGGCTGGTCTCTTCCAATCTGTGATATTTTCTCAGTCTCTCTTTGTTTTCTACAACCTTGATACTTCGGAAGAGTACTGGTCAGGTATTCTGAGGAATGTCCCTCAATTTGTGTGTGTCTGATGCTTTATCATGGTTAGACTGGGGTTTTGGATTTCAGGGTAGAATGCCACTGACCTTCCCATCACATGATATCAACATGACATCACCATGGCTTATTATTGGTGATGTTCTCCTTGGATTGGTTAAGGTGGTACTTTCCAGGACCTTCCACTGTAAAGTTACTGTTCTTCCCTTTCCCTACTTTATCCCTTTGAAGAGAAACATTAACTCCAGCCCACACTTGGGGGAGGAGGAAGGTGAACATATGCTAAAACCACCACAGAAATTAATAAATACTTGGGCAGAGTTCTTGTGAAGCCAAATAGTTTTATTATTTTAGAATGAAATCGACTTTTCTTTTTCCTGATCACAAAAGTAAATGTAAAGCAGAAAGCCTAAGTTTCACCAATCTCACAGACAAAACCCAAAAAATCTCACTAATCACTGTGGGTGTGTTTAATATTTGATAAACACACTGAAGTTTAGGACCTTGTGAGCATACTTTTAATGCAACGTTATATTTGGGAAGGCCATAGGGTATGATATGACTCATTCACTGTCAGGCCCCTACCAAGAATCGTTGTTTAAGATCAGTACAGTTACCCAAGGTTCAAAAATGTATGGGCTTCTAATTAAGAGCCATATAACAGGGCAAAAATAATCTAGATGGAGGTTGTATGTGCTGAGATGGGGCTTGAGTCAGGGGCAATGGGCCATCTACCAGATCTCAAGCACAGCAACCTCACTCTCCCCTCTTGACCTCTGAGACAGAGACCAAAGCCACAAGTCTTCCACTGTGAAAACGGAGACATTTAGACATTCTAGAATGCCAGCTTAATTCTCATTCGAAAGTGTTTGATTTTCACTGACTGCAAAAGAAAATTCGGATGCTTTCCTCATCATTTTAGGAGCCCTCACCTTGTGGGAAAGGGGCCGCCCAGCTGGCAACAATTACGGGTCATTTCATGAATATCATGTCTGAAAAAAATCATAATTCGAATCTTTTTTCTAATGTAAAGAGTGTCTCAGAAATATTATAGTGAAGTATGTAGGGGAAAAGTAGATGGCGTAGAAGTTGTAAGCACTTTATCGAATTTACGTTAAATATCAATCAGCCTCAAGAGAAACCTAGAGTTATTTTGCCATCACAGTGGGAAATTGGCTTCAAAACTTGTGAGTGGCACAGGTGCCCTTTCACTGTCTCCCTTTTGCTTTTCTTTTTTTCAAATATTTATTTATTATTTATTTATCTAGGCTGTACCGGGTCTTAGTTGTGGCATGCAAACTCTTAAGTTGCGGCATGCACGTGGGATCTAGTTCCCCGACCAAGGATGCACCTGGGCCCCCTGCACTGGGAGCACGGAGTCTTACCCGCTGGACCACCAGGGAAGTCCCCCTTTTGCTTTTCTTAAGTAAACTGACTGGTACGTCAGTTGTATTCAGGGTCAGGGAAAATATGTAAAGGCAGTTTTGCAACCCCTAAGAGACCTGTTTTCATTTACTGTTGCTCCATATTGACAGACAGGAATTTGGACCCCTCTCTCTCTCTCTCTCTCTCTCTCTCTCTACCTCTGGTTCCCCCTCTTCAGAACTCCAGACAAGGGTAAGCAGTAAGAAAACGATGCTTTTGTTATTTGTGGGTAACTAAATAAATAACTCTTTGTGTCCAGAATTAACACCACATGGACTTTGATATTGATGCAAAGCAAGGTAGGGACCAAGTTAGACTCCTGCCATATTTAAAACAAAAACAAAATAAAAAACAGCAAAGAAACCACTAGCCGTTTCTTTTGTCCCAAAGCCTTAGAGAGTGTGAGTTTCCAGGCAATCACCATGAACCATGGAGGTGATGTCTGAGTGGTTGCTCTAGTACATCAGGGTCACCTGGAGGGCTCGCAACAGGGTTTGCTGGGCTCCACTGCCAGAGTTCAGCAGGCCTGACGGGGGACCCAAGAAACTGCATTTCTAACACGTTCCTCTGCTGTGCTGATGCCTGTGGCCCAGGACCACATTCTGATCATGGCTTCTATAGCCCAGACTATTTGCATAGATTCTTTTCTGCACAGGCTGGAGTGCTAAGTGGATGTGATGAACTAATAAGGCAACACCAGGACAAAACAAAATTCAGCCTGCCTTGCTACAATTTCATTCTCATTAACACCTGCTCTCTCTTGGGCACGCTGAAAAACATCTTTTGATGTTTGTATTTATAACCCTTACCAAAATGAGGTTGTTGCGTAAGTTCGTTCAGTTGCCAAACATTTCGTGTGCGATGACAAAAGATTTGCCTTCTTTCTCTAGTTTGAGCACTGCTTTGTTTTGTCTTCAATGTGGCTGGAGCAGGTGTTTCTTTCTCTCTGATATCTGGCAGGCTGCACTGGTTCAGATTCTCTGATTTTTTCTCACTCTTTCCCTTCAGAATCATAGGGTCTGGGGCTTGCTTTGTGTTTTGGGGATCTCTGACAATTTAAACTGTAGCTCTTCTAGTCTCAGATGAAAATCTGTGGCTTCTGGGAATCATAAAGTCAAATGAAAGAATTCTGGATACTACCAGACCTTGGCATTCTTCCGGTCCGAGATCCAAGACTTATCAACTCTCAAACTTGAGAATTCCAAATACAGTCTGCCCCTCCTTAATTTTACCTCAGGGAAGCACTCTGGAGTGTAGCTTCATGCAAACAAGCCAAAACAAAACCAAAAACACCTTAAGAAAGCAGTACAAAGAGCTCAGCAGAGACTGAAAGTGAGGGCCAGAGACGTTTTCTGGAATATATCACTGATGCCTAGAAAAGAGGGGGAAAACGAAATAGTGCAGGACCTTGAATGATTCCTTGCTTGCTGGGTAATCACTATTTTAGAGGGAGATGCAAACAGGGACTTGAAATGGAAAGGATTAAGTTATTCTTCTTACATTTTAGTGCTTAAGGAAAAACGGTACCCATTCTGGTTACAGAAACAGCTGGTATTGGGCCAAGGGCGTGGTTTGTTATGGGCCTGAGCCAGGCTAGTGCCCAGTGTAAATGATCAGACATGTAAAAGTGAGGCTAGCAGCTGGATAAACAAGTAAGAACAGGACTGTTGTTAGAGACTCCTGACTGAGGCAGACAGGCAAGGGTGGGGAGAGGATTCACTTTATTGAGCTCTCTCCATGGATCTGCTTGGGTTAAGAGTGTGTGTGTGTGTGTGTCTGTCTGTCTGTGTGTGAGACAGAGACAGAGAGAGAGACAGAGAGAGACCCGGGGTGGTGGGGTGGAGAGGCGGGGTAGGAAGTATTTAGGAAGCCACATAAGAGAATGAAACCAGCAAAGTCACATACTGCCAGAAAAAATACAGGGCACCCAGTTAAATGCAAATTTCAGGTAAACAATGAATATTTGGGACATACATGAAATAAGTATTTGTTGTTTATCTGAAATTTAAATAGATACTCTGTATTTCTATATTTTTCTTTGCTAAATTTGTCCACCCTAAATTAAGAGGTCAAGGTCAGATAAAGCAGGTGGGCAGCAGCCTAGAGGAGGTGGGCTACACAGGACACATAGGCTCTGCTCAGGAAGTAGGCTTGCTGTGCAGAGCTGCAGAGACCCCTCAGTCAGTGGGGAGATCAGGAAACTGGCTTTCATCAGGGTCCGGGGGGAAGCTGTAGGCAGCACCTCTGTGTCCAGCCCGACTTTGGCCTGATGTGAGTATAGACTGGATGGTAATTTTAAAACCAGTCACACTTTTTCCAGGGCTTTTAAATTTTCCCTTAAAGCAAGAGAAGGGTAGGAAGTCCTAGGGGCCAAAGACGTGAGCTCAGGCAGAGACTAAGTGTGAAATCTCTTTAGCTAGCTGGTAAGTGTGACCCAACAGGGGGCAGAGGGAGAGCGGATACTAATGAGCATCTACTCTGGGCCAGGCATTCTCTATTTGCTCCTGTATTTATTTTCACAACAGCCACTGTGAAACCGTTGTTATTATTAACTCTTCTTCACAACACGTCACATCACGCAAAATGATAGAACCTGATATTAACCTCAATTCATTCAACAGGAGCAGTCCCTGCTCTTTCTGAAGCATCTCCCTGAGTCCCCTTCTCTTGTCATGGCAGATAATGGGTGTCAGGTGTCTCATTCTCCTCTCTTGGGTAGACCCAGAAGTGGCAAAGATTTACCTGACAGGTGAAGGAAACAGTTGCTCAGGTCAAATAATTGGAAGCAGAAGGCTAGGCTGGGCTTGTCCAGCAGGTGAGACCAGGCTCTTCCAGTCACGTGGCCATCAGAAGAGCCAGGATTGCTAGAGAAGGCATGGATGACTGGGGTCTGATCCTCAGTCTGCTGAAGACAGAAGGTTTAAGTGAGCCACGGCAGAGTCGGTATAAGAAGCTGAAGATAGGATCGTTTCCAAATGGTGCCATCGACTGGCCAGGCACCCGGGATACATTGATGACGCCGGACTGAATTTGTTCTTGCACCCAAGGACTTGCAGTTTAGTGGGGAAGGATATAGTAAGCAAGTAGCTATAACTAAAAATTAATGAATGCAGCTGACTGATGTGCTGTGAAGAAGTAACAGCTATAATGAGGGTATAGGTAATGCAATCACCCTGCCCAGTCCAAGAGGGAGCCATGGCCCTCTCAAAGCAACAGGACAGATCCTACAGAACAGGCTTAGAATTTATCTTGGAGGATGGGGAGACATACTACCGAGGTAAATGAACTAGACTACTGAACAGGAAGGGTAAATGAATAAATAAAAGCTGGGTTATGTAGGTTCCTCTTGGATTTCCAGCCTATCCTAATGGTAAGTTGTTTGGGATCATGGTCAAGTCATTGGAAAGAAATTATTCACACTTCACCTGAAGACTAACTTGTGAATGATCAGATTACTAAAATTGGTCAGATGCCATCTTTAACTGGATCTCAAACAGTTCGTCACAACTGTTTTGCGGGCATGGATACGGATGAGGTACAAGGCAGCAGCAGTAGAAGATGAAGAAAAGAAACAGGCAGAAATAGGGGTATAAGGTCTTAACTTAGAAAGTTGGCAAACTGTATTTAAGGGAAACATTTCACTTGCATATAAAACTTCTACTCTTCAAGACATCCTGGGCATTCAAGATATGAAATCCATGAGAAACTGACATTCAGACTTAGAAGAGTCTGAATGACATCAAAGCTAAAAGTTAGTGACAGCCTCAGAGAGGCCACTGCTAAACCAAAGTCTGGGGAAGTCCTCAGCTTTGTGACTAGGTCTCCCAGTAAATACTGATAGATTATTTGAGGAACTGATTTTTGGCAAATTGGTTCATCAGAGAGTTGGCTTTCAAAAATGTGGTGTTTCAGGGTACTGTCCTGTTTTTCCATTTGATGTGATCAATTTACTGGTCAGGACTCTTTCAGATTCAAGGGCAGAGACTCAAAATGGCTTTGGCAAAGATAGTAATTTACTAGAAGGATATGGGACTATCCTGTGTGATTGAAAGACGGATCGGACAGCTAAACGGGAAGGGCAGAGCTGCAGCGGGGCCTCAGGAGTCGCTGGCTGGGAATGGGCCGGCCCACTGCTGGTGTCTACCCAGCCTTGTTCACGGCACTCTGGCTTCTGCCATGAGACTCACATCCTACAGTTCCCATTCCTGGAGCAGGACTGACTCTTGGCCCAGTTTAGTTTTGAAAACTGCCGAGAAATTCTTCGATTTCCAGCATGAGATAGGTGCCCAAGAACAGGGGGAGGCAGATATTCCAGAAGGGGATGAGGTGAGCAGACAAAAGCGATGTCCCTTACAGGCCTTGTGAGAAGCTGGGAAAGGTGCATTTGCCTTTTACACCGCAATGCCGTTCTTGATACAAAGGACAAACCCAGCCTACTCCCCAAATGAACAAGCCCTCAAGCCTCTTGTCTCTACCTGCCGGTTTAAAATGGTAATGCCCCCTCCCCCCTTCACTCGGAGGATGGCAGAGCACCCCCCATCCTCAGCTCAGTGAACAGCAAATGGATATTGCTAGTGGGAACAGAAAACCTGCTGGCCAGATTAGGTCCCACTTTGAACGTGGCAGTTACTGTTTATTAAATTCCACAGGGGCTTCTTGTGAAGGAGATGAAAAGAGGGAGCGGTCCAGGAACACAGCTGAGGGGCTCCGTGACGCTCACTAGAGCTCAGTGGGAATCAAGGCTGCCTAGCTGCCCTGAGCCTGGCCCCGGGAGTGGGCAGGTGTGCTGTCTACATAACGCCCTTGATCTCTAAGAGAAACGCTTGAAGAACCAATCAGACGGTAACCTCCTGCCAAGGACTCCATTAGCCCGCTCTGGTGGCTGCTTCTGAAGTGGTGGCCGCTGGCTCTGCTTGCTCTCTTGTTCACAGAGGACATATGGGCCAGGCAGGGATCAACGAGAAAACATCTGGCACAGAAACAAATCAAACAGCCCCAGTGACTAATTTCGGAGTGGCGCCTTTCCATTGTTCTTGCTGCGGCCCTGTGCAAAGGTCACTCAGTGTGGCAGCCTCAGAGAAGCGGCTGCTCCACCTTCAGCAGTGCCCAGGATCCAAATTGTTCTCCTTAAAAGTGAATCAATAGCTCCTTCTTCAAGGGTACAAACAGCATCTCCCTATCACTGAATCCTGAATTCTCTAATGTGCTCTTAGCCCCTCCTCGCCAGCCCCCAGGCACCCCTGTTTCTTATTAGCCATTTATCATTTTGCCTCGGAAGAGTCTTTAAAAAAAAAAAGACTCTACTGAATTCAGGTGTGACATGTTCTATTTCTGCGACTGAGATTTTTCTCCTTTTGCTTCAAATAAAGGAAATAGCAAATATTAAAGAGCATGAGAGAAAAGGCACTAGTGCGTGGACCATTAATAGACAGGATTGCCGTGGTTCTGATTTTGCTGGTTTATATAATAGCTTCAAATGCTGGTGAAGATAGGGGTCAGCCTTGCCAGAAATGATCTTTAAATTAAATATCCATTTTCTTTAAAATTATCTTTAATGGCACAATACAACCATATAATTTTCAGCTTAAAAGGAAGATGTTAAGCTGATTCTGCCTATGTCTTCTTTTTGGGGTCAGGATCACACATCAGACAGCTTATTTGTAAAGTTGTCCACTGGAAATTATATACCTTTCCTTGGGAATTTATTCTAAAGTGTTCAAGGTGTGCTGGGGGCTAAGCCAGGTCCTATGTGTTTGACCACATCCTAGCTCACCGGTAACACCCAGCTGGCTGTCATGATAGTGACACCTCCTTTCATCTCTTCACCTGGTATCACACACTCATGGTGCTGTGTGCCCAGAGTCATGGGCTCCAAGGGCTGGCATCCTACCGCTGATCAGTGAAGAGTGTTCCTCCCTTGGAAACACTTAGAAATATCTCCTGGTCCTTTTCCCAGCAGAGAGAACAGATTCCATCCCCCATTCATTAAATTCGCAAGGGAAGCAAATGCTATGTTTCAATGCTGTTTTATCTGCTGTCCTCAGCCAGCTCCCAGCTCCTAGAAGTGATTCTGGAATTGACTTAGTGGTTATCATCACTGGGTTTTTCCAGGGCAGGACTAGTTCGCCTCCCTTCCTTCACTGACATAGACACGTACTATTTATAAAACAGGCTGTCCTAGGCAAGTGAGTGATCACTGGAGTGACAAGAGAAATGCAACCTAGTCCCAATTCAGTCATAAGCTTGCTGTATGCTCAGAGACAAGTTACATCCTCTCTGTAACTCTGTATCTGTACCTTCTTCTAAGACATATAAGTATAGATCTTCTGATTTGATTATCGCATAAGGTGGGAGTGGGTAACAGATTCAGGGAAAGCTATCCTTCACAAACAACGTGATGACAATGAACCAACATGTGTTTGGAGACCCTATATACTAGTGTTCAGAGCATTCTGCTGTGTCTTAGCTATTTTAAGCTATTCAGACACATATTCATCAATCAAGACTTCCAATAGATTCCTCCGGATTTCCATGGAGCTTGGCAAGAGGACAAGGCCAGGCACTGTCTGGCGCCCGCTCCTCTTGGTTGTGTGACTGCCTATTATGATTGCCTAATGATGACAACATGATCATTTGTCTAGTAATTACAAAGCACTTTCATTTTACTGCCTCTTTTTCATGTTCCCAATAACCCTGTGGAATAAATATTATTTCCCCTGTTTTATAGATGAAGAACCTGAGGTTCAGAAAGGTTAATGACTTATTAAATGATGCTCCAGCTACTAAGGAATAGATTTGGGATACAAAGCTAGGAGTCCCAATTTCAAACCTAAACTCTTTCCATCTTTCCATTGGTTATCAAGCTGTTCCCTTAAAGGTATGGATTTGGGGAGGTCTTTCAGGGGGGTGAGGAAAGTTAAGCCAGTGGAGCTCAGAACCCCTGATTCAATCAAAGCACCTTTTTTCCCCCCGGCTTTATATTATAGGACTCCACACTAAACTTGGTTTTAAACAAAATGCTTCTAGTGTTAAAAAGAAAAGTTTGTGAGCCACGAAATTATACCATATATGTTGAAAATAAATCCTTTTATCAGTCTCCTCTTTCAGAGGATTCTTCACTCTTTGTTCCAACAATCCCAGCTTGAAATCCTCTTTCCCAGAGAAGCTGACTGCAGGTATTTTTTCTTTCCTCAGCCCAGTGAGCCACATTCTGTTTTGGTGGATCTTTCACAGGAGAAATGTTCTGTGGCCAAGGCAGCTGACATCAAGCCAGATGTATAGCCTGGGTAGAGGCCCCATTCCTTCCTATAGAAGAATTGAACCACGTGTTCCAACTTGACTCATAAATATAAAACAAAAAGTCTAGTTTCCATTCTAATTAGATGAAACAATTACATGTCACACATCTTCTAAGCAGTTTCGTATTTGCTCTAACTGTAATTCTGACATTAGCATTCAAAGATGCTGCTCGCACTGGGTACAGATGTTGGGTTTAGAGACTGTCATGTTCCTTGTGGCCACAAGATGTCAGGAAGATATGGCCATGGGATGGAAGTGCAGGAAGGTGCACTGGTTCCTGAAAATGCCATTGATGAGTTCATTAGCTGATTAAAATCCTCCCAATAAGCTTGTTAGAAGAGTCCAGGGAAAGTCTATGAGATGTGTCATACTGTTATCCTTTTGATGGAGGTACTGAACACCATTAGCTGGTAATCAGATTAAGGGGAACAAAAATTGATTGTACATGCTTGCATGATTAAATCCTGAATAATTAAAGGCCACTGAGTTTCCCAGCTCTTTCACTAGCATGTGTTAATACAACCAACATGTGCTGTATTTACAGAGTATCATGAGTGGACATGACTATATGAAAGAAATAGGATCAGTTAGAGAAGAAATCTCCTTTGAAAGCTTCTGTCTGAAAATCCGATGATATTGTATAAAGACACAGGTTTTGATAACTTTCATGTAATTGTGAAACATGTTATAAACTGAAATATATTGAATTAAATAAAGCCATATGTCCAAACACATGCATACATCTAAGGTAGATGTGCTTACTCAATGATTTGAGTGATGGGTGTTGTTAATTAACAGCCAATCTGACACCCTGCCCCCACTATTCTTTTAGTCTCCTGAGTGACTTCCTATAACAGCTTCCTTGGGATCCGACAGAAGGAAGCAATAACGACAAGCAAAGATTGGGTCCAATCAATAAGCGGTTATTGTGTCCTACAGAGGGCCGGGTGCTGGTGAGGATGCAGAAGACCTGGAGGGAAGGATCTATGCCTCACCCTTCCCTCCTTCCTTCTAATTTACCCTCTTTCTCTAGTTGCTGTCTTCTGCTTCTTGGCCCTTCAAATGCTCCTTCCTGCTGAGCTAGAAGATGAGGAGATGAGCTTTTATTCATTTACTTTTTAAAACATATTGACTTCCTACCACATGCTAAACTTTGGCTTAAAGATTCAAAGATGAACTAAAAATGGTTCTCACCTTGCTGATGGGAGAGTATGGTTATGGAGCAGACAAGCCAAAAATCAAATTACAGGGAATTCCCTGGGTCCAGTGGTTGGGTCTCGGCGCTCTCACTGCCAGGGCCTGGGTTCGATCCCTTGTCAGGGAACTAAGATCCTGCAAGTTGCACGGCGCAGCCATAAAAAAAAATATGTATATCTGAACTGTCAAAAATCAAATTACAGCAGGCTGGTGTTGGTGATATAATCAAGTAAATGAGCTGTGGAGTGCATAGGCAAGGAAGGATTAATTCTGCTTCGTCCTGAGGGCATCGTGGTTCTTTGCAAAAATGGTGAACTGGAGCCTACCAAGTGATGATGGGGAGGCAGGGAAATGTGTTTTTAATAAGATGAGAAAAGAAAGAATGAGCTGTGGGGAACAACCAGCAGCCTGTCATAGTAAAGGAGTTAATGGGAATACTGAGTTGGAGAATTTGTACATGGTGGAGGGTAGCTGGATCATGGCTGGTGTGGCTGGTGATGTCTGGCGGGGTGGGACCTGGATGTGGAGGAGTCTGAAAGTACATTACTGAAAAAAGTTGAATGGGGCCAACATACTGAGCTTCATGTTTGGGTAGAGCAGTCTATAACCTGGTGGTTGAGAGATCACTTGGTGTGGCTGGACTCGAGGCAGGCAGATGTTGCAGGCCCAGGTCAGAAATGACGAGGGCTTCACTGAGGGTTGGGAGGGGGCTAAGGGGGAGGGCAGGATAGATTGACAAGCCATTTAAATAAGAACTTGAACTGAAACTGGCATATAAGTTTCTACCAGTCACCTCAATAAAAAAGTGTTAACAAACTGTATGACATTGTTTCCACTATTAGCAAAGCCTCTTCCACAGAGGATAGTCCCACCCCCCTCCCCCAGCTTTTACTAAATATGCACACTGGAATCAAAGCAGCACAGTCGGTCTTTATAGCTTACCAGGTTGGGTCCATGTTCATTATTTATATAATTCTCATGACCACATTGTGGGTTCAGAACCTTGAATGTATTGGTACATTGAGAGGGCGTCTCCCATTCAGGGACTGAGGCACGAAAACCAAGTTCACAGAGACTGACAAAGATATGCCAGAACAGCAATTCAGCCATGTGTAAAGAGCAGTATAACAGGCAAGCAGAAAGATGTCAACTGGACCAGCTCTCTAGGGCAAGTCAAATTATTAGAAGATTGCTTTAGGGGTGTGGAATAGACCTGGGAATTATATATTTGAATACTAAACAGTGTTAAGCTCTGATAGCTTGATGCATTCATCTCTAAGATGGGAATGTGGCTATTAGGTGCTCTAACTTCTTGTGTTGGACTCATCAGGCATCTCACCGTACACATTTCCAAACTTGGAAACTCTGGAGTTTCTATCACTATATCCACACTAGGGGACATTTATAATTACACCCCACACAAAGGGATACTGATAAGAACCAGGACCGCTCAGTCCCATTTTGGGAACCAATGGGAGTATATTTTATTCTGGAGATGAGCCAGAAGAGATCAAAGACTGATCTTCTACATTACGGACTAGCAAACTTTTTCTGTGAAAGGTCAGATGTAAATATTTTAGGTATTGTGCGTCATATGATTTCTGCCGTAACTAGTCAACTCTGTAATTATAACACAAAAACAGCTATAGACAATATGTAAACAAATGTTCCAGTCAAACTCTATTTACAAAAACAAGCAACAAGCTGGATTTGGTCCATGAGCCATACTGGATGACTGACCCTCCCCAAACCCCGGCCTGTCCTAGATTATCCCCTTGTTCACAAAATCTTTCTACAAAAAGGGCTCAATATGATTGATTTTTTTCCTACTACTAAATCTTAATTAGGTTCAAGTTAACCCTCCCTGAGAGCAACCTGGTCGGAATTTGGAATCTTTCTAAAGCTACAAGTCACAGAGAATCTCTTGGTTTGCTACCGTAGATGCTTGTCACATCCATTGTGTGGAATTCTACTAGTTGAGTTCCCAGATGCCAATCTTATGTCTCTCCAAGTTCCAGAGCAGCGACTCGCTCTGTATCTATTATAAAACCCATTTTATTTATTTTTATGAATTTAATTTAATTTATTATTTTATACAGCAGGTTCTTACAATTCATCCCACCACCACCACCACCACCCCACCACTTTCCCCCCTTGGTGTCCATACGTTTGTTCTCTACATCTATGTCTCTATTTCTGCCCTGCAAACCGGTTCGTCTGTACCATTTTTCTAGGTTCCACATAGATGTGTTAATACACATGTTTTTCTCTTTCTGACTTACTTCACCCTGCATGACAGTCTCTAGATCCATCCACATCTCTATAAATGACCCAATTTCATTCCTTTTTATGGCTAAGCAATATTCCATTGTATATGTGTACCATATCCTCTTTATTCATCCGTCTGTCGATGGGTATTTAGGTTGCTTCCATGACCTGGCTATTGTAAATAGTGCTGCAATGAACATCGGGGTACATATGTCTTTTTGAATTATGGTTTTCTCTGGGTATATGCCCAGTAGTGGGATTGCTGGGTCATATGGTAATTCTATTTTTAGTTTTTTAAGGTGCCTCCATACTGTTCTCCATAGTGGCTGTATCAATTTACATTCTCAGCAACAGTGCAAGAGGGTTCCCTTTTCTCCACACCCTCTCCAGAATTTGTTGTTTGTAGATTTTCTGATGATGCCCATTCTAACTGGTGTGAGGTGATACCTCATTGTAGTTTTGATTTGCATGTCTCTAATAATTAGTGATGTTGAGAAGTTTTCATGTGCTTCTTGGCCATCTGTATGTCTTCTTTGGAGAAATGTCTATTTAGGTCTTCTGCCCATTTTTGGATTGGGTTGTTTGTTTCTTTAATATTGAGCTGCATGAGCTGTTTATATATTTCAGAGATTAATCCTTTGTACGTTGATTCTCTTGTGAATATTTTCTCCCATTCTGAGGGTTGTCGTTTCGTCTTGTTTGTAGTTTCCTTTGCTTTGCAAAAGCTTTTAAGTTTCATTAGGTCCCATTTGTTTATTTTTGGTTTTATTTCCATTACTCTAGGAGTTGGATCAAAAGAGATCTTGCTGTGATTTATGTCAAAGAGTGTTCTTCCTATGTTTTCCTCGAAGAGTTTTATAGTGTCTGGTCTTACATTTAGGTCTCTAATCCATCTTGAGTTTATTTTTGTGTATGGTGTTAGGGAGTGTTCTAATTTCATTCTTTTACATGTAGCTGTCCAGTTTTCCCAGCACCACTTATTGAAGAGGCTGTCTTTTCTCCATTGTATATCCTTGGCTCCTTCATCGTAGATCAGTTGACCATAGGTGTGTGGGTTTATCTCTGGGCTTTCTATCCTGTTTCATTGATCTATATTTCTGTTCTTGTGACAGTACCATATTGTTTTGATTACTGTAGCTTGGCAGTATAGTCTGAAGTCAGGGATGATTCCTCCAGCTCTGTTTTTTTCCCTCAAGACTGCTTTGGCTATTCAGGGTCTTTTGTGCCTCCATACAAATTTTAAGATATTTTGCTCTAGTTCTGTAAAATATGCCATTGGTAATTTGATAGGGATTGCATTGAATCTGTAGATTGCTTTGGGTAGTATAGTCATTTTCACAATATTGATTCTTCCAATCCAAGAACATGGTATATCTCTCCATCTGTTGGTATCATCTTTAATTTCTTTCATCAGTGTCTTATAGTTTTCTGCATACAGGTCTTTTGTCTCCCTAGGTAGGTTTATTCCTAGGTATTTTATTCTTTTTGCTGTAATGGTAAATGGGAGTGTTTCCTTAATTTCTCTTTCAGATTTTTCATCATTAGTGTATAGGAATGCAAGAGATTTCTGTGTATTAAGGTTGTATCCTGCAACTTCACCAAATTCATTGGTTAACTCTAGTAGTTTTCTGGTGGCATCTTTAGGATCCTCTATGTCAACTGCAAACAATGAAAGTTTTACTTCTTCTTTTCCAATTTGTATTCTTTTTATTTCTTTTTGTTCTCTGATTGCCGTGGCTAGGACTTCCAAAACTATGTTGAATAATAGTGGCAAGAGTGAACATCCTTGTCTTGTTCCTGATCTTAGAGGAAATGTTTTCAGTTTATCACAATTGAGAATGATGTTGGCTGTGGGTTTGTCATATATGGCCTTTATTATGCTGAGGTAGGCTCCCTCTATGCCCACTTTCTGGAGAGTTTTTATCATAAATGGGTGTTGAATTTTTTCAAAAGCTTTTTCTGCATCTATTGAGAGGATCATATGGTTTTTATTCTTCAATTTGTTAATATGGTGTATTACCTTGATTGATTTGCATATATTGAAGAATCCTTGCATTCCTGGGATAAACCCCACTTGATCATGGTGTATGATCCTTTTAATGTGTTGTTGGATTCTGTTGCTAGTATTTTGTTGAGGATTTTATTCTTCAGTGATATTGGTCTGTAATTTTCTTTTTTTGTAGTATCTTTGTCTGGTTTTGGTATCAGGGTGATGGTGGACTCAAAGAATGAGTTTGGGAGTGTTCATTCCTCTGCAATTTTTTGGAAGAGTTTGAGAAGGATGGGTGTTAGCTCTTCTCTAGATGTTTGACAGAATTCACCTGTGAGGCCATCTGGTCCCGGACTTTTGTTTGTTGGAAGACTTTTTTTTTTTTTTTTTTCGGTACGCGGGCGTCTCACGGCTGTGGCCTCTCCCGTTGCAGAGCACAGGCTCCGGAAACGCAGGCTCAGAGGCCATGGCTCCTGGGCCCAGCCACTCCGCGGCATGGGGGATCTTCCTGGACCGGGGCACGAACCCCTGTCCCCTGAATTGGCAGGCAGACTCTCAACCACTGCGCCACCAGGGAAGCCCTGTTGGAAGACTTTTAATCACAGTTTCAACTTCATTATTTGTGATTGGTCTGTTCATATTTTCTATTTCTTCCTGGTTCAGTTTGGAAGGTTATACCTTTCTAAGAACTTGTCCATTTCTTCCAGGTTGTCCATTTTATTGGCATAGAGTTGCTTGCAGTCGTCTCTTAAGATGCTTTGTATTTCTGCGGTGTCTGTTGTAACTTCTCCTTTTTCATTTTTAATTTTATTGATTTGAGTCCTCTCCCTCTTTTTCTTGATGAGTCTGGCTAATATATCATCAATTTTGTTTATCTTGTCAAAGAACCAGCTTTCACTTTTATTGATCTTTGCTGTTGTTTTCTTTGTTTCTATTTCATTTATTTCTCCTCTGATATTTATGATTTATTTCCTTCTGCTAACTTTGGGTTTTGTATGTTCTTCCTCTAGTTCCTTTAGGTGTAAGGTTAGATTGTTTATTTGAGATGTTTGTTGTTTCTTGAGGTAGGCTTGTATTATAAACTTCTCTCTTAGAACTGCTTTTGCTGCATCCCATAGGTGTTGGATCATCATGTTTTCATCATCATATTTCTCTAGGTATTTTTTGATTTACTCTTTGATTTCTTCAGTGATATCTTGGTTATTTAGTAATGTATTGTTTAGCCTCTGTGTGTTTGTTTTTCTTATGTTTTTTTCCCTGTAATTGATTTCTAATCTCATAGCGTTGTGGTCAGAAAAGATGCTTGATATGATTTCAATTTTCTTAAATTTACTGAGGCTTGATTTGTGACCCAAGATGTGATCTATCCTGGAGAATGTTCCATGCGCACTTGAGAAGAAAGTGTAATCTGCTGTTTTTGGATGGAATGTCCTAAAAATATCCATTAAATCTATCTGGTCAATTTTGTCATTTAAAGCTTCTGTTTCCTTATTAACTTTCTGGTTGGATGTCTGTCCATTGATGTAAGTGAGGTGTTAACGTCCACCACTATTATTGTGTTGCTGTCAATTTCCTGTTTTATAGCTGTTAGCAGTTACCTTATGTATTGATGTGCTCCTATGTTGGGTGCATATATATTTATAATTGTTATATCTTCTTCTTGGATTGATCCTTTGATCATTACGTAGTGTCCTTCCTTGTCTCTTGTAACATTCTTTATTTTAAAGTCTATTTTATCTGATATGAGTATTTCTACTGCAGCTTTCTTTTGATTTCCATTTGCATGGAATATCTTTTTCCAACTCCTGACTTTCAGTCTGTATGTGTCCCTCGGTCTGTAGTGGGTCTCTTGTAGACAACACAGATATGTCTTGTTTTTGTATCCATTTAGCGAGTCTGTGTCTTTTGGTTAGAGCATTTAATCCATTCATGTTTATGGTAATTATCAGTATGTATGTTCCTATTACCATTTTCTTTATTGTAATGGATTTGTTTTTGTAGGTCCTTTTCTTCTCTTGTTGTTCCCACTTAGAGAAGTTCCTTTAGCATTTGTTGTAGAGCTGGTTTTGTGGAGCTGAATTCTCTTAGCTTTTGCTTGTCTGTAAAGATTTTGATTTCTCTGTGAAATCTGAATGAGATCCTTGCTGGGTAGAGTAATCTTGGTTGTAGGTTCTTCCCTTTCATCACTTTAAATATATCATGCCACTCCTTTCTGGCCTGTAGAGTTTCTGCTGAGAAATCAGCTGTTAACCTTATGGGAGTTCCCTTGTATGTTATTTGTCGTTTTTCCCTTGTTGCTTTCAATAATTTTTCTTTGTCTTTAATTTTTGTCAGTTTGATTAGTATGTGTCTTGGCATGTTTCTCCTTTGATTTATCCTGCCTGGGACTCTCTGTGATTCCTGGACTTGGGTGGCTATTTCCTTTCCCCTGTTAGGGAAGTTTTCGACCATAATCTCTTCAAATATTTTCTCGGGTCCTTTCTCTCTCTCTTCTCCTTCTGGGACCCCTCTAATGTGAATGTTGTTGTGTTTAATGTTGTCCCAGAAGTGTCTTAGGCTATCTTCATTTCTTTTCATTCTTTTTTCTTTATTCTGTTCCATGGCAGAGAATTCCACCATTCTGTCTTCCAGGTCACTTATCCGTTTTTCTGCCTCGGTTATTCTGCTATTGATTCCTTCTAGTGTAGTTTCCATTTTAGTTATTGTGTTGTTCATCTCTGTTTGTTTGTTCTTTAATTCTTCTAGGGGTTTGTTCTTTAATTCTTCTAGGTGTTTTTTCTTCAATTCTTCTAGGTGTTTGTTCTTTAATTCTTCTAGGTCTTTGTAAAACATTTCCTGCATCTTCTCGATCTTTGCCTCCATTCTTTTCCCGAGGTCCTGTATCATCTTCAATTTCATTATTCTGAATTCTTTTTCTGGAAGGTTTCCTATCTCCAATTCAGTTAGTTGTTTTTCTGTGGTTTTATCTTGTTCCTTCATCTGGTCCATAGCCCTTTGCCTTTTCATCTTGTCTATCTTCCTGTGGATGTGGTTTTTGTTCCACCAGGTGCAGGACTGTAGTTCTTCTTGCTTCTGCTGTCTGCCCTCTGGTGGATGAGGCTATCTAAGAGGCTTGTGCAAATTTCCTGATGGGAGGGACTGGTGGTGGGGAGACCTGGCTGTTGCTATGGTGGCCAGAGCTCAGTAAAACTTTAATCCACTTATCCGATGATTGGTGGGGCTGGGTTCCCTCCCTGTTTGTTGTTTGGCCTGAGGTGACTCAACCCTGGCCCCTACCTGGCTCTTTTGTGGAGCTAATGGTGGACTCTGGGAGGGCTCACAACAAGGAGTACTTCCCAGAACTTCTGCTGCCAGTGTCCTTGTCCCCACAGTGAGCCACAGCCACCCCCATCTCTGCAGAAGACCCTCCAACAGTAGTAGGTAGGTCTGGTTCAGTCTCCTATGGGGTCACTGATCCTTCCCCTGGGTCCAGATTTGCACACTACTTTGTGTGTGCCCTGCAAGCGTGGAGTCTCTGCTTCCCGCAGTCCTGTCAAAGTCCTGCAATCAAATCTTGCTACCCTTCAAAGTCTGATTCTCTAGGAATTCCTCCTCCCATTGCTGGACCCCCAGGTTGGGAAGCCTGATGTGGGGCTCAGAACCTTCACTTCAGTGGGTGGACTTCTGTGGTATAAGTGTTCTCCAGTTTGTGAGTCACCCACCCAGCAGTTATGGGATTTGATTTTATTGTGATTGTGCCCCTCCTACCATCTCAGTGTGGCTTCTGCTTTGTCTTTGGATGTGGGGTATCTTTTTTTGGTGAGTTCCAGTGTCTTCCTGTCGATGACTGTTCAGCAGTTAGTTGTGATCCGGTGCTCTCAAAAGAGAGAATCTATAAAACCCATTTTATAGATGAGCAATCCAAGTTAAAGTGACGCTGGTAAATGGAAAAGCAGAGATTGGATGCCAAACTATCCAACTCCAGGTCCAGTATCCTTTCCACTGTGTCACATTTTGTTGAGTTTATTCCAACTAAGTATAAAATTTAGACAGGGAAATAAGTCAGTTTAACTTAGTATATCAACAACAGGAAAACGTGATAATATGGGTATAATAGAAAATTATTAGAATTTGGGGGCTATGTACACAAAACAACACTGAAATGTAAACCCAAGTTCATTGCCTAACACCCTCTTTATATCTACAGTGAACATGACCTTTCTAGAACAAAAGAAAGAGATGATTTAGTCATCGAAGCTGAAGCAGGTTTATGTGACTGCCTGTTTGGATTTAATCTCTACCCTTCATTAAGCACATGGTAGCGAATGTCTGCTTCCCACTGTACTGATGAGGGGGAATGTGACCAGGAATACCCTTCAGACTTCTGTGAGTGGCTTCTGGGTGCTTCCAGTCTTGGCAGATGGAATTGTGGAAAATGTTGATTTCCATACCCCTATTGTTATGGCAGTTGTATTACAAATTGGAGGTCTTTATTCTGGCCAGTGGCACTCCTATGAAGTCTTTCCTTACCTGAGTCCTGCCCCTGGAGGAATCAACCCCTCCTTCTCTATAAATCTTGTTCTAATAAGGCCTATCTCACTTCATGGGCTTATCCATTTATCAGTCTCTTCCTCTGTCTCTTTTGGGGTGAAAATTAGGCTGAATCTTTCCACTTAGCACAGGGCCTTGCCCTTAGTATGAGAGCTACTCTATATATATTTGATAAGGGAAAGAAATCTTCCCAATGCAACTTTTTTTCCACCTTCATTCTTTACATACACTCTCCAAATAATGAGTGTGTGGCAACATTCACTTCCATTCCACGTTTGTCCCTGATGGGAAGAATGTCTTTGCATTGAGTCTCATGATTTCCAGGCAATGTTTTAAGTTCTTTGCATGTCTCAGCTCCTTTAATCTCCTCTGCACTGCTCTAGACCCTACTGCATGCCAGCTCTAGAATTAGACGGCTTGGGTTTGGATTCTGAATTCTTTACTAATACTTAGCTGTATGATCTCCACATCTCACCTTTTAAGTTTAGGAAATCATCAGAAAAATGATAGTATTCAACCCATAGGTTTCATGAACTTTAAAGGAGATAGTACATGTCAGGGGCTTAGCACAATGCCTGGCATATAGTCTGAACTCCATTGATTTGTAGCTTTTAATATTATGCTTGAGAGATGATAGATATTAGCAAATGAAAGTCCATCTTTTGGATGTTTTATGCTGAAGAGTGTGATTATCTACCTAGTTTTCACTTCTATAAATGAAGCCAGAAATGCATCCCATAGATTTGTGCTGTGGGAGCCACAACTAGATGAAGCCAGGACCTTGGGGAACAGAGAGACCTAAAGGAAAAAGGAGGGAGGAAGAATGGAAGGCTTCCCTCTGTTTCCAAGGAGAGCAATAAAGATACTGTTTGCACCCTTCTCTGGCTCCCAATCATGTCTGTGATTGGCTAAGTGTAAGATTGGATTCTCTCCAATAATGGATCGTGTGGCCTTCCGGATGTGCAACATAATGGCAAGATTACAAACATCTTATGTGGTTAAGCATTTGGTCAATAATTATTTATTGTGTGCCAAGCAAAGCACCATCCTGAAAGCACATGTCCCCCTCCCTTAAAAATGTTCACACAGGAGCTTCGTTATAACATTAACAAATGTGAATTAGGAAGTGATCTCCAGGCAGTTCAGGCAGGATGGGTTCCTGCCAGAAGTGACTCCAGGGTGTAGTTCATGGGCATGAGGCTGACTGTGGAGAGGATGTGATGACAAGCGGAAGACACAGAGGTCTTCTGACACCTACCATTCAAATGGAAATGAAAACCATGGAAAATTAAAGAAAATTAAACGCTTTTTTTGCTCCTTTCCCGGCAAGATATATTCTGTAGGGTATGGCTCAAACAGATCAGAGGTCAGCGTTGTCCACTTCCAAATGTTCATCAGAGTCACGTGAAGGAAGAAGCACTCTGAGTGCTTTGGGAGGTTGAGGCACGCGGAGCTGGCTCTGTGAGGAGATGGCTTAGAAAACCTACCCTGATGCAGGGGCTTCCTCGGATCTCCATCTCTTCTCCTTCCAGCTCCAGTTCCTGTCAAACCTATGTTACTTTACTAGCCTATATCTTGCAAGTGGAAATATCACCCTTAGTATCTTATGTGGGGATTGTTAGGGAGAAGTACACTTCCCTCTTGGCTGTAGAGATGCCTGTTACAAATGTTATAAGTAAATAATGTTTCTATAAGAGAAAAGAAGCCAGAAGCCAGAAGGGGGAGGATGAGGTTTATCAGACAGAATACGTGCCAGTTAGGACAGATTGCACTGAATGTTAACATGGATTGAATGGGAAAACATGCTGCTGGCAAGGCAAGCCCAGGTGTACCAGCTTTGACTGGGCGCTGAAGTGTGTCTGCAAGTAGACTGCGTGCAGATTGAAGGCGTTTGCTGTCTCAGGTGGGGGCAGGAACGAGCGCCAATTAGTGCAACGCCCATGCTGCTTCGACAGCACTGGCAGCCCTGGGGGAAATGGCTCCTACAGGGAGACAATGCAGGATTAAGGGAACTCCGGATCCCTTTGGGAATTATTTTCATGAGGGGAAAAAACAGAACCAAAGATATTTAAGTAACTGTAATAGTTATAAAAAGTAAGGTTTGAAAGGCTTGAGTCCTCCTATGAATCTCAGTATATTAACAATATCTCCCATGCATCCATCTTAATCAAATCCTTGACTTCTTCAGGGATGTGTTTAGGGATGTGTTCATTCATCCATTCAACAAAAACTTAATAAACACTTCCTCTGTGCCACTTTAGATGTATCTTTGTATAAGATTGGCAAAGGACGTGGGGACAGATGATAAATAATAAATATATTAAGTAAGTAAATATATACTTCAGAAGATGATAAGCGCTATGGAAAAAAAGTAGAGGAAGGTTAATGGCAGGGGCGGGGTAATTGACATTTGCAGTATAATGGACAGGGTGAGGCTTATGGAAAAGGTGACTTTAAGCAAAGACTTGAAGGCAGTATGGAAGGATTCCATGACGATATTTCGGAAAAGAGTGTTCCAGGCAGAGAAAAGAGGAGAGCAAAAGCTTGAATGCAGGAGTAGGCCTAGCTTGTTCTGAGGAACAGCAAGGGGGCCTGTGTGGCTGGAGCAGAGAGAAGGGGGGTGTTGCAGAAGATTGAGGGCCTCACGGCATCTCACCTTAAGCTCATTATGAAAACTTTGGTTTTTATGCTGATGGCATAAGAAGGGAATGGCAGTGGTTGTCACTGAGAAAGTGCTCTCTTTCTATCTGACATGGGATTTCTGAGATGACAGCAAACCAAAGTTCTTGCTGCTGTCGCAGTAGAGGACTTCATGTGCTGGAGAGATCAACGTGAGAGTGAGCTGATAGTGGTCGGTTATGTAGAAGCAGCCTCAGAAAAATCACTGTGATGTAACAGCTCTAACTATTCAACTCCAAACTGGATTTTCTTTTGCACTGCAATTTCCCCCCCATAATTGTCCTAGCAATAGCTGTTTCATGTTGAGTGTAAAGAATACTGGATTAGGGGTCAGCAGTCATGGATTTCCCAATTCTGTCACTTTGGTTATTCTTAGATTTTTCTTTTCTGCATACGTTAATGAGAGTGATCAAACCCTATTCAGCTTAACTCACAGGGTGGGTGGATGTGAACATCCCATAAGACAGCTCTTACAGGGGGAAGAGAAAAGGGAATTAGAAGTCAGCTACTCACTGCATGCCAGGCAATGTAAGGCTGGGAGCTTGGCATGATTTATTTCTTCTAGTAAAAGAAAACCTGTTGAACTCTGAAAAATGTACAAATATAATTTTTTCCCTTAAGTTGATGAAAATTATTAGGTTATTGCTCTGAAGAGGGCCGTGTGTGCATGTGCGTGTGTGTGCACACGTGTGTGTGCAAAATATAATCTTAGGAACCTCAGGATTAAGACAAAAACAAGGAACTTGTGTGTTTTTACCAGAATAGAAATGTAATGATATCCTAGAGAGTAAACTCCTTAAGGTCTTCATCTTATTGATCTATTCATGCCTAATATCAGGGCCTTTAGGGAATAAAGAATGGATAAATAAGAGTTGATAAAGAATAATTGAACAGGTGATACATGAATAGAGAATGGCTGCATACGTGGATGGATGGATTCATGATTCTCCGTGGTCATAGTGTCGTCACTTAAGGAGGCCTCTCTGGCCTAGAAAATTGTTTCTTACTTAAAGAGTGAGAATTATTTAAAAAAAATAGACGCTGAATATATGGAAAAACATAAGAGGAGACATTACAGCATCTGCACTACAGATTTCATCGTAGGCCACATAGAAAATTATACTCCAAGTTGAACTGAAGACATGGCCACTGCTTTTCTCCCTCAATGAAGTTCCTTTTTCAAGGCCTTGGTAAGAATGTGAAAGGCAGCTTCGAGTCCATTTCTCACATGCGGAAGCATGCAGAATGCTTGGGAGTTTCCCCCCATCTACTTCCTTCTCACTTTCACTTCTTCCTCTTCAGCCTCTTCCTTCACTCTGCCTCTTCACCTTCTCTCTCCTCTTCTTTTAATTATTGACATATGGCATGCTCTGCTATAATATTTTCCCCCCAAGGTATATCAGCTTATTTTGTTTTTCCTGAAGACTCCCCTGTGTGTATCTGTTTGACCTGTTTGAATACCTCTAAATGTCTCTTGCTCTGCTCCCCTGCAATTCTTCTCCATTCTTTATTCTCCTGTACAGTTTTGCACGCTAATCTCTTCTACCCAACCGTGTACTGCAGCCATACTTGCCAGTATCCCTCATAAAGAAGTTTCTGTTGCCCATATTTGGTAAATCTTTATTTCAAATGTTTGTTTTCTGCTTCCTTTTGTTTTTAATCCTTAACATGACTAATCTATTTTAGTGGATGATTGAAGAGAAAATATCAGTCTTACCATCTCTGAGAAAAGAATAAGTATTATAAGTGTTTGAATTTACCTCATAAATTAGAAAGTAAGGTTTATGTGGGTCTAGATGTCAAGAAAGCTTGGGGCTGTATTTTGGGGATGACCTGAAATGAGAATGGGCCTACTCTTCTATATTCCTATTAAGTCAGGGGTGTATTATTGAGCTTTTCAGGCCCATCTAAAGATCCTCTGTGCAATCATACTCTAGGAGGGTTGGGGGGAGCTGGGGTAGTTAACCAGACACAGTATCTGGATAACATGCATACTTGTTTTTTAATGACCACTACCCTGAAGCATGATCAGTGATGATCACTTTGGTTTTATTTAACTCTTTAAGAGCTTGGGAGCTGGAGGTGAAGAAAAATAAATGAATCTATCTCTAGGCTAACCTGCTTTCAGCCAAAGTCACTTTTCAATCTTTTGTTATTTTTCTCCGTCATGTGGCTTTGCTTCCTCATTGAAGTTATCAATTCCAAAGTCAGAAGTGAAAATCAGGCCAGGAATGGTAGTGCATGGCCTCTGGGCATACTCCTTGCATGTGCCCAGGTGAGGGTAGAGTGGCTACACCAAGGAAGGATGTAATGGAACCAGACCCATTTGTTGCTTTGGTGAAACCAGAATTGTTGGAGAATATCCAGTGTAAGAGAGTTCTTATCCTCTGAGTGTCTTGCTCCTATTTGCCTCTATCGCGGAGTGAGAGAATTCAGTTTCACAGCCTCATCAAAAATATGCATAACAACCAACAGATGAGTGTGGGCAACAAAGCAGATAAGGCATTTTGACCACAAATGAGAAAGAAAAAAACCCACAAATAAAGGCCTAAGGGATGTAATAAAATATATGTATATTGATTGTGGCTGTTTCTGGGTAGGAGAAGCTTGGGAGACATTAACTCAACTTTTTATCTTTTAGTTCATCAGTATTTTCTCTGCTTTTCTCCACCGATTTTTGGGAAAACTTATGTAATGGTGTAATTTAAGATAGTAACATTTGCTCATTAGTCTTTGGAAAATTAGTGGCTCATAATTTCATAGATAAAATTTTATAACAAAAAAAATAATCTTTTTTAAGATAAAGGAATTCAGTAAAAACTGTTGAAGTATCACTAACTTGTTATTAATGTCCAAGTGACCCTAGCAATCTTAATTGCTTGGGACAAAACCTTTGCAAGGCCTAGGTGAGATCGAAGAATGCAGTTGTACGTTGCGATGCTAACTGTATTGGCTTTAGGGTAATCTGTGCGATTCCAAGACACCTTGATTTATGAACTAATTAATGGCACACAACAAAAATACTTATAGAAACTTGCTCTACCCCAAGCCAGAAAAACCTCCAAACAACAGAAAAATGGGTTTTGCATGTTAGAAAGTTAGATTCAATATATATTTATGAGGCTGTTCAAAATGTGGAGTCCTTTACTACTAAGTCCTGCGTAAGCAGAAATGCCCATGTATCAAAACCTAATTGTGCCAGAGTCTAAGGCTTGGGCAATAAATTAAGTCTTAAGCTATAAAAGACATCAGACATTAATTTTAAGGCTTATTATATCTCTGATGATATGGGCATTAATAAGTCCAACAGGAAGAAAGAATAGGCAAAACGACAAATACGATATACCTATTGGTCTTCCTTGGCACAATGTTGATTGTTGATAATTCATTTAAAGTTTCACAGATAATTCTGCACTCTAGGGTCATTGTTCCAGCAGCTTGTTAATAGGGACTGAATAGGGTGTTGAATATTTCATAGATTTTTGATGTCCATGTCTTGTTTCTGAGGTGGGGAGGAAATGGAAAGGATTTTATACTACTTAAAGCATTCAACATTCATCCCACAAACCATTATTGAGCACTTTGTATGATAAAGTGGTATTACAGGCTATGAGTAAAATTTGATGGGCGTTCAGATGAGGGAGACATTATTTCAGGATGGAAAGAGAATTGTCTTTAGAGCTGGTCTTTGAAATATCTGTAGGACTTGAAAAAAAAAATGTGGTTAGGAAAGCTTCCAGGATAAGGAAGCAGTGTGAACAAAGATACAAGGATGGGAAAATGTGGGGCATGTAGTGGACATATTAAGTAACATAACTGTGTGATAAAATAAGGTTCATGAAGGCATGTAATGCAGATAACTCTGGAAAGGTGGTACGAGTCAGATTCTGGTTAAGCCAAAAATCTTGGACTTTATGTGATAGACGATGCTGTTATTGAGCCAATTTTTACTGAGCATCTATTAAATGGGTGGCCCTATGAATAAGATATGCTACTTACTTTCAAGGAAATTTCAGTTTTCTGAGGATAATATCACAATGCAAAAAGCAGTTATAGTACAAAAGGAAAACTTCATGGAAATACAATAAATGCAGGGTCTATGCAGACATGTTACTAGGGTACCTAACATATTCTTTAGGGGTCAGAAAAGGGTTATTGGATAGATGACCTTAACTCTGAGGCCTTAGAATTTAAAAAAGATATATGGAAGCCATCTCATATTTGGGAAAACTGAAATTATCTCAGGAATGCTGGAACTTAGATTGTCAAAGGGAGATGGAGTAGCCAAAGATGAGCTTAGCTCGATAAGCAGGGAACAGACCGTGTAAATGTTTGTGAGGTGTGGACAGCCTTATTAGTGTTCACTGAAGTCTTGTTGCCCTCTTTTTCTGGGAATATGGGAGGACTGTCCCTCAGCATTCCTGGAAGTTAGGCATGGCCACATGATCGCCTTTGGCTAATGGGAGGCGTGTGGGAAGAAACATTTAATTACTGGTGCCTAACTCTATATCTGGTTCGGTTGTTATGAGATTACAAAAACATGTGTTGACACGAAAATTCAACACTGGGCCATCACATGTAGGATGGTGTCCCTGGAGGGCCATTTGAACCCATATCAGACTTTGTGTGAATGAGAAATAAATGCATTATTTTAAAGGGCTCTGACACTGGGGATTGTTTGTTACTTCAGCAGACTGTATCCTGTCCTGATTGATACACAAGTCATGGTTAGGAGTCTCAATATTGTTTTGAGGGCAATGAGGACTAATTGGAGTGTTATTTTTTAAATAGTAGGGGAGTGGCTTATGGGCTCAGAACTTACATTTTTGAAAGACTACTCTCACATCAGTTTATTGGAAAGCAGGAAAATATGTTCAATAATCCAGGCCAGAGATAGTGAGAGCAAGAATTAGGATGCTGACAGTGGAATAGAAGAGAGATGATAGGAGAAATATTGTCATGGCTGAATCTACAGGACTCATTGAATAGTTACCTGTGAGAGGTGAGCAGAGTGTCTAGGATGACTAGGTTTTCCAGCCTTGCATACTAGAAGAATTAAGTTGCCTTTAGCAGAAATAAGAAATGCAGTAGGAACAATGAGTTGGAAAGGAAAGAAGAATTTGGTCCAGGGGCCAATTAAAATTGAAGAATTCAGGATAGAGTTCAGAGCATAGGCATCACCTATGTCTAGGTGGTAACTGAAGTGAAGAAAATGATGACCTAGAGAAGAGGACTGGGAACAGAAGCTCAATCACACATTTAGGGGCAGGAAAGGAAGAGTAGACAGTAAAGGAGCAAAGGAGGGGGTGTTGCTGTGTCACAGAAGCTAAAGGAGAAGGGGCTTTCTGGAAGGAAAGGGTATGAAACACTGTGGAGACACTGAGAAAAATGAGGACTAAAATAATCCCATTAGAGCTGAAGTTCAATAACCACACTAGAACTTTTTGAGGAAGGGGTTTCATGAAAGATTATTGAGAGCAGAGAACAGATTTTAAGAGACAGAGAGCAAGAGGTGGTGAGAATTGGTAGGCAATGGGTAGAGATAGCTATTTTAAGAAATTCATCAATGAAAGGATGTAAAAAAATGAGAAATTAGACTGGAAACAGAAACAAGATAAAATACAAATAAGACTGAAATTTCTATAGGCAATTGACTTATAACGGTAATAACTACAGTTAGGGATACATCATCATAGTTAAAAGTTTGGGCTGTGGGATCAGACTGACCTGGATATTTGTCCCAGCTTTGTCAATAACAAGTTTTGTGACCTAGTGCAAAAGGAGGTGTCCCAAATCCTCATGAGCAGTTTCTTCTTGATCTGGCCCTTAACTACCTGTTTGCCCTCACCTGGTATGTTTCTGTCCTTTGCCTACTACGCATCAACGTCACCGGCAAATAGTAAAGGGCTCAATTAGTAAGAGTTGTCTATAGACCTTTAGATGCAAAGATCCTTTGACCAGAGTTTGGAGTGGGCTTAGAGAATTTCTGGTCTCAGACTTCAAAGAATTGACTGAATATTCAATTCCAGTTAATGTCTATGTTTTGAGGTGATGGTGGACAAGGCAGCATCTGAAGATGCAGGGAATTTATCTCGAGAAGAAGATAGGTCCTTGCCCAGTCATGAGAATAGGTGAGCACAGGCAAGGCACAACTTGCTGTTTCCATCCTTATGACTGAATGTTGTACAGCCCCAGGAGCAGAGGGGACCTTATCTCCCCAGCCCTACCTCTGACCTCGTAAATCATACCTGACAACTGCAGGGCATGGAGGTGTTCCTGTACTGCTGTGGCATGATGGCAATCCTTCCCCAAAATTAAGGCTTTAAATCAATATCTATGCCTATGGAGTATAAATGCATTTTCCCACCATACTATGTGTCCAGGGTTGGGTCAAATGGCAAGAGATGAGGTTTTACCAGCAAAGATTTCAGGAGCATCCAGTATCTATAAAGTACATCATTGTTCTAAAAGGTAATGGTATTTTTTTAATAACACAAATTCTTGGTAGTCATGGCTATAGGGGATGAGGCTGAGGCCTCAACTGGGGAATGGAGCTGCAGTGATGCTTCTGTACACACTGGCTTGTCTGAACCCACTCTGTTCTTAGGCAATTTAGGAAAATGGAAGCAACTTACTAGTCACCAAAGCTGGAGCACACCCTGCCACTTTCTAGGTCATTACTCCTCTGATGAATTGTTGCATTTAAGGGTTTCATTGGAATGCATCCTCGTCATTAAATGCGTTATTACTAGGAGGCTATCATTATAGGGCCCAAGGAACAATAGTTTCAAAGCCAGCTTTTTTGCCAAGTAAATCCTTAGTCCCACTTCCACTAGGCATATATGACTAACTTTAGCCATTTTTCCATAGCACATGTCTACTTTATAACATGGCAGACAAAGTTGTTCTAAATATCACAAACAGCATCCCAGAGAAACACAATAAGTATATCTTAAGAGTCAGAATTGTTGTCAAGTAGAGGTACGTGTGACTCATGGCAAAGAACTAAAGTCCATGTGAGGATCAAATGTGTTGCCAAGAATCTCAATTTTGGTCTTAAATCTGGCCCTCTCACAGGAAAAGAGTTTACCTGACCAAGAAAAAGAATGTTGTCTTGTAGAAGCAGGAGGCTTCTCTGGGACTTTTAACAACTCAGACTATAGATCCAGACCTTTAGTGGAAAGACAGGTCTATAGGCACTTGTATCTTTCTTTTGCTTTTGCTTTTCAGGGACAGACTATCTCATTGACCGTTCATGATATCAGGCCACACAGGAGGCACATCCATTTATTCACCAATATTCACCAGTCACCTACAATAGACTGGATGCTGTTCTGAGCACTGGAGACAGAGAGACAATAAAACAAAACCTTGGGGCTTCCCTGGTGGCGCAGTGGTTAAGAATCCGCCTGCTAATGCAGGGGACATGAGTTCGAGCCCTGGTCCGGGAAGATCCCACATGCTGTGGAGCAACTAAGCCCGTGTGCCACAACTACTGAGCCTGCGCTCTAGAGCCTGTGCTCTGCAACAAGAGAAGCCACCGCAATGAGAAGTCTGTGCACCGCAACAAAGAGTAGCCCCCGCTCGCCGCAACAAGAGAAAGCCCGTGCACAGCAAGGAAGACCCAACACAGCCAAAAATAAAAATAAATTTATCAAAAAAAAAAAAAAAAAAGCCTTGATCTCATGAAGTTCAAATGCTAGTGGGAAAGTCAATGCAGATAAATGAGTAAATGTACGTAAACTCATGCATACAGGTAATGCTAAGTGATATGAAGAAAAATAAAACAGAGGAAGAAGATAGTGAAAGGCAGGCAGTTTGGTCAAACTTCTCTTTAAGGAAATGACACCTGAGCAGAGACCTCAGCAAGGTAAGGAATAAACTATATGGAAACTAGGAGGAAATTGTTCTAAGACAAAGAAAACATCAAACACAAAAGCCCTGAGATGTGAATATTTGTGTATTTAAGGAACAAGTAAGGAGTCTAGAGTGATAGAGCAGAATGAGTGAGGGGGGGCAGTGATAGCTGGGGATGAACAGAGTTTCTCACAGCCCTTATCACCCATGAGATACGACATGTCTGGGGTTTTGTTGTTGTTCCTTGTTAGTCTGTCCTCTGTGAGGACAGGGACTGTTATTTTCACCTGTTTATCTCCTGTGGCGGTAACTGTGCCTGACACATAGTAAGCCCAAAACAGGCTTTGGAGTCAGAAAGTCTTTATCGCAAATCCCATTTCACAACTTATTACCTGTATATCCTGGGCAAAGCATTTAAACTTCCTGAAGCATCAGTTTCCGTATTTGGAAAGAGACTAAGAATCTCAAACATGAAGGTTTTCAAATGGATGAAATGTAGCACACCATGTATATAGCCCTTAGCCCAGAGCCTGTTGATGGTGAGTGGTCAATACAAAGCAGTTATAGGTGCGTTATAGATGGGTGCCAGGGTTCCAGGACTATAGAAGTTGTCTAAGGGACAAGATGCTGATCTCTAACTTGTAATTCTTGGAAAATTTGCTTGGCAGATGATAAATAATTTGGGGGCTGCTCTATCTAGTTTATCACTTCTTGAAAATCTAACAAGACTCCTTTATCAATTAGCTTCACTGTGTCCTTCGTTAGTGGCCATCATGTGGATCATAAACTAAAACTCTGCTCATCATAAGCTCAAACAGCCTTTGGGGGATTTCACTTGTGGTGCAGCGGTTAAGAATCCGCCTGCCAATGCAGGGGACACAGGTTTGAGCCCTGGTCCAGGAAGATCCCACATGTCTCGGAGTAACTAAGACCATGCGCCACAACTACTGAGTCTGCACTCTAGAGCCCGTGTGCCACAACTACTGAAGCCCACGAACCTACAGCCCGTGCTCCACAACAAGAGAAGCCACCGCAGTGAGAATCCCGCACATTCCAACGAAGTGTAGACCCTGCTCGCCGCAACTAGAGAAAGCCCGCTTGTAGCAACAAAGACTCAATGCAGCCAAAAATAAATAAATAAATAAATAAATAAATAAATAAATAAATTTATATTAAAAAAAAGAATAGCATATAGCCTTTGGAAAATATCTTTTATCTGGCTCTAGGCACTGGTTAAAGTGAAATGGGACTGGGTTCTACTTTCAATTATAACCAGTTTCCCTTGTTCCCTGACAGGTCTGAGGAACAGATATGTTTTCTAGTGTTTTTATAAGTAGACCACATGCTTATTCTCCATGTCAGCAAATAACACATTGTGTGGTAATTGCCGATTTACTGGTTTAGACTGAGAGCCACTGGATGGTTTTCAAATGGCTTCCTGATGTTCATTATTGAATCACTACCACCTGAAGTGCGTTTACCATAAAGCTAGTGTGGTTTAGGCTTCAGGTTCCCAACTTGCATTGTCCCTTTACTTGTGGGGTCTTTAACAAAAGTTCACATGGCCATTTATTTTTGGTAAACTTTGCATAAGTAAAATATTTCAAACACAATCAGTTAAACTTACAGGTCTTTCCCCACTGACTTCCCCTCTGTCACACTTTCCTCATGTTGAGAAGTATTTATGTGACGAGCTATGACTTTTTTTTTTAACATCTTCATTGGAGTATAATTGTTCTACAATGATGTGTTAGTTTCTGCTTTATAACAAAGTGAATCAGCTATACATATACATATATCCCCATATCTCTTCTCTCTTGCATCTCCCTCCTTCCCACCCTCCCTATCCTACCCCTCTAGGTGGTCACAAAGCACCGAGCTGATCTCCCTGTGCTATGTGGCTGCTTCCCACTAGCTAGCGATTTTACATTTGGTAGTGTATATATGTCCATGCCACTCTCTCACTTTGTCCTAGCTTACCCTTTCCCCTCCCCGTGTCCTCAAGCCCATTCTCTAGTAGGTCCAGCAGTGATTTTTGAATTCAGCTAAGAAAGAGCTGAGTTGCATATATATTTAATTTTGGTTTAATGAGAGATATTTATGTGGTTCATGTTCACTTTTTTGTATCATTAAGTTATTGCTTGCTGATCCAGTCTAAGAACGGCTTCCAGATAGGATCCTACTGCCTTCTGAGCTCACTCATCTGGGGTTGGGATATAACGATGAAGGACCAGAGGTTGTGGTTTGAAATGATTGTGTTCTTACAGCTTCAAGCAGAGGAGTAAGGGGGTAGTAGAAGAGAAACAAGGTTTGAACTATGTGGCGCCAGAAGTTAGTCTATGAAAAATTCTTCCAATCACTAGCTGTATAAAGTCATAGAGGGTTTTGTTCTCATTGCTGGAACCAAATCAAATGAGAAGTTCTCTCCTTGATGAATGTTTTCCCCAATTTGATGGCAATTCTGAAATTTTATATTATAAAACCAATAATGAGTTGTAAAGCTGAAAAAAATCATTTCAAATTGCCAATTATCAGAAACAAATTTTGGTCAATGATGTCAAAGGAAAGACTAAAATATTTTTCCTTTCTGTCTGTAGAAAATATTATAAAATTATTGTCATTGAAAAGGTGATCAATGAATATGCAGCCAAAATTGTCAGGAAAAGATATTATAAAAGTGTGATAGGGCTTCCCTGGTGGCGCAGTGGTTGAGAGTCCGCCTGCCGATGCAGGGGACACGGGTTCGTGCCCCGGTCTGGGAAGATCCCACATGCCGCGGAGCGGCTGGGCCCGTGAGCCATGGCCGCTGAGCCTGCGCGTCCGGAGCCTGTCCTCCGCAACGGGAGAGGCCACAACAGTGAGAGGCCCGCGTAACGCATAAAAAAAAAAAAAAAAAAAAAAAAAAAAAAAAGTGTGATAGCTAACACAACATTGTTAACACAACATTGTTAATCAACTATACTCCAATATAAAATAAAAATTAAAAAAAGAAAAAAGTGTGTTAGGCAATTAATAAAAATACTTTTCTGTTTTTCTGGATTTTGTGATGCTTGATTGTTGGCTTTAACTTTTTTTTCATTTGTATTTTTCTATTATTCTACATGAGTACCTACTTTCTGACATAATTTTACATTCTTTTCCTTTTTAAAAAATTTTTATTGGAGTATAGTTGATTTACAATTTGTATTAGTTACATTATTTTCTTAAAACTATATAAGCTTCAGGATTCACAAAGCTGGATCTGTAACCAAGCAGGACCCCATGGGGCCTTCCTGGGACAGATCCCCCCATGTCCTCCACCTGCCTTTTGCATGAAGAAAACTTTAGCCTCCAAGGCTTTCCCTGAGTTCCAAAGAATAAATTTAATCAGAGAAGTGAAAAAATGCAGAAAGAGAGGAAAATAATCAAGCAAGACAAAATAATAATAGATTAGCAATTAAACAAAGTCAAGGACATTTTGTTCCTCCTCAAGGGCTATAGATAATATCTTGAGCCATGTCCTTTGAGCTGTTCTGCAGATACTGAAACACCCACTAGGTAGAAGAAGTTAACTATATGCTACCCACAAGCACACAGACCTCAGAAGTCTCATGATGTTGACTCCTGATTACATCACCACCAAACCATCAGAAGATGAGCTGATCACACACCCCACAACCCTCTTCTTCACCCTGTCTTTAAAAACCTTTCCTTGAAAGCCATCAAGGAGTTTGAGCCTTTTGAGCACTAGCTGTCTGTACTCCTTGCTTGGTGCCCTGCTATAAATGCTGCACTTTCCTTCACCACAACCTGGTGTCAGTAGATTGGCTTTACTGTGTGTAGGCAGGTGGACCCAAGTTTTGTTCAGTAACAGATCTACTCCTGCCTACTATTTAGCATGGTTCCTGGCTCATCATAGATGTTCATTAAATACTTATTGAGTGAATGAATGAATACAAAAATATGACCAGAGGAATCACTTTTCTTCTTTGGACCTTGGTCTCGCTATCTGCAAAATAATGGATCTAGGGTAAGAGGGCTGGAGGTGATATATAACCAACATTCTTTCAGTTGCTGATGCTTCCAATTTAGGGTTTGGCATTTTCTTTGGCAAGTAGGAATCACATTCCATGTGCTGAGTTTGGTTGTGCAATCTTTGCCCCTTGACTGATCATCTGAGTTCTGGTCTCTATTTTAGTGTCTTAACCTGCTACCCAAATCAAACAATTTTTGTGCTGTGTGATTACATTATTCAATATTTCTATTACTATCACACTCAAACTAGAATGCTCTCATGCAATCACAGGATCAGATTTTGAGCTCTTTAATTCTCAAACACTTTTGTCAAATCCATATCTTTAGTCCACTGCCTCATTTCCCCAAAGAGAGTTTAAAATGGCATCTAAAAACCCCTTCTCTCCCACATAATTCTCTTAAAGATGACCCAGAGGGATATAACAGCTGAACGAGGACTAGCATTTATATCTTATCTCCAATTAGCAATTTCAAAACAAAGAATCACACCACACAGAAACCTGGATAATTTTTTTTAAGAACATAATACAATTCATCAAATAGTCCTTTTATGTTGAATTTTCCATCAGCTGAACATCCTACACACTTTTGCTGAGAACATCTGTGGCAGTTGGAATGTATTTTTCCCAGTGTTTGACTTAATGCTTCCTCTAAGTATCAGACACTTTCTCAGATCCTGTGATATATCTTAGTACAGTATTACTTAAGAGATGTCAGTTGTGCCGATATCTTGAATAGTGTCAATCTGAATTGAAAATATGTCTGTTTTCTTACTAAAAGAGCTTTTAATTCACAGCTGATGGTATCAATAATGGTGTTCATTGATGGCTCAATAATCCTGTTCATTGATGGTATCAATAATGCTGTTCATTGATGGTTCAGCACCCACAGCTGAGTATGTCTTCTACTATTTACACTTATAGCTCCTTTAGAACCAAATAACTATTTTTCAAAGTAAATGAGAAATCCAGAAACAGCATGAAAGTAGTTGATTTAAGTTTGCCTTTCAATATGTAACTATCTGTCACCAATCAGCTCTAGTTACATTAGTTATTTGATGTAAAATTCCAGTATTTTTCATGGTCTGTGTTCATGTCATACTATTCATAAGAATTAATTTTAGCAGAAGAATGAGGATGGTACCTTTTTTATTTCATAGAGTTTTAAATATATTTGCACCTAAACAATTTAATATTCCTATTAGTCTGGCTCATTTACTGTATGTATTGCCATACATAGGCTGACATACAATAACTTGTCCCCCCAGTGTAAAACAAATCACTGTGCTTTCAGGCCAACACTCACTGAGAAGCAGTAGGATTTCTTTCATTAGTCTGGCCTTTTTCAGTAACTTGTTGACCTCCACTTGGTGCTCTGAGTAATAGACATACACCAGGGGTTGCAAGGGCAGAAGGGAAGATCTAGGTAGTGCCAGGTCTCAGCAGGAAAAGGTGGGAGAAGAGAAAGTCATTTTATAATTTATCAAAATAGGAACACTTGGACCACAGGTTTTATGAAGAATTAAATGTTGCCCTTTTAAAAAATAAAAAGATGAAATTCACATTTTACTTAGATTGAAATAAACTACAAAAGTTTTTTTTTGTTTTCACCAACAAATGAGAATAATACTTTATCAATTGCCTGTCAATAAACTACAATTTTTCTTTTTTGCATTCCCTTGGCTAGCTATGTCAAGGCAAGGCATGGCAAAACATGGCACAAACACAGACACAAGTGTCAGTGTCCAGGGAACTTGTTTCTGATTCTGTGATGACTATCAAACAAGTATCAAATACATACCTTCTAAGAAGTTTGCAAAACAGTTTGTAGGTAGGCTCAACAAAGGACTGGATGAAGTACCAACATCCAGATATGGATTCATCTCTGCTGGGTGCTTGGTGAATGCACAATAAATATTATTGAATGAATTCAGTGACCTAGAAGGTTATAACTCTTTCTTGATGCTTGATCATAGACATTTCCAACCACTCATGTCAAAACACATTTACTAGAGTCTTTGGGCTCCCTAAACTCCACCATCCCCAAAAGTTTGTTTCTGCTGTGGGAAAGCTAAGAACTCCCTTATTTCAAGATTTTATGGTCAAATGATTCAAACTACTGTTTAAGTAAAAAGCAAAAACACTCTTCCATTTCTTTGTTGGCTGTATTCCATTCATCACAAAGAAGAATCAGACTACATGGAAGGCATATGTGCTTTTGCTTTTCACTTGGGAAGGAGGGTGGTGGTGAGACCTTATACTGCATAAACTATTTGCTATTCTCCTCTCCAGCTCTCTCCACCTCACTGCAAATGGGTTTATATAGTCCTGGATCTGCACTAGTGGTTGGGATGCTAAGACTAGTGTCTCACAGGCAGTTCCAAAGTTATCTTTTATGAGGGCACTAATGATAGCAGGTGCACCATAAGTACCCTGGGGTGGGAGGAAGGGAAAATAGAAAGGGAACTTATGCAAGATCATAAAAAGAGAGCTGCTGATTCACTTTGCCATATACCTGAAACTAAAACAACATTGTAAATCAACTATATTCCAATAAAAATTTTAAAAAACACAGTTGCAAGGATTTTTTTTTCTGGAGTTTTTGAAGGCCATGTGTGATAAATAAAGCACCAAATACCCAACCCCGTAAGTTAAGCATATGTTAGGAATAAATACCTAATTCATGTGTCATGGTTAAGCACCCATCCAGGGAGTCTCATTAGCAAAGGCATTAATTAGGATCCTGTTTACTTTTCTACTGTCAACAGTTGTTTGTTTGAGCTAACCTATTCCACTTTCATTAACATAAAGCAGCACCAGTCAGCACATAAAACTGTGTCTCAATTTTATGAGAGATTTAGGACCCATACAAAGTTTTTATTCTCTACCTATCTTCTGACCATTCAATATTTTAATATATGAACGAGGCAGGAGGTTTAACTTAACAAGAACTGCAATGGAACTACAAATTATAGTAACCCTTTTGTGGATATCCATTCATTCATTCATTCATTCATTTGTGTCATTCTGGGTATTAAGGATGTTTTCATGAGGCTTACGACCTAATAGAAATCAGATATGTAAATACATAAAACAGATATGACCCCAGCCTTGCCATCTTGCAGGTACAAATGAGGTCAGGATTACATGAACCCCCTAAATCTCAATGTTCTAAGCCAGTAGTCTGCAAACTACTACTTGAAGGTCAGATCTAGCCTGTCACCTATTTTTGTAAAGTTTTATTGGAACACAGCCACGTTCATTTGTTTACTTGTCTGTAAAGTAGCTGTACTGTAGCTGTTTTTGTGCTACAATGAGAGAATTGAATAGTTACAACAGAAAACATATAGCTCACAAAGCCTAAAATATTACCATATGACTCTTTACGGAAAAGTTTGCTGAGCCCTATTCCCATGCCTCCAGAATCTTTGAGGTTCCCCTAGGGTGCTTACATGTCGGCTCTGGTCATTGCTCTACAGACGTCCATTTTGGGGAACTGGGAGTTTGCATGTGTCCTTTGAGGCCAGGCTCAGAAACTGCTGGCCTCCACTCATCCTGCAGAGGGGCCACTGTAGCAGGATCATCCACTCCTGCTGGCCATAGTTTTCACCACTCACCTCTGCACTGGTTACCGTGTTGCAAAGTGTCCTAGTTGCTATTGGTAGAACCATAAACTTGTCAACATTCTGGGGTGCTGCCAACCAAGACAGAACAGGCCTTGACAGCGTCTCAGAGATTAGCCTAATCAAGTCACTTGGCTTGACTTCCATGAAGAGTCTCAGATTTCCCCAATTGGCCAGGACCTTGGGGGGCGAGAAGAATGATGCTGCATGTTCTCCATGTGCACCTACAGACCTACCCACCACTCTTCTCTGCTTTCTTTCTGCCTTGGGTAATGCTTCATGGACCATATAGGCTCCTTTGCCCTCTTGATCCCCATTGAGTTTGGACACTGACAGAGCTTCTCACTGACAGAGACTCAAAGGCAGAGAAGAATTGGAGTTTTTCCCCAGGATCCCCTCTCATAGGATGCAGGTTGGCAGAGGCTGGTTCCTCTATGGAAGCCCACACCTCTCACTAGGCCACCTGTCTCTCCAGGTTCTGGGGATGGCTCACTACCTTTGCCCTTCTAGCCCAGGGGTGGTAGCTTCTTCCCCAAACCCAGATACTTCACCACTCCTTTTCTCTTAGCTCAAGTCTGTGAACATAGTCCCCTCATTAAATTCTCCTCAACTGCCCCCTCCTAGAGCATGACGTCTGTTTCCTGTTGGAACTCTGACTATACCCAGAGCCATTTCTCCAAGGCACCCCCCATGACAGGAGGTTGACTGGACTGGACTCCAAGCCTCTCCCCTGCATCTTAGGCTGTGATACTGACTCCAAAGTCATTTTCCTCCCAGGGACCCTTATGTCCTTTCTTGGAATATGATTTTGGGTGTGATCCATTCCAAGTTAGCATTCTAATAAATTGGAGACTCAAATTGGTACATGGGGGTGGGGAACGAACGACAAGAATGGAGGACATTGCCTTACCCCACTCCTTGGTAGTATCTGAGCCCTAAACATTCTTGGCTGAGTGGGGGAAGGTGTCTCTTAACACCATTAATGAACAGCACCTGAGCTCCAGCTCGGCCATATGTAAATAAGGTCAGGGAGACGTCACCTATTCTTCTTCCCAGGTACATATGAAGCCCAGATCTGCTCAGCCCAAATGCCTTGTTTCAAAAGAAGTGTATCTGAGTATCACGAGGCTATGAGCCTGTTTTGTCTTTAATCCCAACACACACACATAGCTGGGAGTTACCTTCTGGTACAGGTTCAGAGGACGGAAACAAGCTGTGATTACATTATGGTATTCGCAAGGCCATGACACAGAAGCAGAAGCATAGAACAGAAGTGGAATACTCAATTGAGAAGCAACAGTCTGTCAGCAAGAGACGACTTGGCAAAACTTATAAACACCTACCATTTGGCTCTTTACTGCTCTCTCAGGGAAACTTCAATTCTGCTTGATTTCCCAGCCTGGCCCTCTGCCCTGCCGCCGGAGGTCTCAATCAGGAGGCACCTCTCGGGTTCACCATTCTGACCGATTTAATTTGAGAATTTCCTTGCTCTTCACGTGGCAGCAACGGTCACGTGGCTCAGCAATTATGTTGTTCCGGAAACAGCTTCTTTACTGCTGTGGTTCTGTAACATTGGTTGAAATTTCCCTTTTTGTGCTATTTTTTTTTTCTCTTGGCCCTGAGATGATAAGGTCCTACCAGATAGTTTTATGGCCACATCTTCAAAAACACATTTTTTTTTCCTTAAGGTTTTATTGCCAAAGGGGATGAGAATGTGTATATGTACTGTAAGCACATTTCTGTCTTCAGAGAACAATTTCCCATCTCATAGCGACAGGAGTAGGTCAGGGATGGAATATCATCTAGAGACTGTGAGTTGGTCTTATCTGTAGGCAGCTATACCAAGGAGAAAGAGGTCTTGAGAAAAAGAGGGGAAGGCTTGGAAAGCAAAGGGACCCAGGTGTCATTGATTATGACTGTATTTTACTTAGAATGTTGAACTCTGCCTATAATTGGGAAATTAAGGTAGTATTGGAAACCTTTCCATGGTCATTCCTTTGGTTCTGTTTCTCCTGATTGAATAGCACCTCCATAATGGAATCTGTAGTGATACATTCAATTCCTATGATAACAGTGTGAAGTAGAATTATTAAACCCATTTAGCAGTGAAGAAACTGAGGCACAGCAAGGTTTAGTCAGGGCCCAAATAATAATGTTCAAATGATAATGCTAGAACATTCGACCATGACCTGAAAAGATGAATCAGATTTCTTCATTATGGCGATGCTGGTGTTTTACCCCCAGTTAGAGTGGGAGTCAGGATCTAGAGGAGACTCCTCTTGTACGTGATATGTCCTAGGAAGTATTGTTTCCCTTTACTTGTTTCACATAATGTGCTGATAATTTCATTGCACAAGTTGGCATTTCCAACCAATGTAATTACATTTGGAAACTGTTATAAGAGGCTATTACTAAAGAAATCAAACATTTCTCCTCTTTCTGTCAAGTGGGGATAATAATTTCTCTTAATGTTTGTACCATGCTTGGAAAGCCTGGGTTGAAAGAAGTTTTACAAACACAAAGCAGCATCCCCGTCTCACTTTGTCCTTATTTAGCACCTATCGCAAGAGGGCCATTCTGGCAAAAAGCAATGCAGAAAGCACAGTGTCTTGGGACCTATTGAAAGATCACGCCACCTGAGTGACTGAATGTTAACATCAGAAGACAGGAAATGTCAAATGTAAATTAAGGGCTTTTGTCCAAACTCAAGCATTAATTTCCTTAAAAGTTATCCTATATATGTAAGCTCAGAATAAAGACAGCACTATTTCTTATCTCCCTGAAATTCAGGGAGAGATGCCAGCATGGAGTGACCAGCCACATCACTCTAGCCTGTGCTGGGAGAGAGGCCGTGCTAACGAAGGTAAGAGGATCCAGGTACACTTTTCTCTGGAACTAGCTGGTTAGCAGTGAGGCCCACCTCCTTTCTTCCAAACCCTCAAGTGAGCCACGGAGCAGAGAGGGGAGAAACACGGTGCCGGAGGCACTATGCTTGATATTGGTGTCAATGAAGTATGTGCAGAATTAAATTGGGGCTACCATTTCACCGGTTAATTTGTACACATGGTAAGTCATCGAGGCATCTTGTGTACTTCTAGTCTACTGAGCATGAGTTCAGCGAACACTTATCAAGTACTGTTAGTTCCAGACACTCTTAGGTACTGGGAATATAGAGACAAAACTGTTTTTGTTGTAAAGAAAGAAAACAACACAAAAACAAAAGCATCCCACAGTTTCATTCAGGGATGGCATATCCTTTTCATTTCTTGAACCAAAATACTTTTAGATTGTTAGTGGTCACTTGGAGCACAGATCAGAGGAGTCCTAAGGCCTTATCTGGGCTCAGCAGGCCAGAGCACTGTGATCCACGTCTTCCAGGAGCATTCATTAATTTCTTCATTAATTCCACAGATATTTATTTAGTGCCCTCTATAATGCCGGGCACTGTTCTGAATGCTTGGAATGCAGCAGTAAACACAGCATACATTCTCGTGGAAGGAGATAGACAATAAACAAACAGATAGTAAATATAATGTCAGTAGTGATAAGCGGTAAGAAGGCAAATAAAGCTGGATGAAGGAATAGAAGGTGACTGGTGGTACTTCCCTGGTGGTCCAGTGGTTAAGACTTCGGTTTCCAATGCAGGGGGTACAGGTTCGCTCCCTGGTCGGGGAGCTGGGATCCCACATGACTTGCGGCCAAGGAACCAAAACATAGAGCAGAAGAAACTTTGTAACAAGTTCAATGGAGACTTTAAAATTGGTCCACATCAAAAAAAAAAAAAAAAAAAAAGGTGACTGGTGAGGAAGAGGGGCCTCTCCAACAAGGAGACATTTGAGCCAAGTCCTGAATGAATTATGAAGAATATCTAGGGAAGAAGATTCCAGGAAGAGGGAGCAACAAGTGGAGAGGTTTGATTCGTAGTATGCTGGAGGGAAAGGCAGAGTGCGTGTGAAGTGGGAAGAGTGAGGCATGGTGTGGTGGGAAGTTAGGGCAGAGATGTAGCTGAGGGCTATCCATGTAGGCCTTTTGAGTCTTAGTAATCCCTTTGGACTTTCCGTGTGAGGAGACGCTGTTGGCGGGTTTGAGGTGAGGAGGAACACGGCCATATTTCCTCATATAAAGGGTCACTCTGCCTGCTGAGGGGAGATCTGAAGAGAGGTGAGCCTGGAAGAAAGGAAACCAGTAAGGACACTGTTGCAGTAGACCAGGCGGGATAGGTGCTGAGTTTGGAATGGAACTTGAAGGTGGAGCTGGAAGGGCTTGCTGACTGCAGGTATGATAGAATGAGAAGATCAGAAGCTTGGGGTCTGAGAAACTGGGGTGGGGAAGGAGGTACCACGACCTGAGATGAGAAAGCTTAGGAGGAGCAGATGGGGGTTGCAGGAGGTGGGCACATGAGAGTTTGGTATTTGAGACATGCTGGTAGAGCACATCTATTAGACATCCAGGTAGGTGTCCCATGGGCCATTGGACACATGAGGCTGGATTCCAGGGGAAGGTTGAGATGGCAATAGCAGAGGAGAATGACAGCAAGATTGTGCCTCTGACAGCCCTGGTGGGTGTTTGATCATTACTGGCATTTGCCTTTGATAACTCGCCCTAAAAAGTTGTGGGCTGTGGCCCCTGGTGGTCCCTCTCACTGAGAAGTCTGAGTCTACACTCTCCTGGCCACCATGCCCTCTGCTCACAAACACTGCTCTTCCACACAGCACAGTGGGGCTGCGCTTGGGGCAGGGGTTACACACCCCTTGGTGGAAGAGGTTTTGTTTGGAATCTAAATGTAAAACAGACCCTCCATTTGAGAAGTACTCATTAAGCACTTTTTGTCCAATGTCTTATGTGAGTTTTGCCAGGCCTTGCAAATACGATGCTGCTAGCGTATCAGGGTCTAGTGTGGAAGCCAGTGGACTAAACAGCCACACAGTACAGCCAGAAGCAGGTGTTGATAGAGATCCCATGGTACAGGGGTGGGTAAAGGAGAAAGCACCACCCTATTTGGGAGGATCAGAGAAGAAAAAAGGTCCCCAATTCTTCGACACTTCTCCCAATGAGAAGCAGAGTCTGTCCCCTCCTCTTGAATCTTGTGACTGTGTTGAGTGATAGAATGTGAAAAAAGTAATACTATATCTGTTCTGAAGCTGGGTCTTAAAAGGCCTCTGGCTTCCATATTGTTTGCTGGAATACTGAGCCTCTATATAAGACACCTGACAACCCTATGGCTGGTATGCCGGTGGGGCCATGTGTAGGTAGTCTGGTTGATGATCCCAGCTGAGCTTGGCATTCAAGCTCCCTGAAAACATGCCAGATATTTCAGTGGATCCCCCAGTCCCAGCTGACAGTCTTCCAACATTTGAGTCACTCCCAACTGAGATACCAGACATTGTGGAGGAGGGACAAACCATCCTTTCTGGTCTTGTTTTATCCCAATAAGTTTTTGGGTGGTTGGTACACAGCAAATAACTGGAACGGTACATGAAACAGGAGGCAGCTCCACTGGGTCTTAAGGGATGAGCTCACTAGATGGACACAATGGAGAGGCGCCCATCAGATGGAAGGGGCAACAAGTGCAAAGGTGCATGGGACACCCGAGTCTGGTGCCTTCAGGGAATTGCCATCACCGCACTCAGCTGGAGCACAGGTTGGCAAGAAGATGAGGCTGAAGCAAACAAATAATAGGAAGTCTTATGTGCCTTGATTCCATTTGGGCTAGTCTAAAATTGCCACTGTTCCATAAATCCTGATGATTTATCCATGCCGTGACAATTTCTTAGTGAAACTGTTAGGTAATACTTTAGATGTTATCGATTATACAGAAACTAAAGAAGCTCCTTATTTCCTATGTCACCACAGGCTTTGAATTTTGCTGTTTTAACATGTTAATCATGAGTGTAACTGTCTTGCCCTTGAGTGTCCCTTACGTTGCCCCCCCAAAGGGTGCAGGTGTCTGCCTTTTGGAATGCTATCACTTCAAGGGGACAGAGTGGGTGGACTGGGCTTGTGGGTCTCCTAGAGGAAGAGCTAATTCTCTGTGCCCTCAGAACACCTCCATCACATTTTTTCTGAATTTACCATCTCCTTTTACTTTTTACAGGGAACAAAAGCCCTTTTCCCTTCCTGGAAAGGAGCCTCCCCATTCTGTATTCTCGTTGAGGCAATTTTAGAAGTACCTTGCTCTGTGCTGAAGGATAGTGTAGTGCGTTCCCGTAACACATTTAAAGTCTCACTCCTTAAAACTGTCACGTCTGGAGAGCCCTAGATAAGTCAGCAAGGACACAGACGTGATCCCTCTCTCCTGCCCCTGGTATTACAGGCATCTATCAATTCCAGCTCATTTAGGCTGATCCAATCCCGGCATCAAAAGCCATTACCATATTATTACACCAAACTGGAAATTACAGAGGCTGTGTATTCCTCTTTAAAGTCTCCAATTTAGGCTTATAACTTAGCACTAGGCTGTTAGGGACATGCATCATTATTCTCAAGATACATTGTACCTGCAAAATTTTGCTCTCAAATCCTTTGGAAGATCTCGGCTACACTGCTCAGACTCTTGGTTAGGAAAGCTGCACTGTTAATGGGCTCTTAACATAGGCTTCAAAATTAATTTTTGATCATTGATTCCTTGCATTAATAGCCCTCTGAGCCCTTCCAGTGGGTAGAGAAACATCACAGAGCGAGGCCACAGAGTGAGTTAGAGGGCAAGCCGGAGTCAGAAGGAACTGGGCTTTAATTAAGGGCCGCAGAGCTTCCGTGTGGAAGCTACAACCATGAGCTGACAAGAAAAACGAGAATCTTATTTATTTTTTTTCTTTTAGTCTGGATGGAGCTTGTTTCGGTCAAATAATTCAATTTAGGAAGAACCAAATATTCAAGTTGAGGAATGATGCAAGCAACCAGTTCAATTGTTTTGATTGCTTTATTGAATCAAGAAAGTAAACAAAAAAGTTTTGATGATTTACCTGGTCCAAAACATTTAACTGCTCCTTCCAGAAAATCTCTAAGGTCTTTGTCGACTGTAAGATCCTATTATTTTATCATTTTGTAGGTGAAATCAGTTGAATTTAGAGACCAGAATTCCTGATAGCTTGAATTGCTGGAGTGAGAGAATCTAGTGAAATAAATGCCTTTGCCTTATTTTATGGCTAAATTGAAAGTACGTGGTTTCGAATCACATTTCCTGAATGTGAACCTCAGATAAGACAGTTTCATGTACATTATCTCATTTAATCCTCATCGCAAGCCTGTGGGGTGAAAATCACGATACCCATTTTAACGTTAGGTCACTGAGTCTCAAGGAAGGGGAGTTAGGTTAAGCCCTGTGAGTTTCTCAGGAAATTGCCATCAGGTTTTTAATTAGCTTAAAGCAATGTTTCTCAAAGGTTGATGTCTTGACCAGCAGCAACAGCCTTGCCTGGGAACTTGTTACAAATCAAACCTTTGGGCTTCACCTCAGAATCCCTGAGTCAGAACTCAGGAGTTAGCTCTAGCACACGGTTTTACTAAAGCCCTCCAGATGATTCTGGTGCATGCTCAAGTCAAGAACGATTTGCTCAAGGGCAAAGTACAACAAAGAATGAGGAATACAGATGTTTCTATTTTAAGAAAAAGCAATGTATATCAAAATCCGAAATTAGAAAAGGTAAACTGGGATACATTGATGATATTATAAAGGACTGCTTGCTTTTTAAGAAGCACACACCACAGGTTTTAATTAGGAATACTCCCCTAAAGTATTTAAAATGATATTCAATCTGTAAATCTAATGTATACACATTTTCTCTTCAGAAATTCAGTTTATTTTATATTATTTAATATAGTAATTTACTTAAATTGCACTATTTAAATATAATGAGAGGGACACACTCAAATTTGTATTAGACTGTGTTGCTTCAATCATCTAGATCAGTGCCAGGCACAGAATAGGTGCTCAATAAATATTTGTGAATGAATGTACGGAGCCCTGTTATAAGCAAGATTCTGTGTGTGTGTGTGTGTGTGTGTCTATATGTGTAATGTTAGTATTAACGATGATAATCTATTAGGAGAGATAACAAGTAAATCAGTATAAATCACATGTAACAAGAGCTAAGTGGTGAGTCAGATCGTTAAGCATGAGTAGAAGTAGTGAGGATGATTGACAAGGCTTCTTGGAGAGGTGGAACTTGACTTGGGGTAGGATTTTTATGGGTGAAGAATGTTGAAAGGTATTCCAGGTTTTTAAAAAGACCTGAACATGGGGCTTCCCTCGTGGTGCAGTGGTTGAGAATCTGCCTGCTAACGCAGGGGACACAGGTTTGAGCCCTGGTCTGGGAGGATCCCACATGCTGCAGAGCAACTAGACCCATGAGCCACAACTGCTGAGCCTGCGTGTTTGGAGCCTGTGCTCCACAACAAGAGAGGCCGCGATAGTGAGAGGCCCGCGCACCGCGATCAAGAGTGGCCCCTGCTCGCCACAACTAGAGAAAGCCTTCGCACAGAAACGAAGACCCAACACAGCGAAAAATTAATAGGTTAATTAATAAACTCCCAGAAACGAAGACCCAACACAGCCAAAAATAAATAAGTTAATTAATAAATTCCTACCCCCCAACATCTTAAAAAAAAAAAAAAAAGACCTAAACATGTCAAGAAGATGATTACACGCAGGGCATTTTCAGACTTCATGGATTAGAGAGGTGTACTGAGGACAACATGAAGGTGGGGTTTGAGTTCAAGGCTACGGAGTGAGCAGTTTATCTCAAGAGGCTATGAATGGAGCGGTGAGATAACAAAAGTGTTCTCTCATGAAAACCATCCTTTAAGCAGACAGAATTTAAATTAACGAGAGGGTCAACACTTGAATCCAACTATAAGGCATACCTTGGGGATCTTGCGGGTTTGGTTCCAGACGATCACAATAAAGCGAATATCGCAATAAACTGTCACACAAATTTTTTGGTTTCCCAGTCCATATAAAAGTTATGTTTACACTACACTGTAGTCTATTAAGTGTGCAATAGCATTATGTCTAAAAAAACAATGCACATACCTTAATTAAAAATATTTTATTGCTAAAATACACTAACGATCATCTGAGCCTTCTGTGAGTTGTAATTTTTCTGAAATAGTAACATCAAAGATCACTGGTCACAGATCACCATAACACATATAATCGTAATGAAAAAATGTGAAATATTTCAAGAATTACCGACATTGGATACAGAGACACGAAGTGAGCAAACGCTGTTGGAAAAACAGCATTGATGGACTTGCTTGACTCAGGGTTGCCATACACCTCCAGTTTGTAAAAAATTCACTATCTGCAAAGAGCAATAGAGTGAAGTGCAGTAAAATGAAGAATGCCTATATAGAAATCCTAACACCGTGCACGTTATGATGCTAGAACTGTTATGCAAGTTTATGCACGTATTGTCGACTCACGTGTTGCCTTTGTCCCCTGAGTGGCTGTTGCTAAGTCACATTTTGCCATCTTTCATTCATTGTCTACATACAGAACTTAGAAACAATTAAGTGTGCAGAAAGAAAATGAGTCAGCAATATGCTCATAAACGGCACTAATAGAAACGCAGTGCATTATTTAGAATAAAGATGGTAAAAATACTTAACACGGTTCCTGGCTCAAGGCTTTCATCAAAGATTAGCTGTGTGGTTGCTCTTACTATGATTTTTTACTACCACTAGTATTCTCTTTGTTGATATTGTTACAAATGTAAGCTTCTTGTTCAGGTCATATGTCACATTCAAAACTTTTAAAACCTTGCATTCATTGCCCTGCAGCACTTTTAGAGAAAGTTTTGGTGAGACCTCTGGCTGAAAATTTCCAAAGAAATCTAGAAACGTGGAACTACAGCTTCAAAATATCACCATCATGGTCATCAACAGTCTTCGACACTTCCCACACTTTACAATTGGCCAATAATTTCACGTTCATTAGTTCACTTAGATTTTCACATTAAATCTGGAGAGTGAATACTATTAGCCCTATTTTAGAGATGGGAAAATTAGGTGGTTGGAGCAGAGCTGTCCAATAAAAATATAATGTGAGCCATTTATGTGATTAAAGTGTCTCTGGTAGCCACGTTAGAAAGGAAAAAGAAACAGTTAAAATCAATTCTAATAATATATTTTATTTAACACAGTGTGTCCAAAATATTATCATTCCAACATGTAATCAATATGAAAATGATTAAAGAGATAATTCACATTCTTTTCTCATTTGTTTTGTACTCTTTGAAATCCGGTGAGTATCTTATATTCACAGGACATGTTAGTTTGGACTAACCACATTCAAGTGCTCAAAAGCCATAGGTGGCTAGTAGCTCCCGATTTGGATAGCACAGGTCTAGGGCACAGGGTGGGAATGTAAATCAGGGCCCCCAAACAGAACAGAGAGAATAGTGCTCACAACTCAGGGAACCATACAGACAATTAGAAAGACATTTGCTCCTGATCTGATGCTTGTAGCGAGAATCACCATAAAAATGAAACAAAGCAGCCAAAAGGAAAATAAGTTTGTGCCATTCAACCTGAGTGTGTTCCAGTGTCACACATATTCTATTTTTTTTAAATGTACAAGTGTGTACAAGTTTGAGCCCTTTCTAGTAAAATGTCTGCAACAGAGAAGTCAGAGTGGTTGTGTTTCTCACAACCCTGAGAACAGCATCAGAACCCACATTATTTCTGACTTTTTCAGAGTGTGCTCATATTTCAGGTGACAGAAACTGACTAATGCGGAGGGATTTAAGTCTCAGTGGCAACATCTTCAAATAGACAAGTCTCAAATCAACCTAGTGATATCTGCCTCTGATTAGAGGTAGCCCACACTTAATAAAACAGGTATGTGATTGTAAATGAAAATATGTTGTGTGTATTAAAGTGAGAATTTACATAGAAATATGTACATATTCAGATTGAATGAAAAAATGATATATATCCAATTGCCAGAATTTAGTTACCATTTAATTGGAACTGATTATGAGGTATGAGGCTTTTATTATCAACATATTAATGCAGATATTTATATTATTCAGATACTCCCAAGAGCTTTATTTGGGACTCTTTATTGGAACCACTATTCTTCAAAGTTTAAAGGAAGGTTGACCCAGGGACCCAGAGGAAGTGAGTGTCCATTGATACTACATGCTGCCATGAGAAATATAGCAGAGTTGCCGAGACATTTTCATCATTTGCCACTCACACTACACTCCTGACCTCGGTTATTTTCACTTTTACTTCATGTGGCTTCCAGAACAAACATGAACATGTTAAAATATATATCTACAAAAGAGAATATAGATGCCCTTAGCAGCTCAGGAGAGATAAGGTCAGTAAGAGATGAAAAAAGAGCCAATTGCTGGAAAATATGTGCTTTCAAGTACCAACGTGTTATTTTCACTCATCCCCTTTCAACAGTTTATTATTTAAAAAAAAAAACTTCCATAGTTAGGGTAAATCTTAACCTGAGGTTTTAGTGCAGTTATCCTTATATTTTCAGGCCTTTTATAAATTAAAAAAGAGAGAGAGAGTATAATAGACCCTCTGCCCAGAAAAAGAAAATCACTTATACAGAAAATCTTACACCTAAGTTAAAGCACTTCAGTGCTGGAATCCCTCCATTGTCTTTCCCAAGTCTAGTTGGAACTCTAGATGCAGAAGTCCTGCTTTTAAGTCACTCACTGCAACGTTTTGTGCTGGGTCTATTTGCAGAATGGGAACCATTGATCAGAATGCATTTAGTTTTGACTGCTTTCCCAATTATGAATTGTAATCACACAGGATGTAAACAAGTTTAAGTGGTTGTAAAGCTGCTCCAATACTTGCCACACTATTAATTTAATAAACTAAATATTTAGCTGGAGTCTTCATAATTAGGCATCAAATAACTGAAGGATTCTTGCAAATGGCATCATTCTATATTTGGACCCATTTTTTTTTTTTTTTCCAAAGGGAGAGAAAAAGAGACGAAGAGTGATGCCACTAATCTCTTGCCTTTAGGTGTTTATCACACCATGAAAGCCAAAACGATTACTAAGGGCTTCATGGGGTAGGCACGACTGGTAAATAGCAAAATGCTATTTCCTTGGAGAATGTTTTCTTGCCACGTTTCACATGGGTAGAGGGAAAATCATACCCCTACAGGAGTGACCCCTCCTTCAGAGCAAAATACAAATAAACAAAGATGACATTGTGTTCTTTCCCGTCTGGGGCAAAAAGAATCACCTATTCTTAACAGGACTTCCGGTGTGTGATTTTCTGCCATTTTCTTTCTTTTATTAGATTTGAATGACTTCCCCCGGTAAGAGCAAAGCTGTAATGTGGTACTCTCAGGGCAGGGTGGCTAGAGGATACACGCCATGGTACACTGTGTCTTTAACATAATGACACATTCTCGCCACACAGGAATTTTGGCGTCTATTCAGACAGATGTACGAGGGGTAGTAATTATTATTTTTCTCTCTTCCAGTCAGGTTCTTTTTCCCATAGATTTCATAGTTCACTAATTAAATAATAGTTAAAAGCGACACCTCTGAAAAAATGAGACTAGGTTAAGAAAATGATACTATTTTTTACTTCCAATTCGCGGCAGTTTGCTCCAGCCAGCCTAGCTAAATCTTTAGTGTTAACATAATTAGGTCTTGCAGAATAATGGCCCATTTTACCAGCTATCATTTCAGGTTAATAAAAACATCACATAATTTTAAATGTTACTACTCCATTTTAATTCAATCGTCAATTAAAAAGAGCTCTTGGGTGATGGGAAAAGGCAGAGAGGGGATTCCAGCAATAGTTAAATGCTCAACCGTATTAATCTAAACGACACCCCCTAAAATCATTTAAGTCTTCTTGGTAGACATATTCCAGGACCTACTCTAAAAATGTATTAGGGGTAGAATTTTTCTGCCATAATAGATCTCAAATAACTGCATTTTCCAATATTAATATAAAGTTTTCCCAGCTGTTATTTTCTCTCTTCTAGTTAAACGCAATAACATGATTTGTACAAGGGATATGTCTGTTTCTTAGTTATTTGATTCTTCAGATGCAAAATGAAGATGATAATATGTGAGTCACACCTTACCAGGTGTTGTAAAGAATAAAAATTCTCCATGTTCCCAAGATTGTTGGTGAAACTTCAAAATATGATAACTGGCATTCTTAACTCTTTCTGACATTGTGTTTATGTGCAGTTTATGCCGAGAATTTATTGGCAACTGTTTTAGGTAACTAAAGGAAAAAACTACTTTTAGTGTAAAAAAAGGGAAAACATAGTTAAAAGTAAAAAATTCTTCCATATGGAAATGGTCAGAACCGTCAGAATATTTATGCCAAGTGGACATTTGATATTTCTTGGAAAGAAAATTGAGTAGAATCTAGTCCTGATTTCCTGAGGCAAAGAAAGAAATTTTCACAACCACATATTTGGATCCACACTCTAGGGATGTTCCTTATCTGTGTTTTTCATTCCTGTATGCCATTAAGGGTGCCCAATTAGATTTTCTAAAAAAAAAAAAAAAAATCCTAGAGTTTTACCTAGTTATTCAGATTGTTCTAAGATGCAGCTTAGTTGCTGTCACCATTGTCATCTTTCTTGGTAAAGACTGGGAAGCAAAGGTGGGTAAGAAATTCTAGTTCAGAAGCTGAAGTTCTAAATTGCATCAGATCATAAACAGATAGAATTCAATGCACAACAAATATATAGAACATGTAGTTCAAAGTTCTCACATATTCTGTGTAACTCTCTGAGCAGATAAACTGTTAAATAGGTATTTTATTTAGTATTTAACAACAGGTGAAGTGCAACAACCCATTTCCCGTATAACACAGAGCATCCCATCTCAGAATATCCCATCCCAATAATACTGGATTATTGATGGCGGAGAGTGAAGTTGATGGGACAAAAGATCTGATTTCAGGGTTTCCTCACAGCTGTCCCCCAGTCCCTCCAAACGTTCTTATATTCAGTAAGGCCACAGGTTGGAGAAAAAGTGAAGTGGAGCATTAACTATAGGAATTGTTGAACTGTGACCGGTATGCCTTCTCCCAACCTGTACCTGGGTAAGTGATTTGACCCATTTAGTCATTTGACTCAAGGGCACCTCATGCAGTGTTCATCTCCAGGCAGACCCACCAGGCAGGGGCCAGGACAAAAGTACCAATGGAAGCCCATAGGCCACCTGTCTAAATATTTAAAAGTTATACATCAAGCTAACATAGTGTTCAATAACACTATGTTCCATTCTGCTGTTTTAACACAAATACCTTCATAACAATCGGAAACCCAGGTATAGGTTTAGAATCTTTTAGACTGCTCAGAGTTCTGTACTGGACCCTGGCCCTGAGGCAGCCCTACTCTCTCTCCCACCCCTTAGCTCCTTCTTTTCTAGCCCTGAGCTCTGGGTTTCACTGCAAGGAGCCTCTTCTCACTCGCGTGTGAATTCCCCAGCATATACTCCCAGGCCCAAGTCACTCATCTATCCATACATATTCACCCTTTGCCACCTCTTGCACTCAAGGATGTGCACTCATTATGCTGCCTGCCTTCAGGAGTTTGGACCCCCAGAAGAGGCGTATACACCCTAAAAGTAGGTGGAGGACAGAATTCTAGGTTCCTGGCTACTGAGACAAAATGGGAGGAGGGTCAGAATGGGCCCCACTAAGCAAGGGCTGCTCTTTTCTGGGACTAAAGTTCCCCCTCTACCCTGTGCACAGGCTCAGAAATGAATCAATCCCACATCATCACAGGGCAGTCTAATTACGTTCCTATAAATACCAACACTTTCTATATAGCTGAACCTTGGGACAAAGATTTCTTTGAAGTTTTATGTTCATCAGAGGTGTTGATGGAAGAAATTGTGTTTGTGGTAAAGTTGATAGATTAACCAATCCTAAGGGCTAATCCAAGTAGAGACAAAGCAAGAATTAGGACCTTAAATATGTGAACAACTTGGTATCCAGTTTTCACCCCAATCCTGTCCTTAGACATAATATTGTAGATGGAACCAGCTTTGCAAGAATGCTAGAAAACAGCAGACGAATAAAATCTACTGATTTGGGGTTTCACCAAAGTAATACACCCTTTAGAAGAATTTGAGAGTCCAGATTAAAAAGAACATTTCATTTCCATTTGTTATATACCTAAAAGTGAATTTATTAAAAGCAGATCACATCACTTTAGGAAATTCAGAAAACTATATCTAAATACACTGAATGCAAGATAGGCCTCATCAGTTTAGATTCTTATAGCTTCATAAAGATAAAAGGCAGATGAACTGATTTAGATCAGGCCTTCATTAAATGTTAGAATTAGCTTTCAAATACCATGTATTGAAATGTGCAGTCTGATTCCTGAGCATAGTGACAAAGCCATGAGTGGGTAATGATAAAGTGCATCATTGCTGGAAATAACACAGTCTACCTTTGGTTTGTGCTAATAAACTGTAAGACAACTCCAATTTTAATATTAGAAATCCACCTCATTATAAGTAATCTCAAACTGTATGTTATCGGCATTTTCATGTGTAGTCTTTGGTGAGCCTGAAATATAATTTGCTGTTTATGCTTCTAATGTAAATCTCCAGTTTCTGGTTGGCCACGCCGGCACTAAGCCAGAGCTCTAATTTATTTCTATCTTTTCTTATTTCTTACATCAAAAGAGACTGTGGGTTTGAATAACAAACATTCAATCGACTTAGACGTGGGATGGCAGGCAGCACAGGCGTTACCTGTTTACCTTTTATTGCCTTCTTTGAATTGGTTTTTCTGGGAACAAAACCAATAAGACACACCGTTCCTTAGTCTAGTTTTTACCGAGGATATTTATCAGAAGACTCCCCCTACCCCAATTTCAGCAAAGAGTGGCAGGAGGGTGAAGAATTCAGACTGGAAGTGGGCTTCTGACCTAACACCATCATAGGCTATTGCTCTACCAAGTCATGTAAGACTTCACTGTCCTTCAGACTCTGGCTTGGGCTGTTAATTGTTTTTGATGCCAGAAGATGCTGCTGCTAACACATTTGTAACCTGTAGGACAACAGTGTGCTGGGAATGGAATACACACTGTTTTAGTCACTTTGAAACTTTGCAGTGCTTCTCCCCTCCTCTCCCTGCCTTGCTGTTTTGCACAGTAATTGGCCTAATAAAAGGCAGAAACAAGAATTGATTACACCTTGGGCAGTACTTAAAACAAACTTTATTCTCAGGAACAGCAGTTATGTCTACTTGCTGCTGTATATTTTGATATTTCTGTAAATACTTAGTCTGAATATATTCAAAGTCAAATTGCTAATCACTCAATTTCCCTGCGACTTTCCTGGTTCCCCAGGTTGCCTCTTATGATACTCCATGTAAACACTGTAATTGGAAAGATACATAGATCAGCATCCCTAGAGTCACATGATCACATCAATCTGTGAAAATAGCATGACTTAAAAATAAAAGTCTCTTAGTACTCTGCCAACAGGCTTTGGCATAATCTTGGCAATCACTTAGATTTTTTTTTTCTGTTATAATTTTTCCCAAGTAGAAATAGTCTCATATTTTGCAGAAGTTGTCCAAGCTAGTGAACACCAATCCACCTTTCTGGTTACTAAATTCATCAGCTGAGTGTATTCAGTCCACATAGAAATCAGTAAAGCGAGTGTGAATCTGCTTGGTGGCTGCTCCTTTCATCTTAAGAAACCGCAATACAAATTCCTGAAATCGTTTATGCAGGAATTTTTATTCTTTAAATCTTCCAGTGTTAAAGCAACAAGAAAACACTTAGAATGTCCTTTGGTGGAATCTTATTACACTTGTTATATATGTAAACTGATATTCTTTGATGCCAGCAAGTTCGTTGCCCTTACAGAGAAATCTCTGCACAATGAAACAAAACAGAAGGAAAGAGGACAAAATAAAATGTCAGTCTTTGCTGATTTGAATTAGATACATTAACAGGTTGTCTGGTAACACAAATTGGCAAGAATACAAAAAATCTACATATTACAGTATTTCAAGAAAAATAACTTCATTTGAATACAAAAGGATAGATACACTTTCTCTTTTTTCCTACAGCCACTCTTGGACAGTGGATGTGTGCTAGCACTGGGTGGACCCAGGGCTGCTAAGATATACGGGGTACGACTGGCTTGAGCTTTTGAAGGGGGGCTGTTACACATGTGCATTACTAACACCAGACAAAGAAATCTTTCAACCAACGAGGGTTACAGAGCAACGTTCACCAAAGCACAGGTTGGAAGGGGTTCAGGGACTGAAGCAGGCCAATATGGCAGCTTGTAACACACTTCCTTAGACCCACAATGCACTGCCAGCAAAGGATGCTTCAGTTTGGTTGGTTCACACACGGGGCCGGGTGGTGTTGGGGGCACACCACGTGTGAGTAGCAAATGTTTTTAGGTTGGTTGATTTGTTGTTGTTGTTGTTTTGTCGTTCCTTTTGGGGGGCTGTCACAGCCTTTCCAATCGGCGATAAGCTCTGCAGCGGGCAATGTGATTTGCAGGGATAATATCAACAGCTGCCAACGCCTCTGGAGTCAGAAATTACCAGTCTTGACTCCGGTGTGCTGTCCACGGCTGTTATATATGGCTTAGTTCAGTTGGGCCTTCTTAGTTTGTACACTGTGTTTGAGTGGGGGCGTCTGAGGGTGGGTTTCCTATGTTAGTAGCAAATGCTGGGGCTGTGTTTGCTTCCCCACTGCCGGACCCATATGGTGGCTGGATGCGCCGCCTAGATCGCCAGGGGGCCGGCTGTCCCCAGCAGAGCGGCCAGCGGCAGCAGCAGCGCGGGGGAGCCGCGCGAGGGCGCGCCCTGGCCCGAGTCGGAGCCGCAGCTGCCCGATTCCTCACACCGCAGCTTCTCGCACAGGATGCCCGTGTACGCGGCGGGGCACAGGCAGCGCACGTTGTTGTGGCACGTCCCTCCGTTCTGGCAGTGCAGGAGTTCGTTGTCGCAGACATTCGCTGCAGAACGAGGGAGGGGGGCGCGGGGAGGAGAAGCAGAATCAATTTAAGTTCATCTGCTACATCATGTTTTCAGCTTAAAAAAAATCTCTATCGATCTTGTGCTCCCCCCTCCCCTCCGCAAACTAAGCATGACTCCAATTTCCAAACAAATGTAGTCTGCTGCCTTTGTTTTGATCATATTAATTCTTTTCATATAGATTTTTGCTGCAATCTTGGATATTATCATTGTCCATTTCAGGCTATCAAATACAAAGCAATGTGATACTCCTGGTTTGGCAGTATCTTCTCTTCATGGAACTGGGACCTCTTGTGACCTCCAGGGTGTTTCAAGGATAGTGCCTGATACAAGAATGCAGAACTTTGAGGCCAGATGAATGGAATTAAAATGCAAAGCAGTATTGCTATAATGACCGAGAACCTCTAAGGGGTGGGCCATTCTCCCTGCAGGTGATTCCAGGGCTGCATGCAGGAAGGCAGGAGGAACCCACGGACAAGCACGGGGCAGGGGGCAGGCAGCATGCTCCCGGTGAGGCAGCAGGCAGATCCGAAGAGAAAAAGCTTTTCATGGGAGGAATGTGAGGAAGAGCGGTCCCATCTGCCCCTAACAGCCTATTAGGATATTTATTGCTTTGTAAATATAGCAAGTAGAGTCCAAGGTTACCTTGATTTCCAGGAATAATAATAAATGCAATGGTGAAACCCTGATTATCAAAATTTCACTGTGTCCATCAACTTACAGAATCAGTTGGAATAAATCAAGCAAGCAATTTCAGATACTAAAATTCATTCACAGTCCCTGTCATGTAACTTGCATCTCTAATGATTTCTTATTCATTCAAAAAACTAGTTATCCTCATTAATTCAATGTCTCCTATTATTTTAGATAATCAAGGTTTCACTGATTTAGCAGAATGATAAATAGAACACAGAGAAATTAAAACAACACCAAAGAGCAAAAAAGCCAAGAACACTTGCCAGCAACATATGCTGCTTAAGCGCTTAATATATAGAACCACTCCAGAAGGGGTGGGGGGGGCAGGGCACAGAGCAGAAAAAGTAGCTTCTTGTAAATTATAACATTCTTCATTTTTAAAAAATGTCATAGTCAAATTTCCCCAGGGATACCACATGAATCAAACACACACACACACACACACACACACACACACACACTTACTATTACTATCAAGTGTAAAGTACTTAAAAAACCCTCATCTCCCAAGTAATAATTCAATAGAGAATATTGCCTTGTCCATTAATTATGTTCAATAGTATGTCACCTTCAAAAGAAGCTTCTTAAATGCACACGTGCTAATGCTCTGTGTGCAAATGAGCTGAAAAAAGATGGTGGTGGATGCTCACAGGGTTAATAACAAAGTGCCCTAAACAGGGCCCTATTTTCCCACCTTCCACAATTCCTTGGCGACCTCTAATATAGTTGCATAATGGATTGGTATAATTAACAAATGTACCCACATTTGCTATCTGTAAATGTTAGAAGTGACTATTAAGGCCTATAAATCCTTCAGGCTCAAAATATTGATATACAAGGTAGTGTTCCAGGGGTTCTAATGATTATGTAAGCTACTTCTCATTGGGTGGCTTAGAAACCATGAATATTAGACCCAAATTATAGTATTTTATGAGTCATGGTTTAAAATGTCAAGATCTGTAGCTTTGAGGCAAAGTGTACGAGGGTAGAGTGGTTAAATTCATGGTCAAAACTGACAAAAAGCCTCTTTTTTTGGTGGCTGTTAATTTGGAAAGCATACATAGGTTTTCAGGATTTTGTTTTGCTTATACTTTAGGAAATATCTGTTTAATTGGGGCCACATGGAATAAACAGATCCAAATAACTGTTTCCATTTAAAGTCAAAGATTCTCAGCGTTTCTTGTTCCAGGCAGCAGACAGCTGAATGGGATATTTCCTTTCATTTGGGCACTACACATAGGGAAGTATTGTTTCCATCAATATCGATAATTGCTTGCCTTGAATAATTGAGAAGGAATCGATAGTTAATTAAATATCACTCCCCTTAAGAAAAGAAAAAAAGCTATTTTCCTTCTTCTTGGACCTGAATGTAAATCAGTTGTTGAACAGAGGTTTGTTTTTTTCAAGAAGCTTGTGATTAAGTTAAAATTCAATACCTTTCCTACATTTAAATAATCTACTACTTGATGTTGATGACTGTGAGAAATTTAATAAATATTCAAGGACAAGATGTAACCCAGGATTAATAATCACATCAGTTGGGGTAATATGTTTTCTGGAAGAGATAAGCAGAAAAAATGAAACCTGGAATATATTTAATTACTTTAGAGTTCACATTAAGACACACTACATTTGGTCTCTTGATTGTGCTATTCAACAAATACAGAACTTTACCATATGCACCGATCTCTCTGTTGGAATCATGTGCTAGAAGTACATCTAAACCTAACTACAAATCTTACCTGCTATTCATAAACTTATGCTCCACCTTCATGTCATTTTGAATCAAATTTGTGGTTCTTAATGAATAAACTAGGTGGTTAACAAATATCACTGAGCTCTTCTTCAGCATATGAAACCTTGTACTGACCACCATGAAAAAAATAAAAGAAATAGAAAGCATGATCTCTGCTCTTATAAGGTTCACATCTGGTTGGGAAGATAAAATATATACAAGAAATAATCTAATATTAATTTCATTAAAATGCTTTTTATCATTTCCATCCAGCTCAATCAACATCTGCTGTGTGCCAGGTGCCCTACTAGACTGTATGGTTGTAACTCTGCCTGCCCTAAAGGAGCTCACAGTTTTGCAGAAAACAAACAAATGAACATACACAGAAGTAATTATGATACAATATTAAAAAAAAACTATAAAGGAAGTATTTGCCAACTGCTAGGGGAACTCAGATGCTGGTATAAATAATTATTTGGGGGAAGACTAGAGAAGACTATAGAAAGGAGATTGTATTTGAACAATGACATGCATCAGGCAGATATTGGTAGAAAGAACATTATGGGTGGGGAAACTGTATCAGTAAAGGCAAGAAGATGTGAAAATACATTGTGCTGGTTATTAACCACTTGTCTCTCAACTCTAAATCCACCTTTCCTTCTGTTGTTGAGGCTGAAACCCTGCAAGCTGTCTCCTGGTTTCTGCCAACAGGGCGCACTAGAGGGAACAGAGATGGTAGGAGGAAGGAAGCAGAGATTTCCCTTTTCCTGATTCATGGCTCTTCCTAAGAGTATTGCCCCACCAATGGCCCTACATCCCAAAAGCAGCAGTTGGTTCTGGGGCTCAGCCTTTTCAGAACCAGTTTCAATCTCACCCTTAGAGGTTTCTACACCAACCTGGCAGCATTCCTCCTCTAGAGGTTTGAGCCCCAGCTCCAAGGGGCCCCTGCCTAGCATTTCAGAGGTAATAGCAGCAGCCGGGCATTACCCCTCCTAAGAGGTACAGGTCCCACATCTGTGGGGTCTCTCCTCCAAACTGTTAGTTTCTTTCTCTTTTTAATCATTAATCAGTGGTTATTTATTGATAAATCACTTATAGATAGAAGTGAGAGGATTATCCATGAGGTCTTTTGTGGTTGTTGTTTTGTTTTTCTTTTAAAATTTTATTTATTTATTATACAGCAGGTTCTTATTAGTTATCTATTTTGTACATATTAGTGTATGTATGTCAATCCCAATCTCCCAATTCATCCCACCACCCCCCCGCGGCACCCCCCCCCCACTGCTTTCCCCCCTTGGTGTCCATACGCAAACTGTTAGTTTCTAATAACCCCATCCTCTTTCCTGTAATTCCTCAGCCCAAGAGAGATAACTGCTCCCTACTTACACAGTTACTATCTCTGTGTTATTTCAGTGTCCTCTTCTCATGTTTAAATTCTAAAGCACCTGTTTAACCATTCCCCTTAGTAAATTCTCTCTCTCCGTTGAAACACATAGTGTGGGTTCAGTTTTCTCACTGGAGCCTGAGAGACACATGGAAAATGTTGGTGAATGATGAATGAGGAAGGAATGGCATGGCCTAGATCTGAAGGTTCTACGTAACATTCTACAGAGTTTAGATAATAGGCAGTGGGAAGCTGTCAAAGACCTATGGGCAGGGTGGTGATTTAAAGGGGGAGAAAAGGTGAGGCTAGACCTGAGAAAGGACAGGCTGGAGGCAAGGTGACCAGATACTTCAATAGAATAGGCTTGGTCTGGGTTAGAGCAATGGGGAGAAGGAAGAAGGAACAGATTTGGAGACAGGTTATTTGAAATAGGTAAGAGAGAGTCTGAGGTTCCTGTGTTTGGCATTTGGATGCATCATAATGCAATTTATTAAGAAAAGAAGATTGGAGGAAATGTTTGGTCAGAAAAGAAAATAAACTTTTTTTTGGACCTATTGACTTGGAAGGATCTGTAGGCTCTTCTGCAGGGGTCTTGTTATTAGCTGGAAAAACTAGTTAACAGTTCAGGAGGTAGTTCATCTTGGAGATACAGATTTGGAGCAGGGGTGATGGTGGTCATTGTTACAAAAAGTGAAGAGAAAGGAATAGAAGACCTCATCCTGCTAGAATATAGACTAAGTCAAAATGAAGACTGCAGCCAGAACCCTGAAGAATATCAGCATTTAAGCCATAGGCAGAGAAAGAAAGACCAGGAATGATGCTGAGAAAAAAAGATCTCAACAAAATGCAGTGATGAAATGAGGTTATAAAATTAATCATAGAAGTCTTCCTGCTGTGGTTGGCTGTATCTAAGAATAAATAGACAGGAAGAGTATGAGAGGAAGGGCACTTTGAGCTGGATAAAGGAAATACGCAAAATAAGCATTGCATGCTCTTGATAGAATCTGGCAGAAGGGATTTTAGAATAGAGAAAGGATTGGAGGAATTTGAGGAATTAACATTTAATAGAGGTCTTTGGTTGTCAGTCTAAAGTAGTAGTTTTCAACAGTGGATGAATTTTGTCTTCCAGGGGACATTTGACAATGTCTGGAGATGTGTTTGGTTGTCACACCTCGGGGGAGGGCATGCTACTGGCATCTAGTGGGTAGAGATGCTACTAAATTTCCTGCAATAAACAGGGCAGCCTCCTCCCCTGCCAAACAAGAATTACTCCTCAATTAATGTTGGTGATAAAAGGTTGAAGGTCTGGATCAGGGTATCAGCCACAGCAAAGAAGATAGGCAGTTGTGCTTATGTATATTGGGGAAAGGAGAATGAAGAGGCCTTGGTGACTTTAGATCAGAGAGAGTGAGTTTTCAGGTGTAGAACCATAGGAATTAAGACGAACGTAGTACTCAAAGCTGAAATATAAGAGCAGATTATCTTCCTGGGGGAGTTAAATCAGAAGACTGAGATCTAAACGGTCTAAGACAGACCATTTAGTATTGCTCACAATTAAAGAGGAACCAAAATCACCCTTGTCATGTAATTAATCCTACCTTGCTCTGATAGAAATAGTAAAATCAAAGCTTGAGGAAACTTCAAAAACTATCTAGACAAGCTCTAGACAAGGAAACCGAAAACAAGGGTAGCTCTAGATCTAGCACCCAGGTCTCCCAATTTACAGATTACTGCTCTTCACATAGAAGAGAACAGTCAGGAGAAATGCAGTGAATGTGCTACACAGTGTGAAATGCATTCTATGCTCCCCAAGACGACATAAGTAACTCCTCTGTAGCTCCTCAGGAGACTTTCATTTGTATTGACCAACTGATCTGTTTTCATACCACACTGGGCGGAGGGCTTTGTTGATAGCATTAAATTTCACATCTTCTAGAGTTCCAACACATTCTGGCAGAGCTCCAAATACAAATCAGCTCATACATAAAATACCAAAAATATCAAGGTCTAGCTTAGGAAAGGCAAATATGTTGCATAGGCTTTGATTTCCTCTTCCTCTATGTAGAAAACATAGCTACTTAATCATGGCATTCTCTTGCACTAAACTTCAGAATTCCTTTCAACACAAGGTTTTGTAATAAGAACATTTTGTATTCTATTACAAGCTAATCACTAAAGGATGTCGCCTATAAGCTGAAGTTATACATAATGGCCCATCTCTGGGAACCCTGCCTCCCAGGTAATGAGCGTTAAGCTAAAATACTTTCTTTAGCTCGCAGGAAACATCCTGACCAGGCCCACCTGTGAATGACCGCAGGGAGGAAGAAACTAACACATCCGTTCCAGAGGCTGACCAGAACCAGGAAATATTTGACTTTACTCCCTCCCCTTTTAGAATAAAAGAAGCCGGAATTCTAACACAGGCAGGATGGTTCTTTGGGGCATGAGTTCACCATCTTTTCAGTTTGCTAGCTTTCTGAATAAAGTTGCTATTCCTTGCCCCAACAGCTCCTCTCTCGATTTATTGGCCTGTTGTGTAGCAAGCAGTATGAGCTTGGACTTGGTAACAGTTTCAGGCATTTACCACCAGTTGATAGAACTGGCATGAGGATAAACACCCATTTACAAAATCCTGGCATTAACTCCATTTCATCTTGCATAGCATTGCAGATTAAAAATCCAACTGGGGGGGGACCTTGAAGATGGCGGAAGAGTAAGACGCGGAGATCGCCTTCCTCCCCACGGATACACCAGAAATACATCTACACGTGGAACAACTCCTACAGAACACCTACTGAAGGCTGGCAGAAGACCTCAGACCTCCCAAAAGGCAAGAAACTCCCCACGTACCTGAGTAGGGCAAAAGAAAAAAAGAAAAAACAGAGACAAAAGAATAAGGACGGCACCTGCACCAGTGGGAGGGAGCTGTGAAGGAGGAAAAGTTTCCACACACTAGGAAGCCCCTCCGCGGGCGGAGACTGCGGGAGGCGGAGGGGGGAGCTTCGGCACCACGGAGGAGTGCACAGCGACGGGTGCGGAGGGCAAAGCGGGGAGATTCCCGCACAGAGGATCGGTGCCTACCGGCACTCACCAGCCCGAGAGGCTTGTCTGCTCACCCACCGGGGCGGGCGGGGCTGCGAGCTGAGGCTCGGGCTTCGGTCGGAGCGCAGGGAGAGGACTGGGGTTGGCGGCTGGAACATAGCCTGAAGGGGTTAGTGCACCATGACTAACCGGGAGGGAGTTCGGGGAAAAGCCTGCACCTGCCGAAAAGGCAAGAGACTTTTTCTTCCCTCTTTGTCTCCTGGTGCACGAGGAGAGGGGTTTAAGAGCGCTGCTTAAAGGAACTCCAGAGACGGGCGCGAGCCACGGCTAAAAGCGCGGACCCCAGAGACGAGCATGAGACGCTAAGGCTGCTGCTGCCGCCACCAAGGGCCCTGTGTGCGAGCGCAGGTCGCTCTCCACACCCCTCTTACGCGGAGCCTGTGCAGCCCGCCACTGCCAGGTACCCGGGATCCAGGGACAACTTCCCTGGGAGAACGCACGGCGGGCCTCAGGCTGGTGCAACGTCACGCCGGCCTCTGCCGCCGCAGGCCCGCCCCGCACGCAGTGCCCCTCCTTCCCCCGCCCCCCCCGACCCCTGGCCTGAGTGAGCCGGAGACCCCGAATCAGCGGCTCCTTTAACCCCGTCCTGTCTGAGCAAAAAACAGACGCCCTCCAGCGACCTACACGCAGAGGCAGGGCCAAATCCAAAGCTGAGCTCCTGTGAACTGTGAGAACAAAGAAGAGAAAGGGAAATCTCTCCCAGCAGCTTCAGAAGCAGCGGATTAAAGCTCCACAATCAACTTGATATACCCTGCATCTGTGGAATACCTGAATAGACAAGGAATGATCCCAAATTGAAGAGGTGGAATTTAGGAGCGAGATCTATGATTTTTTTCCCTTTTCCTCTTTTTGTGAATGTGTACGTGTATGCTTCTGTGTGAGATCTTGTCTGTATACTCTTGCTTCCACCATTTGTCCTAGGGCTCTATCCGTCCATGGTTTTCAAAAAAAATTTTTTTTCTTAATTAATTTTAATTGTAATAACTTTATTATACTTTACCTTCGTTCCTTCTTTCTTTCTTTCCTTCCTTCCTTCCCTCCTTTAGACAACGAATCAGCCCAAATTGAGGAGGTGGTCTCTGAGAGCAAGATTTATGATTTTTCCCCCTTTACCTCTTTTTGTGAAGATGTATGTGTATGCTTCTGTGTAAGATTTTCTCTGTATAGCTTTGCTTCCAACATTTGTCCTAAGGTTCTCTCCATCCCTTTTTTTTTTCTAAATATTTTTTAATTCAATAACTATATTATACTTTATTTTAACTGTATCTTCTTTCTTTCTGTCTTTTTTCCTTCTTTCCCTCCTTCCTTCCTTCCTTCCTCCCTCCCTCCTTTCTTTCCTTCTTTGCTTCTTTCTTCCTTCCTTCCTTTCCTCCTTTCCTTCTTTCTTTCCTCATACTTCTACTAATTCTCTCTACTTTCTCTCCCTTTTACTCTGAGCCGTGTGGATGAAAGGCTCTTGGTGCTCCAGCCAGGAGTCAGGGCTCTGCCTCTGAGGTAGGAGAGCCAACTTCAGGACACTGGTCAACAAGAGACCTCCCAGCTCCACATAATATTAAACAGCGGAAATCTCCCAGAGACCTCCATCTTAACACAAGCACCCAGCTTCACTCAACGACCAGCAAGCCACAGTGCTGGACAACCTATGCCAAACAACTAGCAAAACAGGAACACAACCCCACCCAGTAGCAGAGAGGCGGCCTAAAATCATAATAAGGCCACAGACACCCCAAAACACACCACCAGACGTGAACCTGCCCACTAGAGAGACAAGATCCAGCCTCATCGACCACAACACAGGCACTAGTCCCATCCACCAGAAAGCCTACACAACCCACTGAAACAACCTTAGCCACTGGAGACAGACATCAAAAACAATGGGAACTACGAACGTGCAGCCTGCAAAAAGGAGACCTCAAACACAGTAAGATAAGCAAAATGAGAAGACAAAAAAAACACAGAGCAGATGAAGGAGCAAGATAAAAATGCACCAGACCTAAAAAATGAAGAGGAAATAGGCAGTCTACCTGAAAAAGAATTCAGAATAATGATAGTAAGGATGATCCGAAATCTTGGAAGTAGAATGGACAAAATGCAAGAAACAGTTAACAAGGACCTAGAAGAAATAAAGATGAAACAAGCAACGATGAACAATGCAATAAATGAAATTAAAAGTACTCTAGATGGGATCAATAGCAGAATAACTGAGGCAGAAGAACGGATAAGTGACCTGGAAGATAAAATAGTGGAAATAACTACTGCAGAGCAGAATAAAGAAAAAAGAATGAAAAGAACTGAGGACAGTCTCAGAGACCTCTGGGACAACATTAAACGCACCAACATTAGAATTATAGGGGTTCCAGAAGAAGAAGAGAAAAAGAAAGGGACTGAGAAAATATTTGAAGAGATTATAGTTGAAAACTTCCCTAATATGGGAAAGAAAATAGTTAATCAAGTCCAGGAAGCACAGAGAGTCCCATACAGGATAAATACAAGGAGAAATACACGAAGACACATATTAATCAACCTGTCAAAAATTAAATACAAAGAAAGCATATTAAAAGCAGCAAGGGAAAAACAACAAATAACATACAAGGGAATCCCCATAAGGTTAACAGCTGATCTCTCAGCAGAAACTCTACAAGCCAGAAGGGAGTGGCAGGACATACTGAAAGTGATGAAGGAGAAAAGCCTGCAACCAAGACTACTCTACCCAGCAAGGATCTCATTCAGATTTGATGGAGAAATTAAAACCTTTACAGACAAGCAAAAGCTGAGAGAGTTCAGCACCACCAAACCAGCTTTACAACAAATGCTAAAGGAACTTCTCTAGACAAGAAACACAAGAGAAGGAAACGACCTATAATAACGAACCCAAAACAATATAGAAAATGGGAATAGGAACATACATATCGATAATTACCTTAAATATAAATGGACTAAATGCTCCCACCAAAAGACACAGATTGACTGAATGGATACAAAAACAAGACCGTTATATATGCTGTCTACAAGAGACCCACTTCAGACCTAGAGACACATACAGACTGAAAGTAAGGCGATGGAAAAAGATATTCCATGCAAATGGAAACCAAAAGAAAGCTGGAGTAGCAATTCTCATATCAGACAAAATAGACTTTAAAATAAGGACTATTAAAAGAGACAAAGAAGGACACTACATAATGATCAAGGGATCGATCCAAGAAGAAGATATAACAGTTGTAAATATTTATGCACCCAACATAGGAGCACCTCAATACATAAGGCAAATACTAACAGTCATAAAAGGGGAAATCGACAGTAACCCATTCATAGTAGGGGACTTTAACACCCCACTTTCACCCATGGACAGATCATCCAAAATGAAAATAAATAAGGAAACACAAGCTTTAAATGATACATTAAACAAGATGGACTTAATTGATATTTATAGGACACTCCATCCAAAAACAACAGAATACACATTTTTCTCAAGTGCTCATGGAACATTCTCCAGGATAGATCATATCTTGGGTCACAAATCAAGCCTTGGTAAATTTAAGAAAATTGAAATTGTATCAAGTATCCTTTCTGACCACAACGCCATGAGACTAGATATCAATTACAGGAAAAGATCTGTAAAAAATACAAACACATGGAGGCCAAACAATACACTACTTAATAATGAAGTGATCACTGAAGAAATCAAAGAGGAAATAACAAAATACCTAGAAACAAATGACAATGGAGACACAACGACCCAAAATCTATGGGATGCAGCAAAAGCAGTTCTAAGGGGGAGGTTTATAGCAATACAAGCCCACCTTAAGAAGCAGGAAACATCTCGAATAAACAACCTAACCTTGCACCTCAAGCAATTAGAGAAAGAAGAACAAAAAAACCCCAAAGCTAGCAGAAGGAAAGAAATCATAAAAATCAGATCAGAAATAAATGAAAAAGAAATGAAGGAAACGATAGCAAAGATCAATAAAACAAAAAGCTGGTTCTTTGAGAAGATAAACAAAATAGATAAACCACTAGCCAGACTCATCAAGAAAAAAAAGGGAGAAGACTCAAATCAATAGAATTAGAAATGAAAAAGGAGAAGTAACAACTGACACTGCAGAAATAAAAAAAATCATGAGAGATTACTACAAGCAACTCTATGCCAATAAAATGGACAATCTGGAAGAAATGGACAAATTCTTAGAAATGCATAACCTGCCAAGACTGAATCAGGACGAAATAGAAAATATGAACAGACCAATCACAAGCACTGAAATTGAAACTGTGATTAAAAATCTTCCAACAAACAAAAGCCCAGGACCAGATGGCTTCACAAGTGAATTCTATCAAACGTTTAGAGAAGAGCTAACACCTATCCTTCTCGAACTCTTCCAAAATATAGCAGAGGGAGGAACACTCCCAAATTCCTTCTACGAGGCCACCATCACCTTGATACCAAAGCCAGACAAGGATGTCACAAAGAAAGAAAACTACAGGCCAATATCACTGATGAACATAGATGCAAAAATCCTCAACAAAATACTAGCAAACAGAATCCAACAGCACATTAAAAGGATCATACACCATGATCAAGTGGGGTTTATTCCAGGAATGCAAGGATTCTTCAATATACGCAAATCTATCAATGTGATACACCATATTAACAAATTGAAGGAGAAAAACCATATGATCATCTCAATAGATGCAGAGAAAGCTTTCGACAAAATTCAACACCCATTTATGATAAAAACCCTGCAGAAAGTAGGCATAGAGGGAACTTTCCTCAACATAATAAAGGCCATATATGACAAACCCACAGCCAACATCATCCTCAATGGTGAAAAACTGAAAGCATTTCCACTAAGATCAGGAACAAGACAAGGTTGCCCACTCTCACCACTCTTATTCAACATAGTTTTGGAAGTTTTAGCCACAGCAATCAGAGAAGAAAAGGAAATAAAAGGAATCCAAATTGGAAAAGAAGAAGTAAAGCTGTCACTGTTTGCAGATGACATGATACTATACATAGAGAATCCTAAAGATGCTACCAGAAAACTACTAGAGCTAATCAATGAATTTGGTAAAGTAGCAGGATACAACATTAATGCACAGAAATCTCTGACATTCCTATATACTAATGATGAAAAATCTGAAAGTGAAATCAAGAAAGCACTCCCATTTACCATTGCAACAAAAAGAATAAAATATCTAGGAATAAACCTACCTAAGGATACGAAAGACCTGTATGCAGAAAATTATAAGACACTGATGAAAGAAATTAAAGATGATACAAATAGATGGAGAGATATACCATGTTCTTGGATGGGAAGAATCGACATTGTGAAAATGACTCTACTACCCAAAGCAATCTACAAATTCAATGCAATCCCTATCAAACTACCACTGGCATTTTTCACAGAACTAGAACAAAAAATTTCACAATTTGTATGGAAATACAAAAGACCCCGAATAGCCAAAGCAATCTTGAGAACGAATAAAGGAGCTGGAGGAATCAGGCTCCCTGACTTCAGACTATACTACAAAGCTACAGTAATCAAGACAGTATGGTACTGGCACAAAAACAGAAAGATAGATCAATGGAACAGGATAGAAAGCCCAGAGATAAACCCACGCACATATGGACCCTTATCTTTGATAAACGTGGCAGGAATGTACAGTGGAGAAAGGACAGCCTCTTCAATAAATGATGCTGGGAAAACTGGACAGGTACATGTAAAAGTATGACTAAATGATGCTGGGAAAACTGGACAGGTACATGTAAAACTGGACAGGTACATGTAAAAGTATGACTAAATGATGCTGGGAAAACTGGACAGGTACATGTAAAACTGGACAGGTACATGTAAAAGTATGACTAACACCATACACAAAAGTAAGCTCAAAATGGATTAAAGACCTAAATGTAAGGCCAGAAACTATCAAACTCTTAGAGGAAAACATAGGCAGAACACTCTATGACATAAATCACAGCAAGATCCTTTTTGACCCACCTCCTAGAGTAATGGAAATAAAAACAAAAATCAACAAATGGGACCTAATGAAACTTCAAAGCCTTTGCACAGCAAAGGAAACCATAACCAAGATCAAAAGACAACCCTCAGAATGGGAGAAAATATTTGCAAATGAAGCAACTGACAAAGGATTAATCTCCAAAATTTACAAGCAGCTCATGCAGCTCAATAACAAAAAAACAAACAACCCAATCCAAAAATGAGCAGAAGACCTAAATAGACTTTTCTCCAAAGAAGATATACAGAATGCCAACAAACACATGAAAGAATGCTCAACATCATTAATCATTGGAGAAATGCAAATCAAAACTACAATGAGATATCATCTCACACCAGTCAGAATGGCCATCATCAAAAAATCTAGAAACAATAAATGCTGGAGAGGGTGTGGAAAAAGGGAACACTCTTGCACTGCTGGTGGGAATGTGAATTGGTTCCGCCACTATGGAGAACAGTATGGAGATTCCTTAAATAACTACAAATAGAATTACCATATGACCCAGCAATCCCACTACTGGGCATATACCCTGAGAAAACCAAAATTCAAAAAGAGTCATGTACCAAAATGTTCATTGCAGCTCTATTTACAATAACCCGGAGATGGAAACAACCTAAGCGCCCATCATCAGATGAATGGATAAAGAAGATGTGGCACATATATACAATGGAATATTACTCAGCCTTAAAAAGAAATGAAATTGAGCTATTTGTAATGAGATGGATAGACCTAGAGTCTGTCATACAGAGTGAAGTAAGTCAGAAAGAAAAAGACAAATACCGTATGCTAACACATATATATGGAACTTAAGGGAAAAAAATGTCATGAAGAACCTAGGGGTAAGACAGGAATAAAGACGCAGATCTACTGGAGAACGGACTTGAGGATATGGGGAGGGGGAAGGGTGAGCTTTGACAGGGCGAGAGAGAGTCATGGATATATACACATTAACAAACGTAGTAAGGTAGATAGCTAGGGGGAAGCAGCCGCAAGGCACAGGGATATTAGCTCGGTGCTTTGTGACAGCCTGGAGGGGTGGGATAGGGAGAGTGGGAGGGAGGGAGACGCAAGAGGGAAGACATATGGGAACATATGTATAAGTATAACTGATTCACTTTGTTATAAAGCAGAAACTAACACACCATTGTATAGCAATTATACCCCAATAAGGATGTTTAAAAAAAAAAAATCCAACTAGGAATTTCTACCCAATAAGCACTTTGCAGTTATCACTTCTTTATTTGGTGCCCTTCAGTGTGGATTTGCCTCAAACTGAAAACGCTGACTTTATTTTGTTAAGTATTTACATTAAGCATGTCCCGATTCTTTCTACGTTGCTTTTGACAAATTAACAATGTGCTATCTCAATAAATAGTGAAGGTTCATTTTTAAATCTCTTACAGAAAACTTGATCTAGTATTGGATACAAATTGTTATTTGACACAATTCTTTTTATTATAATAAAGTATAATCCTTAGATACAGAAAAAGCTAATACTACTTTGGTAATAGCTTGACTATATTCTAAAGGATCATTTTACTATTGATAGAAATAAATTCATTATGGTGTGTCCAATATCACACCATATATCCTATAATCCCATGATGTTTCAATATTAGGAATGCTTTCAAACCAAGATAATCTGTGGCCCTTGATAGATAAGGTTATAGTATTAATGTTAGACCCAAACAGAGTTGTGTTGCAAAAAGATGAAGTGTGGAACCCTGATGGAAAGGCTGAAGTCAGCAAGATGTTCTAATAGCTGTGATCATAGCTTCAGTAAGCAAGCCACCATAGTAGACAAACTCCCACAGTTGCTACAAGTTTATAAAAACACTAGGAATTTTCACAGTGAAAGAATAGGGACAAGCAGCATTTCTTCCTCCTTCTTTCACTTCTTTTTATTTTTCTTCTAGGTTGGATAATGAGAGTCACAGGGATGTGGCTAAATCATTTGCTCCTTCAACTTTTTTTTGTAAGTTTCTTGGTTGCCATTCATTTTTGCCTCTTCCTAAACTGCAAGCTATTGTCAAAATGTGAATTATAAGACCTTGATTCCTTTTCCCTCTATTAGTCCTTTCTGGAAGGTATGGAAAAGCAGACTTAGAGAGGGAACCAAAATGTGCAAAGAGGGCACAAGCCAGGACTTAGTATAGCTACTTGTTCTATTCTTCTTTTCTTTTATGACCTGAAGGGTCACTTATTCCTGTTATAGTCATGATAACCCATTACATTACCACAGGGAAGGTTTCTTTCTTCTCTTTCGGTCTTGTTCAAAGCTATACATTTAGGTTTGCCCTGTCAGTGAGCTGCTAGGCTTGAGCAATGCTGGGTCTGTATTTATAGACTTGAAAGTCTCTCTTTTTGGCTTTGTCTCCCGCACTTCAAGGAATCGAGGCAATGTGTTACCATGACAGCCTTCCTTGATGGCTGTATTAATAAAGTGACCTCTACCTTCACCACCTGAAACAAGCCTAGGATTGCTGAGGGAAAGATGTTCCAAATGTTCCCGTCCTTTTCAAAGAAACGTCAAAGAGCAAATAACCTCCACGAAACAGGCTAATAACAAAGGCATGTGTGCAACATTCAGTTCTGATTTAGGCATTTGAGAGTCTGTGGCAGGGAGATGAAGAGCTGTGATTATGACCCATTTATTCAGCCTTGGCGGCTGTTTTACTAAGTTGTGAGATGTGAGAGGTAAAACTGAACCTACAGGTTAGCTCCTAGTATATAGAAGAAACTTTATAGACTGTTGTCTAATGGCCTTTTGGGGAATTCTAGGTACATTTTTCCTATCTTTTCTTACTTATGTCTGGCCATGATTGGGGATATGGCTTAGTGGTAAAAAACACTGATTAAGAGTTATAAAACCTGAGTTCTAGTCATCACTTTGCTGTAAGGCCTTGGACATAACACGAAACCACTTAGTGACATCCATCCATTCATCCATCCATCCATCCATCCATCCATCCATCCATCATCCAATCAGGCACTGTTCTAGATGCTGGGCCCACAGTGTGAGCCAGATGGGCCATGCAGATGCTTCTGTGGAGCTCACATTCTAGTGACAGCTATAAAGTTAGAGAAAGAGTTTGAAGTAGGTGTTTCTAAAGTTCTCTTGAGCTCTGTGATTTGCATGAATATTTCTCATGGAAAGCTTATCATCTTAAAAGGCAAAGAGTGAGGAATTCTTTCTCTTTTTCATCAAATACATGATAACAGGTGGACTTCTCCAATATTATAGTCCTGGTGATGACTTAGGTGGCTGCTTGGCTTGATCGGTTTTGCCTGCTGGTGCCCCACTGAACAGAGATAGTTTTTCTCCTCACTAAAAGCATGAGGTGGTATGAAGAGAATTAGGTGAAGAACTTGTGATTCAAGTCTGGTCTCTGTGGTTAATGGGCTGGGTGAACTTGGGGAAATCGTTTAACCTCTTTTGCCTCTCTTTCCTCACTTCTAAAGCAAGGATAATAACACTTGTCCTATTCACCGACCTCACAGTTGTTGGGAGCTTCAAGAAGAATTATGTGGTGGTGCTTTAAAAAATATAAAACACAACCTAAGTATACTTTGTTAATGTTCAATACCTTCGCAATCTCTCCTAATGCTAGAAGCTCAGAGTGGAAGAGCAGGGTGCTTAGTTTTACATCTGCCAGAATAATGAATTAATCACTACGTATCTAATGCAAGGTACTTGAAGTGAAAAGGAAGCAAATTTCCTCACTCAAAGACATTATCTGTATATGTCCTCTGTAGATATGAATCTTGAGACAGCATGGGGTCAAACATGCAGTTATTGAATATTTGAATTCAACTGCTGTGTACTTGCAAGGTCAGATTGGACCAGCAGTGCCTGTTTTCTCAAAGGTGACTTGTATACTTGCATTCAATGAGCATTCTCCTGTACGAATCAGAGTACATAAGGTGTGTTTTCAGAATACCAGGGGGGTACTGCCCCTTGGCCAACCTTTAGCTTCTGCGATGGTAAAGCAGGGGATACAGTACCTATCTAGACTGAAACCTGGGAGCCATTCAGTGAAAACATCCTTGCTTTCCTGCTCTCAACCTATACTCCTGTCTGTGCCTGTATCCATCATGGGACAGTGATGCCGGTGGCATGATCCCCGTGTGACAGCATCCAGCCTACTTTGTTTCAGTGTAATGAGGCCAAGGAGCAGAACTAAAGGGGCTGAAGGGAACAATGTGGAGCTGTCAGCAGGTGGTCAGACATGTCTGGGTAATCTAGTACAGCAGGTTCTGACATTAGAGAGCAGCTATTCTATTCTTATTCATCTAATAACAAAGCACTGATTATGGGAGTGACACTTGCTTTTGTCCAATCAAAGGAAATTCTACTCAAAACATCATAAGAAAGCCATATTCATTTGAAGGAGCCTATGCCTGCAGTATGCAGTAACCCAGCTAGCGTGAATGCGATAACAGGTGACTCGGATGCAGGAGCTAGAGGCACTGCCCAAACACCCCCCGAGTTTTTACCTGTTGCAAACTGAAAAAAAACCTTTGCTGATGTTGAGAAATAATTAATTCGTTGAGAATCCCACAAGCCAAAGGCTGGGCACCTTTCCTAAAGCGATCTTTAATGATGTATTGAAATCCTATTTAGGTCAACACCTTCAGACACAGATGCAGGCAAGGTGCTCATAAAAACGGTGCTGAGAAATCACAGTTTCTCATCTGGTATCAGAAAATGCACTTGTCTAGTTTAATAAGAAGGTGCAACCTCTACTCTTTTGCCCAAGGCGAAAGATGGCATTCATTGGGAGGCGTAGTCACACATGATGGCAACATACATCAGGGTATAAACCACCATTTCAAAGTACATGTCATTATGTCAGAAGAGAAAGCAGTACAAATATCTATCTAGTGTGATCCCCAAAAGTACAGATATATACCTCTCCATGTACCTTTTGTAAAATAAACTTTAGAGAAAGTACTGGGACAGAGTCTAACGAAATGTGACCAGTGTTCATCTCTGGCTGGTAGGCGTGCAAGTGATTTCAGTAACTTTAATTTTCATCTTTATACATTTTACTCTTTCCAAATTGTCTGGAATAAATGTATAATCCTTTGAAAATATTAAAAGTGTTAATAAAAAGAATAAAAAGAATAAATAGTTAATAAAAAGAATAAAAAGAATTTTACTTGAGAAAATAAAAGTATCTTTTACTGATAAAGGTAATTTCAATAAATGAATCATGTGACCATATTTTGCCACATTTCAGTACTTGTTATTAATATGTATTTCTAGTCAAACTACCAATTATCTTAAATATCTACAAAAACTATCTCAGGAAAGGCATAATCTTATAATCATACACAATCTTACACTCATACACAATCCTATACTCATAAGAGAGACTTAGACACAAGGATCCACTGCCTTGCAGAACACTGTACAGCCTCAGGTGTGAATGGAACCAGCAGGGTCTCCTGAGCTAAAGTGATCTGTAGCCCAAGGGCCATCTCATTGTGAACTACTGCAGACTGATGCAAAATGAGGGGACATTTTTACATTTGAAGATCTAGCCATAGTGAGGACTGTAACTGAATTTCCCACCACCTTTCTAGTAGAGGGGCTCATAGTCAGATTTAACCTAAAGAAAGCATATTTCATACTACTTGAGTTTGTGGGAGACTAATACCTGCTACACTTGTACATGTCTGCACTATATCTGTGACCTGTTCATTGTGGCTGTATCATGAATATTCAGCCCTGTCCCTGGCACAAATAGATGCCCGATAAATATTTATTAAGCAAGTAAATAAAATTCATCCTTTGTTCTCTGCCTCCTTCTGAGTGGTGGATACAAATCTATTATTAGTAGACTGCTAGCAATACAAGTGGATATACAGCTCATAGGTTGGAGAGCAGGAAGTAGAAGGAACTTTTCCTTGGCGGCCTCCTTTCAGTTTCTGTGGAGTGGGAGGTAAGGCTTCTGCTGAGCATGAGAGGCAGAGTTAAGCTGGGGTTAACTCATGCTCTGGAGTTAAGGGAAGGGATAGATATTTGGCGGGGAATGGGAGGAAGCTATCTAGGGACACACCGAAAAATCGCCGGTCAGCTTTGACATTGCAGCTCAGCTTGTATGTCATGATTTGTCAGGGCTTCTCATAAGTGATTCCATAATGAAGAATATTAGCTAGAAGAGAATGGTGATTAGTTTGGGTTTTTTTCCTTTAATGATACAATATATGCTTTGGGAAGGGATGGAGGGAGGGGAAGAAGCAAGGGTAGGCAGACGCGTTAAAAGATCAGAAGCATTCCCTTCATGTTTCATTAGTCACAACATATTACCTCTCACGATCTTGGCATTGTGGGTAATATGAAGGTAAAGAAACATGGCCCTGAGGGAAATTAGTGACATGTTTCTTTTAATTGGAACGTGACTAGTTAAATTTGGAAAACAGGCTAAAGGAAAGTGCAGATGGAGCTGTTCTATGTGGCACTGGGGTGGAGGTGAGAGATCATCATGGCACTTAGAAGAATGCAAGAAAAAGGACTTGGTGTTCTTTAAGAATTGTAAAAGACAATCCATACAGCCCCATTCAATGCTGAAGACAGATCTGTAAAACAGTTCACATTCTGAGGAGGAGGAAGAGCCATACTACAGGCCTTTGATATTCGGCATTAAGATATTCAATATCTGTGGCTGAAAGGAGATAATTGTGTCATTAATTCACATGCGGGGGTTTTTTTCTTTCTTTTTTTTTTTTTTGGAGACAGAATTTCAATGCCTTTGAGCACTTTGTAAAGCTAAAATATAATTTGGGGTTCCTGTTTGTCGAGCTATAGCCAAATGTCTCCTTAGAGACTTAATTTTTCCTATATATACTTGGCAGGAGTGTTCTAAATACGGTCTAAGCCCCCTTAGGATTTTTAAACAGCAGGGATATTTAAGTACGAAAAATAGCTACTGAAATCACACAGCAGTAAATTTCTTAATGATTTTTTTCCCCTGGGAATCACTGTAACTCACTCTTGTCTTCTGTGGCCTTGCTGTCACCATAACCACCTCCTGACAATGTCAAACCAAGTCTTGGGAGGTGATTTTATAATGTCAGGATGAAACAAAGCCATTTCCCTGTTAATGCCAATGTCAAGGCAAAATGAATTGGTGTCAATAAATTCAAGGTGAGGAAAACAACATTATGGAATGAAGAGAATGTGCAAAATGATGATGAGTCATTTAGGGATGCCAGGATCCAAATAAAATGACTGCTAATTTTCAAAAATGCATTTGTCACTGCACTGGGGACCAGACATTTAAGTAATCTAAAATACATTAGTGAGGTTAGGAAAGGACGAAGGGGTTACAATTACAGACAAGTCATAAGCATACCTTTTCAATAAAGTCACAACGCACCACTGCCACTCACATTGTCTTTCCCCATTGTTAAATTCCTGAGACACTCAAAATTTGAACTGCAAAGTTTAGTACTTATTTATTGTGGTGGTATCCAGAAGTCTGGGTTCGAACACTGACATCACCACTCGTGGCTCTCCAATCTGAATTTCTGCGCCTCTGTTTCTTTATCTGTAACAGAGGCCATTTTACAGGGCTGTTGTGAGCATGAGAGATCATTCAACTCAATGATTATTATGAAGTGCTTTTTTAAGTGCCAGGCATTGCTCAAAGTCCTAAAATAAAAAGACAGAATGGAAGAGCCACAGAAATAGTGTTTATTTTTATAACTTCATGTATTTATGTCTCATTAGACAATGTAACTTCACAAAGTGGATGCTCTTGTGTCTTTTAGTTCATTTTCATCATTAATAATTTCAGCTTCTTTGGTGCTTAAATACTCTTTGATTTGAAAAAATATCATCTTTCAATACTATAGTCCCTTACATGAAAAAACAACGGCAATTTATTTAGCTTTCTTTAATGAAGAGGAAAACAGACAAAAGTCCTTATTAAAGAGTTTAAAAAAGACAGGGGTGCTAGACTAGCTCAGGAGTAACATTAAGTAATTCTATGCAACATAACTTTTACTGAAACTAAACTTCAAACATGAGGCATTAGAAAGAGGTACTCAGAGTCCTTTCTCAACATTCAAAGGAATCCTTTCATAATTGATTAAGAAAGTGGTATAGAGATGAGAATAAACCTATACAGTAGATGACATAAAAAGGAGGGAATGAAGTCACTGCAAGTATGTAGAAGGGTGTTTTAAGGCTTTTCCTAAGAAGAGCAAGGCTGTTGTATCTCAGGAGAGAGGAGAGCTAGTTAGATGGGCGTCAAGAGGCTAGCAAGCAATGTGTGGGAGCTTTCAGATCCAGCGGCAGAAAAAAAACCAAAAAAACATTATAAATTGGTTTGGATACAACTGGGAGGCTGTGAACATTATTTAAAACAGTAAAAAGATGTTAGTGCTTCTGTTTGAAGCAGACTAAGGCATAGCAAGGTTAGATGAAGCAGGGATGAATAAGATTTGGGTGGCTGGTTAAAGAGAAATCATATGACGTGCTTTGAAAATATCTTGTTCTAACACGCTTCACTTTCTTCGACATCTCTAATTCTTATCTTTGAATATATATAATCTTTATATTAATAAAGAGTTATTATAGAATATAAGCTTTGTGAAGATAAGGATTTTGACTGTGTTGTTCCCAGTTGTATGTGCAAGCCCTGAAGAGTGCCTAGTATCCAATATCCAATGAGTATGAGTATTTTTGAGTGAATGAACAAGTGAATTTTATAGAAAAAATTCACATATTCCGTATCCATTGCTTCATTTCTTCTTCTAGAATACTTTCCCATGGTGTTTACTCTCTATCCCCTAAGTCAAAGGGATTTATTTATTTATAGCACTTCTACTGCACAGAAGTGGTATAGCCAGATTGAGTTCTCACTCACAGCCTTCAATGGTTGCTAAATGGATAATTCTGAAGTCAGAATCCTCCACAGTGTGGCGAGATCAGAATCTCCCCACTGTCTGCTTTCACTCCCCAGTATGAACTTGCTACTCCTGGCTAATCTATTCACTATTTTAAACACACACACACATACACACACAAAATTAAAATAAATTATAAATAAGAGGCTAGACACTTTTACATGTCATCTTGGAGACTATTTCCACTAACCTGGCAGGATAGGTACTTATTATTATTATTACCATTTCCACTTTATAGGAAACCTGTGGATCTTATCCAAGCCCCACCAGTGACTGAGCAAAGCAGTAGGACTAGAACTTAAAATACTCTGACACCAAAGCACTGTCAGTCCCTGGTGCCTTCCTGTCCCTCGACTGCTGTATCCTGGCCCCTGAGTTGGTGCCTCTGCTCTGGCCTGTTCTTCCCTAAACTCCCCACATATTTTTGAATGTCTAACTCATGGACAACACCCATGGCTTCTCTGACTCTTCCAGCCTTCAGACACCAGTTCTGCCTTTCAAACCTTATGGCAGATGATCTGGATCTAGATCTGGGCATAGATATAAAGGTAAATATAATTTGGATGGCCTGGATTTAAATCTTGGTTCCACCAAACACTAGCTGGGTGAGCCCATGCAAATCACTCGACCTACCTTTGCTTCATTTATAAAATGGAGATAACCTCATAGGACTGTTATGTTGATTAAATAAATTAATTAAGACACATAAGGCAATTGCAATAATGCATGACATAAAGTCCCTCAGTAAATGTTAAGTTTTATTTGACTCTCCAAAACCTACAAGAAACACTCCTTTTTCATGTGTATTTCTTATCTCCCCAACTAAAGCATAAGCAATGTGAGGGCAGGGCTATTTTTGTCTTGTGCCTCGTTTCATTGTCTGCACCGAGCAACGTGGTGCTTTGTGCAGAGCAGGTGGGCAATCTATAAACATTACTTCCTGAGGGTAGCAGACATCACTTTGTGCACTCAGCCATCTTTTGTCTTTGTATTCTAAGCATCTATACTATTTTCTGGTACATAAGAGGAAATTCTTCATAATGTTTCTTCTAGCGGTTTCTGCATTCCTAAGATCATGTAAGAGTTAAATCGGTCCTGAGAACAGAACTGAAACAAATCTGAGTTTCATTACTAACTCCAAGTAGCGGCTTCAGACAAGTCCCTTAGCTTAGCTTTTAACACCTTTTGTTTCTGTTCCTTTTGTCATGGAGCTAAGGAGGGCAGCTGGGAAAGAGGGGCAAGGAGGGCAGGGAAGGAGGGGAATCATGGAATTGGGTCGATTGGGAGAGAAATACCCATAGAAACCTACCTGGAGATGCGGCGCCAAGTGGGGCTGTCTCCAGCTCTGTTTTGGAGCTATGGATCACATTTGAAGTTTAAAACCTTCAAGATCTTAAGCTGAACTGTTTCTTGGATTTAGCTCCTATCCAGGCTATTTCACTCCAAGGATCAGAAGGATGAATGACTCCCATGTGCTCCCCATAAAAGAGCACAGAAGGGTGAACAGGCCACCCCACAAATTCACATTCAGACTTGTCCTGAGGCCAAAGCTAAGACCTTGATTCAAACGAAAACGTTTCTTGTCACTGGTTGTGCTGCTTGGTATGCCATGTGATCCCACATGGACCGTCTTATCTGGTTTTATCTTCTAGCATTCTAATTGTTTTGTTCCATGTAGGCCTCTGGTTAATCTAAAGTTCTATGCTCTCATTCACCCCTCTTTCCCTGGATTCCTGCTACCTACCACTAATGCATTAGACCTTTTATCTGTGTCCAGTCACTCATTTCTATGCAGTGCTTGCTTTTTACACCAGGTGTCCCTAACTAGTCAGATCTTTTGAATATCACTCTAGCCTATTGAGGTGTGTTTCAGATACATCTCCAACCTGTTCAACCAGGCAATTCCTTTGTGCCAACGATGTTGCTGGTTGTACATTTTTATGCCTCTTAAATCAACCTACAATGTTTAAACGCTCTAGTCAAAAGGCTAGCCTGTGTCTGGCCTAGCTTTGTCAAGACAAAGCAGGCCAGTTTATTCACAGACTGCAAAGAAAGGAAAGACTCACAGAGGTACGGGTGGGCAATGAGGTTTTTAGAGTGTGGGAGGATGATGTCTCTGCTTACGTTAAGTAGAAGAGAAGAAATGTAATTCACAGGATGTTAAGTTGAAGGTAAGTTAAGTTGCTTTAAACTTGAATACCGAAGCCATTAACTTGCTGCCACTCATTGCTTTCACATTTCCAAAATAATGATGAGAAGCCTCTTTTTCATAGTTTAAGAAGGAAGTATATAATTTCAAAATAACCCTAAATCTCCCAAATCCATCAAAATGGAAATGTATCTAAAAATGAATACATTGCAGTTTTACTGTATTGTGGGCATTTGGCAATTTTTAGGGTTACTGATGACGTGAAGAATAAGTCCTATGACTTGGAAGTGACTCCTAAGGACATAACCAGGCTCTTGTACAGACGAGGTAGCAAAATGCTTGAAAAAATTCTCTCAAAACACAAGTAGATTTTGGTTCTTGAAAATTTTCTGATGAGAACTCTTAGACTTTCTTTTGATAGAATGCTTAACTACCTAAAAATGTTTTAATTATTATTACAGATTATTCATTTACTGTTTTAAATTCATCCATTTTATTTTCTGAGAACAAGTGTAAAAAAAAAGAAACAAAGGTACCATGAACTGAGATTGTGAATTATTTTTCCTAGCATTACATAACTAATGTGATGAAAGTTTATGGCAAAAATTCAGTCAGGGAAGAAGAATAATGCCAAAATTTTGAGGTAAATGAATTGGTATGACCAAGTTATAAACGACAAGAGATAGATTTGTTTTCGAATGCTAATATCAATAGATCCTTAACTATACTGCCAAGAGCAATCTTGTGAGAATAATGGGAAAAAATCGAATGACCAAATGAAAAAAGTAAAGGATTTGCAGTGATTTCCAACCTTCATCAGTTTATTTCCTAAGAAGCACATAGTGAATTCATGTTGATGATGGGTACTTTCCTAGTGACATCAAAATGTATATTATCAATACATGCTAACTAGACCAGGAATCTAGCTGGGAACATTCTTGAAGAGAAACCAGTCAAGGCACAAATGAAGACTTGAGCTGGCAGTGGGAAAGCAAGGGAGAACCTCATTTCCCGGCTTGTTTGATGATGAAGCTAAGAGAACTGGAATTAGCCTGGTATAGTTGGTCTCTCGCCTATTCTTTTTTTTTTTTTTTGTGGTACAAGGGCCTCTCACTGTCGTGGCCTCTCCCGTTCTGGAGGAGCACAGGCTCTGGACGCGCAGGCTCAGCGGCCATGGCTCACGGGCCCAGCCGCTCCGCGGCATGTGGGATCCTCCCAGACCGGGGCACGAACCCGTGTCCCCTGCATCGGCAGGCAGACTCTCAACCACTGCGCCACCAGGGAAGCCCCTCTCACCTACTGAAATGCTGTGAAGACTACTACTTTTTGTCTGCTTCCTTCTCTACCAAAGAGAATCAAATACTAATCAATTATAAGGCATCCATGTGGTAAGGGCAATAGAAAACAGAAAAAGCACATCTCTGTTGCAGATGCTTCAAAATTTAGATTTAATACTGAGTGTCTCAGCAATGGCCGACACAGACTATATAATAGGTCCTTAATCCATCCATTTTTCTTACCTACTTTGCACCCAACCTAGTCCAAGCCACTAACACCTCTCACCTGGACTACTGGAGTCTTGTTAGTCCCATTCTTATCCTCCCTCCCTTGCCCCTTCTACAACCCATTGTCCACACAGTAGCCAGAATTATTATTTTTAAACTTAAACCCCCATATCATGCCACTCTCCTGCTTGACTTCCACTGCACTTAGAATAAATGCACACCTCTCGTCCTAGCCATCAGGGACCTGTGATCTGGTGCATATCCATCTCCTCCTTTTACCTCATCTCATGCCACCTCCCTGTCACTCACTGTGTTCCAGTCACACTCGCTTCTTTCCATTTTCTGAACTGGCCAAGCTCCTTTCTGCCTTCTGGGTTTTTCAGGAGGTGTTTCCTCTGCCTGGAATACCCTTCCTCCACAACTTTCCATGGTGGGCTCTTGCTTGATACTCAGGTCTCAGCCAAAGCGTTAACTTCTCAGAAAAGCGTTGGCTGACTGCCAGTCTCAAGTGGTGTCTGCCTGCCCACTGTTTATTCCTTTCCTTGTCTCCCACCTGCCTCCCACCAGCCCATGGGCTCTTGAGAGCAGGGTCTATGTTTGTCTTCTTACCACCATACTCTCACCCAGAGAATATGTCACCCGGAACAGCGCCTGCCACAGAGTTCATGCTCAATGCACATTTATTTTTTTTTTTTTTGCAGTACGTGGGCCTCTCACTGCTGTGGCCTCTCCCGTTGCGGAGCACAGGCTCCGGACGCGCAGGCTCAGCGGCCATGGCTCAAGGGCCCAGCCGCTCTGCGGCATGTGGGATCCTCCCGGACCGGGGCACGAACCCATGTCCCCTGCATCGGCAGGCGGACTCTCAACCACTGCGCCACCAGGGAAGCCCTCAATGCACATTTATTAAATAAACTGAAGCCTTCTATGGTTTGTTTCACCCAGCATCCTTCCTTTATGGGCCTAAAAATAGGGCAGGGATAATGGATTGTGTGGAAGCTTTCCTGGCTGGGATGGATTTTAATTGCTTTTCTACCCCAGGATTAGATAAACTCTTCTGACCTTCTGGTCTTTAAGCCGTGATGATAACTAGAGAATACAATTAGCACCCCAATGCACTGGCTGCCAGACCCTTAGAGTTAAATATCACGGGACGTGTCACAGCAGTGTTGTTTCATGCAGACTTGCTCCAGGGGAATATTATGCACTTGGCAATCCAGCAGAAAATTCCCCTCAGAGAAAGAATCGTTCCTCATGATGGATGGACAGTTTCCAGCATCGGTTTCCACAGCTAGGTTACCTCCTAATTTTTGGTTTGGTATAAAAGTGAAAGCTGAAGGATGTACTGCTGTCAAAAAAGGGAACCTATCAAATAATTACAACTATTATTTCAACAGAACTGCCTTTTTCCCTGGCAGGGCAGCTAAGATGTTAGGAATATAAATATTCATAAGAAGTCAGTGTTAAACCATGGGCCATAGAAGAAATAATTTCATATCACAAAGAGGAACTATTGGATTTCTCTGTGAGATTTAATTGGCAGAGTTTTTCCAGATTCGAAATATCTGTCCTGCCTGATAAAATATTATCAGCTCACCTCTTTCTGAGTGAAAGAGCAGAGGAATGATGTCATGGTAAAAGAGGCCAATAATGGCCTGAGAGCGTGCTTCTGGTGAACTGTCATCATGGAACTGTGCAGGGGCACCACTTAGTCGTGTAGCACTAGGCATGATGTGAGTGTTGTGATGAGAGCCAGGACTAGCCATCTGCAACTCTGGGGTGGGTCTCAGCCTGCACACTCATTGTGCTGAGAAGTGTTTTGAGCAGAGCAAACTGTTTTCTACTCTTAATGTTCGAAAGAAACGGAAAAGAACAAAGACAGAAATCAGACAAGAGGATCCACAGTTGTACTTTAACTCATCAATTCATTTGCACTCCCTCAGTGCTCATCTGGCTATTGGGGAAGGAGGGATACTGATTTGTAATTTAAAATCCCCCACTGGTAAATCCACAAGCAAATCATTTGCTCTGGGAGTACCTGGTGTGCTACGTCTGAAAACACTGCTGTGGGCACGTCTCTTCAACATTCCAAAACCCTGTGTTGGAACAGCTCCTTTGTGCCAGATTCTAGGTTAAAGAACTTCCTTTGGAAGGTGTTTTAACAAACTCTCCCCTGCTGGTTTCCTGCTAGCATCACTGCATAATGGGTTTTGTCAGGAGAAACTAGTGGGGATGCTAAGGCCTACCCCTACCTGTAAGGAATCATTAATCTTTACTGTGAATAATTTCAAAAGACTTGACTGAATAGAAATAACCTCAAATTGAAAATACAGTTTTATTCTCTTGGCGACTCCTGCCTCGCTCCCGCCTCTTCCTTTCCTTTCCTTAATGTAGGCTGACATCTATATATACTGGCAAGGGTATTTTCGAAGACTCTCTAACAGCAATGAATGCAGAGAATGGGATCTTCAGAAAGAATGTATTCTATTTTGAGGCTGAATGAATAGCATAACCTGAAGCTAGTGGCCTCTGTGTTAGGAAAACAAGACATAACACCACAGAACCTGGGTTTTACAAAAAATACAGGAATAAAGTTATCCTAGGTTTAAGACTCATACCAAATTAATGCAATTTCTTTCTCTGTCTTCTTGAACGATATGTTTAGAAGTCCTTTCAAAGTTGCCAAAGCAAAAAGCAATGAACTGCTCTAACTTGTTTCTCTTTGATACGCTTTAGGTAATAATAGTGTGAACTGATGCTATATAATAATCCAATAATAACGTTTTTTCAGAGGGAAAGAGTTTAATAAAAAGAAATAAAATAAAAAATATGCATTGAAAATGATTTTAAAACAGCATTCATCCAGCTTTCCAAACTATTTTGATGCTTTCTGAGATTGTGGGAAGTAGGACAAAATTAGGCAAAAATTAGATTATGCTTCTTACTGGGGGAATAACACTTCCAACTTAAAAACAAAGTTTATATTCAACAAATGGGATTCCATTTATAGGTGAACTACAGTAACTGGGATGATAAATTTGGCCTACCAGGTTTTGGCATGCAAAAATATTATGCAAAGATCCATCATATGGAAAACGGCAACAATAGGTGTGGTAATGGTAAGACGTTACATATTTTTTTCTTTTCCCTGAGTTGTTCAGCTTCAAAAGGCCATCAGGCTATTTTCTGGTAACTGTTTCATGAGGACCATTAATGTGTGAATTAACTGAATTTGCAGGTCTTTAAAAAGGAAGCTGTGGACACTGCTCACTTCTGCCCATGTCACAAATGATACCTATTTTTTAGTTTTAAGCCAGATGGTCAATGAAGGCAGTGACCTCAGTAATGGACAATGTAATTACATACTTTATTTTCACTAAAATTGAAACTTCATTGAAAACGATTTTGTCTCTCAGTTTATTTATCGTGAAAAGTGCTTTTCACCTTTTGAACTCTGGGCTGAATATAATGGCTAGATATCTCCTTTAATTGTCTCTAACGACTTCAGAGTAGGCTGAAGTTAAATTTTAAATGATATAGAGTTCTTTTGCTTCCCCAGATTGGCAGTTCCTAATTTTAGAAGATTGCCAACGGAGTGGTATCACAGTGGAACTAATGTGTCATCTGCATTAATCTGACTAACAGATTGAAAGTAAGGGGATTTTGAACTAGCTTTTTATTGTACTGTGTGTTTTAATATTTGACATTAGACACATGGTGAATAACATTCCCGAACTTTCAGATGAGAACATGTCAGAATTGAATTTATCTGCACTTGGGCTATTAGAGCAAATTTTAGATCAACTTTTAACGGGAAACCAAGCCTTTCCCTTTAATATAATGAATAAAAACATATAATCCGGAGGATGGGTCCGTTTTCTAATATCACTAACTAAGGAGTCTGGGATATATAAATGAAAAAAAGTCTTCAGCAAAACTTCCTCACGCTACTCATTACACAAAAAGCCAAGAAATTAATGTTCTTCTTCTTAGATATTATGGCAAAGTATTAGATTCATAATTTTCTATTACTTTAGGAGGCAAACACATCCTCAAACTATGAACCCGTAAGTCTACTGATATTAATAATTTATTTTGGCAGCTTATGTAGGATTCAAACTGTAATATTTACAAAAGAATGTTGCAATTTTCTTGTTACAAAAAATCTTAATAAAGAATAAATTATCATTAGATAAACCCTTAAACAAAATATCTATTTGCCTCTTAGAACATTACATGACTATCTGATAGACACGTGCGTGTTATACTTAAGCACAATATTAAATAATACTCTCAAATTCTCTGTTAGTTGAGTGTAACACACTCATTGTAACTATGCTGGATGAGTGCTTGTATCCATGTATATCTTCAGCACTGAGCAGAGTGCCATGCACATGGGTACATGTGGAAGGTGCAAATGGAATTCAAACCCATTGCTTCCAGACTTTTCCAAATATATATTGCTCTTTGTAGTTAAAGCATTGGATTGGGAATTTGGTACCAAAATGCCCAGAAATTCATGCTGGAAAATAAGCCAAACGATAGGTGCATGTATGGTGTTTCCTTCCAACATGGGTATGTTGCCAGCTGGCCTTTATTTCTCCTAACAAATGTTTTTCTTTCTCTTTTTCTTTTTTTTTTTTTTACACAAATGTTTTTCTAATGAAGGAAAACAGACTGGAACAATTCTATGTGTACACATCTAATTTACATGTGAATTCCTACCGAAACAACTTAGAGGCAAGACATTCGAGAAAGTACTTATCTTCTCTGAGACTCTCTTTCTTCATCTGTAAAATGGGCATGATAATACTTACTTCAAAGAAGTGTTGTCAGGACTAAATCAGATGACCCAAATAATAAATAATGTGTGTGTGTGTGTGTGTGTGTGTGTGTGTGTGTGTGTGTGTGGTGGGGAGAATGAAGGTTGTCAGGGAGTGTGGGCTTCCAGTTACAGGACAGATAGGTTATGGGGATTAATGTATAGCATGGGACTATGGTTAACAATACTGTGTTATATATTTGAAAGTGGCTGGGAGAGTAGTGGATCTTGGGATTTCTCATCACAAGAAAAAATGTGTAACTGTGTGAGGTTACGGATGTTAACTAGACTTACTGTGGTAATCATTTTGTAGTATATACATATATAAAATCATTGTGTAGTACACATTGGACAAATACGTTGTGTGTCAATTATATCTCAATAAAACTGTGGGAAAAAATTTTTTAAAAAAAGCAATACAAAAAGGATGGTGTTAGCCACACAAGTCTGAGGCTTGAGGTTTATATTTTCTTCAAATAATACAACTTAGATGTGCCTGTAATTAGATTCATAATGAAACAAAAAGGAAGCCATTTCCTAAATGTGTGGATGGTGTTGTATGTAGAATTTGTGCAGAATAATCACTAATTCATTTATATGTTGAGTTACATGACACATCATACTGCAAATGTATGATTCCATGGGCCTAAGACCTAGCATTCCAGTATGGTCTTATGGAGATTGGTTTCACGGTGGTCTGATAGCTAATGGCATATCAAAACACACATGTCATCCAACTGGGGATTAAAGTCTTACATCATGTTATGTAAGCAACAGTATTGCAATGTGTAGCCAGATAGAGGTATTTGCTGACCAACATAAAAACAAAATGGAACCTCTAACCCTGGGTTATAGGGTCCCCTGGTTAGTACCAGGTAACTGAATCTACTTCGGGAGTAAAGAGCTGGATGAAGAGCAGTGTGTTAACAGCAGCCACATCAAAGGCTTTCTAAGATCCAGACAGAAGTCCCAGTAAGCAAGTAGGCTGGGCCCCTTGGTGGGTCCACTTGCTTCTGCTCCCTTGGTGGGTCCACTTGCTTCTGGTGGGAGCTCTCAGAGAGGTCTGTCTGATTTACTTGACCGAGAGTGATCAAGTCAAGATCAAGACTTACAACAGACTCCAACGTTAGTCTGGCTGGAGGACACTTGCTTGTGCCCACTGCGCCCAAATCCTGCTCTCTCTCCTAAAGTTTGAAAGCAGGGATGTGGACATCTGCTTGATGTCCAAGGAGTTTCATTTTTGTTAAACTCAAGTAGCTTACAGTCAAGTTAGCCTATAGCTTATCAGACCAGCCCATGGAGGGCATCAAGGCTTCCTGTGGGTCACGTTATTGTTCTTCTACTTACTGTAGGCAGACCCATTCATCCCACTGAAAGCCCAAAGTGACTCCAGGGTGACTTCCACTGCCCTATTTCATCTCCTTGTCCTTCATTGCTCATCTCCCTTTTCCATGAGATGGTTTTCACTTTCTAAGATAAAATGACCTGTCTCCCATCAGAATGGGTCACTGTGTTATGGCCTGGGGAATATTCTTATCCTTTCTAGAAATAGATGCATCTTTCCAAACCTCACTGGGGACTATTCTGTGACATCTAGCCAAGTTTTCAAAGATCCTGTTAATGGTATTTGTAGCCACTCTATGGAGCCATCTCCACACCTCCTCACACACTCTTCCAAAGGGATGACAGGCACAGGACACGAGAGCTGAGACAGTGTGTCTGCCACCAGCAGCTAATGATCTGATAAATGAAGAGAATTCTTGCCATTTCTTGTCTCCAGGGCAACAGAGGGAGCCTGACCATATAGTACTGACGTGACATCAAGAAAGTTGATATGGCAACGTATTGCTCTTGCCATGCTGTCACCTCATTTCATAAGAATGGCTGCAATGCAACGGCAGTCACTTCCCATTTCACCAGATTCCTGCCCAGCAGAGTCACTTTGTAGTCGCCTTGCCTGGCTGAGAATATTGGACCCTAAGAGTGAGTCAGGCATTTATTACTTTTCACAAGCACTAACACAGCTGGTGAAGAACAAGCCTGCTGCTTGAGAGAAGATGGACACCTTCCTGTTTCTAGCATCCTACAGTCTGTTTTGTTTGATCCTAGGCTAATGGACGACATTGGGAATAATGACTTTTTATTGCTTCTAAGAATCATTATGCAAGTGTCTGATGTTCAGCAGTCTTCCTCATCACACCTCACTTTTCACCTGGGCTTCCCTACAGGGCTCAGTACTGAGTAGCTGTAGCTCAGTGCTCTGTGCACGGCACCTGAATGATGAATACGTGTTGGAGAGACCTGGAGAGGAAGAGAGCTGGGTTTGAGTCCCGTTCTTTTCTCCTCTAATTTCGTAACCTTAGACCATTTGTGTCACCTCTCCAATTCTTAGTTTCCTCATGAAAATGCAGAAAGTGGCACCTTCTATTATAGGGACATTGTGAAGATTAAATAAGATGTCATATATGATCCAGTGACTAAATATCTGGCAGTTGTTTATGTATGCCATTTCCTTCTTTGGGGTATTAACTTGTGAGGTGACATAGGGTCTGCTAATCAGGCCACAGTTTGATGTCTATTGATTTAAAGTTTTGACAGACTTGAAGAATTGGTTAGAAAATCTATTTTTTTTTTTTTTTTTTTTTTTGCAGTACGCGGGCCTCTCACTGTTGTGGCCTCTCCTGTTGCGGAGCACAGGCTCCGGATGCACAGGCTCAGCGGTCATGGCTCACGGGCCCAGCCGCTCCGCGCCATGTGGGATCTTCCCGGACCGGGGCACGAACCCGTGTCTCCTGCATTGGCAGGCGGACTCTCAACCACTGCGCCACCAGGGAAGCCCCTAGAAAATATTTTAATGGCTATTTTGGGTGATATTTTTGTGTGAAAAGGCACAGGATTTTTGTCTTGAATCACATGATTTGCATCCTCAAAAGATGGCACATTCTTTCTAACATCCTAGGCCTATATAAGATGCTGAGTCTCAGCAGTGTTTGTACATTACAGCAGGAACTCTCCTCTGTATGCATCTAAGCATTGACCTTGTGAGCTGGGAACCTGAGAGTATAACTTGCTTGTTCCAAGTGTGCATGCTTAGACCAGTTGTTGATTCTGAGAAATAAATTCACTGCACATAGAGGGCACTGAATAAATTTGCTCGGGTTGGCAGACGATAAAGTGATGATGAGAGAGAGTTGGTAACCTTTCTCAATTGATGCTTGTTTTTATCCAGAAGTCTCTTTCTCTGTTGTGTGGTGGTGTTTGTGTTGTTGAACACTCCTATTAATAAGTATTGAGGCTTGTTTCCATCTCATGAAAGCAAACGGATCCTGTAGCTGGGCTGTGGTCCAAGACTAGAACATTGCAAGCTCCAATTACCCTCCCGGCTCTAAAGGAGGATTGAGCTTAAAGTGGGTTTATTTTGAACGCACTGCATTGAGTTTGTGTGGTATTTGGGGCAAGGAGTCAGATCTATATCTTGGTTTTATAACAGCTCTATCACCTACTAGCTGTTTGCTATGAACAAATCAAACTCTCTGAGTTTGTTTCCTCATCTATAAAATGGGTATACTAGCACTCCCTTGCAGAGTTATTGGGGAGAATAAATGAAATAATATGTGTGAAATGTCCAAGCACGCTTATGGCATATGGTATATTTATTATTGAAATATTTTTGAATGCAATTTGATTTATGAAGTGTTTATACTATGGATGTGTTTATTTGTAAGACTCTTGCATATATGGCATTCATCTTTCCTGTTTATTAAAGGCATGGCAGCTTGAAAAGAAAGACATGGTCAGCAGGAAAAGTTTAAATACACCGGAGGAACAGAAATAGATTTATGCTGAACTGAAGAGACCACCTGGGGAGTTTCAGTCATGATCTCTAGCTGTGTTTTCAAATGTATTCTTTGGTGAGTAATGCATACTTTTGTAGCTGGAAACTAGGAACCTGCTAAGGGAAAGAAAAGATCCCCAGTGAACTCCTGTATTCTCTTGAAAAGAAATGTGTTTGCAGTATCCTTTTGTACTGTCAGTTTTGGGATGAAGTTTTAGACAGAAATCCATGTCTAAATCATGGTTATTTTCTGTATTAATGTTAAATTTGGGGCTGGGAACAGGCAGTGCCTTGTCTTCTTGATTAAAGAGAAATGAAAATGCTAACTTTACCTTCAGATTCATTACCAAATTTGAAGTTCACTGTATGTCTTACAGAACAATACAGTTCTAATTTGAAAGCGGACACAAGCGAGAACTTGTCTTCTACTATACAAATGGCTAATGTTGACCATTGTTTTGCAACAGAAACTAGTATCAGGGAAGTGAGACACAGTTAATGGAAGCTCCATCATCTTCCCACTCCGAGGACCCAGAGGGAAGTGTTCACAAATCCTGAGCAAGGCTGGGGACTCAGGTACTCTCTAGATCTTAGTCGTTTCCCTAGGACCAGCAGACCTGCAACGTCAGGTATCTCTGAATATGGGAAGAACTTTCAGCTTTTTATCTTTCCTACACTTCCATTCCCTATTGAATCTTAGAGCATCAGAGAATCCATAGTAAGGTCTGTCCATAATTAGAGACTTCCCACATTCCCCTGATGGCTACTGGACAGACAAAAGTTAATGTCAAATATTGCTTAAAAAACAACATTTATGATTGGGATCTCCATTTACACGTTTAATGGCTCATTGCCAGTTGCAAATCCTTCCCAGCTCTTCATCAAGGTTCCCTATTACCTACTGGGGTTTGCTTACAGTAGAGCAGCACCAATAAACAGCGATCACGTATAGAGCTTACCACGTCCCAGGAACAGTGCTCAGTAGATTATAAGCATTTCATCTAATTCGCTGACAACTCTGTGAGGTGAAATCATCTCTTTTAGAGAAGTAAAATCTTAGGTTTAGAGATTATATAATTTGCTTAACAAGGTACACAGGAAGAAGGAGAGCCAGGATTCCAACCACTACACAAGTGAGAGTTACTCAGCTAGAGTAGACCTAGAATAGTTTCCAGTTTCTTTTCACAGCCAGAGCCATTAGGAGGACCTTACATACTTTGGACAGGAAACCTCTGCTTTACTCTGTGATTTTATCTGCTTTATTCCAATCTCCTTAAGTTTGGTAAACTCCTTGAGGGTGCAGGCTGTATTAAACTTTCCTTTTTTCTTTCTTCTTTTTTTTTTACTATCATGGTGTGAAGTCCATAAAAAATGGTCAATAAATATTTGGTTATTTATTAATGAATCCCTCCACCCAGGGTCTCTCCTGCCATGTTCCATCAGAGTGGTACTTCTTACACCATTTTTCTCTCCCATGGTGATTCCCCACTCAGTATGTAGTTGCAATGACTAGTACATTCATGTTAAAACATAAAGTAATATGACAATACAGTGTGTAGAGAGACAGAACATTTCAAATGAACAGACTAAACCAAGACTGGCTGACCCTGACAATGAGCCCTTTGTAAGCTAGTGACAAGTCACACTTCCCTCATACTCTCCTTACTCTTTGGAGGTTATGTTTCCTTCTCATTTTCACATGTTGTAGTGACATTATTAGGGCTGCAGAAATATTAACATATCCTCTGTTCCTCAGTGTCTTTTGGTTCACTATAGAATTTAGCCTTCCTTCTTCAAGGGCAGTGTGACGTGTGGTTAAATTGTTACTCATCTTATTATTTTTTAATCTTCTGCAGAAATTAATGACCTTATTTCCTTCAAAGTAAGAACCTCAATTTGAGTATCTTTTTAGTATAAAAAGATAAAAAAAAAAAAAGAAGGAGCTTAATACATTTCTGACATACAAATCCATAAGGGTGTCAACAGTCACCAAGCTGAAAACAGTCAAGTATCCAGTAGGTCTGATGGTGACTCAGTGTATTATAACTGTCCAATCACCACTCCTGAGATACTGGCTTATGTCCAAGTACAGAACCTGCTCTAGCTTTCAGTTTGTTTAGGGGTCACCATAATTCAAGACCCAGCTAGCAGGCAGGCATTTTAATATTACAGGGTAATTTCCAAGATTTAGGATGATCCTAAAATTGATGAAGTGCTGCCAAGGTTAGGGTGAATTTAATGGATAAAAGTTTACTGTAAGGGCTTTATTTCCCTTTTTGGAAGCTGCAAAATAAAAGTTACTGATTTTAGACAAACTCTTAACTGAAATTTTGCATTTGCACATGGCAACTACAACTTAAAATAACCACAAAAAAATGACACAACAAGTGTTAAATGCCATTCATTTTTAGACTTTTTGTTTTTTTTAAAGGAAGCAGCCATGGTGATCATAGTTTTCACTTTATCATGTCATTTGTTTGTAATTTGATTGCTTTTTTAAATTCACTGACCCAATCCCCAGCATTTTCAATGAAACTTTGAGGGCAGGTACCATCATTTATAATTTTATTATCTCGCTATGTGCCCTTACTGTGTGACAGAACTTGGGTTAAATATTGTTATATTATTTAATTCTCACAGATAGTGAGGTACATACAATTCTTATTTTCATTTTACATGAGCAAGTTGAGGCTGAATAAGAGTAACTATTGGTACAGGACTGACGTTTCGGCACACAAAATATTTGATTGCATCTATAAGGATTTAGGCACATGAGTCTAAGTTGCACATATTACTTTTGTTTCACTACCTTTAAATTTCTGTCATTGCCCATAATGTTCTTACTTCTTTATCCCAAGATTTAAAAATTAACAGATGTTAATACATTTAATAATCCCATTCATTTTTAAAAACATAACTGAATACAAAAATATTTTTGAAGAGGATAAAGCTATCAACAGGAATAAAGTAGCCATATTTTTATCTTTATACACTAGCTTTCTCTCTGTCTTAGAAATATTTTATCAAGACAAGTATGCAGTGAGGAAGTAGATTTTTTTTTTTTTAATAAATTTATTTATTTATTTTTGGCTGTGTTGGGTCTTCGTTTCTGTGCGAGGGCTTTCTCCAGTTGCGGTGAGCGGGGACCACTCTTCATCGCGGTGCGCGGGCCTCTCACTGTCACGGCCTCTCCCGTTGCGGAGCACAGGCTCCAGACGCGCAGGCTCAGTAGTTGTGGCTCATGGGCTTAGCCGCTCCGCAGCATGTGGGATCTTCCTGGACCAGGGCTTGAATCCGTGTCCCCTGCATTGGCAGGCGGATTCTTAACCACTGCACCACCAGGGAAGTCCAAGGAAGATTTTAAAAAAATAGTAATTGGGGGCTTCCCTGGTGGCGCAGTGGTTAAGAATCCGCCTGCCAATGCAGGGAACATGAGTTCGAGCCCTGGCCCGGGAAGATCCCACATGCCGCAGAGCAACTCAGCCTGTGTGCCACAACTACTGAGCCTGCGCTCTAGAGCCCATGAGCCACAACTACTGAGCCTGTGTGCCACAACTACTGAGCCTTGTGCCACAACTACTGAAGCCTGTGCACCTAGAGCCCATGCTCCACAACAAGAGAAGCCACTGCAATGAGAAGCCCCTGCACTGCAATGAAGAGTAGCCCCTACTCGCTGCAACTAGAGGAAGCCCACATGCAGCAATGAAGACCTGATGTAGCCAAAAATAAAATAAAAAATTAAAATTAAAAATAAATCCCTTGGGCTTAAAAGGCTTGCACTGAGTTCAAGAAATTCAACATAATGGGAGAGAACAGTGAAACCATTAAAAAAATGGTAATTGGTAACTTGGCAAAATATATCTCAGAGTAACGCTAATCATGTGTGTCAAGATAAAGGAAATTAAGGTGGCTTAAGTTTTCAGTTCTCTTCAGAAAAATCAATTATAAAGCAGTTACGCTGCTGACAGTAAACAATAAATCCCTGGATTTAGAAAGCTTCCACTTTTTGAAGGTTTGTTTTTTTCATTCAACAAAAGAAACTCATAACATTGATTCTTTTTGAGAAAGAAGGGGCTATTTACATCAGGTATCTTTAAATCCAGATGTATTCTTGATCTGTCTGCCTGCTTGAGTCAGAAATCACTTGCCATCTAGGAAATACATCTTTATAAAGCCACCCAAGGTTTACAACACTCCTGGCATTGAAACTGAGTAGGACCCTGTGGGGTTCCTGGGTATGAAAGCCATCCCATATCCCCTGTTTCTTGTTTGTAGGGAACAGACTCCAGCCTCCATGACCTCCCTCGAGTTCCAAAGATTCGAACGGTTGCTAATCAGGGAAGACAGAAGCTTGAGTCTGGCACCTTAGACCACTGCCGTACTGACACTATGACAACAGTTGCTAATCAGGGAAGGAGGAGGAGACAGAGACAAAGGAGGAACAGCCAAGAAACAATAGTGCAGCCTTGGGGCAGGGTCCTAGTTCCACCTTCAGGGATACACATAACAATATCTTTGAGCTCTTTTCAGAACTAAAACCCAACAAATGGAAGATGTCATCATTCTTAATTCCAGAGAAGACCACCTGAGGCCAGATTAAAGGAACCAGAGAAGCTCATCAAGAGATTACCCAAGACCAGATTAAAGGCTCTGCACACACCCTAATCTTGTCAGCAACCCCACCCTTGAACTATTGCTATAAAACCCCTCACCAAATAAATCCTCCCGGGTTGGGACACACAGTTCATGAGGTTAGGAGCCCTGTTGTGTGCCTGGCAAAGCTATTCTTTTCTACTTCACCCCAAACTCTCCCTCTGAGATTCGATTTGGCACGGGTGCACTTTGGCATCAGCATTATTTGTGTGCCCTCCTGCCTCAAAGTCTAACTAGGGAGGGCAGACTGGAGCCCACCCTGCATCTCACTTGGGGTTCAGAATATCCTGAGTCAAATTCATGTGTGGTTTAAATCTCTTTGATAATGTGTAATTAATGAAAGCGTGGTCCTCAATCCTGGCTACATATTGTTATTGCCTAGAGGGTTTTTGTAAAATGCCGATGCCAGGGTCCACCCCCCAGAGAATCACACTTAAGTATGCTGGAGTGGGGCCAGTGATACCTCTTTCATTTCAATCTCAATTAACCTTTATATAGTCACTGAGATGTTCACTTTCTAGTTTTGGATGATTAGAATCTTGCTGTCATTCTTTCCCTTTTGTTCTCATAAAACCAATGACACAAAGGTTAAAGCCACTGAGAAAGTTTTTCAACAAGTGCAGTTCTGCTCATCGCTTTTCAAATGAGCAATTAATAATTCATAACAATTAACTGAGTTATGACTTTCTCTTTCAATACGTTTCCAAACATGAATAGATTAGATGGTAATTGCTATCAAATTTTATGTTCTATTATTTCATGTGCCCAATAAAAGTTTATCTTTCGGAACTCACTTTGTATTTCCTTTTGATATATTCATAACCAAATGTAATATACTGTATTAAAATATTTATTATTAACCTATCAAATATTAACCACTTTTAAATTATATGGATGAAAGAAAACAGATAGGCTACTTGTTTAAGTTTTCATGGTTCTCCTTATTTTAACGTAATTTGGATTTGTAGAATACATGCGGGTAAAAACTGATGACATGAGATATTGTATGAGTTCCTGCCCCTTATAAAATTTTTCCAAGGCATATGTATGCCCTTGATTTCCCAGCCACCATTATTCTATGAACAATAAGTGACAAAAACAAACAAAAAAACTTGGACTTTGAAGTCAGCCTCCTAGGTTAAGTCCATACGTATTACCTCATCCTTTGAGTCTCAAAGTTTAATGTGCATATGAATCGCCTGATATCTTGTGAAAATGCAGATCAGTAAGTCTAGGGTGCAACCTGGGATTCTGCATTTCTAACAAATTCCTAAGTGGTGCTGATGCTACTGGTTGAAGGATCACACATTTAAGTTGTAAGAACCTAGATGACTGTATACAGGTTACCTAGCCTCTCTGAGCCTCAGTTCATTTATCTGTAAAATGGGGATAACTGCTAATGGGGTTTATGCAGATTAAACAAGGCAGTATAAATGGCTTGGCACAGTTCCTGGCACATGGCACACACTTAATAAACAGTGACCGTTGTCCTCATTGCAATTAGGAGAGCTAACCTATGACCTCAGTGCTAAACTAGGATATCTCTGAGACGCCAACTCAGATATAAGATTCTAAGGTTATAGGTCAAAGCAGAGGTACCGAAGATCAGAAAAGTGAGCTAGAAAAGTGGTACTGGAAGTCAGTCTTCTCAGATTTCAACAAGAGTGAGGCACTGTCAGATTTGACACCTCTCTTGTACTGTCAGCCCTTATTAGAGGGCAGGGATCACATTTTATTTGTCTCTTGGTGCTCAAATTTAGCACAATCCTTGACACATAACTAGTATTGTACTATTTGTTAAGTGAATGATAGTATGCATAAATGAGTGAGTAAATGAGTGAATGAATGACTGCATGAACCCAAAGCCAGCCTAGTTGGCTGGGGAGGAGAATTCAAAGGTTTAGCAAGATTCTGTTAAGCAGCCCTTCTATTACTTTGGTTAAAATGAACTTAGTAACCAAAGATGAAATGAAGGGCAGAGTTTTTCTATAGAGTATGGGATGATCTGATCTCATCTGTTGTATATGAAGAACATATTGAACATGACTGATTTAATCATGTCTTATTAGATGTGCCTATCAATAGGTTAAGCACTGTCTCCTCCATCCTAAGACACCAGACAGTCTTTAGTAAAACTGTGACTTCAAATTTTAAGGTCTGATATAACCTGGTAGAATTCATACATTATATCTATAGGTCCATAAGTAGTTTAGCATCCTTGTTGCAAAATCAGCAATTTTATTTTCATTTTAACGAAATAACAGGCAGATGGCAACTAGACATATCATGGTGATCATTTTGTAAATGTGTAGAAATATCAAATCACTATGCTGTACAAACTGGAACTAACATAGTGATATAGGTCAATTAAAAAAATATGTAGACACGGACAGAAAATATATAAAAATACTAATGATGGTTATTTCTGTGGGGTGGGGATTATGGGTGATTGTTAATTTTTACTTTATGCTTTTATGTATTTCTAGTTGTCTGCAATGAACATGTATAGCTTATAAAATTACAAAGAAATCAATAAATGTCATTAAAAAATAAAAGAGAAAGAACAGGGGTGTGATATCTCATGAAAGACCTCATAATACATCCAAGTATCTTCCACATGAGCACTAGTAAAAGTTGGATCAACACAATCATTGAAAATGCAGTGATTGTCATCTCTGTCATCATATCACTAATATATTGCCAAATTATTCAGTAGTAAGCCCTCCTGTAAACTCCCAAACTTTGTCTTTTTATACTCAAAGTCCATGTGAACAATGTAGTTGTCCATATTATTGATTTTCATGATGAAGCATATAGATTAATGTAAGACTAAGCCCATAGGGTCAATAATACTAATTAAAAAGAGGTCTACATGTGATTCTTAAAAATAATTACATCAATATTTCCTTATTTTTGTAGTGTGTTGTCTTTGAGACATATGCTCATTTCCCCCAAAGAGTTGTATAATAGCTTAGAAGAAATAACCACAATACATAATATTAGTCCTATACTTTTGCAGAATATGGGAAGGAATATTGTTAAAAATACATCTTAGCAATCGTTTCTCTTTTAATATATCCAGCGATGTCTGGATGATCTTGACTTTGAAGCATAATGATGAGGTGGGGACTAAGGTTGGACGCAGAGCAGATGAACCATGTGTGGGTCTGAATTTCTGTGTCTATGTGCCTGTTCCAGATGAAATCCAACTTTACTGCAATTTACATCAAGGTAATCAATTGCCCTATATTTACACATACCTCTTCTCCACACCTTGCAGCAACAGATAACTGAAGGTTGACTGTAATTTTTAAAAATAGAACACTTGACAAAGATGGGATGGAAAGCATGTAGCACTTAAATAGACATGGGTCATGACATTCCATCCTTGTAGGTAGAGCTACATGATTTAAAATATCCTGGATTCGACAGATTCATTCACGCTCAAAAGAGCATTGGACAGAAAAGGCAGGGGTTCACAGCACTGATGAGCACTTTATTCAGAATAATTACGCCTGATATCAAAGGTGATGATAAAAAAATAAATTCTCCATATGTTCTGTATGTATTTTTTTTTCCTCTGCCCTTAATGTTGTAGCCAGTATTATTACTGTGATTCTCCCTCAGCAGAGCTTTTTGCTGATATTCAAGGTGATGGGTTGTTCTGCAGAATGCAACAGAACGATTCCTCACACCAACATGAGCAATCCTGATTGTATTATGGCCACTCTGACTTCGCTTTCATTAGTTGCTGATTGTACTAAATTGATGCGAAATTGACTTGGCTGGCTTGTAAGCCTTTAAACAGTTGGCACTGACTATGTCTGTGATCTTGCTCTGGAAATTATATGGTCAAAGCCTTCATGTTTCTGAAAATCCTAACATTTTTCTTAAGGTCAATTAGGGCCTGGTGTATATGAATCAGTAAGACCGACTTACTGTGATACTCATATCAAGATAGAGGACACACTTTAATGAAATGCATGGTTTGGGTTTTCTTTTTTTAATGTTCTCTCTTGCTTCCTGCTTCATATTCTCTCCATTTTATGTAAGAGGTCCTCTGTTTCTTCATTTTTAACTGCTGTATGAGTTTAAAATAAACCAAACTATGGTCTGCAGGCCAAATCCAGCCTGCGTCCTGTCTACTATGGCCTATGAACTAAGAATGGTGTTCAAGGTTTTTAGTGATTGAAACAAAATCAAAAGAAGAATAATAATTCATGGCACGTGAAAAGTATATGAAATTCAAATTTCAGTGTCGGCAAGTAAAGTTTCATTGGAACACAGACACACTCATTCATTTCAGTGTCATCTATGGCTGATTTGAGGCTACAACAGCAGAATTGAGTAGTTTGCAACAGAGACTGTCTGGCTCAGGAAGCCTAAAACAATTACTATCTGGCCTTTCACAAAAAAGTTTGCTGACTCTTGGAATAAATCACCAAAGCCTCTGTCTCCATCTGCAGAGTAAAAATGACAAAATCCTAAAAATGCAATAGCAACTCAATTAGCAATAAATATTCACTGGTTTGCCACTTACCAGGGGTTTGGCTTGGGGGAATTATCCTCTTTAAGTCTCAGTTTTGCTGTCTATAAAATAAGGGAAAAAATGACTTCCCTGGTAGAATGAGATAATGTATACATGTTCCTGACACATAGAAAGTGTACAATAAATAACAATTTTTATTATTTTAAAATAATTATTGTTCCTAAAATATTGGTGCATATGGAAACAGGTCAGACCATTTTTGAGACTTCAGGATCACAGAATTTCAGACCAAGAAGGAGCCTCTAACCACGTCTAGAATTTCACAGGAAGAGCTGCATAGGAAAGGCTGAAGTGGTGGAGCAAACATCCCTTGGGGAGGTGGTAACAGTCACACCCAGATCAAGTCACTGTGCTGACTCTTATTCCCCTACAAGTTTCAGGTGGGTTGGCCCTTTTCCAATTGAGCTGATTTTCATACTTAGACATTTTCTTTATGTAACTTTAGAAGATTTTGAAATTCTCTCTCTTTCACACACACACAGTCACTAGTGTGTAAAGAATGGCTCAAGGTGAAACTCCACTTAGGCACTGTCTAAAGTAAGGAAAGAACTACATGGATTGTGTTTCTGATTGGCCTTCTGATCATTTCACTACCAGATAGGCTGCTTTGATTCTGGGCTACTAGTAGATACAACTGTACCTGGCTTTCTTCATGAGCTTTGGCCTTTCACACAACTTTCATTGTTAAACTTGAATGGTTCTACAGTGTGAAATGGTATAATTTGTGCATACTTGTCATTCTCAAGATTCGTTTCAAATAAAGTGGTGAAAATTAGCGGGGGTTGCCAAGGTAATATGGAAAGTTGCCCAGCCAGGTCAGAACTGAGGTCCCTCTTTAAGCTGAGCACAGGTTAGCAGAGTAGTAGGCAAACCTCAGAATGTCAGGAGGGAGCCTGGAATTGCTGTTAGTAATTCCACTATTTGTATTTGTTCTACGCTGAGCTTCAGCAATTCAAGAGACTCGGGTTTTGAATGTATTAGGATATGATCCTACTGTGAAGGGCATTCTGAAAAATTCACTTCTTCCAACCTGCTCCATCAGCCTTTGCTTCTGTGGTGGTTCCAAGTGAGCCATTAGTGGTGTGAAGCATTAGAGCACTCTCCACAGTGTAAGTGTAAACCCCAACTCCTCTGCTCATAGCTGGCATTGGGTCCCTGATGTATTAGAGGTCAGTGGATTTTCCTATCAATCCCAAATTAAAGAATGAAGGGAAAACAGGACTGTCACTGGAAAGTGATGGCTATTAGCATGACTGAGTAGTTTGGCACTGTTCTGCTGAATCAGGAGAAATTTCACAACTGGGAGCAACCCTGGGTTTGCTCTTCTGGCTGACAAAATGAGCCATTTCCCTCCAGGAGACAACCCAGCATATCTGTAATACCTACAAATTGCCACTTTCTATCTTCCTTCTTTCTAATATTTTCATTTCTAAATTACCTCTGGGAGGCTCCTACTGGTTCTATTTAACGAGCACTTCATTCCCACACTTAGGAGTTGAAAACGGTAACATCAAGTGCCCTTCCAGGTATTTATTTTTCATCACTGTTATGTATGTGGTGCTCAGCAAGGGAAATGAGACTGGTGTTCAAGTTGACAGCAAGGAAATTAAAAACTTGGATTCGGTGATGCCATTCACTTTTACAACAGAGATATAAGAACCAAATGAGTGAAATCATGTGTCTAGGATTGCAAATGCTCTGAAACATCACATACATCCTTGTTTAAGTGACATGCCACCTGTCAATGGATTCAACATGTGAGGGCAACTGGTAAAATGTGAACTGGACATTTCAGCATAACACAGCAAATGGCAGGAGACTCCGACTAAAGCAATTGAAAAATTACAAGTTAGGTTTAAGGTATTTGCCCAAGGAGGTATAATCTTCATCTCAGAGAAGCAATTGGAAGCATCATCTTAATGATCACAAGTTGTCAGGCTTGTAGAAGTTAATCTCGGATGAAAAAAAAGAAAAAGAAAGAAAGAAAGAAAAATAAATCCCCCTGAACTATGGTAGCAGAGAAGTTATGGTGGGAACCAATTAATCTCTAGAAAAAAGAAGTTATATAAGTCTTAAGTCTGATTCTTGGAAACCAGAAGTGAGGACTGAGAACAAGGCTAGTGAGAGTATGAGAGTCTGTCTGTTGGTAAGGAGATTATAGAGGACAGCTGAGCAGCTGAACTGGGATTCTTAATACAAATTGAGCTGGGTCTCTCGCTCTACCTTCCCTTTGCCCCATGGTCTTGGTCCGAGAGTCAGAGCTGGAAAGTTGGGGTGGCCCTAGAGATCTTTTCACTTGACTTTTCTTTTAAGCAGAAACTCGCCAAAAAGCATCACTCACAGGAGCCCATTCAACTTCTGCTTGAGCTTTTCCTGAGTCTGGGGATTTATCATAACTCAAGGCACTCTACTGTATATTCTCAAACAGCTGGAGAGAATAATTGTTGCAAAATACAAAGCTGAAAACCCAACTCTCTCTTTTTACCCACTGGTCCCTATTCTATCTTCCTGAAATAACAAGTCCTTCTGTTACATAATAGTCCTCTAAAACTGGTTGACAACTGTAACACGTTAAATCATATGCTTACCAGCCTTTTTAAACTCTCTTTCATATGAAAAACCCTTCATCAAAGACAGAACCCTCCTATGCCCCTGCTTCATTAAAATGTTTTTTTTTCCCAATGACTGGACTCTTGCTGTGGGCTGTCCAGGGCATGTGTCAGGGGGAACTAAAACTGTTTTGGTCCTTGTTTTGTCTGAAATTGTGTTAGCTTCCTAGCCACTCATGACAAAATGTTGTATGGAATTGAACTTGAATGGAAGCTAAGATTCCCACATATTTGCCAATTGAACAACTTGTTAACACAGCTCTACACCATTCTACATTTTTGCAGTTTGTTTTTATAGCCTTAATTTGTAGCACAGTGCCTAGTATATAGTAGGGACTTAATAAATGCTCACCAAAGGCTCATAAGAAATCCTCATACAGCCATGTTGGTTAGTTTAGAAGTCTCCCAGTTTTCTCTAGGTAGTCTATTGGAAACAGTTTGTGATTTTATTTAAAAAATTAACTTGTGTGTTTTTGTGTTTGAAAGAGGGTATAAGATCCTACGTTTTCCCCCCAAGAATATTTTGTATTCTTCTTAAGGTTTGGGACAGTATCCCTTAAAGGTTTTTGATAGCATTGGTCTCTTATGTGACGTTATTATCTCCCTACTACCAATAAGTGATACTTGTAGTTCACTGACTGCTTCTTTCACTCTTTTGGGTGAAGAAATTCTCATCAATGCAAGCCAACAATTAGCATGACACATCTTTTAGCAGATATCTTAATATGTGAATTCCCCCATTTTGGAAGATTACAGAGCATTTAGATTTTCTAATTTGGCTTTGGACAATATCTATATCCTCTAAATGGTTGTATTGTCTATAATATACACTCACAATACATTTTCTATAAGATCTTTGATCTTCACTGAAAAATATTGCACTGTCTCTAATTCACAGTGCAAGTTTATACCTTCTTGACATACATCTCTCCTTTCTAATCATATTATGTATTTCTTTCAAAGTTTTACCCTTGAATATCTTTATTGCAAGCATGCGTTACAGTCCATCTCCATAATACCTGCATATTTATTCCTGGAATTAAAAGCTTGTATTCTTTTTTTTTTTTTTTTTTTTAAAAGCTTGTATTCTTGATGATTATTGTGGTAGGTGGAGAAAAATGTCTCCCTAAAGATGTCTATATCCTAATTCCTGGAACGTGTTCCTTTACACGACAAAAGGGATGTGATTAAATTAAGGGCTTTCAGATGGAAAGATTATCTGTGTATCTCCACTCTAATCACATGGGTCCTTAGAAGTGGAGACTTGTGTCCAGGCTGTGGTTTGAGAAAGATGTGGTGATGGAAGAAAGGCACAGAGAAATGGAAAGTTCCTGGCTTTGAAGGTAGAGGAAGGGGCCACAAGCCAAGGAATGCGGGTGGCCTCCAGAAGCTGGAAAAGGAAAGGAAACAGGCTCTCCCCTAGAACCTCCAGCAGGGAATGCAGCTCTGTCGACACCATGATCTTAGCCCAGTGAGACCCTTATTTACTTCTAAATACAGAACTGTAAGAAAATATATTTGTGTTGTTTTGAGCCACTAAATTTGTGGTAATTGGTGATGATTTTCTACAGCACCAGTAGAAAATTAATATACTTATTATGCAAACACTGGGAAGGGATACACCTAAGCCAAGGAATTTTGTTCCCCAAACTTTCTCTTATTTTTCTCCTGAGAATAACTGTTGCCTTGTTTTTAACTTTGTGGTTTGCCACAGTGTCTGGTTTTACAGTTTTATAAGGGTATTTTCACTATATTCCTCTCAAATTTAATTGAAATATCTTCTTGATCAGGCCATTGAGCCTCCTACTAAACACATGTTTTCCTGTTCTTGGTAATATATGTTCTGATCCCTTCCAAGAACACATATTCTGATACTATAGACCATGGCCCAGCAACTTAATCTCAGCCGTCCTGCTGTTATGTGTGCTTAGTTCTTGATTTCCCACATTCTCTGTTATTTTCCAAATCATAACATTTAGCTACGTCACGAAATATTTTGACTTTAACCCAAATATTCACACTATACGTTCTTCTGAAAGCACCATTAGTATTCATATAAATTAGGTAAAAATGTGGGGAAATTGCTGGCTTTAATAAACATTGCATGATATTCCAGTGTAGCTTATACATTCACCAGGAAGACAATACATCTCCTCATTAGCCCCACTGGTTCTATGTGTGAGTATTCCTATTTCATTTTCCAAACCAAAAAAATCACACACCTGACCTATGTCTAGTCTTCTTGGTGCCATTAACAAGTGTTCCATTATTTTCCAATACAGGTTAACCAAGCATATTTTGTGTGAAGCACGAAACGTTACTTTCTCTTTAGAAGGTTCAGCTTTATTCTCTGGGATGTGGCTCATGCCTCTTCTCGGATTTCAAAGGGGTGCATTAAAAAAAAAAAAAATCTCTTTCTCCTCAATCTCATTCTTCTGTGGAGCAACCTCAGTACTAAGTTTGATTCTGCCTGTCCTCTTTGAAATCTTTTTATTTCTGCTTTCTTTCCTGAATTGCGTATTCCATGCTGTCTAAAGTCCGCTCATTCTGATGGTTTTCAAGTGTTTCACCTTTTGTCTGAGAGACCAGCTTACATTCATGGTGCACACAATCAGTGGTCCCCTCACGAGAAAGTTCACTAATGAGCCTGGAGTTATCGATTTCCCCAGCTGAAGACACACAATTGCTTTTGGGGTCACCTTTGTTTCAATCACTTGAATTAGTCTTGTCTCTGATCAAGGGATTTTTAGAATCCCCTAGGTCAACAATTTGATACTCAATAGTGGCCATTCTGGCTTCACTTTCTGCACTGTCGTTGTACAATTAGTTTTAAACATGGATTCTTACCTCGTTCTTTGACAAATCAACTTGTGCTTGGAACTAGCTAATAATAATTGAGATCTTACTATGGACCATGAGCTCCACATTATTTTCCTTGAATCTTCACGATTACCATATGTGTTAGGTCCTAGTATTATCCTAATTTTTAGATGAAAAACTAGCCTTAGGGAGCCCAAGTAATTTCCTCTAAGTCCTGCAGGTAGTAAGGGGTGGAGATGGGATTCAAACCCGGGTCTGTATGACTCCAGAGCCTAAGTGTGTACTCACGTAGTTCTATTCATAGGATGTAAGCGACAGTGTCAGCAACTGAATCTCTTTCTTTATTTTCTATTCCCAAATCCAAGTCCTTTTGGACTGCAGTTCTACATTGCTCCTCTTGCCAGTCCTCTGGGGGACTGGAACCCTGTGTCTGGATCCCTCGGACTCTGTCCTGATACCTATGACATCCCTTCCCTGGCCCCGCTTACCTAAATGTGCACTTAATCCCTGCTCATTGCTGCGAATGCTGCTATCAGCCCTAGTTGACCACTGTGTTTCTTCTTGGCCTTGATTTCTTCTTGCCAGGTCAATATCACTGCCACTAATGATGTGGCCAACCCAAGGATGGGTTCAACTCAGGGCAAGCAGAAGCATGTGTGTGTGTGTGTGCATGCATGTGCGTACGCGTGCACATGTGATGTGGGGAGTGACTGGGGAGGGGGGAGAGAGAGAGATTGATTTGAGAGGTTTTTTTGAATGTATTCGTGTATATGCAGACAAAGGAAGGATATGAAAAATATTTATCAACTTACAAGCACTAATTACTTAGTATGAATACCTGCTCTAGTACTGGTATCTAGTACCAGCTGGTGCTGAAGGCACACCACTGACAGGTATTACCCTGTTAGTTGCTAGATTCTGGGGGGCATCTAAGAGATCCTAGGGAAGGCACTTAAGGATCTTAATGCAATAGCCATTTACCAACTGGCAAAAGGATTTCTATATTTTAACACAGAATATCAGTCCTGTGTGGGTGGGTCGAGGAAAGAAAAGAAGATTTCAGAATGAGATAAAATGATTGTGTGCTCAAAGGTGTATTTGAAATATGTGAAATTTATACAGTAAATCCAGTCTCACCCTGTTCCAGTCCTTCCTTTACAGAGTAGTCAGAATAATCTTTCTAAAACAGAATTTTATCCTTTCCTCTGCTTGAAACTGTATGGTGGATCCCATAACTCCCCTGTATGATGGTCCTCACACCTATTCTCTGATGAGATAAAACTTCGTAGCTTGGCATTCAAGAAACTACAAGATCTGGTCTCTGGTTGCTTCTTCAACATTTTCCCTTCTTCCCAACACACACAACACACAACACCCACACCCTTTACCCTCTAATCATATCAAAACCATTTGATATTTCTGGAACATAGTGCATTAGCTCATGAACCTTTTTGCCCAAGAAGTTCCATCCTGGAAAACATCTACTAATACTAGAGTACTCAAGCAAATGTCACCTCTCTGGGAAGCCTTACTCCCCATCTGGGCTTCACTAAAATCAGGTACATAGTGCTTGGCTCTGATCACCTTCTAACTGTTAGGTGCTTGTCAGCCTCTCACTACAGATTGTGAACTTCATGTCTACATGTCCAAAGCAGCTATCTCTCTTCATCCTTTAGCCTCTACTGCAAGCTCAATACCTAATTTATAGTAGGTACTCAAGAAATACTCAAGAAGTGTTTGGAACCAAGATGGCGGAGTAGAAGGACATGCTCTCACTCCCTCTTGTGAGAACACCAGAATCACAACTAACTGCTGAACAATCATTGACAGGAAGACACTGGAACTCACCAAAAAAGATACCCCACATCCAAAGACAAAGGAGAAGCCATAATGAGATGGTAGGAGGGGCGCAATCACAAGAAAATCAAATCCCATAACTTCTGGGTGGATGACTCACAAACTTTCAGAGTGAAGGTCCTGAGTCCCACGTCAGGCTTCTGAACCTGGGGGTCCAGTAATGGGAGGAGGAATTCCTCCCATTACTAGTGGGATTAGATTGCAGGACTCTGACAGGACTGGGGGAAACAGACTCCACTCTTGGAGGGCACACACAAAGTAGTGTGTGCATCAGGACCCAGGGGAAGGAGCAGTGACCCCAGGGGAGACTGAACCAGACCTACCTGCTAGTGTTGGAGGGTGTCCTGCAGAGGCAGTGGGTGGCTGTGGCTCACCATGAGGACAAGGACACTGCCAGCAGAAGTTCTGGGAAGTATTTCTTGGAGCGAGCCCTCCCAGAGTCCGCCATTAGCCCCACCAAAGAGCCGGGGTAGGCTCCAGGGCTGGATAGCCTTAGGCCAGACAGCCAACAGGGAGTGAACCCAGCCCCACCCATCAGCAGTCATGCGATTAAAGTTTTACTGAGCTCTGCTCACCAGAGAGCAACAGCCAGCTCTACCCACCACAAGTCCCTCCCATCAGGAAACTTGCACAAGCATCTTAGATAGCCTCATCCACCAGAGGGCAGACAGCAGAAGCATGAAGAATTACAATCCCGCAGGCTGTGGAACAAAAACCACATTCACAGAAATATAGACAAGATGAAAAGGCAGAGGGCTATGTACCAGATGAAGGAACAAGATAAAACCCCAGAAAAACAACTAAATGAAGTGAAGATAGGCAAACTTCCAGAAAAAGAATTCAGAATAATGATAGTGAAGATTATCCAGGACCCCGGAAAGAGAAAGGAGGCAAACAATGCAGGGGACGTGGGTTTGTGCCCCGGTCCAGGAGGATCCCACGTGCCGCAAAGCGGCTGGGCCCGTGAGCCATTGCTGATGTGCCTGTGTGTCCGGCGCCTGTGCTCCACAATGGGAGAGGCCACAGCAGCAAGAGGCACACGTACCGCATAAAAAAAAAAAAAGAATGGAGGCAAAGATTGAGAAGATGCAAGAAATGTTTAACAAAGACCTAGAAGAATTAAAGAACAAACAAACAGAGATGAACAATAAAATAACTGAAATGAAAAATACACTAGAAGGAATCAATAGCAGAATAATTGAGGCAGAAAAATGGATAAGTGACCTGGGAGACAGAATGGTGGAATTCACTGCTGCAGATAGAATAAAGAAAAACGAATGAAAAGAAATGAAGACAGCCTAAAAGACCTCTGGGACAACATTAAATGCAACAACATTTGCATTATAGGGGTCCCAGAAGGAGAAGAGAGAGAGAAAGGACCCAAGAAAATATTTGAAGAAATTATAGTCGAAAACTTCCCTAACATGGGAAAGAAAATAGCCACCCAAGTCCAGGAAACGCAGAGTCCTAGGCAGGATAAAGCCAAGGAGAAACATGCCGAGACACATAGTAATCAAATTGGCAAAAATTAAAGACAAAGAAAAATTATTGAAAACAGCAAGGGAAAAACGACAAATAACAAACAGGGAACTCCCATTAGGTTAACAGCTGATTTCTCAGCAGAAATTCTACAAGCCAGAAGGGAGTGGCATGATATACTTAAAGTGATGAAAGGGAAGAACCTACAACGAAGATTACTCTGGCCGGCAAGGATCTAATTCAGATTCCATGGTGAAATCAAAAGCTTTACAGAAAAGCAAAAGCTAAGAGAACTCAGCACCACCAAACCAGCTCTAAAACAAATGCTAAAGGAACTTAACTAAGTAGGAAACACAAGAGAAAAAAAGAACCTACAAAAACAAACCCATAACAATTAAGAAAATGGTACTAGGAACACACATATCGATAATTACCTTAAACGTGACTGGATTAAATGCTCCAACCAAAAGACACAGGCTTGCTGAATGGATACAGAAACAAGACCCATATATATGCTGTCTACAAGAGACCCACTTCAGACCGAGGGACACATACAGACTGAAAGTGAGGGGATGGAAAAAGATGTTCCATGCAAATGGAAATCAAAAGAAAGCTGGAGTAGCAATACTCATATCAGATAAAATAGACTTTAGAATAAAGAATGTTACAAGAGACAAGGAAGGATGCTACGTAATGATCAAGGGATCAATCCAAGAAGAAGATATAACAATTATAAATATATATGCACCCAACATAGGAGCACATCAATACATAAGGTAACTGCTAACAGCTATAATAGAGGAAATCGACAGCAACACAATAATAGTGGGAGACTTTAACACCTCACTTACACCAATGGACAGATCATCCAAACAGAAAATAAATAAGGAAACAGAAGCTTTAAATGACACAACAGACCAGATAAATTCAATTGATATTCATAGGACATTCCATCCAAAAACAGCAGATTACACTTTCTTCTCAAGTGTGCATGGAACATTCTCCAGGATAGATCACATCTTGGGTCACAAATCAAACCTCAGTAAATTTAAGAAAATTGAAATCATATCAAGCATCTTTTCTGACCACAATGCTATGAGATTAGAAATCAATTACAGGGAAAAAAATGTAAAAAACAGAAACACATGGAGGTTAAACAATATGTTACTAAATAACCAAGAGATCACTGAAGAAATCAAAGAGGAAATCAAAAAATACCTAGAGACAATGAAAACATGATGATCCAAAACCTATGGGATGCAGCCAAAGTAGTTCTAAGAGGGAAGTTTATAGCTATACAAGCCTATCTCAAGAAACAAAAAAAATCTCAAATAAACAATCTAACCTTACACCTAAAGGAACTAGAGAAAGAAGAATAAACAAAACCCAAAGTTAGCAGAAGGAAAGAAATAATAAAGATCAGAGCAGAAATAAATGAAATAGAAACAAAGAAAACAAAAGCAAAGATCAATGAAACTAAAAGCTGGTTCTTTGAGAAGATAAACAAAATTGATGAACCAGTAGCCAGAGTCATCAAGAAAAAGAGGGAGAGGAATCAAATCAATAAAATTAAAAATGAAAAAGGAGAAGTTACAACAGACACCGCAGAAATACAAAGCATCCTAAGAGACTACTACAAGAAACTCTATGCCAATAAAATGGACAACCTGGAAGAAATGGACAAATTCTTAGAAAGGTATAACCTTCCAAGCCTGAACCAGGAAGAAATAGAATATATGAACAGAAAAATCACAAATAATGAAATTGAAACTGTGATTAAAAATCTTCCAACAAACAAAAGCCCAGGACCAGATGGCCTCACAGGTGAATTCTATAAACATTTAGAGACAAGCTAACACCCATACTTCTCAAACTCTTCCAAAAAATTGTGGAGGAAGGAACACTCCCAAACTTATTCTATGAGGCCACCATCACCGTGATACCAAAACCAGACAAAGATACTACAAAAAAAGAAAATTACAGACCAATATCACTGATGAATACAGATGCAAAACTCCTCAACAAAATACTAGCAAACAGAATCCAGCAACACATTAAAAGGATCATACACCATGATCAAGTGGGATTTATCCTAGGGATGCAAGGATTCTTCAATATATGCAAATCAATCAATGTGATACACCATATTAACAAACTGAATAATAAAAACCATATGATCATCTCAACAGATGCAGGAAAAGCTTTTGACAGAATTCAACACCCATTTATGATAAAAACTCTCCAGAAAGTGGACATAGAGGGAACCTACCTCAACATAATAAAGGCCATATACAACAAACCCACAGCCAACATCATTCTCAATGGTAAAAAACTGAAAGCATTTCCTCTAAGATCAGGAACTAGACAAGGATATCCACTCTTGTCACTATTATTCAAGATAGTTTTGGAAGTCCTAGCCATGGCAATCAGAGAAGAAAAATAAATAAAAGGAATACAAATTGGAAAAGAAGAAGTAAAACTGTCACTGTTTGCAGGTGACATGATACTATACATAAAGAATCCTAAGGATGCCACCAGAAAACTACTAGAGCTAATCAATGAATTTGGAAAAGTTGCAGGATACAAAATTAATACACAGAAATCTCTTGCATTCTTATATACTAATGATGAAAAATCTGAAAGAGAAATTAAGGAAACACTCCCATTTACCATTCCAACAAAAAGAATAAAATACCTAGGAATAAACCTACCCAGGGAGACAAAAGACCTGTATGCAGAAAATAAGACAACACTGATGAAAGAAATTAAAGATGATACCAACAGATAGAGAGATATACCATGTTCTTGGATTGGAAGAATCAATGTTGTGAAAATGACCATACTACCCAAAGCAATCTACAGATTCAATGCAATCCTTATCAAATTACCAATGACATTTTTTAGAGAACTAGAACAAAAAATCTTAAAATTTGTATGGAGACACAAAAGACCCCGAATAGCCAAAGCAGTCTTGAGGGAAAAAAACGGAGTTGGAGGAATCAGACTCCCTGACTTCAGAGTATAGTACAAAGCTACAGTAATCAAGACAATATGGTACTGGCACAAAAACAGAAAGACAGATCAATGGAACAGGATAGAAAGCCCAGAGATAAAGCCATGAACCTATGGTCAACTAATCTATAACAAAGGAGGCAAGGATATACAATGGAGAAAAGACAGTCTCTTCAATAAGTGGTGCTGGAAAAACTGGACAGCTACGTGTAAAAGAATGAAATTAGGACACTCCCTAACACCATACACAAAAATAAACTCAAAATGGATTCGAGACCTAAATGTAAGACCAGACACTATAAAACTCTTAGTGGAAAACATAGGAAGAACACTCTTTGACATAAATTACAGCAAGATCTTTTTTGATCCACCTCCTAGAGTAATGGAAATAAAAACAAAAATAAACAAATGGGACCTAATGAAACTTCAAAGCTTTTGCACAGCAAAGGAAACCATAAACAAGATGAAAAGACAACCCTCAGAATGGGAGAAAATATTTGCAAGTGAAGCAACTGACAAAGGATTAGTCTCCAAAATATACAAGCAGCTTATGCAGCTCAGTATCAAAAAAACAAATAACCCAATCCAAAAATGGGCAGAAGACCTAAACAGACATTTCTCCAAAGGAGACACACAGATGGCCAAGAAGCACATGAAAAGCTGCTCAACATCACTAATTATTAGAGAAATGCGAATCAAAACTACAATGAGTTATCACCTCACACCAGTTAGAATGGGCATCATTAGAAAATGTACAAACAACAAATGCTGGAGAGGGTGTGGAGAAAAGGGAACCCTCTTTCACTGTTGGTAGGAATGTGAATTGATACAGCCACTGTGGAGAACAGTATGCAGTTTCCTTAAAAAACTAAAAATAGAATTACCATTTGACCCAGCAATCCTACTGCTGGGTGTATACACAGAGAAAACCATAATTCAAAAAGACACATGCAGCCCAGTGTTCACTGCAGCACTATTTACAATAGCCAGGTCATGAAGCAACCTAAATGCCCATTGACAGACAAATGGATAAAGAAGTTGTTGTACATATATACAATGGAATATTACTCAGCCATAAAAAGGAACGAAATTGGGTCATTTGTTGACACATGGATGGATCTAGAGACTGTCATACAGAGTGAAGTAAGTCAGAAAGAGAAAAACAAATATTGTATATTAACGCATCTATGTGGAACCTAGAAAAATGGTACAGATGAACCGGTTTGCAGGGCAGAAACTGAGACGCAGATGTAGGGAAGAAACGTATGGACACCAAGGGGGGAAAGCGGCGGGGCCGTGGTGGTGGTGGTGTGATGAATTGGGCGATTGGGAGTGACATGTATACACTGATGTGGATAAAATTGATGAGTAATAAGAACCTGTTGTATAAAATAAATAAAATAAAATTTAAAAAAAATAATAAAGAAATACTCAAGAGGATAAAGCATTTACTCCTATAACCTCACTGATCTACATACTAAGGATGTAAGGTGCTGGAGCTGAGGCTGGAGGGTTTTGTACACCATACAGCCTTTATGTGGTAGGGCCCTGCTTAAATCCAGTCTTCCAATGCCAGAAGGAAAAATTTGAGGACACTGCATTTTTTATAATACTCCAGGAAATTAACACAGAAAAATCAAGTTAGGCCCTTTTTTTGGCATACATTTCCTCTAAAGCTTGATTAATTTTCCTCTCCAATGTCTTTCCCTGATTACACTTCAGGAACCCATTCATTAGGTCCTGTTGCTTCAGGTAGTTTACGTGAGACTTTCCCTTTTAGAAGGTGTGCCTTCATTATAAAGTCTCCTCATTCCTTGTGCTTTGAATCTTGTTGCTGATTTCGGCCCTTCCTTTGTCTCTCCTTCTCTCCTCCTGACTGTCAGCCTTCTTTGGGCCTCTACATCTAGATGTTCCAGGACTGATGACTTATCCTCTGAGTCCTGACTCCTCACATTGTTTCTGGAATCCCAAACTCATTCAGACCCTTCAGGTGCTTTCTGGGAACCTACAATGTATACAACATTAAAACCATGGCCTTATCCAGAGCTTATGTGCAGAAGTGCTGCCTGACTTCTCACTATTTGACGCTTTTAATGATTCTCCAGCATGGCTGGAGATGCTCACCCTCTAGCTTCTAGATCCTATGCTAACCTTGGCCTGCTCAATGCCAAATCTCTCAATTATCACCATAGTTCACTGCTGCCCATGACATTAGTATAGCAGTAAATTTCACTTTGGCTTTATAATATGTAGAAATGTAGCCTCCAGGTAACTATACATTCCATAAGTAGCAGATAAAATATTCTGTACATCCCTGGTAGAAATCTGCTTTAGATAGTTCCTGCATACTGACGATTTTTCAAGTGAAAAGTAAGCAAAAAACCTCTAGAGCTGTGCTGTCCAATATGGTAGACATATGTGTCTATTAAGCCTTGCAATAGGGCTAGTTCTAATTGAGAGTTCTGTAAGCATTAAACATCTGATTTCAAGGACTATGAAAAATGTAAAATATATCCTTAACAACTTTAACATTAGTTCTATGTTGACATGATAATATTTCAGGTTTTTTTGGATAAAAGAAGTTATTAAAATCCACTTCTATTTATTTTTACTTTTTTAATGTGGATAACAATACATTTAAAGTTACATGTGTGGCTTGCATGATTTTGTATTGGACTGCGCTCTCCAGAGGCTTTGCCTGGTGGCTCTTTAATATTAGTAAGCTGACTGTGTACAGATAGAGGAAAGTTAATGCAGAATTAAAATGCAAAAATGGTTATGAATGACAGAAGGAAGCTTCTGCTCAGATTTTAAAATTTCTCTTCCCTGAACACACCAACATGCCACCTGCCTTGACAAGCTTTTAAGAACGCCTGATAATCCTCAGAGAAATGAGGTTGAACCAAATGGCATCTGTCTAAGGCTCACTGCATGGTGCCTAACCTCAGAGGCTTAAAATCAATATTGATTTTCATCATTTATTTTATCCTGGCATTTAAATATCCCTTAGATTTATTACCTTTAGGTTTTTGGTTCAGATTCAGTGATGGGTATGATACAAGGGTGGTAATAAGTTATGCAGATACCATTTAATTTATGGACTCTGGAGCTCCAGGGTAGTTCAAGAAATATATTAACCACATACACATCACCCTTCATTTTGCGGTAAGGATTTCTAAGCTGGGTCCCTTTTGTGCCACTTAATTTATGGTCTGGCCAGGTACATGGATCTGCATACAGTATTTCAGTGTAAGTTTCTCCAGCCATCAGAGGGGACAAAGATGGGCTTCAAAGGAGCCAGCTGGACAGCTGATGGATTGCTCTCTCTCCTATACATAGGCTGAGGCATTATGTAGTTTTTAAAGCTTGTCAGCGGTTTGGGCCTTTTTCTGCTCTGAGAAGCTGCACGCACCAGCCTAGACAAGCAGAATCAGCCATGCTGCAGCAGGCAGAGGACAGCTCCCAGAGTTACTTACGTTGACAGCCGTAGTGCCAGGAATTTCCCGGCAGACACTCATCACACTTAGGCCCTGTTGTTCCAGTCTTACACTCACAAAATCCTGAGCCATTACAACGATCATGGACTGAGCCCAAAGGGTTACAATAACACTCTGTAGAAACAAGACAACACACAGGCTGGAGACAAGTCCGCATGGCTTATAAGTTATCAACACAGGAGTGTTGCTTACTTAAATACATCACTTAAAGAAAGATGTCCACTAATGAAATGCTTTGGCAAATATGGCTATTTCAGGTCCATTTATTTATTTGCTCAGCCTTCCATGATATCATTTTTATGTTATGGGAGGAAGTCAACTGAAAACCTCCAAGGAAATAAGACATCATGCTCTTCACTGGTAACAGATCGTAATGGAGGTTCCATTTGTTAGGGCATTTTTAGATGGTTTAATGAATGCAATGAGAATCCTTTATATATGCTTTATATATCAAGGATAAATCAATATGCCATCAGTGTAAAATCTGTTTTAAATTATTCAAATGAGCTTATCGGTTACACTCAAAATTTGAGAACTGTTGAACACTGTTAAAGTGGAATATGAACGCACTTTGTTCATTCAAAGTCAGTTTTACTATATGATTTGGGATGGTGCTTTATATATATATTTATACTATGTTGTGATGAGCCTTTAGATATTGTATCTGCTACGCATGTTAAGTTAGTATAGCTTTTATGCAACCTAGATTAACAATCATGAAAGAAAAATGAATTTTGTAATCCTAGGTAAATTTCAACATAGGCATAATTTGAGACTTGTATCATTATAATGTCTATGGACAGAACAATATAACTTTGTGTAATGAAAAGTAAACAGAATAATTTCTTGATTCCTCACACATTATCATGCAGAATATTTTTACTTGTGAAGCTCTGTTTTTCTTAAAGGCTGAATCAGAAATAAGAATTCCTTAGGCTTCCGTTAGCTTGAAAGGTAACAGCAGCTAGTTTCCAGCTTTTGGAATTTGTAGGCCAAAGTTACTTTTTTTGTAATCCCACTGTATAATACTGGGCAAGTTATTATGCCCCTCTGTCTCTTGATTTCCTTTATTTTAAAATGGTCCCATTAAGAGGTTTTCATGTCAAAAAACCAAATAAAATCACACCAAGCAATTAACCAAGCAACCAACTGTGAGAAACCCTGAGAATTTTAGTTTAATAACTTTAAGTTTAGCATCTTAGATTGGCAATGGAGATTCAGGGTTTACTGTTAAATAGAGAGATCCAGAGGTTTGGTTCTGTTTTTGTCATAGGGACTAATCATATAATTTCTTCAAAGAATGTGGAGTATCTTAGAATCATTATTTATTTCCTGTTGAGTAAGTCAATTTTGAAGTTCAGCATTCTTAAGATACAAACATTTGTATGACCAAGAGTAACATACATAGGTAAAAATAAAACCAAATAAAGCCTAAAATGCTCTCTCCTTGTCTGGACTGATTTGCACTTAATAATTGGAGTTTTATTTTAAATTGGCATTTTCTATTTTAATGTGTGTATATACAGCAGTTGTTTAAAACATTTTTAAATAGTAATTTTGTTGTGGCTTTAAAAATACACACACACACACACACTATAAGTATATACCTATAGCAAAACTACTATAATATGTTTCTTACTATTTAAAGTGTATAAGTTGACAATGAATCACCAACATTTCATAAGCCAGGGAGTAGAGTTACATCTGGCCAATATGAATTCACACACTGTGCTAGTCAATTAGCCCGTAACAACTGATTAATAAAAGGTTTTAGATGTAAAAAAAAAGTAAACAAAATTTTTAGAAATGTGGAACATCTAAACCATGGTACATCTCAGTGGTTGTCATACAAAAGGTGGTAAGTGTAATGTTAGTCAGGAAAATAAGTGACAAGGAGAGGTGGGGTCTACACTCCACATTACATACAAATAATTTAGTTTAAAAAATATTATTTCTGGAACGACAGTCAATGGTAGATATTGGGGTGATGAGGATGGCCTTGGAGAATTATATTTTATTCCATGAAACTAGGAAGAATATACAGGACTGTTAGACTAAAAAACAACATGAAAAACTTTTGGAAGTCTGATTAAAAAGTTATACTACAATTGATTTATAAGTATTAGAAGTGTCTTATGTTTGCTTTGTTTTACAGAAGGTGCCTCTGATTACCTGATCTTGGGTTTCCAGGGGAATGAAAACAATAATACATCATAATTGGAGATATGTTTAGTAGCAACTGCTGAGCCCTGCATTTCATTCAGATGTCAAGCTTGTTATCAGGGATTATTAGCAGTGATTACCCAAGGTCACAAGCCACATATCCTCTAGCTTCCTGCTTAATGTTCGAGTTTATATGAAATGGAAGCATGCAAGGATGTCATCTTCATGAAATTGCTGCATCATACAGGCTAATTACATGCATCTTTGGAAACATGGCTGGCTTGGAATTTGTATGAAAATGGGTAAATTTACCAGGAATCACAAAGCAGCGATCACTGTGACAACATGGAATAGCGTGCATTTTATATTTGCCATAATATAAAATGATGCAAATAGTTTAAGACATCTATTTCAACACAGTCAACATTTTGTCAAAGATATGTGCTGTTCCCTCATAGCCAGGGTGGTGGATTTCATTGCCAATTGTTAAAGAAATGGCAAAGTGCCTTTTTTCCCCTTAAGTTTAGAGATGGCTTAGATGAAGTTCAAATTTTCAGGGATTAGTGCCTAATTCTGTGAAAGTGAATTGGGTAAATATCCATTCATTTTCATTAGTGCTTTCTATACAAAATGACATTAAAATTAACTCAATTACTTGAGGTGTATCCTCTCAAATTTAATTCTCAGTCCTGCTGCAAGCCCTTTGGGGAACTTAAATGTAAAAAATAGAGAATAGGTTGGTGCTGCCCCATAGGGCAAACCTTGGTAATGGAGCCACAGGCTTCCAATGGCCTTCAGAGAGCAAACCTCAGCCTCAGTCTCATGCCCAGGCAGCCTGACCGCTCTGCCCTTGGCCCCTCCAGTGGGAAAAGTGGAAGCTATAACTCTTTTAGGAAACTTTCGTATGCTTATAGAGACTAAAGACAAAAGATAGACCATATGTAGCATATACCAGCTAGCCAAAATTTTCAGTTCATTCTTTAAAAACAATTTTACCCCTTAGGAAAAGAGCAACAATTTAAGGAATTTTGGTATGTGGAGGTATACTGTAGCTAATTTTAATGCTATCTAAAAATACTCATCTTTGTGTTTACCTATATCCACTTGATTTGAAGAGCACAAAATACTGAATAGGGATATGTTTACCTCAATAATATAAAATCCTCTCCAAGATTTATAACTTTAATGAACAAAGTTTCTAGAAAGGGAGAAAAGAACTGTGTTTGATTTTTTTAAGTAGAAATAAATACAAGAATGTATATTCAACTTTCCATTCATCTGTATTTTACATGATTTAAAAGACAAAAGCTGAATGGCAACTTCTTGTCTGTGGATAATCAAATATGGATTTATAACAGAACTATGACTCTTAGAATTAGACAGGAATTGTGGCTTTTGTAGTTCATAGATTACTTTAGAACAGGAAAAGGGGAGGAATTCATTAGAATAGAATACTCTGAGTAAAATATATTGGGATATTGTTAAGTTACCTGCTATGAGAAATTTTATGGAATAAAATCTTTTCTTTTAAGGTCTTTTTCTTTGATTTAATGAAAATAATATGAAATTGATATTGCAAAACATTTACATCTTATTGTAATGTTTTGTATTTTGAAAAACTGATTAGCTTTTATTCCTGTGTTCCTATTTATTTTACCTTTTCACTTGTTAACATATTTATATTATGACATTTATATATTTTTACAAATGACATATTCAGCAAAATGTAACTGCATTCAAAATTCAGACAGCTATGTGCCTTTTGGTTTTTATTAATACTCTCAAATCTTTGTAACCCAAATGTTATAAAGGCAATTGAACTTCTGTTCACAAGCTCATAGTGGAATTGCTGCTGTCATCCTAAAAACATACCATAAGTAAAAGTCTGACAAGCTTAGCTTTGCTAATTGTGTCAGGGTAGTTGGGAGAAAGCGTTCAAAAGCTTTGAAGTCAGGAAACTAACTCTTTACTAAAGCTGTATGATTTGGGTCAATTTGCCTTACTTTTTCTCAACTAGAAAATAGGGGAAATTATCAGTGGAGTACTTACCACCATGGTTTTGTTAATGAGGATTAAGTAAAAACAAAACAAACAAACAACAAAAAACATACTTGCAAGTCAGTTCACAGTTTACCAAGTGTTTCCTGCGCATCCCACATGACACCAATTTGACCAGGAGTTTTCAACGACTTACCTAAGGCACACAGCTATTAAATAGCAAACTGGGACTTGAACCCAGCTCTCCAGCCTCTAAGTCCAGGGATTTCTCCACTAATTCACAAATAATAAGGAAGCACTTTGAAAAATAGAACATACTATAGACATAAACAGTATTATAAAAACTTGGCCCATTTTAACTGAAAAAACTTGTCCAGCTATTTTAAATGACACTTGGCAAATAACTAGATAAGCTTGACAATCCAATCAGAAAACAATGATCCCAGAATTACAGATTGATTTGATTTCTTTTTTGATGAAAAGATCACCTTTCAATTTTCAGCCTGTGTATTCTATCTAGTCTTTATGTGAAAAAATCTACCTTTAACATTGGTTGCCTATATATTACCTATTGGTGTGGTAACAGATACGTATGTACCCTTCACCATTTTGAATATATGCACTTCTTCAAAGTACATTACGAAGTGAAATTCCATTTCTTATTTCTTATGTTTCATCAGCTCCCTTTCTTAAAGATAGGTTCTACTATGCAAAAGGTAGGAGAAGCTTTTTTGGATGTGAAGGGCACCTGGTTCTCTCCATTTGACATGATCAGTCACCACAGGGGGTGGAAAGAATGCTCAAGGGAATCCTGGGGCCCCAGTTTTCCAGGGCTCATGTACTTTGGAAGCTAAGAGAATTAATTGCCTTGAATAGTTTTGAAAAATTGCTTCTCCTTTTGAGGGCTATAGGAAAATTCAGTAAGTGGAATTTCATTACTATGGATGGAAAAGCCAGGCAAACTTCTACATTACCAATTGCTAGTGGCTTTCAATTCCAAATGGGAATATTTTAAATCAATATTAGTTAATTACCAATTATTTACAAAAGTTTGTGTCCTAATCTCGTATCTATAATTAAAAACCTTATAATGAGTTTACATTTTGAAAGTTGAGTGTACAACTTAAGGCTTTAAGATCAGGTTGAAATGACCAGGTGTTAAGATTTCATGCAAAAAAAAAAAAGAGAATTACTTCATCTCTTAAACATGACTTTTCAGCTCATCATCTTTAAAGCAACGATTAGACAAGGATTCAAAATACATCCCCCAACTATGATTTCAATCTGCACAAGTGAATTCTTTAAGTCTACCACAAGGACGTTTTCTCCATTGAGAAAGTTCATTCTGGCTCAGCTGTGGTGCAAATCACCAGCCTCTCCACCTTAAATAGCTCCCCATCTCGTGAAAGGCACAGAACAATAGCTGAAATTATAATGGAACTGACCTATGCACACATTCTCATCGTCCAGCTGTGCAGAAGCATTTCTGAAGTAGCCCAGCCTGCATAACTCACAGTGCTGCCCTCTAGTGTTGTGTTTACAGCTCACGCAAATGACTGTATTTAGCAGATCGATATAACTGCATCGATTGGAGTGGCCGAAGCATTCACAATCTTGCAAGGAAGAACAGAAATGTATACAAAGTGTATACAGTCGCAGAGTAACAGCACACTACATGCTTGGATAAAATGAGAAGTGAAGAAAAGATGGCGGAATGGCATTACATGTATGTGATTCCACATGACACATGGTGACCGCAGGTGGTTGTGACTGGCATGGAAGTAGCATCTGTTTCAGGCAGGAGAGAAAGATTGGACATTCGGAACATGATCGGAGAGTGTTAATTCTTGGCAGACAATATGAACAGAAGCATTTGCAGGTGTACACCTTTTAAAATTTGGGAAGACTCTGTTTCCATTGATGCAAAAGTCTAATTTTTGCACATTGAAAACTTCACTGTCTTTGCATCACTCCCCTCATTTTCTCTTCATATTTGCAATCTTAAAAAAGAAGGAAGGATGAATGTAGGCATCTAAGGCCTGAGTCTGCCATCACCTATGGCTCCTTCATTGAGTCTTACTATCATTTGTATCAAGACAGTAACTCAGTCAGAGTTTCACAGAAGAAATCATGGCAAATTTAATAGGGATCTAGACAATTAGCCAACTCTTTATTTTTGTTTTTTCCAAATGGTAAAAGGAGAAGATGAAGTTCTGTAAGCCTTTCATCAGGCCAAATCTGCATGTTTGCTTATGTGAGAGAGAGAATACAAAAAACGGGGAGATTATTGGTATGAAAAAAGTGCTCTTAAGATTTCCTTTTCTTGCAAGTTTCAAGCTAAGTCTGCTACAAAAGAAGAGTCAGGGCAGCTACTCTACCCTCAGATTGCTTTTCCTTTGTCTCCCCAAAATGTTGGAGGAGGCTCTGAGGCTTAGGGGTGATGGTGATAAGAACTAGACAAGGAGACATAGGGAAGGGTGGAGAGTGACTAGACTGTCTTTCTTTTGCACCTCAACCAAAGCAAGTCATTAATCTAATTCAACCTTTTTTTTCTTTTTTTTTTTTGCGGTACTTGGGCCTCTCACTGCTGTGGCCTCTCCCGTTGCGGAGCACAGGCTCCGAACGCGCAGGCTCAGCGGCCATGGCTCACGAGCCCAGTCGCTCTGCGGCATGTGGGATCCTCCCAGACCAGGGCACGAACCCGCGTGCCCTGCATCTGCAGGCGGACTCTCAACCACTGCGCCACCAGGGAAGCCCTAATTCAACCTTTTTAAAAGAAGTAAAAACAAAGCCTCTATTGGTGCAATAGTTACTAAATCAGACAGAAAAAAAAATGTGTGAGAAGTAACTAGGTGGGGAATCTGTTTCATCTCCTCAAAATATGGGGGTAGGCCTAGCTCACATTTATAAGAAAGGTCAATTATGAAACTGCAAACCTTGTTTGCCTAAAATATCCCTCTCATTAATGTCTGGCTTTTATTTTATCCCACCAGGAAGCCAAACACAGTCACTATTTGAGCTAATTTATTCATTCACTCAATAAATAATATATTCTGTTGGTCTATGTGTCAGGCACTATGTGAGGTACTGAGTTACTCTTTTGGCCTAGATTAAAATTTTGGAAGCACTGCATTTGATGACCAGAGTAAAAATGAGTAAGTGTTGTCAAAATTAATAAGGAATTATTAATCTTTTATTAATAAAATTAATAAAAGATAATTAATATATATATATATTTTTCTATTGGGTTGGCCAGAAAGTTCATTTGGGTTTTTCTATAAGATGTTGCAGAAAAACCCAAACAAACTTTTTGGCTAACCCAATAAATTAACATACTGACACTCATCAGAACCGTGTGGATTCATTCATATGAGAGCCAGTTACTACAGTAGAGAGCTGAGGTCAAGGTCCCAACAGAATGAAATCAAATTTGGATAGAAGCAGAGGAGGACACTGGAAATGGTGAAGAGTGGAAGACACCCAGGAATAGGGTTAGCACCTTGGAGACCCCAGATGCTTAAAAGAAAGGCAAGAAGAATGGGAGGTTCCTGAAGGCAAGCCCCTTCCTCTACAGGAAGCTAGCTTTGTCATGGTGTGCATGTGTGCTAGGGCTGGGGAGTGGGAGTGGGGAGTCTGAGGAACCAGCGGGAGGAGGAGAGTTCTGGAAGAAGGAGGCCATATGGGAGATGGGGTAAGAAAATCCTGCAAAAGTTCTGTAGTTAAGGCATGCCAAATTAATAATAATAATAGCAACAAGAAAAATAATAGAATTACATATCACCAAATTAAATTCTCTTAGAAAACAAGCACTTCACTCCCATACATTCTATCTCCCTGAGTTCAACCTTGTTTAAGCCAGCATTTCTGACTACCTAGGAAACCTAAAGGGCCTCTCCAACCTTCCTTAGTTGAGGGTTTGGAACAGGGAGAATCTTTCTGGCCTGGAGCCACCTCAGAGTAGTAGTTGCAGGGAGGAGACCCAAGTCCCAAATCTAATTGTTTCCCAAGGACTTCTTCAGAGCTGCCTGGAATTCTGGAGGCGTGGGCGCACACACCCTGTCCTCAGGCTCTCCCTCTCTAGAAGAGGCTCCTAAGTGGTTACTGTTCTTCACATAACCTCATCCTAGGTTGATTCTTGGTGTACCTAATATAATTAATCCAGATATTTTCAGAAGAATCTTTTATGTGCATAAATTCATCCTAGGAACTTTTCAGAACCACATAGAAGTAAGTCCTCGTTGTCAAGAAGTTTGTTTAGTGGGTAAGACAAACATGTGCTCAGATAACTAGAAAAAAAAAGAGGACGTGCTTAAAAACAAAACCAAAACCAAAACCAAAAACAGAGACACAAAGTGATATAAGGAGAAATTCATTTCACTTGAGGAGAATTAGGAAAAACTAAGTTAAAACTAAATATTCCTTGAGGGCCAGTAAGGTTTATTTAACAAAAAAAAAAAAAAAAAAGGAGGAAATGAGCATTTCCAGTGAAAGGAATAGAGTATGCAAAGACATGACATTGGGGAAATGGGAGAGAACAGGGCTGCAGAAGTTTCATAACATGGTTCCTTTGTGGATAAGATCTACCCAGTAGCCAATACTATTGGAAGTATTGAATGGTTCCTTTGTGGATAAGATCCACCCAATGCTGAGCTTCATCTGACAAAGCTTTATTCACCAGAAAACGTGTCTGTAGACATCCAAGTTCAATCAAGACCCAATCCATGAATCTCTGTAGACACTGTTACCTATTCTTTGAATTTAATGAATAGTATGCATTTCTGTGACATTCACTATTTGTTTCTGGGTTTTGTTTGAAAATCAATTTATTAATTTTGATAGGAGAGTTAAATAATGTAAATTCTATAAATAATTATATACAAAACCATACACAGCTTAACACTCAATATCACAAACTTCTTCCAGAAGATAAGTGGTTACTTTAAATGTCTTATAACCTAAGAAATGAGCTAATAGTAACTTTATTTCTTTAAAACTTCTAAGACTCTTCTGAGACTTTGATAAAGCTGTCTTCTCTGGCCATGGTGTATTTGAGAATATAAAATGATAAAAAGATCTTTGAAAGTGATTTGAAACACATGAGAGCACTATATAAATGCAAGACATTTCAGATGTAATTATTAGACTGCTGTATTATTTTTCAGTTTTCTGTTAATTTCCCACTCTTTAGGAACTGTTCATTCCACATAGGCCCAGAATTCATGAATGATCATTAATGATAGAGTTAGAGCTGCACTAACTTATTAAGATCCTGAAGGGACGATATGAATAGTTCAATAATTCTTTGATCCTCTAATTCACTGACCTACCATTTCCTCCTTTCCCTTTTTACAAAATATAGAGTTCATGGTCCATTCTTACAATCACTTCCTTTTATATGCTCTCATCTCCCTCACCCCCAACCCCCCCGCCCCCAATTACAGTCTCTTGGGAAAATCTGATCCTGGTTAAATTCAACTCTCCACTTCTCCATGCCTACACCCCAGCAGCTAAATGTGGCTGGAGTTTTTTTCCAACTATTTTGAAACAAGTCTCACTTTAAATTCATGACCATAAACTTCAATAGGGCCCTCAGGGCATTCTGGCAACCCTTCCTGAACCAGGAGGCTTTTGGGCCACCACTCTCTCTTGGTTCACCTCCTTCACCACCTACCATTGCTTCTTCTTCTCTTCTGCTTTCTGTTGTATCTTCTCAAATGACTCAGGGCTTAGCCCTTGGACCTCTTAGCTCTTTAGGCTCACTAAGAGCCAGGGTTTTTTACCCAACCTCATGACTACATAAATCATCAATATGCTGACCTTTCCAAAATAGTTATTTCCAGCCTGGACCAACTTCCCAGTTAGCTAGTGAGCCTTAATCCAGACTGATATATTCAACTGCCTTTTTAATGTCTCCACTTGGACATTTAATAGATATCTCAACTTTAACATGTTCAAAACTGAGCTCATAGGTTACCTTCCCAAGCCTGCCACTTACATGGGCAGCCGGATCTGTCTCAGTAAATGACAACTCTATTCCTCCAATTGCTTAGGTCAAAATTCCTGGAGTTGCTCTTGACACCAATCTTTTTCTCTTCCCGCTCTACCCACGCCCCCAATGAATCAATCAGCAGATCCTCTTGACTACACGTTTAAAATACATTCTAAATCTCACCACCTCTCACCATCTCATCTTTAGTTAAGGACACTTGGATTATTGTTGTTGTCCTCAAACTGCTTCCCTGGCTTCCACCCTTGTGATAGTCTTCTCCACACAGCAGTCAGAGTGACTCTTTTAAAACTTAAATTAGGTCATGACATCCTTTTGCCCATAATCCTAATGGCTTCCTGCCTCATTCAGAATAAAAGGCAGAGGTTGAATTCATTCATTCCCAATTGATCTGGGCTCATTGCTATCACTCTCCTCCTCACTCGCTGTACAATACTTTCATGTTGCTCTGCAAACATGCCAAGCACTTCCCCAGGGCCCTTGCATTTGCTGTTACCTCTGTCTGGCCTACTCCTCCCCCAGACTTCCCTATGACTTGCTTCCTCACTTCGTTTTTAGGTCCTGCTCAAAGAAAATGCTGTGACTAGTCTATCTGAAATAACAGCTCCTGACCCAAACGCATTAATCCCCCCTCCCACATTTACTAATCCTGTTTAATTTTTTTGTAGAACCTAGAGTATCTGAAGACTAAATTAAAAAAAAAAAATTCTCCCCTATACTTTAAGTGTAAATAAATGTGTGAAGCCTGTGTCCATTTTGTCCACAGATGTAAACAGAACTCAAAATACTAAGCATTCAAAAAATGTTGTCGAATGAATGAATCAATGTCAACGAATCAGTGATGATCCTGAGGCATCTTACTTTGGGAAACAAAGGAAGACACAGAGGAAAGTTATTTTTAAATTCATTCCTCCACCATTCAAATTCTGTAAGAGTCTGGCTATACCTTAAATATTAAAGAGTTGAGAAAAACAACAGGCATACATCACACTATAACTGAGTTATTAAATATTTTAGCTGAAAATTGACTATATGTCTATGCAGATTAGTTTAGTTAGGAAAAAGGAGATTTCCAAAAATTGCTATGGTTTTATATACTTTTGTAATCTCAAATCGCACTGTAGGCTATATTTTATTTTTCAGACAAGTTTTAATTACTGTTGTGCAAACAAGCTAACGGGGTCCTCTAAAGCACATTTTCATGGTGTAGCATGGCATGCGTCGGCAATGCATATTTATTGAGGACCACCTTATACCAGGGGACAACTTGAACGAGGCCCAGTCTTAAGTGAGAATCATAGCCCTAGACCAACGAGCCACGTTGGACCATGAAGCCCAGTCCTGAAGAGTCCAGTGCAGAGTTTCTCAACCTCAGCACTACTGACATCTTAGGCCAAATAATCCGTGGTTTTCCCATATGTTGTAGGATATTCAGAAGCATACCTGGCATCTACCCACTAGAAGCAGTAGCAACTCCCAAGCTGTGACAACCAAAATTTCCCTGGGGGAGCAAAATCCCCCATCTGATGTATATGACATCATACAAGGCAGTTATGATAATAGGGTACGTAATAACTGGCTAGTTAAGCGAGCAGCATTTTAGAAGAAGGAGGGTTCAAAGTTGCCTTTCTAGATCAGGAAAGATCCAAACCTCTTCTAAGGTTTAAAGACACTTTCTGACTGAGACTGGCTGGGGAAGGCCTGGGGAGGAAAGAGTTATAGAAAAACAAAAGGTTGGAGAGAAAGAGAATGAAAGAAAAAGAATGTTAAGAATAGGAAGGGGGGTGTTAAATGTCTTGGTGTCTTCTTTCTTACTGTTCCCCATGTTGCCTCTAATTCCATTATTACGTCACCAATGTACCATAATATGACATATGTTACGGAATATAAGATAAAGTACTCTGAATGTGGCACAGGAAGGTTTATTTATTTATGCTGGGGCCAAATGAGGAAAGTTTATTCAAAGTCAGAGCTGGTGGAAATTTACTGTAGTCACTCAAAAAGAAAGGATTTGGAAAAAAAGACTTTAGATAGACAGAAGCTGAAGGAATTAGAATTCTTATAAAGTATTTTCCCTTCACTACATTAGCAAAGTCACAAGCCTCCAGGGGCCTCCCCCAAGGGTGGGAATGAAGTGGCTGCAGCATTTTGCTGATTCTTACCCACCCCCAACTCTGTCTTGCAACCTTAGGTAGCTTTTGAAGCCCTTCCATGTACATCACTTGATAGCAATCTGGATTATTCTATGATAAATCTACTTCATTAGGTGGCTTTTTCCTGCCTGTGGAAATGTGTTCAGATCTCATTAGTGCTGTGACCCCAAGAAAGTAGAGATTCAATGATACAGGGTCAAATTTCAGGTCAAGAGTCCTCTTGTATATCCAGTGCTTGATATGACAGAAAAAAGATGGACTCTATGAGGTCCCTAATGCTTCCTTTCTCCTTCACCTCCTTGGTTTCTCTGTGTAGGTTTGCATATCATAGATAAGGAGAGACATCCCTACCGGCTTATTATATCAATGACTGGCTTATTATATGCACACATGTCCAAAATAGGCTTGACACCCTATGAACTTGTGGCTGCTCTGTTCTTAAAGAACTTAGTTCCCCAAATTTCAAATCCACTTGGATTCCCCTCAAAAGGGCACTGCCAATGTTTGATATGTAAAAGTACATTGTGAGGAAATTTTAAGACTTGGTTTAAATATCATCGGTTTCCCTTTCCCATTTTCTGACCAGCTTCCTCCTTTTCTCTATACGACACAGAAGGAACAATTCAAGTTGGTTAAAATCTGGAAAATGATTTAACTCTTTTCAATAAGGAATAGGGAAGCTATTATGGTCATTTTCACCAAGTGGGTCAAACCAAATTTAGGTATTGTTAATAAATATATTTCTTTGTAAGAGGTGCTTCATGAAAAAAAAAAACAAAAACCAAAAACTCCCTAAAACATGGCATATACCCAACAGTCAAGGGTGGAAAACAAGACACACCTGTCACATAGGACATTTAAAGGAAAATGGTGAAATAAAAACAGCAGTCTTTATGTTTCCTGAAAAATCTTCAGTCTGTGAATGACAGATGCTAGCTGGAATGGGCCATTCATGAGTCACAGATGAGATTCTGCTCACTTCCTTTTAAAGAAAGTAACGTAACTATTATTTTTGGGTCATAATCAATGCTTAACCCAGTGTAGCTCTTCACTGGTATTTGTTCAAATTTATTTCAAACAATATTTGGAAGTAGAAATTCCAAGGTATTTCATTTGTCAAATGGGCACCATACATGAACCTACCATTCTGTTCTCATGAAAAGCATCCTTGAAACTCACTGTAAGTGAGTTTCCTTATTTTCAATGCAAATGAGTAACAATGTTAATACTCTAACATTCATGTTCCAAACAGGAACCTAAAGTGTTATAATTCTTGTTCACACATTAATCTTTCAGAAAACAAATATTGCAGCATTTTAAATTTGCAGCAGTCAAATTTCTGAGTGAAGCATTTTTTTTCCCCTTACAGAGGACATTCTCAGTACTGTTTGATGTGTTGATCGTTATCAGTCAACATGCCTCACCAATAAGCTGATGGGTACACTTCACAGATATTCCAGATTCATACAGTGCAATGTTTCACAACACATAACACCATGAAATCACTGTATGAATCCAAGAATTCCTACCTCTCTTGTGGTTTGCAACTTGAACAGAAGAAACTGTTGACAAAGCTAATTTGGGAGCAACTGGATAGGTTTAAAAGAATGAACAGCACATTAGAAACAATAGTGAAACGTTCAAATTGTAATTACTTATCATCAACCCGCTTGAAAAGTGGCCCTAAATGAAGAGAATATTTGCATTTGTTGTTTCTGGGAGTTTGCTTCAATCACAAAGGAAGTCTTGTATTTGGCTGAAAATGGTTTGACCTTGTCAGTAATAAAGTTTAGAAGCTTTATTTTCAGAGGCAAAAAGAATTACCATTTAAATCAAGAACGCAGTTATGCAGAGATTATTCCAATAACAATATGAATATTAGGATCCCCTACTGTTCTTCTCTTAAAATAGTAGCTGTGTTGTTGAGTTACTTAGCAATATCATTGCCTCAATTCACCATGTCTTTCTCTCTGTGTACCCGTAATCTCATCTACCTATAAACCAGTTAGATTATTTTTGCTGAATTGATTAGACATTACAGATAGTCACAATGGTCAACCATTCAGCGGAATCTGGATCTCAGTCTCAGAGTCACCTCGAATCTGTCCACCTTTCAAAAATGTAGTCTTTTTCTCAACATTTATTACGTATATGATATCAGTGTGTTAATGGCAGGAATTTCTAAGTTTGCCTGCCTTTCTTTTCCAATTGTTCCTGAAGTGTTGCTTGTGAAAATAGCAAAAACAAGATAGAGCCTGATGTTCTTTGCAGATGTTGACCAGATAAATTATGTTTGCACAGAACTGACCTCTGCTAGAAAGTGCACCTTTAGCTAAAATGTCAAGTTCAAGCACTGTATTCAACTGTGAGCTTCTCAAATAAATTTATTTGAACTCTTTATCCACATTCTAAAAAAGTGCAACTGGCATTAACTAAAGATATTTCTGAAAGCTTTTAGTCTTGTGACACTCACAGAAAACATAGCAAAATAATTAAATGGGTCTGTTTCAGGTTTTAAACAATGCATAATCTTGTTCAGCACAAAACTTACTGTGGAGAAGTGTTAAGTCTTAGATCCTGTCTTGTATAATTTGTTGAGCTATGAAATTCAATGGGAAATACTGAGTGACAGTTCACTGAAGATGCTCTCATTGAACTTGCCGAGGAACAAAGCCACTAAACCTTCCCACAATCCTCACAGAATTACACTAATGGGTTGAGCTTGATCTGTATTTCTTCTTCCACATATGTATGCAGAAACTTGAAAAAATTCATTTGGAGCGGATGATTAAGCTAATTCTATTTGCTAGTAATATATGTATCTAGGACAGTCTTGATTTCATCACTCTGATCAAGGACTGAAAATGCAGCCCTTCCAATCTGACTCCTCAACAAATTGCTAATATATTTTGTTTTGCTTAGCAGCTATTTCCTGGTTCCTCCTTTTGCTCACTTCCTCCTCCATCTGTATTCATTAGAGCTTAAAAGGAACATCCTGCATATAACAAAGGAAGGTGGAAGCCAAAGACGTGCCTCTTTTTTGTGAGAAGGAAGGACGCAAAAGAAGACAACTTTATTTTAATATAAACTATTTATATACGTCTATGTATATCTATAGGCTAGACGTTAATGTAATTTTAACATTACACTGAATCTTATGAATTTTATTGGCCAGTTTTTAAAGGTTCTATTTCTTCCTGTGTAACCACACTGCTGTCTGTCAGTTTCTTTCATTTATTTATTTATTATGTTAGAAGTCAGAAAATAATTACTGCTCTAAGGACAGAGAGAAAACACGTTGTTCTTAATCCTGGCAGAAATTATTGGTAATTCATAAAGGATAAAAGAGGGAAAGCCTCAGCAGAGAAAATACACTGTGACATTGAAGGGGAAGAGAGAGAGAGAGATCCAAATTCCTGTCAGTCAATAAGGAACGACAGTTGAAAAAACAAAACAAAAACAGGTCTTTTAGGGGTTGCAATACTGCCTTTATGTATTTTCCCTGACCCTCAATACAACTGATGTAACAGCCAATTTACCAAAGCAAAGCAAAAGTGAGACAGTGGAAGGAAACCTGTGTCACTCACAAGTTTTTATGATATATTATTTATACTCCCCACTGTGATGGCAACCGAACTCTAGGCTTCTCTTGGGATGGCTGACATTCAATGTACATTTGATAAAGTGCTTGTAACTTTTATGCTAATTTTTTCTACATCTTTTACTATAATATTTCTGGGATACTTCATATTAGAAAAAAATATTTGAATTATGATTCTTTCAAAGACATGGCATTTATGATAATGCTCTTATTTAGTGCTAAAAAATAGAGTATGGGATTTTCCCCCTAAACATGTGGGATTTTATATCAGTAGGAATTTTACATGCTCCTACCTTGTTTTGGATTAGAAACCTCAAGGGAAGAAATATTCGGCCATATCCTATTAAACTTTGGAGGATCTGCATGCACCAGGAAAAATCAGGGTATGTTACTTTCAGCTATAATGTCATTTGGTCTAAACAGAAAACTATATGGACAAAGACACAAACCACACATCTGCTTTTTAACTTGGTTGTGATGCACTTAACAAAACATACTCCCACACCAAACAAGAGCAAGCAATTGATGATTCCCAAAACATTGAATGGACATTAAATATATAGCCTGTTCCCTAACAAAGCTACATACATTAACTTGTACAATAAAGTAGAGTGTTCTTACAAATAACCAAACAGGGACTTCAGCTTCAAATCGTTATATAAAGCTGGTGCCTGAAACTAGAAGATAACAGGAAAGAAATAATTTCTCACTTGAGGATTCCATTCTCTGCAATTTATATTTACAGATACGAGCTTGTTACATTAGTCTTCAGGAGAGATTCTTTAGGGTATGTTTTAAGTGTGAGCCATTATCTCTGCAAAGAAGTGGATTTATTTCCTATTTTTATTTATGCGATTTCTCAGAGAAAGAAAGAGAAAGATGACTGGTGGTTCTGGCTTAAGGAGAATAGTCCAAGGTGCTTCTGATCATATCTAAGGTTTGTATGTATGGGTGTATATATATTTTCTTTATTTTAATATATATTTTCATGATGTGCCTAGCTCAAAATATATTTCTAAAGTTATTGGTTCCAATCCAATTATAAGCATTGTTAATTTAAGAATTAATGGTATTTCTTTCTTAGATTCACCTGTATTAAAAAAAAATGACTCTGGAAAAGAAGAAGAGCCAGCTTTAGGACTGGGGGCTTTAAAGCTGTTTTTGCTAAGGTACATAGGCCATGACAATTAAAGCAGTCATTTCATGACTCAAATCTACCATTCACTGAGATTAACTCAAAACCATAACTCTAGTGTGGTCCTTTGGGACCACCCAAGTCCACAAGGAGAGTTCTTGCCTCTAAACTCCTATAGCATGTTACCTTATGTGCTCCTTATTTCTCACTGATAATGTGGATGGGCGTAAGTTTCAATATTGCTAGTTTACATTTTATGTCTATTTCTTGTCTCTGTAATTAGATTGGATCTCTTTGAGGAAGGGCAAAGCCTTCCAGAAGGCCTCAGAAAATATCTAATAACTGAGTAATTGATATCAAGTGGCTAGGCTACTGTAAACTGGTATTATCAGATTGCTTCCTCCATAATTAGATTATAGTGAATAACATTCTTGCAAGACATGGAACTTTCACTATGACTTTGGTTTTTTAACATTTGTTAGAAAAGCTGATCTACTGTTACTCTGTGTGTGTATGTGTGTGTGTATACACATAAAAGCAAAGGAAATCTTAATATTGATATTGCTGTATCCATCAAAATTTATGAATGAATAAAGAATGTAACGATTTTCCACATCTGTATCCAGGTGTTACTAAATAAATAGATATTTGGTAACATGTAGGCAAAAGATTCAAGTTATTGACTGAATGTTAAGCCTACTTGAACTGCAATGATCATTTTTGAAAAACAAATGATTTCTAGAAATTGGTGTTTTTTTTAAGGTTTTTTGATGTGGACCATTTTTAAAGACTTTATTACATTTGTTACAATATTGCTTCCGTTTTACGTCTTGGTTTTTTGGCCCCAAGGCATGTGGGATCTTAGCTCCCCGACCAGGGATCAAACCTGCACCCCCTGCATTGGAAACTGAAGTCTTAACCACTAGACCACGAGGGAAGTCCCTAGAAATTGTTTATTTAGAAGAGATTTCAAACCACTGTTATAGTTTTATATAGAAAATATATTTATTTATATTATTAGCAACAAATTAAGAAAAATTTAGTTCTTTTAAATGGTTCCCTCCATCATTTTCCGTAAGAGAGGCAAATACAGGTCATATGTGGGGTGATGTTTGTAAACTTAATGTTAAGTATTCAGTGGCTTGATTTTCTTGATGAAATGAAAGTAATAATATAATTAATCATTTTGTTAATAAGCTTTGCCAAAAAACTTAAGTAAAGACAAAAATTTTATACTAAATAAAAGTTAGAAGTGAGCTTTGAAAATTAATTTTATAAATTAAGCTTTATTCCATATTCTAATGTAATAAATATTTTACGCCTATATTTTAGTATACTCTTTTATGATTTTTCCCTAGGATGCTAAGGTTCTGTTTTGAGGACATTCCTACATGTGTAAAAAATTAATGTAGGTCATTCTACTTTTGAATTGTTAACTACTTGACCTGTATGAAATTATCAAGATAGACACCTCAGTTACAATCTGATCCCTACCTGGCAGGTATTTTCTTCTGTATTGTGTACTTCTGATAGTTTTTTGGGGGATGGGAGAGTGTAGCTTTTTTGTTTGCTTGGGAATATAATTAGACATTTTTTTCCAAATGATTTTCATTATGTGGGATGCCTAACCTTCCTGACAACTTAAAACTCAGAGTCACCAGCAGTCATCACATGGAAATCCTAATCTAATCTATACATATCTCTAGTGGGACAAAGTTTTATGCGTGATGTCTTTTTCTTGGGAGGAAAAATGTCCTGAAAAAAAAAATATTGAAATTTGTGGACCCTAAGCTTCTATAGCATGTTACTGTCTGTGCTTACATGTTTTAATATTTGGTCATCATGCAATTTTTAATTTAATATCACATTTTAATTTTTATTTTGTTTTATAATTGCAAGGCCAAGTAAGAAAACAACTTAAAATTAGCCAGTTACTGTCTGGCTACTCTTGTTACTCGAAGATCCTAGCACATATAAATATTCAGTCAAAGTTACTAACAAATGTTTAATTCCCAGAAGTAAATTAGGCACATTGGAGTGTATATTCGTTGTATAATTGGGACAACTTCTATGTTATCATATTCAATGCTAATAAAAGTCTTTGAGTAACATGAAGCCTCTGAGAACTTTTAGCCAGTGGCCGCTTATTTCGAGTAGTTAGACATTGCAAATACAAAAAAATATTATAATACATCAAAGGTATTGGTATTGCTTCTAGGTGAACTGTTGCAGAATTTATTAATTTCATTCTTTCATGAATTAACTAAGGAATATCTTTGGGTCATATGAAGGTCTCAGAGTGGTAGTATGTTGCAAGGCAAAGGGTCCCTGGAATCAGAAGATAAGGGATCTGGTCCCAGTTCTGTTGAGTAGCTGTCTGGCTATTAATTCCCTGGACTTCAATTTCTTTACCTGTAAGATAAAGGTGCTGGACTAAAAGATCTCCATGGTTTCTCTCAGCCATTAAATCCCAACACTCCAATGGTTCTTTCATGGCCTAGCAGTGTCACACTAATGTTCACAGAAGGATGAAGTCTGTTGGAATGAAGCACAGGCCCTTTGGAGAATCTAGGGGATTTAGGGGATTAAGAATCCCCTGTGTGGAGGGAAAATGATTGCTGCACATTGTAACTGTGGACCTTTGACTGTCATAGTGAAACCCAAACTGGAGTTAAGAAATTATTACTGAGGTAAGGGGAGGGATTATCATATGTGTCCAGTGGGACTGTAGATGGCCAATCCTTCAAGAATAGCCTTTTATGGAAATCCCTACTTCTCAAGGACCCTCGTCCCATACATCTGGGAAAATGGATTGAACTCATCTTGATGATATCCAAAGACTTTGGCTTGAGGAATATGGAGACCAAGACTACATACTCAACCACTGCCCCCTTTAAAAAGAAACAAAATATCTGAAATGCCCATCTTATGCTGTTACTCTATTGTCATTGCTAAAATTTCAAATTACATCTATGGGAAGCCTAGGAAATATCTATTTAGGGGAATATTATTTAAGATATGGTGCATGTAAATAGAGCTTGGACTGGATTCAAATCCCAGTTTTACCACTTGGACAAGCTCCTTAACTTATCCGTGTCTAAGCTTTCCTATATGTAAAACGGGATAATGACACTACCTACTGGTTGTTGTCAAGGCTGAATGAATGAGTCAATATTTGCTTGTCATGGTAGTGAGCATTTAAGAAATGTCAGTTCTTATTCTTTTTTTACTGAAGTATAGTTGATTTACAATGTTGTGTTAGCTCTTATTATTCTATTTGTGGTTGCTGTTGTAATAAAAATATTATTGTAGTATAAACAGTTCTTACTGAATTGAAGTAGAGGTAATAACGTGCTCCCCCTATTTTGTGAAATCTTAATTGTTCCCAAAGCAAGTGATTTGGATATGTAAAAATCTCACTTAAGACACAAATTACTTTAGGGAATAATCTGGTTCTAGGGCCTACATTGATTAATACTATTGTCCAGAAAGCAACAGGAATTATTTTGGAATACCGTGGAAAAGATTTGATTTTTAACACAACAATAAAATGTTAATTTTCAAGTTTCTTTCAGTTTAGAAGCACATCAATTTAGACTATGAATCAGATATATATATCTTGCCTGAATTTTTTTTTTTTTTCCATTAAGGAGAGACTCAGAAAACTGTTATGTGACAATTTGGTTGTGGCACTTGAAACTCCTTTTCATGAATCAGAAAAACTGAGATTCTAGTTATAAAAATTAGACTCTGGTAGAAAGTTTTTCGTCTCCGTGCCCCAAGGAAAACTCTTTGCACTGTAAGTTGGAGACAACTAGGTTAGAATTGCTAAACTTGATCATCTATTGCTGACACCATAGTGAATCAAGCTGAAAGGAAGCTTGAAGCAGAAGGCTAAAAACACTTTATTTATATCAGGAAAGCTTCAGAGTTAGGGTTTTAGAATACTGTCTTCTATCACACATTCACTCCCTTAGCATGAATCATAGGCAGCTTTCAACTCATTTTGTGGATACCCTTTAAAACCAAAGTAAGTTGTGACTATGCTTTCCCATGTTTTTTCTTTTTTTCTAGAATAGTCTACTTTATAGTGTTTCATACATTAGTCATTTAATTAAATGAGAAAGGTGGATGAATTCTAAAGGGTCCTAGTTTGGAAATTGGACATTGAGCTAGAATCCTGCCTTGGCCACCAGATGACTTAGATGATTCAATGAAGCCTTAGTTGCCTTGTCTGTAAAATGATGATGTTGGATGAGTGCTCTTTAAGTTTCATAAAAAGACTAATTTTTACATAAGTTTTTGGTTCTAAAATACAGTGGGAAACGGGGTGCCACCATGGATATGAAAAGCCACTGCTGAGAGGATGTTAATGAGCCTTTATTAAACATCCTTCTTCCAGGCGTGTATGACAAAAACGTCAGGAAGAGACAAAGTCACAAGGTCCCTTTGGATCTGTAGAGTTATTGCTCTTGTTCCTCAGGGAGTTTGGAAACCACATTAGTGATGTCTACAAAGGAATCTATAGAAAACCCTAAAGTTCTTCGGAAGAAACCCCTAGGGCCTTGGAGGTAATCTTACCATCTTTACAGTGAGCTGCCTACTCTCAGAAATACAGCATCATTAGACTGCTGGGGAAGATACATTTTAATGTAATAGTGGTAAGGCTGCCCTTGAGATGGCACACAGAATGTTTTTTGCTATGAGTGACTACGTCAATAAAGTAAACATTTGGATTTTTACAGTCATAGAATATGTACAAGCATGTTTCACAATTTGCATAGCTAATTTCACGAACTGTCACATGTTCTATAATATATGTAACATCTTTACATTTCCCCTCTCCCTCAGCTTATTGAGGATGTTTATCATTGATGGTGGTAGAGGAAGGGCACATTTTAATGTAGCTTCTGTTGACCACACAGTGAGATAACAGAAAATGAACTTCTGTTTTTCTCCAGGACACTAAAGTTCCCTGCACAGAAATGGGTCAATTCAGGGATCAACAGGTCTAAGGTGCAATGTATTAGATTGGAAAGAGTCTGAAGTAGGAGTTAATAAATCTAGAATTTTTCTTTCTAACCTCTTCCACCTGGTATAATGCTATGAGCACAGCTTTTGGAGTCAAACAGGCCTTCCTGGCCATATTACATTTGGTAAGTTACTCAGACACTCTGAACCTCCGATTCACCATTTGTAAAATGGAATTCTGTAGACATGTGGGGACATTTCCCTCCAGTTCCCAGGAAGTGGAGCAGTTAGCTGGCCAGCTCTCTATTGATATTCTAAGAAGTCTTCGGTGATACCCCACTCTTAGTTCACAGTTACATGTTGGAAGGTTCATCATAGGACCTTTCAGAGATCTTGGCAAATCTTTGTTTAAGCTAGGAATTTCCAGATGCCCGCACACAGAGATAACAGCAAAGGTACAGATACCAGCTCACACTTAAAAAGTGGCTTGACATTCTAAAGTCACCGGGAAAAGGTTAATACATGAAAAAAGTCAACATTGCTCAAGGTGGGCAATTGTTGTTTGCTAAAGATTGCTAAACCTCTTGGATTTTTTTTTTTTTTTAAGGTAGGGGAGACTTCCCCCTTCTTCATTGGAATATTTAATTTATTCTTCAGGATTAAAGAAGCAGCTATGTCCTAATGTTCATTCAATTTTTGGATAACCACAAAGGTTTCATGAATGTGAAATGCTAGTTACACAAATATGAAATGGATCTGTGATGAGAATACTGGGTACATGATATAACAAAGTCCCAAAGGCATCTCACCTGGGACCTTAGCTTTCCTTCTAGAACATCAGCAAACAGTTCAAAATTAATGTAGCACACCATGCAATTTGCCATATAGCTACACTAGCCTGATAATTTTTTTCTTCATTATATAAAACCTAATTAGCTAAAGGGCGATTCAAATGAAACTTTTATTTGGGGATTTAGAAGTATTAAAGCAAAGGGAGAAAAACAAACACTGAAGCTCTCTGGATAGAATGAACAAGATTACTAATAACCCTTGAGTGGGGAAATGATTAACCTTGTTATTTTCCTCACGATCCAGGTTTCTACAGTAAATCAGTTCTGAACAAAAATATTTGGATGCTGTATGGAAAACAACTTTTACAAGGTCTCCAACTGGCATCAAATGTTTTCAAGTATGAAAACATCTCTGAGCTTTCTCAACAGGCTGATGAATCCCTGCAGGTAGCACTTCTCTTGTTTAATAGTCCTGCCAATTAAATCAAATTAGAGATGAATTTTTAACTCTGTGATGAATGCAATGCTCATTATAAGAGAAAGCAGGAAAATGGAATATTTCCCTTAAATGGACTGTTGTTTCAAATTGAATAAATTGAAGAGGAGGGGACAGCCAAACGCCTCCATCAATTTCTACACTTTATAAACCACGATGTCAATCATTTGAAGGTAATTTAAGGAAACAATGTACACTTGGGTTCACAAAATGTCTACATATGTCTTTTCTTTTGTTGCTATTCTAAGAAATGGTTTTGTTTATTTAAAAATTCCAAGTATTTTTAAATGGTGTTTCCTGACGTGAATTTTCAGTGGATTATCTGCCTTTAACCTCTGACTTGGTTACCTTTAACCTCTGTTATTTACTTTTTAAGTGATAATCACTCACACAAAGCTATTTGCACATTAGGCCAACCCTTGTTGTTCTAATTATGTTTTTTTTAAAAATAATATACTGTTTAACATAATTAGTGAAATCACTTGCCTTTCAAGGCTAAGGATCTGATAATATATGTTCGAACATAATGATTAGTTTATCACTTTAACAAAAACACCCACAGCAAACCAAATATTAATTTGGATCATCAGCATCAACAAATATTCACTTGGATAAAATTGTGAATGCTTACTTATAAGTGCATGATACATTTTACATAAAAAGTGAAACCTGAACGAATTACTACTACATCAGGTAAAGGAAAAACAGAGCTCATAAGGCTCAAATGGCTACAGATCTATTTTGGGATTCATTAATTGCTGACATTATCATCAATATTTTTTCAGCCGTGGCCAAAGCACATCAAAATGACTGAGTTTTAAATCAAGTGCTTTTGTGATGATTGGGAAACCTATTTCCTAATAGATAGACAACAGCAGGTACAAATGACCTTAATGGGAAATTTGTTTCAAAAACATTTTTAGCGGATGATCGGAAAGGATGACCATTCTGTCTATGCATTTGAACCTTAATACAGGTGTTGACAGTTTGAAATCTGTACTGAAATCTAATAGGCCTCTAAAATCTTCAGTCACTGTGTATATAGCATACGTATATGAACTTATGGTTACATACATCAATAATTTATGTTGATAATATGCATCATTCATTTTCCTTGAGATGCTCTCTGATGATGGGAATCTCATGGGTGTTACATCTATTATAATGGCATCTTTCTATGTACTTGGAATTATGTTCATTGATTCCTTCCTTGGGATAAAGGGAAAAGCCCTGGCAAACACCCCAAATTAGTTAAAAATCCAAGCAGCTCTCCCTTCTCTGGCTTTACCTTGGAAACCCCATTTCTGTGCCCTCTAGAACAGGCAGTGAGTCATCTATGCATGAATTCTTGCCCTTTGGAGAGCAAAGAAATCCATCCACCAGTGCACACAGCGAGCACCTTATGAGTCCTCAAAGAAGGAATGTGTAAATGACATTAAAGCAGCCTAGAAGATACAATCATGTTTGATGGTTTTATGGTAAATCTCTTGACCTTAAAGCCAGGGAATAAGCAAGCTAGTCGTGTGTGATGTTGGGTGACCCCTGGAAGCGCTTATATCCTGTTTGCCTGAGAACTCTGAGGAAACACCCATTGCACTCCAAGCAGAACAGCCAGAGGCATCATGAAGGCGGGGTACAAGCTATCACTATATTTGTTAGAGGGTTTTAGTTAGGTATTAAGGAGTTAAATTTTCCTAGTTTCCTGATAATAAAGGTTAATACATTTTCCAAAGGCACAACAAAGCATCCTTTCAGGTCACCATTGATTTCAAAATAAAACAAAGCAAAACTGGAATTTCCCGATTCAGTGTGTAAAAGGTCAACATCTGCTGATGCTCAGAGATGGGGCATGTGGTGGAGGCGGCCGAATGAGATGTTGGGTGAGCAGTACAGTCAGAAATTCCATGCAACATACGATTGACACTCCAAACAGAAACACACCCTAACACCAAAGAACTACTTTCCATCCATCCATTTCTGAAACTTTTGACAGGTCAGATCACCATAGCAGCCTCAATTATCTGTCGCAGCTTGCTTCCATTTGGTTCCCTTTTGCTCCAAAATGTATGCGCAAATGCAATTGTCAAGGCCTGAAAGGAGCACGATGTGGCATATTTATACAGTTAGGCAAACGCCAAGGGAGATACTACAGCAGAAAAATTAGACTATTAGATCTGAAGGTTTTCATTTGCAAGTTTGTAGCACTGATGCCATTTCAACAAGATCACAAGGAGGGAGCTGCAGCATTAGTCTGGTATCTAAATGAATGTGAACACCACTCCTATTTCTATTTACAAAGCGGCTGATTTTCATGGCATTTAACACGTCTAGTTCTTAACAAACCCACGTGCGGGCCTATTCTCAAGCGTAAGTAAACTAGGTTGACTTATAAATTGGGAGACCTGACTGCATTTATAAGAAGCGGGAAGTTGTTTTATCCAAATTAGGAGTGTATTGCTTTTTAGATGGATGTTGGGTATTGGAATGCTCCAATCACTGCTGTTTACACTGATATCACCCTGTGTGGCCCAGCACCTATGACGAAGACTGAGGGGTGAAACCCCAGTGAAAATGCTTCTTTTCACTTACAGTGCATAATCTTGGCTTCTTCGGTACTTTATTTCAAATCAGTTATTCAGTAGCTGTCCAAAGGTTTTAGCCATCAGAGGGAAAGGGAACAATATTTAAAAATATGTGAGATTCGGCTCTGAAAAGTTATGGGGCATTTCCTCAGTGAGTATTTCAGGCTTGGTGTTTGGTGTCGTTGTTTTAAATGTAAAGAGGGAGCTACGGCCTGGTTCTCCATGACAGCTGGTAGAATTCTCTTTGCAATGGTGCTAGAGAAATGTTCCACAGAATGTTGAAGAGAGATTTCTCTTTTCAATTGCTGATATTTCTACTAAGATATTTCTTGCAGGAATTTCTAGTATCCTTACTCTTAAATTTTGCATGTATTTTTTCATACCCCTTCTCTATCAAACTTGAAACTAAGTCGTCAGGAAAACACGGATAATTGTATTTTAGGAGGGAGAAATGGACATACTGATTATTTTTTTCCTTCATTCCTCCAGTAAGAATAATGATCACAAACCTACCTCTTTCAGGCCTTCACAAAGGCTAAAGTTTAATGCACTAATAAAATTCCTGCTCCCTGGTTGCATGGTGATTTCTTTCGGTTCTAATGAATAAGCCTAAAACATTCATTCTCTGCTTTTCTAAATTACGGTAGAAATTCATATTCAGTCCTAGGGAGAGAGTTCAAGTTGTTTGTTGGTTACCAGGTATGGGTAAATAGGACTGTTTATATTTTTGCTAAATGAGTTATGGTTATGTAACTAATTGCACCTCTGTAAAGGTAGCCTTCATTGATCAACAGTAGTCAGGCAAGAGGTGGCACTGCCATATCCCCAGAGGAGTTATACACAGATAACTATTTTATCTGTGCGCTCACCATGTCTGTGCAGAGAACAAACACAGCAATTCAATTCACAAAGGAAATACTCTCTTAGGTCAGAAATGGACACTGGGAAAATAGATCTGAGGATCTGAACAACAAAGCAAAGCTGGCCTAGAATTGGATTGGTGATTTTTTTTTACTTACTGCCAATACTGGAAATACTGGGGATACCTGGAGAGAAAGAGAACAATAAAGAAAAGCTGTTAGACATTTATTAGTATGTGACATCTTTAACATAATATAAAAATCTCGGAAACATAAACACTTGATAACATTCAGGTCATAAGAAAAATAGCACAAAAAACCCCCCAAATATATATCCATCCATCGAGACCATTTTGCTTTCTTCTACAACTCCTTGAACTCATCAGAGTTGGGAAATTAATGTTCAACTTTAGCAGCTTGTTCAAGACAGTTTCGTGATATCAAACATTTTGTGCTTACTTATAAGGTTAATGAAAATTTTTATGTGGTTCAAAACAGATATTAAGCTAGGCTTGTGTTCTGGGCACAAAGACCAAGTATGCATTATATGGGCCTGTGCAAATATATCCACATATGCAATAGATCTCTTTAAATGTGCTGATATGCATGTGTTAGGTGTTGAAAGTCATTTGCCATTTTATCTGATTAACTACATATAACCATCATTTTTAGTCTTCTTTTGCTTGTCAGATATTTGGATTAAATTCTGTAATAGAAATTAAATTGAGCAGAATGATTCAACAGTACATTAGGTCGTTCGATTTGGGCTTCGTCGATTTTTCAGCTTCTACTTTAATTGCCAAGCTGTGCTGAGGTGGTAGAACTATTTCAGAATGTGACTGAACTTGGTATAAACGTGGACATGAATTTAGTCTGTATCTGGATGAAAACCCCTAGCCAAGAGCAGGGGCATGAGAGCCAGGCTGTCTCAGTTTGAAGCTTTGCTCTTATACTCATTGACTGTGTGACCCTGGGGCCAGTGGCTTACGCTCTCTGTGGCTCAGTTCTCCACCTCTTAGAGTTGTTGCAAGGATTACATATATATATATATATATATATATATATATATATATATATATATATATATGTAGATGTGTGTGTGTATATATATAATTAAAGTACTCAAAGCATTGCTTGGCAGGTAGTATGTGCTATAACCAACCATCTTTGCTGTGATTACTATTATTGATATAGTTGGGTCATCAAGCAAGCAACACCATGATAGATACTACTAATTAGAAGTCAGAGATTTGTAACATTTCCACTAAATTCAGGTAGTGGTGTGGGTGAGAGCATGAGATGCAAATAAGACAGAACTGAGTAAGAGTCATGCTTTGCAACTGACTAGCTGGGTGATTTCAGGCAAGTTCCCAGCCTCTCTGAAAGCCTGTTTCCTCATCTGAAAGGGGCTAATAATATCTACTGCACAGGGCTGCTGTGAGAATTGAATGAGATAATCCATAAAAATGTCTGACACATGGTACACAGTCAATAAATGATAGCTGTTAATGAGCTGTTCGGACTTGTTCTCCACATCGTGAAGTGTGCTAACAGGTGGTAAATGTAGGAATCATTAAATTTCTATTTTAGTATTTAATCTTTGAACAACTGCCCTCTGCTTATTTTAACTCATCATTGCATCTTGCTCAGAGATTTCTAGCTTTGTATTCTTTAAAACCAAGAGTTATTTTCCTACTTCTTAGTAAGGAGGGGAGAAGGAGAAATTAAAGCTTACCAAGATGTTTTAAAAAAGCCTAGAAGGGATGAACTCTTATTTTCAGTTATTAGATACATTCAAAGTCTCTTGATTTTAAATGCACAGAACTTATGATGCTTCAGCTTAATTACTGATCGCTGACCAACCCAAACTGGAAAGCTAAATTTTCATTTCCATGTTTTAACTTTGTCTGAACTGAATTTCAAGCTGGATGCGATTTCTGCAAAGGACTGCTGGATTCCTAACCCGACATTTCAGTAGACTATCTTTGCCACAGTGTGACACTGACTTGGTACTGAATCTTTATTTTTTTCCTTTGCGAATCCACTTTTGAGTGAGGTATGATGGCAGCAACATAATTTTAGTATCAGTTGCAGAAGCTCCAAATTTCCCCATGATTGAAAATCCTGCTCCACGACAAGGAACTGCTATGCCTTCGTAATCAGTCAAAGAGAATGGAAGTTGGGATGGCAGGAAGAGACTTTTCATGTGTTTTCAAACTTGCATGGAGTTAGAGGGCCGTGCATAATGCAAGGCGGAGTTCTCAGGATGTTCGGCCAGACACAGTGGAGAGCAAACCTGTAAGAATGTTGGATGCAGTACTTGCTGCAGTTGAATACTTTAGAAAGATGCAGAAATGTTTCCATGCCTTTGGGGAGGCCAGTGCTGGGAGAAATGTTCATTGCAGCTATACAAACCTTGCCAAGCAAGACCATATGAGATCCTATTTTCCTCATTAAGATGTTTTCTGTTAACTAACATTTGGATGTTTAAAATTCAGGCTCTTTCTCATTTTGTGGTTTAAAATTTTGTGAGGTGCTACCAGGTGAGTCACTTTCTATTCCATTGTTGTAAAATGGGAATTGCTTAGAAAAGATTTTTAAACTGCTCATTGGAATAAAGATTTTTGAAGTTGAAAATACCTGAGCACCAAGGGATGTCCATTAGTATACCGTCAAATGTTATTTTTTCCCTAATGTTTCTTATTGTAATGTTCAAACACCTTGCTTTTGGTTCTCTACAAACAACTAAAGAATTTAATAAACCAGTTATATGCATTGAAAAGGCTACGAGTAAGTCGTGAGAAATCTTTCAAATGCTTAAGAAACTAACACAGGAAGGCTACAATTCATTTCATGAAAGGTGGGTTTCTCTGGGGTCTGTAAGTGCTGAATCAATGAATGCAACTCCATCTTACAACAGTGATGGTTGCCCATAAGCCACAGGAATGATAGTCAGATTACATTCAGGAAAATTGTCTAGACATGTGTTGGCAGTTTTTTTAACCATTCCCTGTGAAGTGACAACTATTACGTAAAGAATATTTTTACCTTTAAAATTGAGCTCAGAATTTATTTCTGAGCTCAATTAATTATTTCTTCCCTTCCTTCTTCACCTCCCTGATGTGAATTAGCCAGTGTCCTTTGTGATGGCACATCTCTTTGTGCAGGCCTCTGTGAGCAACTTATCAACTTATCTTTATGATTGTGTGTTTGCCTGAGACCTCTGAGGGGACGAGCGTCATGTCTGTATCTCTGTTGTCTGCTCAGGACAATGCCTGGTACAGAGGAGTTGCTCAATGTACATTTGAGCAAAAATTTATCGCCTGTTTCTGATAGAAGGTTTCTATCAGAGTGAAAATACCACTTTTGGTCATAGTACGGTCTTGTCCCCTATAAAATGTTCCACTGAGACATTTCTCAGAGTTCAGTATTAATAAATATTTTTGTTCTCTTTGGAAATTTCCTCCATTCTAATAGCAAGAGTTATACAATGTGTAGATATGCCCTTCACCACTTTGTCTTCCAGGAAACTCAGAGGTCAGCTTGATGCTCAACTGGGTAAACTGATTTAATGTTTGGCTTATTTTTTTTCTATTCTTTTTTTCTCACACTTTCCTTTTATATTCCTATTTGTATGCTCTTATTTTTATTTGTCTTTTTCCCTAAGCTATCCAGGGGGAACGCAGATTTTGTGGGACCTAAAGCAAACACAAATCTAGGAGCTTTTTTGGGGAATACTAACTTTAAAGTATAAAATCAGACATGAAATTAGATTTGTTTTTTAATTTAGAAGGAGTCTAATGAGGGGCCCTGTAATTTAAGCTTCATTGGCTTAAATCTATCTCTGAAACAACCTCAAAAATCTTTGGGAAAGATAGATGATAAGTAGATAGGAAGGAAAGAAAAAAAGGAAGGCACCAGATAAGTTGATTCAGAAAGAGTGACCAAAAATGGAGAGCTGAAAGGGAGTTAAGAAATAATCTCACTCAGCACTTTAATTTTACAGAAGAGGAAATCGAAGGCACAATGAGAAGTAAGGTCCTCGTCCAAATTGACCCCTTTATAGTCAACACTAGAGCAGGTAATTATCCCCATCTACTGAGACACTGCTCAACTGATGCTGAGGAAATGAAACACAGGTACGAATGAGCTTTAAGGGAAGGTTCTGCAATATGTGGTATATGAGTTTAGGACTTCTGCTTCTTCTAGAATAGATATGCTCCTTCAGTCAGAGATACACATACATGTTGAGTAAGCCAAAGGGCCAAAGAATGTGGAAGTGCTAATCTTGTAGGTACTTACAGTTCTTCCCTCCTCACGCAGCCCTCCCCAATCCCATATTTATTTATTTATATTTTTTAAGGAATTCTACTGCAGTTGGGGGACGAGACCCTAGTAGACTTATATAGTTTGTTATTTTCTCCTTCCTCCCCTCCCCCTCCCTCTTCTTCTTTCTCCCCTCCCCCTCCTCTTCTTCTCCTTCTCCGTCTCCTTCTTCTTCCAACTTTACTAACCCTCCCACCAAGTATGTGGCTAAAGGGGACATAGTTAAGCTTAAGGAAGACAACCTGATGGAGACCTCAAAAATAAACACTCTGATTTTTCAAAGCAGATTAATGCAGTGCTAAAAGTCATAACTCCTTTTGAGAATCAATGGGAAGTTCAACAGCTTCTCATCAAGAGGGAGGCAGAAGAGATGAGGATTCAGCATGTTTTAAACTGAGAGAAAATATTACCATTGTTGTGTTAGGTGGTTTGAAAAAAGCCTATCAAGTAGGTGACTAGATTTTCTTCTAGCCAGGCTGCAGCCACTGGGAGCTCTACCTCCAAAAAGCCCAGCTGAAAAAGAAGTAGGTGATGAGTAAGAAAACATTCTGCAGCCTCATTTGTATTCTAGAGGAACTACTTCCAACATCCTTTCAACCCGGCTCCCTGGTCCAAACTGTTGTGGATAGGAGGTACGGTGAGTTGTCTCCCAGGAACTTGAAAGTGAAGGAAATAAAATTGCCTTCACAGAATTGTACTGTTAAATCAACACATAAATGATCCAATCAGAGTTAGCTAAGTCATCTTAGAACAACAGAAGGGCTCTGGGGCCTGAGTGTCTATGACAAATTTGACAGAGGTGACATTAATCTATTGATAACTTAGTGTATTAACATACCTGAAGATTGGAAGAAAAGCTAGTCAGAAGGTAAAAGCCTACAAAGAAGAGCATCTTCAGGCATGTGGTGGCAGTACTGGCCTAGCACTGTCTCAGGAAGAGGGAGGGGTAACCTGTAAACTTTCAGGCCTTCAGTGTTCTGTTGGCATTAGGGAGGTTGACCCTGGGGTAGGATGGATGGGTCCGATGTTTCAGCCTGATGTTATTAGCATTTGAATCATTAAAATGTTTGAATTTAATTCCCATGCTCACCAAGCAACCTTCTGATTAGTATCTGGCTCTACAAGGAGACTTAATTACAGGGGAGAGAATGCACTGATCATAAGGACTTAAATATTATTATTATTATTTCATATTGTGGATGAATAATCCTGCATTTGGGCACAATTTATCTCCCCATACAGTTGTTGTCTCCAAAGAGAGAATTTGCTCTTTAGACTGGGATGGGTCCACATGCTAGATTTCAGTGCAATTATTATGATAATAACAGCTAACTTCATTGTGTGCTTACTATGCGCCTACCACCGTTCTGAGTATCTTACATGTGTTAATTCATTTAATTTTTGAGACAACCCTATGATGTCGATACTCAGGTTTATTTTACTGACGGGGAAAAACTCAAACACAAAGAGCTTGCCCAAGATCATTGCAGTCAGTTGGGAAGGAGACTGAGATTTGAATCCAGAGGTCCAGGATCCAGAGCTTGGGCCTCTAACAGCTACTCTATATTATTGGTCAATTTATTATATCCTTATCTTATCTTATCTCTAATCCTTATCTCTAATCCTCGAAAACAAAACTAAAACAAAAAAACCCTCTGAAGACACAAAGTTTTTTTCCCAAAATTTAGCTGCAGCATGACATAATGTGATCTGAACTAATTTGGTGACAAAACCTGACTGGAAGGGGTATGAGGTCTTCTCCTTTATCTCACTCAGTGAAAATAATCATAGGTTTGCTACAGAAATATGTTTGATTAAGTGGTACTACCTGATATTCTGCTGTGGGTATTGATGTAACATAATGTATGTACACTGTATTACCTTTTAAAATTAAAAAAATTTGAATTCCAAATCAGATCTGGTCCCATAAGCATCAAATAAGTGACTGTGGACTAGTGGTTGTACATGAATAACTTGGGAGGTATCCTGGCTCTATATATTGGCCCTACAGCCTCTTAGAGGTAGGTCCTCTCTTATTGTGCTGACAGAATCAGGGTATTGAGCCTGAAAAGCTGGTAGTCAGAGCCCAACAATGGTCAAGTCACTGAGGCCATGAATGTCACTTAGGGAGGCCTATACACACCAGCCAGCCAATATGTCATCTCTAGATGGCTGGATGGGTCGTGAGCACCCACGAAAAATAAGTGATTCTCTTTCCTATTGTATTTCCTCCAAATCTCAGCTGGTCTCTTCCTATGCAAGACTGAAGGCCCTTGTGTTAGAACTGCTGAACTGTGAAGGCCACATATTCCAGGGGACATGGGAAGATCGATGGGAGGTCAATGCATCCACAAGCACATTTCAAGACTGTATAGGTTTACTTGTTTATTCACCAAATGATTAATTCCACAAACATTTATGAAGGCCAAGAATAAAATATGGTCCCATTCTTAAATTGCTAACATTTTAGGTCCTGAAGTCAGAATGACCTGAGTTTAAGTCTTGCTCTATCATGTATTCGCTGTGGGATCTTGGGGCAACCTTTATGTGCCTATGTTCCTTTATCTGTAAAATGGGGATAAAAATAGTACACACCCCATGGGGACATTGTAAGGATTTAATGCAAGAAAGTACATACAGCACTTCACAAAATATAAAAGGCTATGGTAAGCTTAATAAATATTAGCTCTCATTATTATCACTATCATGGTAATTTTTTTTTTATCATGGTAATTTTGATTATAGTCAACCAATCGTAAGTGCACATACATTACCAAGAATCTATCTTCATATATATACATACATTATCAAGAAAAGAGCAGCTGATTTTGCATAGGACAGTCTAGGTAGGCTGCATCGAGGAGTTCACATTGAGGAGTAGTCTTGAAAAATGAGCAGAATTTCAATAGAGAGTGAAGAAAAAGGTGATTTGGGGAAAAGAAATGAATTCAGTATCTTGCAATGTTGACTTTGAGATTTTCATAGACAGCTGAAAAAAAATGGCCTGGGTTCATTAGAAAGATTCAGGCTGTAATTTGTTTATTAGCATTAAACCAATAGTAATAAGATCTAAAACCACAAGATTAGAGAGGAGTATCAAGGAAGAAAACTGTACACTGAGAATGAAAATTTAAAGCAAGGTAGAAGGGGAGTCTTTGAAGGCAAAGAAATAACAAACAGCAATCTAGGAAGAAAAGTGGGAGAGAGCAGGTTTAGAGAAGACCGATTTGTTCAAACAGGTGTCAGATGGAGTCCACACCCAGTGGAGGACAGAGGAAGTCACTGAACTTTAACCTGAGAAGCCATATAGTGAGATGTACAGTCTTTGGGCTCAAGACACACCTGGGTTCAAACCTTCCTTCTCATTCTGACTAGGTAGCTAAACCTTAAACAAGACACTTTTCCTTAGTAGTCATCAGATTCCACCTCTATAACGTGAAAATAGTAGCATCTACCTTATAAAATTGTTGTGAGTTAAAAATGAACTAATGCGTGTAAAGCACTTAGGAAATTGTCTGGATAATGACATACACATGTACGCCGGGGAAAATATAAATTGGTCAATGCAAATTTGATACCAGAGAAAATAATAGAACAATCATTAAATTACTTTCCATCGCTCAGAGGAGACCTAGATATTGTGTAACAATTCAAGTCGGATTTCTGAACAAATAATGTCAATGTCAGACCAATTTAATTTTCTTTCTTGGAAGAATATTAGACTGTGTAGGTAAGAGGGAAGTAAAAGATTCAATACAGCTGAACTAGCTGGGCTTTTCTCCATGACATTTCTATCAGAAAGCTGAGGAAATTATTTACAGCAGCATGTTCCCAAGAGTGTTTTATAGAAGGTTTTTAAGTGTTCCATGAACAATAAAGTGTGGGAAACACATGATAAAATAGATTACTTATTTTAGGGTTCTCAAATGTTTTTAATAAGGTAATGTGAATATCTAAGAGTCAGTATAATGTATAGCATTTTCCAAACTTATTTGGCCATGGAATTCTTGTAAGGGTCATAGGACACAGTTTGGCAAGCAGAGGTATAGACAATATTATATTATCTTTTTTGGAATTACTATTCCTAAAGGTTAATTGTTAAGTTTTCAGCATCTATAAGTAGGGATCAGAATTTCAAGAGGGATCAGAATTTTATTTATGAGCTAGACAAGGGGAATCAAGAGAATCATGATTAAGCATGAAGTTGGACAGAGTTTCTATCTACTTGGAAAACAGAAATGAAATTCAAAGGACATTCAAAATAGAATTCTGTCAAAATAGAATGAGGATCAATAGGGAGAAGAAGAAAGATGTCTTATAGATAAAACATAAGCTTTGTAGAAAAATAAGAAATATATTGATACACATATATATGGCTTTAAAGAACCAAGAAAACACACTGAGTCTTCAGTAAAAAGCACAATGAATAAAAATATCATCACAAGAGTTATTACTTCTGCTTCTGCCGAGTCTATTATAATGAAAGGCATAGGGAAATGTGGTGTGTCTCACAGATTGGGGTGGCCGTGTTTTAGAGGGCTGGGGCTCTGTTTTCTTCTCTCCTGGCTCTATATGCTCCATACAAGAGTGGCCTTGGAGCTGCTCCAGAATTTAGGACTTCCAAGCCATAGTATTCCCAGCAAGGTCCCAGTTTAAGGACCTTTTGAGTGATGGGCTGAATGGTTTTCAAGGGAGATCTTAAAATTTCCTGATGTAATGAAGCCTTCCTAGTTTTTATGCTAAGAGTAGGCAGGAACTGATCTTCTTATTCAAAAATCCTGGCTGCTTGAAGTTCTGCTAAATCCAGAGATTATCCAATATGAGTGTTATTTCTAGGCTACTGAAGAGTTGGTGTTGAGGGATCAGAGATTGTAGCCACTCCTTTTTACTTCTTAGGTTTTGCATTCCTGTATTAGGATACAGCATATCCTGAGTGTCCCTATTAATATCTGACTTGTAATGTACCAACTCGAGTCATGTATGTGTGGGCACGTGCACACGTGAGTGTGTGCATGTATGCATGTGTGTAAGAAAAAGCCAAAATGACAGGAGAATCATAACAGTGCTAGAAGTCCTGAGTTTGGCTTAAATTTCCACACTAAAAATTCAGAGGACTTCCAGGGCAAACAATAGGTAAGAGAGTTGAAAATCTTATCATATGAGAAATGGAACAGATGATGTTAACCTGGACAAGAAAGAAAACTGGGGTTGATATAGAGTTTTAAGACTTAAAAAGAAAAAGTGGTTGGAAATTAGGAGACACTCAATATTGATGTTAAGAAATAAGTTTTATGACAATTAAAACTGTCCAATAATTGACAAGTCTGCCTTATGAAAAAAAGCCTAAAAATAAAATTATTTTTGAACACTTATTTTGTGGTAGGTGTTATGCTAAACACATCACATGCATTTGCTTATTCACTTCTCTCAAAATCCTTATGAGGTAAGAACTGTTATTATCCTCACAATACAGATGGGAAGCCAAGTGTTAGAGAGGTTAATATTGATACTTTACTTTTTCAAGGTCACTGAGCTAGTGAATGGACAAACAGGTATTTGATTCTGGAACCTGTGTACTAAACCACTTAATTGCCTACTTCCATCCTTGGACATTTGCAAGCAGTCTGATGTGGCAGAGATTTCTTTAAAGGGGTTCTTTCCATTGCAAGACTGGACCATTGCAGGTTATCTTAAAATCTTCAATCTAGCTTCGGCCATATTGAGGATTGAAACGTTGAATTCAACCTCCTTGGCCATTGTGTCCATCTGTCACCTTCATATTTTAACAGAAATGGGGAAAAGTCTAGAGAAGGCCAAGAAAAACTAAGGGATGGATAGACAATAGAATCCACATGGACAATTGAAAGAGGTTGCATTATATTAGGGCTATGTAAGCCATTTCCATGGAGAATATAACAAGAAATCCATTCCAGTGAAATAGCTTGGCCGACACAAGGTCCTTCCAGTGAAAATGTCTTGAAATAAGCAAGACTTTGAAGTACAGTTATAGGTAGAAAAAAATGGTGCCGTATTAGAATAGAAGCCAATGCCTTCAACAGCAGTCTCTCCCAGCTGCCTTTCTAGTAGCCCTGACAAGTTGGCCTGCCCTGAGGATGAGCCAGAATGCCACCAAGTGTTTGTAAACATTGTTCTCTTCCATCCTGTCCCACTAAAGGAGCAGCAGACATCAAAAATGAAATCTGAGTCATTTTCGTTTGAGGAAACCTTTAAACTAAATCTGACAACTGTGGTGATAGGAATTCTAGCTAGTCACAGGGTATGGCAACAAATAACCTCATGAGATTCCTCCTGAATTCACGAGTCTATGGCTCTCAACAATTGAGGAAAGCCCATGGAGTCTCTGTTAATAAAACCGCCTTGAAAAAAAATCATTTCTGCTCAACAGAACTTTATGTATTAATTTTAGGAGCTAGGCTGTCAGTTTTTTCTTTAACACAGAAAGAAATGGAATACCTTCACAAAGGGGGATTTTTTTTTTTTAGCCTTTGACAGATTTTTTTTCCTGCTTCAGAGAAATTTTAACATAATTTCATGCCCCCATTCTTTATGGCCTGTTACTCGGTCCATTACTTTTACATTTAACTTGATAAGGTCCTGGTTCCTGGCTATTAGTTTCTGAGGTTTGGTTTCTCACAGCTGCTGCTTTGAAGTGCCTGATAACATTCTTAGCCTTGCATGGCGCTGGTGGCTCTTCAAGGTCTCATTCCCCCACTACTCACTGTCCTGCTGTTTCTGTTACTTCTCACTTGAATGGGTGACCTCACCTTTCTCTACTTTTTTTTTTTTTTTTTTTGCGGTACGCGGGCCTCTCACTGTTGTGGCCTCTCCCATTGCGAAGCACAGGCTCCGGACGCGCAGGCTCAGCGGCCATGGCTCACGGGCCCAGCCGCTCCGCGGCATGTGGGATCCTCCCGGACCGGGGCACGAACCCGTGTCCCCTGCATCGGCAGGCGGACTCCCAACCACTGCGCCACCAGGGAAGCCCCTTCTCTACTTTTAAGAGAGGTCAAACCTTGGGCTTTTGTGAGTGGCTAATTGGTCCATGCATGGAATTGGGCAATTTATTCTGGAAGTAATCACTTGTCTCCTTGAGAGTGTCAGAACTTGTTTGCCTAGGGATGTTCAGGGATTTCAGAGGGGCACCCACATGAATGATAACGGGGCATCTTTCACGCTTCCTGTGAACACAGATAATGCCTGTGCTCTTTTCACATGCACACAAACATCCCTTTTCTTACTGTGGTCCCTACAGGCCTACAGTCACACTGTTTATCGAAAGGCAGCCTCTCCTAACAGGATACACGCCAGGCATGACATCAACTGCTGGCATTTGGAAAAAGCCCACCATTTCACTGAGCAAAGTCAGGCTGTAGCTAAATTTGGAGAGGGAAACATCTTCTAGACAAAGCATCTCTTAGGTTACCCAGTATGGGAAATGGGATTGTAAACACTTAGAGAATTTCTGGAAGTAGTTTATGGTTAAAATTAAGTCAGAGTTGGGAGTTTTGAATGCCTTTGTTATTTTAATAGGAAATTAATTTGGGGAAGCAAAAAAGGCAGCTCCTGTTTCATCCACTTAGAAAAAATTTCTCCTGTGGTTTCTATCATTTCCCAACACACTGATGTGAATGTTGGAAGACTGAATTTAACAGATGATCCAAGTGCTAAAATGTGCTTACCAGTGGCAAAATAGGGATGAAAGCTTTAGCCGCATTTTGAAGAGGAATGGGACTCCTGGTAAGAGGAGTGAAAGCACAATTGCAAGTGAAATTGAGAGGAACTCTCAGCTCATCGTGCACAAAATATGGTATTACCGAGCAAAAGTTACTCACAGGTATTTGCAGTGCCTTTGGGGATGGGGAGATACGAGCCTGGACTCCAAGGTCGGCCCTGATAATTCTTCTTGCATTTCCCACAGTCTGGACCTGTAGTGTTGTGCTCACATTCACAGGTCAATTTGCTGTTGTCATACACACACACAGTGGCATGGAGATTACATTTGCACCTAGGCAGAGGAGAGACAAGAGTTCATTAAGTCCAGTTGTCTTGGTGATCACTGAGGCTTTATCCATCAGTCTTCTAGGATTGCGGCTTTCACAGCCCATAGTGCTTGAGGGCTCCCTAAAGACTTAGTAAAATGTAGATTTGCAGGCCTGACCCTCCGAATCTTTTAAACAAGTGTCCTTGGGGGTAGGGGTGGGGGAGGGATTATGATACAGCCTGACCTCATCCCACACTTTGAGGAATCTTAATACAAGTCAGTTAGGTGGGGTCTGATGCTCACCTAAGTAAACTGTGCTCTGAAATCAGGGGTTTCCCAACAGATATCCAAAATATTGCCACTAGTGAGAGGCTTTTCTGTGCTATTATCAAATCTACAATACATCTGGCTTTGAAGAACAATGTCATCTTCTGTTTTTCCTTAAACCAGAAGGACTACTCTTATTTGTTTAAAAAGAAATATAACCATTGAGATAATTTGCTATTCAGGTTTATTTTATAGACCCCAAGCGGTTATAAACAGATGTTCTCATTCTGGGCTCTGAAATGACATTCCTCAGGCAGAAGAGTTTTTCCACGAAGGCCTCTAAGTAACCTGAATAATCCTCAGATTTCCTACTCACATAAAATAATCACAAAGGTTCTCTCATAAATGGGTCAAAGGACTCAGGAAAAAAGACGCTTCGAATACTAGAAAATGAAAACCTATGTGTGGCAGGGGTTTGAGGTCATTAGCCAAGGCCTTCCCTTTGGTGCCTGTGAATAATGCTATAATATATGAGAGGCAACAATGGAATATGCAATTTCTACAAAAATACATTCCCATATCCAAAGTCTCTGACTATAAAACTATAAAGGCCAACTTGATATCTGTTGAGGTAGCAGGTTATAACTTATAAGACACAAAGTACGAGCCACATCCTCTGGAGAAATAAAGCCTAGGTCAACAGAATGTCCATGACCAGAGGGCAGAACAGTGTAGGTGGGAAGAGATGTGTCCACACAAAGGAAAGGACCTGATACCCAGACCTGGGGGTAAAGGGCCAAGATCTGTCAGGGTCAGAACCCGAATGTGTGTGCGTGTGTGTGTGTTTGTGTGTGTGTGTGTGTGCGCGCATGTGTGTGTGTGCATTTTTAAACTAGTCTGGCCCTTTCTAGGAACTAGGACAAAAATATAGAAAGTCAAGTTTCATAAAAACGAAGAAATATTATAGTGCTTTACATTTGCTTTCTTTTTTGGCAGATGTCATGAATTGGGAAAAGTAACAATACTCTTTCTTAGGTAGGAAAATAAGATTCTTTAACAACTGCTGTTGGTCTCTATAATGTGTGTACAGTAACATCCAAATTTCTTTCTTGTGCACTAATGGTCTGTTTGGAACACTGACCCATACTTACGGCAAGGAAACAAAGGAATGGCTAAGACTATTCCTGAGGGCTGCTGGGCTCTCTTCTAACTAAAAGGTGTAGCCCCTAAAGCAATAGCCACCCACTCAAACCTTCCTGGGTAAGACCAAGCCTCAGCTTCTTCAGGGGTCGACTACACTTCATAGTACTTATAACTACACTCTGCTCTCTGTATAGTTGTAAATTATAATAAGCTGAAAGGCTACCATTTAAACAATACCCATTCAACATCAACACATAAACAGAGTCTTTAACATTCATACAATCTTTTAAAAAGAGAAAAAATTCAGTTAAGTAAAACAGACAGCGTTTAATTATGAGCTAGGTCTTGTAAAAATCTCCTACATGCAGGGAGTTACTTGCGTTAAGCTGCTTATTAAAGAATCTTTCTCCTTCCTTCATTAGCACCTTTATTTATGGGTGTGTTTATAAATATGGAAGATGTTAGAAACTTAAGTGATAGAAGCACCAGCTTACACTGATTTAGCACCCTATCTGGTGTTTAAAAATTCCAAATGAGGAAATGAACAATGTGACCCCAAAGAATATGCTGGTTTCATGTGTGAAGACCAAGAATGCAAGTAGTAATTGTAAATTGGATTATATACCTTGTAGCTATTAATACTTTCATACTGGTAGTCAGTCTCTGAGTTGTAGGCAATTTCTATTCTAAAGACTTTATATTTGCTGAGAAAATATTTTTTGAATAACAAAAGGAAGTGAAAGAATAGATGAATATTTAGTCTTATTTTTCCCATATTTCTTTCAATTAATGGTTCATTTTCACCTGTCCAAAGATTTTTAATCATTCAAGCCTCAACTCAATTCATTACTCTTTCCTGATATCTATCGTACCTACTGTAGACACCTTATCTCTCTAAGCTTCCGATTCCCTTAAAAGCTTCTGTGTGTTTGGTTTGGTTGGTTGTTACTTAAGGCTCTTTCTGCTTTTAGAATTTTTACTCATTGCATCTCTCTCATCTTAAGGAAGAAAAATATCTACTTTGTACCCTAGTCTTCTTTTCTTGCTACCACTTTAACACTCTCCTTCCCCTTCTTGAGTTTTCTACACTTGCCATCTCCTTTTTCTCATCTCCCACACACTCACTGTTTCCAACTAACCACAACCTCTCTTGCCAAGACCACCCATGACCTCTTGGTGAAAATGTAATGGATTTCCTTCCTTGCTTTATCTATCTCCTTAGGGGATTTGACTCTGTGGGACCACTCCACTTCCCCTGACATACTCTCCCCACTGGATTCTCAAGGTCATTTTCAGAACCCTCTTCTGTTGTTCTCTTCATGTGCTGTTCTTTGGGGTCTGGATCAGCATAGTCAGATTAAGTGACTCTCCTTGGGCGCTCTTATCCAGGTTGTTCCTTCAATTTCCTCTGTGGTCCTCAACTACTTTTGAGTTATAGGCAATCTAAAGCAAATTTGCATCATTTTTTTCCCCTAGAAAAAAGTAAAAACATGCAAAATAAACTCAAACAATGGGAAATATTTTAGGAGATTCAGATTCTCTGTTACCCATAGGAATCCACAGAACTCTCTCCTTCAATTATCACTAGGTGAAGATCACCTGCTCAACATGTGGATGAGTCCTGGTGCTGTAACGTCCATCACAGATCTCTCTCCTGAACATGTCAAATCCAGCATATCCCAAACTGAATTATTTGGCTTCCCTCCCCCACCTACTCATCCTTCTGTGTTTTCTTTCTCAGTACACGGCATCACCTTCTAGTCAGCTGGTCAAGAATGACCACTCCCACTCCCTTTCCTATCACATCTAATTTGTCTTTACTCAGTCTCTCACCCAGTTCTGAAATTCCTCCTCCTCAATAACTCTCAAATACATACAGTTCTAGCCATTGCCACGTCCCTGTGGACAGCATCATCATCTTTGATCTGGCTTATTACAATGGCTTCTATAGAGACCTTTCTGCCTCCTCTCATGCTCTTCTTTAGCCCAATCTCATCACAATAGTCAAAACGATCATTTACACAAAAATACCTGGGTCACCTTGGCTCAGAACCATTGACAAATTTCCCTTTATTCTCAGAATAGAGTCCAAGCTCTCTAACATGGCCTACAAGTCCCTTTGAAATCGATCTCTTGTTCTTTCCCCATTATTATTTGCACCACTACCAATTCTACAATTAGTTCTTGAAACTTTGCCTTTGCGTAATCTTTTAAGCTGTTCCTTATGCCTAGAACATAACTCTACCTCTTTTACCTGCATAATTTTTACCATTCAGATGTCAACTTGGAAATCTCAGTGTCTGGCTCCTAGGTGACATTCAAAAACCGTCTGCTGATTAACTATCTGAATCCTTCTCTGACCCACCAGAATGCCTTTCCTAGCTCCTCTGACATGAGGTAAGGCCAGCCACAGGATGAAGTCCACACTATCTTTGCTCTAGACTTAGGCTGTATTGTAATTGTTTATTCTTCTGTCACTCTCACTGGAGTGTAACCTCCTGGGAGCAGCAGTCATATTTGCCTTATTTATTGTAACATCCCTAGCACGGGTCAAGCTACTTGGCACATAATAAGTGTTTAAAAAATATCTGACAAATAAACAAGTGACTAATAAACAACTAAACTTCCTGAAAGCAGGGACTTCATGTGCCTGTTCTACTATGATGAATACAGCAATGGACTAAGAATAGAGAATTAACAGGCATTGTACTAAGTCAAACACTCCATGATGTGTGCTGAAAATTGCCCTCACCACTGGTTTTCATAACTAACCTTATATTGGGCAAAGGGAACTCTAAAATTGGTGAGAGCTTGTAAACTGAATTTAATTTAATTTAAACTCCAGAGGATTTGCCAAATGTCTGAAAGCTAACGCAAGAGCTATCCTAAAAAGATGCCTAAAAGACCTAGGAGAAGAACGCAACTTAGAGGAGGGATAAAAACAGCTTAGAGGAGAGCATTTAGGTAGCATAATTGTTCTGGAGTGTGCATCTTTTAGTTTCAATTTCTTCCTGTAAGGATGGCCACCCTGGGTCAGCTAAAGTTTGGTAGAGTGCTGCTTGGGTGCTGGCTACAGCTCTAACTTCGTAAATCTGCTGACCTAGCTCGGCTCCTGGACTGTCTTTCTTCAGTCATTGTGACAACTGCTGTGCCAGGGCTGAGCTTGTGAAAGTGGACGTTGAGGTACAACGTCATTGGCCTGTATTTGGAAACGGCTCCCTTTCATTTTCCACAGCTCAGTTTATTCTCATCATCCCATTCCAATCAGACACTGAAATCCTTTATTTAGAGCGCTTGCCAGAGTGGCTTTTCCTCCAACGGAAAAAAAATGTATTTCACAATGCTGGGAGATCGCTCTCAATTCCCGGTGTTATGAACTCCGGCCTTGTGATGGGGTGGAAGGCAGACTCCCGTGACATCCACTCATCTCTGACAGATTCATTATCCATTTCCTTGGCCATCCAGCTGCCACGTTTGCCATCACATTAGGTGGGGGAGGAACTGTACAAGTGGAGATCTAACAGGCTTCGCTAGCAGTCACAGATCTGATGTTCTGGAGAGCTGAGCCTATTCACCGATTCTGTTTACATGTATAGAACACATACCAAGACACTGCAGATAGAACTAATTGACTTGCTTGTACCTCAAAGATCCACTTGTGTGTAAGCAACAAATTGCACACACTGTCAAATAAGGGCATTGCTAAGACAGACCTTTAAAAAAAAAAGTGAGCTCTATTCTGTGATGCAAACTTAATGAAAACCAGTGTGTTCTTGCTTTTAACCAGGTCTGCACTTCCTGTATTTTAGTGAGCAGCTGTCACAAGTCAATTTAATCTTGCTTATAAAAAGGCTCCAACATTTAGATCTGTGCCACCTGCCAGTAGGTATGAAAAACCCATCTAGTCTGCCTGTTTTTTTTTTTTTAATAACTTAATATATTTATTCTGGGAAGCATGCTATCCACCAGAGTTTCCTGTGAGTTAGAGGTCTGTACATGTAGTCTATTGTAGTGTTTCAAATAAAAGTACCAAGACAAAGAAGTTTAAAACTGGCCTTTTGTGAAACAAAACTGGAAGGGAAATCAGGCTTGCTGCTTTTTGGCTACTTTTATGCCATAGGAGGATCTACCCTGAAGTGAATGAAGTTTAAGTATCAGGCGGCCCTTCAAAAACTTGAGAAGGACCCTAACAATGTGTTCATACAGTCATATGCTTTTATATTATTTTCACCAATAAGATATTATTATATTTTTTAATTAATGAAGGTTTTTCCTTAATAAGCCCCCTTCCCAAAGGGCATACATTTCAGGCACTACAAAACCTGGATCAGGTTTGCCTTCCTTGGGTCGGCACTTGCTACACAAATACTCGTAGAAAACAAGTTAGGACAAATATCAGGCATTTGGAGATGTCTTTTTCAAAAGGTGACAAATTATAAAATGCCTCTCACATACTTCTTCTCCCTCTGCAGCCCCTTGACCTTTCTCTTTTCACTTTGACACATGAATTTTCAATTTCTACTTCAATACATTATTTGAAATGGGAGACTTGCGGCAAAATGACTTTGAGATTATGAGTTATATGACACTGAATCAGACAGCCTCGGCCACTTATTTGCTGTGAAGCTATGAATGAGTGATTTAACGAAGAAATAAACAGAGCTAAGAGCTAACCTTGACTAAATACTTCCAAGCACCTGGCACTGTGCTAAGTGCTTTTTGCATATTTCACACATTATTTCATATAAACTACAAAATAGTTACATGGAATTAGCACTATTAATAATTATAGATGATGTATTTGAATATTGAGGGACTAAGAAATCCAAGTCTCCCAGGCAGTATGAGCTGGAGCAGGGATTCGAACTACGGGCAGTTAGCCTTTAGAACTCAGCTCTTACCAATGCAGAAGTCATGCTGTCTTCCTGAGTATGGCCAGGCTTCAGCTGCCACAGGGACAATAAATGAATGTGTTTCAAGAACAGTTTTGGGGACTGAATGAGATTATCCATGCATACACTTAGCATAATGTCTGACAGAAAGGTATTAATAAGTGTTAGTTTCAATTATTATTATTATTTCTACTGTCACTATTGTTACCGCTGCTACTGGAATGGGCTGTCTGCTTCATTCCATAAGCTTTAATTAATGACAAATTCTATGGATAACACTGTGACAGGTCTCATGCATTCAAAAAGAAGACGACGTAGAGTCCTAATCTCCAAGAACAAGCCATCTGTTGAGTAAAGGAGATGAAACATACATAGACTAAATACAGACCACCAAGACTGAATACTCTATTTAATCATGACCATATAGGAAATTAGGGTAGTAACACTGAGTCATCTCTACATTGATAAGGACGTATTTGTACTAAACAGTCAGAGATACAGCCCCTATCATTTAAGGCAGGTGGAAAAAAAAAAATCAACACTTACCAAAGCCCACTATAGACCTGGAACTGAATAGATGCTTTACGTATGTTATTTCACCTCAGCCTCATCACCACTTTGAGAAGGAGGAATAAGTATCTGTGATTTACAGATGTGGAAAGTGTGGCTGAGAGCAGTAAAGTAACTTGGTCAGAGAAACATGCTGCTGGTAAGTGGTAGCCAAGAGTCAATTCCAAAAGCTGGGCTCCTTCTAGGACATCACTTTATTTGAGGAAGAACAAAGCAAACTGGTTCAGAGGAGAAGTAGACCCATGGTCTAAACAGCGTATTAAGACATTCTCTAACACTTGCTAGTCAAGGTGTGGTCCGTGGGCCAGTAGCTCTGGGAATCACCTGAGGGCTTGTTAAAATCTCAGGCCTCCCCCAGGCTGTCTGAATAAGAATCTGGATTTTAACCAGATCTCTAGGTGATTTATGTGCACAGCAAACGTTGACAAGGACTGCTGAGCTCACCAGTGTGTCAAAGTCCTGCTGAACAAGAAAACTAAAATCCTGGGGGTGATCCTTCTGCACACCTTCTCCCTTCCACCATATTGTGTGGAAATCTCTGACCTAAACCTGACCAACACTAAGGTTCTATCTGTACTCACAAACTGAATATATATATATTATGATATATAATATTATATATAATATATAACTTATAATTCAACAATAAAATGACAAATAACCCATTAGAGAATGGATGAAGGATCTAAACAGATACTTCTCCAAAGAAGATACGTGCATATGGACAGTAAGTACAAGTAAGCACATAAAAAATGTTCAACATCATTAGTCATTAGAAAAAATACAAATTAATATCACAATGAGATACCACTTCACATCCACTAGGATGATTATAATTAAAAAAGATGGACAGCAGCAGATGTTGGCAATGATGTGTAGAAATTGGAACCCGTGGGATAGGGAGGGTGGAAGGGAAGGAGACGCAAGAGGGAAGAGATATGGGAACATATGTATATGTGTAACTGATTCACTTTGTTATAAAGCAGAAACTAACACACCATTGTAAACCAATTATACTCCAATAAAGATGTAAAAAAAAAAAAAAAGAAAGAAACTGGAACCCTCACGTATGGTTGGTAGGAATGGAAAATTGTGCAGTCACTTTGGAAAACAGTCTGGTAGTTTCTCAAAAAGGTAAACATAAAGTTACCACATGACCCACAAATGTTCATGGCAGCTTTATTCATAATAGCCAAAAAGTGGCAACAACCAAAATGTCTACCAACTGATGAATGGATAAAGATGTAGATAACAATAGGAAAAACACAAAGTAATGAAGTACTGGTACATGCTACAACATGGATAAACCTTGAAAACATGCCAAATCAAGGAAGCCAGACACAAAAGGCCACATGATATGTTTTCCTTTGTATGAAATACCCAGAATAGGCAAGTCTATACAGACAGAAAGCAGATTTGATTACCAGGAGCTGGGGAGAGGAGCAAATAGAGTGACTGCTAATGGACAGTCATTTTAGAGTGATGAAAATATTCTGGAATTCGATAGTGATGATGGCTGCACAACTTTTTGAATATACTAACACCCACTGAATTGTGCATTAAGGAAATGAAAAAATAAACTAAATGAAATAGGGCATTTATCCAAAAGAGACTACAGAAAACAATGGATAAGAGTTTGGGCTCTGGGGTTATGTAGTATAGCGTTAGCAGGAGCCTTAGGCAACTTCCTCAAGTTCAGTTTACTCCTCTGTAGAATGAGGATAGTAAAATACCTACCTTAGGGGTTGTTGGGAGGGTTGAATGATACACTGTGATGAAGCAGAAACTGCTAACTGATCTTTGTTTTTCCACACCGGAACAGTTTTAACTGGGCATATGGTCACAGGCATAAAGACTACATTTCCCAGCACTTCCTCTAGCTAGGTGTGGCCATGTGACTACATCCCAGCCAATGGCATATTATCAGGAGTGGTGTCTGTGACACTCCTGTTGGGCCTGCACTCCTTTCCCATTTCTCATTTAGTTCCTGGAACATGCACTGGGTATTGAGTCACTCAGACCATGTGGACTTTGGTAGTGGAACCAGGGTCCTCAGACAATCCCCTGCAGTCAGAGGAAGGTGGGTCAAGGTGAGTGTATGGAGCAGAGCCACCATACCAGCTCTGGAGCACCAACCTCCCAAATGCAAGGAGATAGAAATAAACTTCTACTTTGTCTAAGGCACTGTTAATGTCAGTCTTTCTTACACACATCTGAAAGTATATCTGAAAACAGCACCTCATATGTAATAAGCACTTAATAAATATAAACTATTACTATTATCATTTGTATTTTTAAGCACAGTCTTATAGCAAAAGGCTGGATCTTCAAATATCAAATGGGGCTGGTCTGATCCTAATCCCACTAGAAAAGAGAGGGCTCCAACCTTTCCAGCATTCTACTACCTCTTCCTTCATTAATTAAATCTAAAGTCTCATGCTACTGATCACTGGTAAGCAAAAATGTTTTCAGAATATGTGTATTTATAAGCTATGCAATGGTCAAAGTTCAGTGTGAAATAGATATCTGCTTATAATTTTTTGAAAGCAGTGACACACCAACAGACCAACAAAGAGGCGGAACATCCGACTTGTGTTTGGATTCCTGTATTATGGGAGAAGCATAAATGAAAGAAGTGGTGTTAGGACTCTAGGAAGCCACCCTGCAAATACAGAGGGCAGGTTTCCATATGGCTCTTGAGCTCATTCTTTCACAATATATTGAGTTCCTGGTTGTTGGGGGCCCTGGTTGATGGGGGCTCCACTCTCCTAACCTTTGTTCTTGGAAGAATTATTTTTGAGAACCGAATGGTATAAACTTATTTTTTTTGAAGCAGAGAAATGTACTGTTATACAGTTTTCTCTGGGAGTGTAAAATAAAAACTGAGATCTTGATCAGCTCTTCATTGACTCTGGGATTCTAAAATGATCTTTTAAAAAAATTTATATAAGGCAATTGGTTTGCTCCAAAAATTGATGGAAAAAGGACCAGAAAGCCTTCTTACACATTTTGCAATACATGACTTAGACATCCTTATGGCACTTTTAAAACTCTCTAAAAGTTCCATTTAAACCTTACTTGAGACTTTAAACTTACTCACAGTGAAGCATCAGATTACATGATTCACTAAACTGCTGGTTCTTGTATATAATATTAAAAATAGTCCCTTTCTATTTCTAAAGCTTGCCAGGGAGACAAGAGTACCATGACTATAAAATAAAAATAGGAGCTTATCAATTTGAGATAATGCATTGTCCAAGATTGGAAAGGGTATATGATGGTGCTCTGTGACCCGTTTACTACATCCAAGAGAAATCTGGTTAGACAAGAGGGGCCAAAAGATAAAAGGCATAGCAAGATAATCATCGCAATCCAGACTGTCACTCTTCTCTGCACAACCAATCAGTCTGAAGACTGGCAGGTAAAGAGCTTGTTAAATTAAAACTCAACTAATCCAAGACCAATTAGCAATTAATAGACGATCCTAGATGCTTAATAAGTGCATAGTAAACCATTCTAATTCTTTTTGAGAAAACAGAAAATCTATGGGTCTCCAATCCTAGAAATACAAATGATCACTGTTCAAAGAACCAGATTCTATAAGACAGATAGGGCAACATGGTATTAAGAGCTTGGACTCTGGACATGAAGGGGCTGAGTTTAAGTCCTAGCTCTACCATGAGCCTGTTGGGCGTCCCCAACTGAGTGTCAGTTTCCTCACCTATAATATGGATTACCGTTAGTAACTATAGTATAGGATTGCTATGGAGATTAAATGAAATAGTCCACATTAAATGTGTATCACAGATTGTGGTAGATAGTAAGTATTCAATAAATATTAGCTATTATTATAGCTATTATTATAGAGAGGAATGGCAAATTCATGGTTATCTAAAAGTCCTTCACATTCCCTTCTCTCTTGCCTTCCTCTATAAAACATGTGGGAAAACTAAAACACTGATTTTCCCAGACTGCCCTTCCTCTGGGGTTGGCCGAATTAGGTAGTTCTGACAAATGAGATGTGACCAGAAGTCACTAGGTAGGGTGTTCAGGGAAGCTTTTCAAAAAGGACAGCTTGAATGGAATCATTCCTTTGGCTTTTTGCTCCTTTCTCTTTGCGCTTTCCTCCTGTTCTGTTGTCTGGGGTCCAGACGGAAATGCTAGAGGGACTTAAAGCTTTGCAATCATAAGAATGGAAGTTCTGCTTAACGACAGGTAACTAGGAGGCTAGAAGGAAACCAAGGCCAGACCATGTCCTCACACACTATGTGAGCCCCCAGCAACTGACCTCCCCATGTCCTCTTGCATGCAGAAAACAAGCCTCACCCTGTTTAAGACATTCAGCCTTCCTCTTTGGGAAAACTGAATATATTCCTGATATAAGAAGCAATTATAAAGATTGTTGACGTGCTCAAGTTATGTTCACACATACTTGTGCATTCTGTGGTTTACAGTAACCAACTAAGATTTCTTTCTTTTTTTTTTCTTTCTAGAACCACAAAAGTGAAATATTTTTTTTTCACTTTTTTTTTAAATTCCAATTTGATGTGAACTATACCATGATAATTTCATATATACTTCTTTGTATTAAAAAATATAATTCTCCTCTTGGAGAAATTGGGACATAAGAAAAATAGGGCAGGAATAAACCTAAAGTTCTCTTGTGCTCTGCAAAGCCACAGAGTTCAGTAAGGCTCTGCTGCGGCACTGAGCCATCTGACACTGTGGGATTCCTTCATCAGGTTGGATTGTCAGGTAAGTTTTTGAGATCTCTTAAATATGTATACTTATCCACTTAAAAAGGTCTTATTTCTTCAAATGGTTACCTTAGAGTCTGATTAAAAATAGATCAGGCTGAATAAATAGCTTTATGACTAGAAATAAAAGTCAAATCTGTGCAAAAGAATACACTACAGCAACCTTATTCTATACTTTTACTTTTCACTACAAAATTTGAGAGGAAATTGAATTAGATTCCCATGGGTGGTATGGAAAATTGGGGGTAATAGCTTTCTTCTAATTCTTTTTCTGAGAAGTAAAATAACGTCCAGTAGAGAAGAATGCACCTAGCAAAGCTTTTGGCTTTTCCCCCTTATTTGGTGGCCTACTTTTGTTAATAAGCCTTGGAAAAGTTGAAGTTTAAAGACAAAAAAATAAATAAATAGAGAGAGGTAAAAGAAAAAAGACCCGCCCACTAAAAGAGCATGATCTTACTTGCTATGACTGATGACCTGAACTGTTTCACTTACGATTAGAAACAAGGGCTTTAAAGCAAAGAAACAAAGAACTCTGAGAATATAAATGAAGCACAGCAACGAGTTCTGAAAAGATCCATTAGATAGGATATGGTCAGGAAAAAGTAACTAGATAGTACTGATACTGTCACAATCACATCCAGTCTTTCCATCGATACGGTTAAATCTTCAGAGATAGGGTCTGCACCAAATGTGTGAGAATATTTTAATGAGAAATGAAATTTAAAGTAATTTAATATGGATCAGGGTCATATTTTAGAGTCAAATGATATATGATCAAGAGACCTGGACACAATCCCTAACTAGCTGATTTATTTTTGGTGAATTAAACTGGCTTCTGTGACTCATTTCTTTGAAAGGTGAAGGATTTGGTCTGTGTTTGAAAAATGCCCTACATTGGTTGCCTGACTGACCCTACCTTCTGGCAATATCTAAACTGTGGTGGGTATGCCTGTGTTTTTGCACACCCCAAATCCCTTCTTGTAACAACCCTTTGGCACCATCCTTCCTCATTCTCAGGCTAAGAGGATCAGGTGGGGGATTCCAACTTGCAGCTCCAAGGGTGAGCAGAGAAGCTGGGCTCAGCCTACCAATCCATCCCATCTTCTTGGACACAATAATTCAAGTATGGGAACATGACTCAATCCCTTAGAAAACTGGTCCTGGGGATTTTGCTGAGCTTATAGGAGTAAGAATTCTTTTTCCTTATAGTATTACTACACTGGTAGTAGGTAGCCTGGAGCTGCTCATGGCCGTCTTGGCCACAACATGGAAAATCTTGGCTTAAAATAAAGCCAGGACAGAGGAGAGCAAAACTAAGAGACAGAAATAATATCCTGATGACTTTGTATAGCCCATGCTGCCAGCTTGTCCGAATCTAGCTGTGTCCTGGATTCCTATAATGAGCCAAAATAGCCTGTATTTGCTTAAACTAGTTTGAATTATTTTCCTGTTACTAGCAACCAAAAGATCCTAACCCAAAACACCATGTTACTTTTCCATGACTTCACCACCTCCTGAGCTGATTGAACTAGACTGGATGTAAGACCCCAAAGCAGTCATTACATACATTGATCAACAACCCAAAATTTACAGTCTAGCTTGAAAAGATGAGCTGGGCCAACCAGAATTTTCTGTCAAGGATTTAGAATTGGGAAATGGAGAAATGTTATCACCAGGAGGTGGGCATCAGAATATGCTAGATAATTACAAAGTTCATTCCAATTCTAACCTTACACAATTCTTATTAAAAGTTTTTTTGTTGTTGTTTGTTTTTTATAGAATGAAGTGATTTTTTTTTTAGACATCTTTATTGGAGTGAAGTTGCTTTACAGTGGTGTGTTAGTTTCTGCTTTATAACAAAATGAATCAGATATACGTATACATATATCCCCATATCTCCTCCTTCTTGCGTCTCCCTCCCACCCTCCCTATCCCACCCCTCTAGGTGGTCACAAAGCACCGAGCTGATCTCCCTGTGCTATGCGGCTGCTTCCCACTAGCTACCTATTTTACGTTTGGTAGTGTATATTCACTTCACTTTTTAAGTTAAGGTGAAAAGTGCTGTATTTTGGAGTTAGAAAACATCTGGATTTGAATATTACGTTGATCACTTTTAAACCGTTTGACCTTAGGCTAGAGACTGCTTCTCTAAGACTGGTTTCTCATTTGTAAAACAGAGATGACGATGAGTAACTTCATTTGGTTTTACTTTGACTTTTGAATGAGAGAGCATGTCAAGTGCCACCACAGATGGCTCATGACTAGGTTAACTTCAAAAATTTTAGTCCCCACTTGACTGTCTTCATCAATCATTATGTTCAGCAAACATTTGCTGAACACTTACAATATATAAGACTCTGTGGCTAAGATTTTATTATTTCTGAGCATTGAACCATTAAAAAAATCAAGAAAAACAGAACAAGCAAAACTTCCAATTGAACAATATCCACAGAAAGAAGGGACCTGTTGTCTTAACTACCCCAGGGTCACTAGGTCTTCTCATTCTTGTTTTGTATTTAACAGAAGGATGAGAAGAAGCTTTGGTGGACCGTGAGGACCTGCAGTGTGGAGGAGAGGGACCAGGACTGTGGACTTCATGAGGGTAGGCAATGGGCAGGGCTAAATCCCAGCTCCTGAATGGAATCCTTCATGGTGCCTGGCGGGCAGTAGGCTCTTCATAAATATTTGTTGGAAGAATCACCCAATCCCATACCCTCACTGTGGAAATGTGGAAACACAGGATCAGAAAAAATAATAACAATAACAAATAAGCTAGTATTTTTGAGCTTATTCTGTGTTTAAATGCACATTCAAATGATGCATTTTTCCTAATGGTGTTTTATTTCATCTATACAACTTTGTGGGAGAGAGATAGGCTGGTATCACTATCTTCACTTTACAGATGAAGATAAAACTCAGATGGAGATTGTTTACATGTAGGATATAAAACCAAACTTGTTTTAATATGGAAACATAATGGTTTAGTTTTTCTCCACACACTTCCCTGTCTCCCTCTCCCTGAATCCCACTAGCAATACGTAAAACAAAGTAAGCCAACATTTTTTCTTCAAGTGCTTAAATGCTGAGCTCTTTCTACCCTGCTTTTCGTTGCCAAAGACTTCAGCTCTGGTTTGAACAGGTTATCAGAATCATTTGATAGGAACGAACAGAGAAGGGGAGAGGGTTCTGGGTAAGAAAAGATAAAAAGTGTGTAACAAAAGCATCACTACCCCTGCAGACAGCAGACGGTTCCCCCACAGCCAGCTTCCTGGTCTCTTAGCTCAATGTGCTTGGTGCTTGGCCAGCAAGTTGAACAAACTAGAGGTGGATTACCTTCCCAGGAGCAACCTTCAGCCAATGAGGGCTGAATGCTTGAGGAAAAATACTCCAGTTTCCTTGCCTCTCGAGGAGAAAGCTCTGAAAACAGCAACTTTATTGACTTTCCTTCCTGCTCTACTTATTCCTCATTCCCTCACAGTGCTTTCTGGAACTATTTCCCAAATACACTATTTGCATCCAAATCCTTGTCTCGGGGGTGGGGAGGAGGAGAAGCTCAGAACTAGCAAGACAGAGGGAAGGAGCCAGAGAAGAATTTCTAGACTGCAAGATGGACCACAGGAAGGGACACTATTAGACTGTTAGGTCGAAGACCTCAGCAATCAATCACCTGCCTTCCCAGGAGTAAGGAGTTCCCAATACCTATTCTCTGTCCGTTAGTCCTTTAGTCAGTACGTGGAAGGGATCGAGTTTTGTTCTTTATGTAACAGGGTTTCACTGATTGACTGCCTTTCCCTAGGGTTCCTGAAATCCTCCTGGGGTGTTCAGAACCCTGCAGCTCTAGAGGCTAACTGATCAAGCCTGAGGACTCTCTAGAAACAAGATGTTAGTTAGTGAAATACCCTCATTATATACACAACTTGTCCAAATGCAGTAGGATCCAAACTTCTGTCTCTCAAGTCCAAAATGCCTCAGTTTGGACTCTGGCTCTACTACTCGCTTGCAGTGTGACCTTGGGCAGGTTACATAACTTATTTGCCTCAATTTCCTCATCTGTGAAACTGGATAATGATAATACTTAGCTCATAAGGCTCCTATGAAGAATAACATATTATCTTCAAAGCATTTAAAAACAGTGCCTGGCACATAGTAAATGTTTATTAACCTTATCGTCATCCCCATCGCTATCATCATCTTTACTATTTTTGTTGTTGTCTTGGTTGTGGAAAGGAAAGCTAAAAGGGCAACAGAGAAAGCCCAGGCTCTCTCTGACTTCTGGAGTTCTATATAACACTAGTGATAAATTATCACACAAAGCGTTTTTGGGTACACCTGGTTAACAAGAGAGCTTAAGCTTTTACCAGTGACACTAATATTTTTTTCTCTCTTACAAATTGTGTACTTTGGACACTATTTTAAACTTTCAGGTGCTTGAGCCAAACCTGAAAAATGCTGCTGATCCCTAAAGAACACACTGGAGGCAGGGGGTGAGGATATGTCATCTGAAACTGAGGTGGAAGGTTCTGGAAGCCTTACAGGCCCCCGTTCCTTAGACTCCATAGAGATGGCCATAGAAATGAAGTGACCTGTGCTTTGTCTAATAAAATCCACATGATGGTGACAATAACTGTCACAAGGCAGTCTTGGGCCTTGAGGTTTCCCCTCATTTGAAGGCCTGCCCGAAGAGCAGGGCTGCAACAGAAGCAGATCAAAACCGCCTCTCCTGCAGGACTGGAAATATCAGATGCAGAGTGTGGTGTAGCCTCTTAATCCACAGGGTAGCAAAGTAAAGGTCAATTACCTCACTTAGAGGAATGAAAAGCATGTAGTAAAAGTCAAATAGATATGCCATTAGATACTATATTTCAAGCACAAAAACGAGGATTTTCTCTTGCAGGGTTATATTTAATGCACTGGTAAACACAAGAGCTTTAAGACAAAGAGTAAGATAGGAGGCTGAGAGTGAATCTGCCCGACAGAGTGCCCTCTGTTCGATGGAGGTGTCTGCGTGGGACCGTGCGGTCACCATTGATTGGTGTCAGGACCCTGCCCGGGAGCAAGCAGGCTGGACCCACAACCCGCTAGGCAGCACCAGGAGGAACAGGTGCTTCTTGTGGTGGCTCTAGGGATTTAAGCCTGTCAGAATACTCTCAGCTGTGCCAGACTAGCCTCTCTGTTTCTAGTCTGTCCTGATCTGTGAACCTGTACCTTGGGCTTTTCTCCTTCCCCGGCATTCTACTCACGGTCCTGACGTTGGTAGGGCCCCCAGTTCTGCTCACGCAATGCTGCCTTCATTTAATAGCCTTATTCCCAATTCCTGGGGCTGTGACTCTTCATTCCAAGGCTGTTCCCCCGCCTCATGTACCTCAGGTTCTAATCTCTACTTTTAACTAGGAGTGTTGTGTGTTCCACCTGGTCTCTTCATTTGTTGGTGATTAGACTTGGTGTTGAACCCTGATTTTTTCATTCTGATCACTTCCAACCACTGGTTCTTTAGGAAGAGCTCTTTCTCCTAAAGCAATCACCTTTATGTCTCTGGATTGATCTTCTCCCCTAGCTATGCCCTCAGTTTTTCACCTCATCAGAAACATCCTTAAGGGTCACAGGCAATGTGCTGAGAGCAGAGGAGGGGGCGGTGTGCTTCCATTACTGACATCGTCACTCTCTGTGAACCTGGCATTATTTCACCTGTGTCTACTGGCCACCACTTAAGAAGCTGTGTAACTTCAGGGATGTTGTTTAATTTCTCTGAGCTTCAGTTTTCACAGAAGCATTCAAAATAATTCCATTTTTCATTTTTTTAAAATAAGCATTTATATTAAATGGGTATATTCAGTAGAGAATGCATCTTAATATTTATTGAAGTTGCAAAACTGTCATTTGGGGGCTCTGCCAGAAACATCTGCAATGGATTATATCTGGTTGGCAAAATCTTCCTTGGTTCTGGAAAGCACCCTTTGGTGAGCTTTTCATTCATGCAATGGAATGCAAATACCCACCCACTCTTCTTTAAAGAGCCTTGACACTGTGAAATAACTCAAGTGCAGATGCTTTGGCCTGAGATAAGCTTTCTGGTTAGTGATGTAAATACGGTGCGTCCTTTGCAGATCCAAGTCTCTGAGGAGACTCACCACCAACTCACAATTTATGCTGCCCGAAAAATTCCCTTGCCCCTGGGAAATACGTGCATCTTTTTGCCCAAGCATGTGCTCATAGGAAAGTAGGGGAGTGTATGAAATAAGGAGGAATGTGGTGGCCTGTTATCTTTTCCTCTTGGAGAAAACGCTATGAAGAGGAACCAGACTGAGCTTGACACACACAATATTGACTGGATTTTTGATGCCTCAAAGATGATGTTGTGGAGGAACAGACAGACTTGAAGAAATAAATGCATTATTAAATAGCACAGTTGTTTTCACGTGGGCCAGAAGGTCTGGCCTCATTCTCTGGTTAGGGGTGGGAATTTCTCTTGAAGTAACAGAATATTCTCAGACAATCTTCCTGCACCGGAAATTAAGTGGGCTTTGAAGAGAGAAAGGAGGTCTTTATTCCCTCTCCGGAGCCAGAACGTGGGGAACCCGGACTATGAGGCATGGTGGTGTCTGGAGATTCCAGCTAGAGGTGATGGAGATGTTCCTCCCTGCTCTGGCCACCACATCACAACTCTGTGACACCTTCTGGGAGTTGGGAGCTGTTCAAAATTGAAGGTGAGAGCTTCACTTTCAACATAGTACTTCAGTGCTCCCCAAACCTTCCTTAAAGTGTTGTTAAATCTAACAATCTCATTTTAAGGCAGTAGGTGTCCATGACTGGAAAAAACAGGCATGTGGCAAGCAACCTAATTACCCCCTCGTAAGCAAGCGAGAGAGGTTGGAGAAATCCTGGAGCCACATATTTAGGGCTCAGGGCACTTTAATCTCTCCTTGGCAGAGCTGCATCTCCTTGATCCTCCTGCCTCACTGTTATTTCTAAATGGGGCTCTGCTGTGGAACCAATGAATAAGTGGGCAAAGGCTGTAATAATTTAAGGAGACGTAGTACTCAAATAGTTCTGAGTGAACAGAGCTGTGAATATGAAGAGTAGGGAAAGAGTATAAAGAGTAGGCACTTAGGTGTACCTGGGCTGGTGACTGGGAAGCAGCAAGAGAAGACTGAAGGCTGGGACCAAGACAGCAAAGAAATTATTCAATAGAGTTCACTATAGGTAATATGTCAACAACCAGGGTAGAAATCTCCACATCATACAAATTGAAAGTCAGAGTAAAGCATGTCAGAAACTCAGGAGAGAAACAGAATTTAGAGCAGATGTAAATTCCAAAGTGAAGGGAGTCCGGACAGAAGAAAGGTAACACAGCAGAGTGGTAGGATCTCGGGCTATGGGGCAGGGTTTCCTGGTTGGAATCTGATCCTTCCCCTTTTAACTAGCTATGTGACCTTGAACAACTTTCTTATCTTCTCAATGGCTTAGCTTTCCCATTTATAAATTGGGGATAATAACAGTAATATTGTTATAAGGACGTTGTGATGATTAAATGAGTTAATAAAAGTGCTTAGAAGAGTTCCTAGCACAACATAAATAGTCAATACATGTTAAATATAACTGTCACTGCTATTATTATTTTCTAGGCAGAGATGAGCAAGGAGCAACTGATTAAAGGCCAAATGTCCTGACTAGTGGCCTACTCTCTGTTTTCTTCTCTTTAAAAGGAGGGAATGGTGGACAGGAAGGAGGAAGGAGGTTGGGCACATGGACTTAAAGAGCACAAAAAACAGTCAAAAGAACAAAAGCATGAGTGCCCAAAAGACTGATTCTGAGCTGGTCTGATGTCTAAAATAGTGACGTTTACATTTACTTACAGTTGGCACAGCTAAAAGTCCTGCTTGGTATCAATTCCCAGTCAAACGATTAACCTGATGGTGGAGGCACTAAAGTGGGTTTAGTTGTGGGGAATGATCCCTTCATGGCTCAGAACACAAATGTGTCAACACATCTGGCTTACACTATAATAGTAACCTTAAAACTCTCTCATATCCAATAAGGGCATTTTGGTTAATCAATCTACCATATACAAATGCCTGATCAACAGTACCCTTTAGATCATTCCAGAAATCACTGGAAAGCATAATGAAAAACACGGAACTTCAACTTCCATGCAAAATGGAGTAACAGGGTCAGTGTTTACTCTTCCACCTGAAATAACTCCCCAAAAGATGAAATCTGTGAAATGTTTTCAAGACACCAGACACCAGGAAAGAAAGGACAGTGACTCCCAAGAGAAAGCAAAAATAAATAAATAAATAAATAGATAGATAGATAAATAAATAAACAAACTGAGTCCACGGACTGCCTTGTCTTGCTGTCTTGGTACCATGGTACAGACAGGGGGAACCCAGGCTGAGGTCAGTGGACTCCTTGATCAGAAGAGAAGGAGGTGAGAGTTCAGGAGACTAGGGCAGCTAGAGTCAAGACAAAGTACTGGAGGGGAGAGAACTGCACAAAGAACACTGGAGATCTGCACACAGACCCTTCAAGTACTCAGCACAATGCTCATCTGTGTATGTGGATGAAGAAACTATAGGAGGGGAGGGAGAAAAACATTCAAAAGGATGGGCGAAGAGTATCTGGAACTCACACGGTACTAGAAATAGTGCCTATTCACACTAGCCAGATGAGAAAAACTCTTAATTCATGGGGCACTGGATAAAATAGTCAGGCAAGTCTTGCTTCAGTAATGTGTAATAATCAGCCCTAGACTAAGGACTGCTCCAGATCAGCCTAATAGATCACAGCAATAAGACGCTAAAGGATCAACATGTTTCCAAATAACTTAATTAAATCCCAGGAAAACCTCAAGAACATTCATAGGAATACAAAAATACCCAGCACTGAACAGGGTATACTTTACAATATCAGGCATACAATCAATGATTACCAGCCATGCAAAGGAGCAGAAAAATGATGCAAATAATCAATAGAAACCAAGTCAAAACGGACACACATATTACAATTAGCAGGCAGGACATCAAAAGAGTTATGTACAGTTATTATAATTATATTTCATGTGTTCAAAAGTTAACTAGAGGGATGGAAGATATAAAAAAGATCCAAATCAAAATTCTTGAGACAAAGAAATACAATTTCTGCAATGAAAAAATACACTCAATTGGGATTAGCAGATTAGACAACACAGAAGAAAAAAAGGAGCATCAGTGAATTACATGGCAATGTCAAGTGACCTAAGACATGTGTAATTAGAATTCCTAAAGAAAAGAAGAGAGAGGGGTGGACAGAATAAATATTTGATGAAATAATCCCCCATATTTTCTAATTTTTACAAAATCCAAGAAGTGCAATGAACCTAAGCATAAGAAACATAAAGAAACCTACCCCAAGGCATATCATAATCAAAATACATAAAACTAGACTATCTTAAAAGCAGTAATAAAAGAAAAAAACATGTTACATACAGATTTCTCTTTGGAAACAATGCAAGTAAGAAGACAATGCAGCAAAATCTTTAAAGTAACGAAAGAAAAAAATAACCTGCCAATCTAGAGCTCTACACCTAGAAAAATATCTTTCAAAAACAAAGTAAAATAAAGTCATTTTCCAGCATACAAAAGATAAAAGAATTCATCACCAGCAGACACAAACTATAAGAAATGTTAAAAGAACTCCATGGAAATCCGGATTTACACACAAAGCAATGAAGATAACTGGAAATGATAGCTATGAGGGTAAATATGCAAGATTTTTTTCTTATTTAAAAGATAATTGATTGTTAAAACAAAAATAATCACATATTATGAGGCTTATAAGATGTATACAAGTAAAATATATAAAAACAAAAGCACAAAGGCTGACAGGGGAGAAATTAAAGTCTAATATTATACTTCTTGTGCTACATATGAAGTGGTATAATATCATCTGAAGTTAGATCATGATAACTTACAGTTACATATTATAAATCCTAAAGGAATCCTAAAACAACTAAACAGATACAACAGAGGAGATATAAGGAATCATTAAAAAATTACACCAATCCAAACAAATGCAGAAAAAGAGGAAAGAGGAACCAGAAGAATGGAACAAATAGAAAAGAAATAGCAAGATGTTAGGCTTAAACCTAACCATATCAATAATCACATTAAATCTAAAACTAAACACCCAATTAAGATACAGATTAAAAAGCAAGAGCAACTATATACTACCTGCGAAAGGATTGAAAAATATATCAGGTTAACACTAATCAAAAGGAAGCTGGAATGATACGTTAATATCAGATAAAATAATACCTGTGAAGGACCTAGACGGATACTGCCCACTGTGTAAATCACTTTTATGGTAGCTCTAATGAAAGAGGCAGTGAATCATCATAGACTTAGAAGTCAAATGTAGGAGTGGACTAGGAGCCTTAGATTCAACTCAAATCTCTATTTACAACTTTAGGTAAGTTACTTAACTTCTCTCAGCCCCAGTTTTCTTATCTGTAAAATGGGGATAGAAAACAGTACTTACCACATGGAGTTGTTAGGAAGGAAGGTGAAATGAGCAAACAAACTTGTACTAAAGAATTCCACCACCAGTTTGTTTTTTAGGTAAAGGAAATAAAGGTATTTTGCACACTTGAGATTGTGGACTGTGATTCATCCCTTTGCACACACTGTATGTTCATGTGGTGAAGAGGGAAGGGAAAGGAAGCAGGAGGAGAGAGACAAAATGAAGAAAGATAGTAGGAGTAGGAAAATGGAACAAAAAGTAATGAGGAGATAGAAAAATCCTCCAAGAACCCTGGAAATAATGGGGATATGGGGATAGAGTAAAGGGTTTCCTACTCTATGTTGGATGGATGTTTCAGCCATTTTTATTTAAAGATCTTAGTATAGGGTAACTCCAGAAGACTAGAAACTAGGGGAAATCTAGAAGGCTCATATATTGATAATATATATTTTTTATTTTGTGACAGAATTGCCTGTTTTACAACTGAGAAAAATTGGAGAATTTTTCATTCTATGGGAATACCATTGACATTCCAGGCTTGATCAAGATGCAACAGGAATATTCTAGGGTTTAAGAATCACCCAGGGAACCGTTTTCTGAAGGTAAATCTAATCACAGTTACAAATGAAGTTTGTTAGGCCCTAAGGATAATCATCCACTCGACAATTATTTACTGAGTATCTGACATGAACTAGGCATGCTGGTGTCTGATATTCAGAAAACTCAGTGTCCTTCTTCAAGGAGTTTCAAATCTGTATGTTTCTCCTTCCTACTTCCATTATTCAGGGTCCTGTATGAAAAAAAAATCCATTTTGGGCAAATATTAAGATGTATACTTCCTGTTTTGGGCACGCACAGGTTTAGAATGCCCAAGTCTGCATTCAGGATGCAGCCCCTTTTCCATTTATATCTGTAGAACAGTAGTGATTTATCATATGGCTTAACATCATTAAACATTTATTAAGCACCCATAGTATGCTAGACACACAGAAACAGATAAAAGACATTGTTTCTGCTTAGCAGCCCTTTGTAAAAGAAGACTAATGAATATATGCTTATTCAATAGATCAAGCAAGCAATATACATTTTAAGAAATTTATAAATATTTAATCAAGATGTTGTACAGTAAATCTGACAGAGAACCCTAGACTTTTTGGATTACTAAAATAGAATTCTACATGACTAAAAACTTAGTGGTGTACAGCTTTTGTGTAAAAAATGAACTGAAAATATTTTAAAATAGATATTTCAAAATTATTCCATAGAATTTCTCCGAAATTTCCCAGAAAAAAAGTTAAAAATCAGAGAATATCTTAAATCCCTAGTAGACAAAATGAATTAATTCTGCATCATTTCAATCTAAAGTGTGGAAGATTTCATATTATCCCAGGAGCTTATATGTTCATAACTTGGAAAAGAGTTTAAGTCTGGCTTTATCCTTTCATTTTGAGTGCCTTTAAATATAAGCAGACACACACGCACACATGCAAACACACATAGCCTTATAGAACCTTTTGTGTACAGATCTATAACTCCATCGGTTTGGCATCTTGTGGCCCTTTGGAACATCATCCTTGACTTTAAACCCTTTTGTTCTAAAGTTAATTTTAGCTATGAATTTCCAGGTCTCTGGAGAGGATGTGTCACAACAAACTTTACTTTGAGACAGATTTTTGGGTCTATATTTAATTAAAAGTGCCCTTACATCTGCTCAGTGGCCATCCTAAAAAAGTCCTTCTGAGATGTGAGTGATGATCCACAACTTCCCATCTATATTTGTTGGTAGCATTCCACAGCAGCAACTGCCAGCTTTTTTCCTCCACTTTCTCCCTACTGTGCCACAGAAAGGGAACAATTTGTTGTGTAGGAGCTCTAAAACTGTGAAGATTAAATTACCATCTGAGTGGACATAGTTACAATACCATTCAAAAGTATTACTTAACTGTCTGCTATGTTTTTATTTCCCCCCACACTAACAGAGCTACCCAGGTGAGTGGTTATAGATCTATGTCAACTGCTATTGTTACACGGAACAGACATGGGTAGCAGAATCTTCATCTGTCATCAGCTTACTGGAGAGGCAAATTAGAGACGGTACTTTGACACAGTGGGGAATACAGCACATTTAGGAACTGAAAGAAAATTGAGTTTCTGTTGAATTGTTTGCTGCTGGAGAAACAAGAGAGGTTAATTTCATACTGTTTAACACAGCTTTGAAAGAATGTAAAATAAAATAATGCTTGAGCATAACAGGAGCATGCTTAAATTCTGCCCTCCCCAAAGCAAAACAAACTTGGTGTAGTTTTAGACCTTTAAAATAGATTTTAAATTCTTATGAATTCAGATCCTGAGGGATTATGTTAAGTAGTTCTTACAAATCATATCTTGTGCCAAGTGACATATAGAAAAAATATGCAAAAATATGATTATGTTTCATTGAAGATTTTGGCTATTCCGTATATGGCTGAATTTGCATTTTTATACTTAGAGACATCATGACATCACACATGGTAAGTGACTGTAAAATATGCATATATAAAATTATATTGGCTTACCTATATGCATATGAATAAATATATTCATTCATGTGTATAATTTTTTTAAATTATCATTTAAGTTCTCAAAAATGGGACAGGGATCCAGTTGTTTCTTATGAGCCCTGGAGTGCCAAGAAGGATTAATGTGTACCATCAGTAAATCACTCACCACATAGGTGGCCCTTTGGCTCTCCTTTATTTGCAGAGATCATCAGGTTTTTTGTTTTTACAATTCCTATTACAGGCTGACATTGTGGAGTTATAGTGTGAATGAAGACCAGATCCTAGGGTTGACTTTGATCATTCTTAATGAAGTCTTTCAGAAGAACTATGCTCCATAGACCCACACAACATATTGGATCTCTATTGTTTTTAGGTCAGCACTCTGTAATAGAAATGTAATGTGAGCCACAGATGCAAACCACATATATAATTAAAAAGTTTCTAGGGGGCTTCCCTGGTGGCGCAGTGGTTGAGAGTCCGCCTGCCGATACAGGGGACACGGGTTCATGCCCCGGTCCAGGAAGATCCCACATGTTGCGGAGCGGCTAGGCCCGTGAGCCATGGCCGCTGAGCCTGCGCGTCTGGAGCCTGTGCTCCGCAACGGGAGAGGCCACTACAGTTAGAGGCCCGTGTACCGCAAAAAAAAAAAAAAAAAAAAGTTTCTAACTAGACACACTCAAAAAAGTAAAAAGTAATAAGTGAAATTAATTTTAATAATACATTTAATGCAATATTGTTTCAATATTTTTCTAATGCTCATTAAAGTGAATGTAAAACTGTGCATTGTGCAAAATTACTTTGCTTCTCATCAGTGCTTTAGGTACTAAATGTAAAAATACTTTTTTAAATAATGAGGGATGGGGGTGACAGAAAGTAGCAAGATAATTAGGTGTATATCAGACAGATCTGGATTGGGACTCCAGGTTGTGTATTTGACTATGTAATTGACCTTTGGGAGGTAATTTAGCACTCTAAACCACTCTGAACTGTAAAGGGAGCATATTAATACCTGATTCAGATGAGATGAGCATTCAAAGCACTTAGAACATTGCCTGGCACAGAGCACTTGCTCACTAAATGACAGGAAGAAAAAGATGATGGTGATGCTTTCTGGAGTGTGAACAAAGGGGTACAGTTTTAGCAATCTCACTGGGAGCTTCCCTACACACTTGAGGTACTCTGTACCATGCTGGACACATTGTAAATGGTCAAAGTTTAATAACGAATGAATAGCTTGATAAAACTATGGTTTACCCCTACAAGGGAGTATTGATTATGCTGTATGTTATTATGCAGTTAACATGATAATCATGAGATTACGTAAAATTAGCAAAATGATTATGGCAAATATAGATGACAGTATACAAAATGGTAAATGGACTCTGATAATGGCTGTATAAAATACGTATGGATGTGGAAAAGCCTTGGATGGTAATTTGCAAAAGTAGAAATAATCATGTTAGAGTGAAGTGACTTAAATTCTTATTTAATATTATTATATCATATTTCAATAAAATAAGTATAAGCAGTTTATTATAGTAACACACATTCTTATTATTCAGTGAAGCACAAATATTTACTTAGCATCATTCTATGTTATCCCCGTCACTGGTCACAGTGGAGCAATCCAAAAGGCTACCAGAACAACACCACAAAATAACATGATCAAAACAAAAATGCAAAATGTAAAATAGGTATGTGGTTATGTCTTATTATACCTTAATAATAAAAACATTGTATATAATGTCTCAAGAAATATCTATTATATATGAAGTGAATAAGTACTTAATTGAAATAACTGAATTGAGTTCAGATAAGAAGGAAGATCAAAGTAGAACAGTGTCTCTTGGTGGAGATTAGCCTTGAGATGAAGTTTAAAGGATAGGCAATCTCTATATAAATAGCAAGAGAGCATCCACATTCTAAAGGGGAAAAGTGAATAAAAGCATGGAGTGAATGGAATTAATCAGATAATATTAGTGAGCTTTTTTTGAAGGGGGAAAGGATAGTGGGTTAATTACTCATTTTACTTAACTAACATTTATTAAGTGCAAAATATGGTTCAGATAAGGAGCGATCAAATTAGGCATGATGTTAAAAGTAGGTTAAATTGCAGATTAAATCATGTTTCCTGTGTATTGTGGATGATGATCCACTTGGACTGGATGACCCTCCATATCCTTCATGATTATGAGATTCTGTGATGATACACGCCATACAGCTCTTGGAAACAAAGACTGTACAGTGCTTTTTTTCCTTCATAGGATTATATCAGGATGCTGTTCTACTGTATTTGTACTTCAAATAGGGCTTTTTTTCATTGTGTTCTCCAGAAAACAATCCAAAATATAAGCCCTGCCTTCACTGTATCATACATTTATGAAATTTAGATGAGTTATGTTTTATTTTGAAAAGTATAATTAGATAAACTCATATTTACAAAATAAAGAAAAAGCCCCTTAACTCTAATTCTTTGTGTAATTTTTTAAAAGGAAGAAACGAAATGATGGAACCGTGATTGTTAATTTGGCAAAATACATAAAAGGCTTTTCAGGAGTACTCATAGCCAACTTCTTGTATGACAAGAGAAAGCCTGGAAAACACCAAGAAACAGACAAAGTGAAAGATGAGGCACTCAGATAAACCTCATACATTTGCTCAGAAAGGTCCCCTGAGAGCACATCCACAAATAATCAGACATAATAAAAACAGATTGTTAAGAAAGGTAGAGAAACTAGCACAACATTGTAAAGCAACTACACTCCAATAAAAATTAATTTAAGAAAAAGGTAGAGAAACTTAAAAAAAGTCTAAAAGAAGTTCTTGAAATCTTCGTCTGCCTTTATCCTATTTTTGCTTAAATGAAAATAGCATCATTTGCCTTGTGCTTTACAGTTTGCAAAGTGTTTTAACATATATTCTGTATTTAAGTTTCACAACAACTCCGTGGGATTTTACAGATGACGTAAGAGTCCCAGAGGCTGAGGGGCCTGTCCCACACCTCTCCTCCTGTAAGCAGTAGAGACGGAACACATGCCTAGGTCTTCAGGCTCCAAAGTTCTTTCCAACACACCACGTCACGTGCCTGTCAGCTTTGCCTTCACATGTGCTAGGATAATGCACAAACAAATTCATTTTCCTACTTAGATCCTGCCTCACGATAGTGTGGCTAAAATGAGGGTTAACTAGTGAACACCTGGCCTAGCACTTAACACATCCAGCCAGGGTTTTAGGCAGTAACATGTACCCAACAACCAAGTGTATCTGGTCTGCCTCATATAAGACATCAGATGATGATATTCCAAGGGGAACAAAAGACCTCTTGCCTGTATCTCTCCTATGCTGCCTGCTAATGCATCTAGAATTTCCACCATTCAAGTTTTGCCTTTGGGTAAGACATAACCTTCCCTTTTAAAAAGCAATTATGTTATTGAGGTGGAAATACCATGGCACACAGACTTGGGACACTATCAGAGAGAGGGCTCTAAAGAGAGGGGATAGAGGTCAGAGTGATTCTGATAGGTGGGTTTCAGGGATGGGTGCTTTGTGGGGTGTCCAGGGAATTCCTGATGGCTGTACAAGAGCATTGGATGAGTGAGGGGTGGGTGTAAGATGACCCTTCCTGCAACTTTGTTCGGGACTCTCTCTGTCCTTGTGCTTGTCTCCGTCATATATAAACTAGCCTGTCCTTAATGAGTGTTCTATAGACCCTGTCAGCCATATTCTAATATTCCAGAAAATAGGATAACAGGAGCCAAGTTGCTAATTTGATATGACTTAACAATTATGCAGTGATCCTCAGAAGTGAAAAAGCAAGCACTGTCTTTCATTGGCTTATTGTAGTAGGATGCACACTGGTTTATCATATCTTGCATACAGAAATCATTTCCTGAGTGTCAAAAATGACATCAGCTTTCAGCAGGATGAGGAAGTGCTGACAGTGATTAAAAGATATGTTTTCTCAAACCCGTCTCAAAGGTCTTTTGCCCTTTTTTTTTCTGGAGCTGTGAACTTCCATATTACAATATGCTTTTCTTTGAAGTGATGTAATTAATAAAAGTGTTAAAGGAATGACAGGAGTTCTGTGTCAGTCTGTGCATCATATATATTGATCAATAACAAAACTAAGGTTCTGAAGTTTGCTTTTTAGTAATAATAGGAAGAAAAACATAACAAATGTATTTTGGAGGCATAGTAGAAAATACTCAGTGACTGTTGAATAGATGCTAGAAAGTGGTGTCTAAGCTTTTTGAGCCAGTGAACATGTATTAAGTGATCTTTATACTGTAAACAGAACTCAGCATAGGACCTTGCACAAAGTACGTGCTCAATAAATGTTTTCTAACATACTGGTGAGCTGAGCACATTAAGAATACAGATACAATTTCAGGAGCATTATTTAATTTTGCAAATATTTTAAGAATTTAAAGTAAGTTAAAATATGTGCTACCTGTAAACTAGAAGTTATCTATTTATTACCATATAAAGCAAAATACTTGATTTCTTTCTTAAAAATTTTCCAGAGGCTTCCCATTGTCTTGAAGTAGCCTATAAGACCTAAATAATCCAGCATTAGCTCAAGTCCCTTACTTCAGTTTCTATTACTTTCTACCTCACATACGCCACACTGGCCTACTTCCTGTTTCTCTTCAGGGTCTTTCCGCTTGCTATTCCTCCTTTTGGAATGTTCTTCCCCTAGATCTTTACAAGGCTCACTCCTTCACATAACTTAACCCTTGCTCTGATATCCTGCCCTCAGAGAAGGCTTCCTTAGATCCCTCCTAAAGTGATTATCTTCTCATTCTCTTTCCCTTACCCTAATTATTTTTCTTCATTGTCTGCACCACTGCCTTAAATTATAAAATTGATTGTTTTGCTCATGTCAAGTACAGTACCTGGCATATGATATGTACCCAGTAAGCATTTCCCTCAAAGAGTAAATGTTTCCAAATCAATCTATTGGATGGTGTAGACCAAGGGGTCACTGCTCCTCTGCTTTCAGTTGTCAGGCAGGTAAGCAGACCCTGGAGAAGACAACAAGGTATGGTAGGAGCTGCAACTACCTGAAAAGTTTAGGATCTTTAATAAGGTACTTAATAAGGTACTTAAATTAATACAGGTACTTAAAAGTAATTAATTAATAAGGTACTTAAAATAAAAAAAGTAATCAAAACACTGTGTTAACCAAATAAAATACATTTGAGGACCACATTGGGCCTGGCCTTTTCAGATTTACATAATGTATGCATTTATAGATAGCAATGATCACCTAAAGGTAGTTGGTTTTGGAGAAAAATACTGTTTCCAATAAATATTCATTCCCACTTCTCTCCCTCCCTTTCTTTCACCTTCTCTTCCTTAGCATTTTTTCTTAAGACCTGAAGGTGAATTAGCACAGTGTATGTATTCAGTTCTTGACTGTTCAGCAACCTAATGATATGGGCAGTGACTGTAAATGAAAACATCTCTAGGTTTTCTAGTCACAGAAACAGGAAGCTTCAACTCATGAACATACACAAGTCATGGAAATGGGAAGGGTGGGGGCTTGCCAAAGATAGAAAATAGAAAATGCCACCCCTAACTTCTGGTATCTACTCTTAAGGCTGCAGAGAGGGTAATTCTCAGAGGAAGGATCTTCTTATGAATAAGGCTAATGAGGCTATGAAGCTTTTATATGATGACTGGACCTGTCCACTTTGTATCCGTGGTCTCTTCCTGGGAAGCTAAGATTGATCTTTGGTGGTTCTTTGATTCTCTGATGCCCTAACTGGTCTGTGATAGGGTTCAGATTGAGTCAATCAATCTTATCATCTGCTATTCATATTTCTCTGCAATCAATGTCCATGCCACCTTACTTCAGGCTGTGATTCACAGTCATAAACTGTGGTTTTATACCTATCAACTTCAGTTATGAGAAAAATTGAGCAGGCAGGATGTAATTACATTGTCATGAGTGACTAAAAGACAAACACGGAGGCTCACAGCAGTGACCACAGAAGTCAGGCATATACCAAATTTCTATTACTCCACCATCACTGAGGCTGTGCTGTGTTTTTAGTCGCTTTGTTTAGGTTTCTACCAAATTGGAATAGCATTTTGTGATAGAGATGTCAGCATTTTCAAAAGTACTTTATGATTTTTTTGCAAGACGATGATCGGCCTTGTAGGAGTTTGCCATCATTTGGTTAAATGACGGCGGGGGGGGGGGGGGGGGGCTGTCAAGCCTAGAATTAACAGGGAAAATCAAGCAAAACTAATCTGTAAATTCAAGGCACGGACCTCGATCCTTTAATCACAGCTAAACTCTTTTACTTCTGGGGCACCAACGCTGTCCTCACAGCAGGGTGTGACGGCAAGTTTATAATGTCTAAAGGGTAGAAATATGCTCAAGTTTCAGTTCAAATGATGTGTTTTCAAGCAACATCAGCTTCTGAATATTGTTAAACTCTCTGCCTTTTTTTCCTGGAAAGATTTGATTGTCATCTTAAGATGTTCTTTAGAATTCACTACTTTCAAAGCAGATTCTAATTTAGACTTTTTTCGTAGGAAATTACTTTGGAAAAAGAAGACCAAATTTTCAGTGGGCTAGGTCAACACTATGCATGCAACAGATGAACTGGAGATGAAGAAAAATCTTACTGTTGACAGACTCATCCAGAACAAAAGGACAGAAAGCCTCCACTCATGACCAAACCTATGTGCAAGTGGCCACTGGTTGTTGATAAATTCTAGCTTCCTCAAATAGGGAGTTACTGATGTCAAGATAAACAAATTACATACTATGTCTTCACAGCCATCTACTTTCCAATGTTCAGCTCTGGAGTATCAGCTTCACCAAGAAGGCTTGATGAACTAAACTTTAAAAATAACTCAAATTGAGGTGTTGTCTTAGTCAAGAGAGTAATATTTTCTCCTAATTACTTTTTTCCCTCACAAATGAAAACTCCATATTGATATTTACTTTCAGATTTTGCATATTGTTGTATCTAAAATATCTCTTCACTGCATTCTTAGGACCTGTAAACATTTTCTCACAGTGTTTAAAATGGAGTTCACAATAATAGTTCATTTTAAATTCAATATATTTCAAAATCGTAATCATATATTTGAATGAAAAAATCCATTATTTAAGAGCAGTCAGAAATTTAAAAGAAGCAATTTGACACAGAGTAGAGTAAAATATAATGCTATTAACTCTACTGTTAGAGTTTCTAAATGTTCCTTAGATATAACAAACAAAGTGCAACTTCAGTATTCTATCCAACTAAATGACTTCATCTGTATTTCAAATGTTTCCAATCAATATATTCCTTCATTTTGTACCAGTTCTCCATTATAACCACATATAATTGAAAAGCTAAGGACAAGAAAGCTTATAATAAAATATTTTTTTGTTGTCACTGTGAACAACAAATTGTTAAATACCACTGACAAAAACATTATATTTATATTTTTATGTCAAAAATACACTTTTTTCCAGTTTCTTTACTTCTCTCTTAGCTTTTAAAGCTAGCCCATCCTCTTTCTTAAAACATTAAATTTGTGATCCAGAATTTCTGGTCATTTCTCAATGATTTCTATCAGATCAGTCAAGTAAAAGATGAAATTAATTCAAGTTTTTAAGGAACTATGAAATGTCTATGAAAGAAATAAAATAGTTAAAATTAAAGCCTGTCTAAGCTTATATACCTGTGTGGAGATTCTGGGGCCCAACACTTAAGAAACATATTAAGGTATTTAGAAAAGATGTTATAATCATGAGTCATCTTTTAGCCTCTCTTTCCTTTCCTGTGCTCAGTGCACGTCTGCTCATCTCCTCTGGTCCATCTAGCACTCATATATTGTAGGCCGGTGCTCTGTAAACTGGGAAAGGAGTCCACGCTCACAGCTGTCAAGTTCAATTCTGATTAAATGGGGCCTGCCAGAGAAGATATTTACAAATCATAATTGTTGATTTGGGAAATGTTGTTTGATTAGGAATTGCTGGTATTTGTTTGATTAGGAATTGCTGGCTCAGATGGAGAGAGGCTAGGTGAAATTCTCCCCAGGATGATCAGCAGCCTTTTCTATCTTTTCCCAAAGGATGCAATACATATCTTCTAATGACTTGACTCCATTTAGAAAATAGGCCAACTCTTCCTTGGGGGGTTTCTCAACACTCATTAATTCATTCAATAAATATTTGTTGAGGATATACTCCCTACCAGGTATATTCCAGATCGATGTTTCTCAATCCTGGCTGCTCATTTAAATTTCCTAAAAAGCTTTTTAAAAATGCTTATGTCAGGCCCCACATCAAATGCATAAGCACTGGGTATGATCCTAAGTATAACCAGAACTGGGAAACGCTTTCTGGGCACTGAGGTTACAAAGGTGAGCAGAACAGACTAGATCCCTAGTCTCATGGTACTCATATTTTAATGAAGGAAACCACCCAAAATATTTATAAAGACTTTTGTTTCTGCCTTTACGGCAGTCTAGAACACACTAAAACCTTCTTTCAAAACAAGATCTAAAGATACTTGATAAACACTTTTGAGACTGCAAAAGAGTGTAAAAACTCCACTTAAGTCAAGAATAAATCATAAATCCAGAGAAGCAGGTGAATATTGAAGCCAGTGGATTATTAGAAATCTATGGTCTAGGTGGTAGTGGTGAAGTTAGATTGGTAGTGGAACAAGACCTTGAGTCCAGCGGATCAAAGACTGGCCTAATGAAATACGGAATCCAGGAAGGGTTAGTCTTATGGGAAAGGGTAAATGAATGTGTGTGTGCATATACGTATATATATATTCATACGCACATCCACACTTCCTAAAAATGCTCCAGAGACAGTTGGTAAGGAAAGTTACTTTTCTTGGCTTGGCTCTAAGTAGTGGTTAAAGCCAATAAATATCTGATTGTTTGTGGTCAGTGCCCAGTCCAAAGGGGCTCTGGGGTTTGAATACACCTTATTTACATGGTCCTTAAAACTGTAAGCTTTGAATTATAAATTTAAATAGACTTGGGTCTATGTTTCCTCTAGGTGCCTGAAAGAAGAAAATATAAATCCATTTTATTATTTAAAGAATTACTATAGAATACTATCAATTATAAGCTTAGAATTAAAAACAAAACTCACAAAGCTTACAGGAAACGAACTACCATATGTGGGAGTCAGTGGAAAAAGTAAAAAGAACCAGACCCACAAAGACTTCAGAAATTGGAATAATCATAAGACACTGATGAAAGAAATTGAAGAAGACACAACTAAATGGAAAGATATTCCATGCTTATGAACTGGAAGAATCAATATTGTTAAAATGTCCATACTTTCCAAAGCCATCTACAGATTCAATGCAATCCATATCAAAATTCTAATGGCATTTTTCACAGAAAGAGAATAAACAATTCTAAAATTTGTATGAGGCCACAAAAGACCCTAACTAGTCAAAGCAATCTTGAGAAAAAAGACAAAGCTGGAGGCATTATGTTTCCTAATTTCAAACTATAGTACAAAGCTACAGTAATCAAAACAATATGGTATTGACATAAAAACAGACACATAGATCAATGGAACAGAATAGAGAGACCAGAAATAAACCCACACATATATGGCCAATTAATATACAACAAAGGAGCCAAGAATTTACAATGGGGAAAGTAGTCTTTTCAATAAATGATGTTGGGAAAACTAGACAACCACATGCAAAATAAGTTGTGTATGCAAAATAAACTATACACAAAACTAACTCAAAGTGGATTACACATCTGAAATCATAATACTCCCAAAAGAAAACATAGGTGGTAATCTCCTTGACATTTGTCTTGACAATGATTTTTGGATTTGACACCAAAAATAAAGATAACAAAAGCAAAGATTAAAAAATGGGACTACATCAAACTAAAAACCTTCTGCTCAGCAAAGGAAACCACTAACAAAACAAAAATGCAACCTACTGAATGGGGGAAAATATTTGCAAATCATTTATCTGATAAAGGGTTACTATCAAAAATATATAAAGAATTCATACAACTCAATAGCAAAAAACCAAACAATCCAATTAACAAATGGGCAGAGGATCTGAATAGGCATTTTTCCAAAGAAAACGTACAGATGGTCAACAGATATGTGAAAAGATGCTCAACATCACCAATCATCAGGGAAATGCAAGTCAAAACCATAATGAGATATCACCTCATACCTGTTAGAATTGCTATTATCAAAAAGACAAGAAATAGAGCCTGAACAAAGATGGCAGAGTAGAAGGACACGCTCTCACTCCCTCTTGTGAGAACACCAGAATCACAACTAGCTGCTGGACAATCATTGACAAGAAGACACTGGAACTCACCAAAAAAGATACCCCACATCCAAAGTCAAAGGAGAAGCTACAATGAGATGGCAGGAGGGGTGCAATCACAGTAAAATCAAATCCCATAACTGCTGGGTGGGTGACTCACAGACTGGAGAACACTTATACGCCAGAAGTCCACCCACTGGAGTGAAGGTTCTGAGCCCCATGTCAGGCTCCCCAACCTGGGGGTCTGGGAACAGGAGGAGGAATACCTAGAGAATCAGACTTTGAAGGCCAGTGGGATTTGACTGCAGGACTTCAAAAGGACTGGGGGAAACAGAAACTCCACACTTGGAGGACACACACAAAGTAGTGTGTGCATCAGGACCCAGGGGAAGGAGCAGTGATGCCAAGGGAGACTGAACCAGACCTACCTGCTAGTGTTGGAGGGTCTCCTGCAGAGGTGGGGGGTGGCTGTGCCTCACCGTGGGGACAAGGACACTGGCAGCAGAAGTTCTGGGAAGTACTCCTTGGCGTGACCCCTCCCAGAGTCCGCCATTAGCCCCACCAAAGAGCCCAGGTAGGCTCCAGTGTTGGGTTGCCTCAGGCCAAATGAATAAAAGGGAGGGAATCTAGCCCCACCCAACAGCAGTCAAGTGGATTAAAGTTTTACTGAGCTCTGCCCACTAGAGGAACAGCCAGGTCTACCCACCACCAGTCCCTCCCATCAGGAAACTTGCACAAGCCTCTCAGATAGCCTCATCCACCAGAGGGCAGACAGCAGAAGCAAGAACTACAGTCCTGCACCCTGTGGAACAAAAACCAAATTCACAGAAAGACAGACAAGATGAAAAGGCAGAGGGCTATGTACCAGATGAAGGAACAAGATAAAACTCCAGAAAAACAACTAAGTGAAGTGGAGATGGGCAACCTTCCAGAAAAAGAATTCAGAATAATGATAGTGAATATTATCCAGGACCTCAGAAAAAGAATGGAGGCAAAGATTGAGAAGATGCAAGAAATGTTTAACAAAGACCTAGAAGAATTAAAGAAGAAACAAACAGAGATGAACAATACAATAACTGAAACGAAAAGTACACTAGAAGGAATCAATAGCAAAATAGCTGAGGCAGAAGAATGGATAAGTGACCTGGAAGACAGAATGGTGGAATTAACTGCTGCAGAACAGAATAAAAAAAAAAAGAATAAAAAGAAATGAAGACAGACTAAGAGACCTCTGGGACAACATTAAATGCAACAACATTTGCATTATAGGGGTCCCAGGAAGAGAAGAGAGAGAGAAAGGACCCAAGAAAATATTTGAAAAAATTATAGTCAAACTTCCCTAACATAGGAAAGGAAATAGCCACCCAATTCCAGGAAGCACAGAGAGTCCCATACAGGATAAATCCAAGGAGAAACACGCTCAGACAGACAGTAATCAAATTGGCAAAAATTAAAGACAAAGAAAAATTATTGAAAGCAGCAAGGGAAAGATGACAAATAACATACAAGGGAACTCCCATAAGGTTAACAGCTGATTTCTCAGCAGAAACTCTATACAAACCAAAAGGGAATGGCATGACATATTTAAAGTGATGAAAGGGAAGAACCTACAACGAAGATTACTCTACCCAGCAAGGATCTCATTCAGATTTGATAGAGAAATCAAAAGCTTTACAGACAAGCAAAAGGTAAGAGAATTCAGCACCACCAAAGCAGCTCTACAACAAATGCTAAAGGACCTTCTCTAAGTGGGAAACACAAGGGAAGAAAAGAACCTACAAAAACCCAAAACAATTAAGAAAACGGTCATAGGAACATACTTATCGATAATTACCTTAAACATAAATGGATTAAATGCTCCAACAAAAAGACACAGGCTTGCTGAATGGATACAGAAACAAGACCCATATATATGCCGTCTACAAGAGACCCACTTCAGACCTAGGGACACATACAGACTGAAAGTGAGGGGATGGAAAAAGATATTCCATGCAAATGGAAATCAAAAGAAAGCTGGAGTAGCAATACTCATATCAGATAAAATAGACTTTAGAATAAACAATGTTACAAGAGACAAAGAAGGATACTACATAATGATTGAGAGATCAATCCAAGAAGAAGATATAACAATTATAAATATATATGCACCCAACATAGGGGCACATCAATACATAAGGCAACTGCTAACAGCTATAAAACAGGAAATCAACAGTAACACAATAATAGTGGGAGACTTTAACACCTCACTTACACCAATGGACGGATCATCCAAACAGAAAATAAATAAGGAAACAGAAGTTTTAAATGACACAACAGACCAGATGGATTTAATTGATATTTATAGGACATTCCATCCAAAAACAGCAGATTACACTTTCTTCTCAGGTGCACACAGAACATTCTCCAGGATAGATCACATCTTGGGTCACAAATCAAGCCTCAGTAAATTTAAGAAAATTGAAATCATATCAAGCATCTTTTCTGACCACAACGCTATGAGATTAGAAATCAATTACAGGGAAAAAAATGTAAAAAACAGAAACACATGGAGGCTAAACAATACATTACTAAATAACCAAGAGATCACTGAAAAAATCAAAAAGGAAATCAAAAAATACCTAGAGACAAATGACAATGAAAACACGATGATCCAAAACCTATGGGATGCAGCAAAAGCAGTTCTAAGAGAGAAGTTTATAGCTATACAAGACTACTTCAAGAAACAAGAAAAATCTCAAATAAACAATCTAACCTTACACCTAAAGGAACAAGAAAAGAAGAACAAACAAAACCCAAAGTTAGTAGAAGGAAAGAAATCATAAAGATCAGAGCAGAAATAAATGAAATAGAAAGCAAGAAAACAATAGCAAAGATCAATAAAACTAAAAGCTGGTTCTTTGAGAAGATAAACAAAATTGATAAACCATTAGCCAGACTCATCAAGAAAAAGAGGGAGAGGACTCAAATCAATAAAATTAGTAATGAAAAAGCAGAAGTTACAACGGACAGCGCAGAAATACAAAGCATCCTAAGAGATTACTACAAGCAACTCTATTCCAATAAAGTGGACAAATTGGAAGAAATGGACAAGTTCTTAGAAAGGTATAACCTTCCAAGCCTGAATCAGGAAGAAACAGAAAATATGAACAGACCAATCATAAGTAATGAAATTGAAACTGTGATAAAAAATCTTCCAACAAACAGAAGTCCAGGATCAGATGGCTTCACAGGTGAATTCTTTCAAACATTTAGAGAAGAGCTAACACCCATCCTTCTCAAACTCTTCCAAAAAATTGCAGAGGAAGGAATACTCCCAAAAGCATTCTTTGAGGCCGCCATCATCCTGATACCAAAACCAGACAAAGATACTACAAAAAAAAAAAAAATTAGAGACCAATATCACTGAAGAATAAAACCCTCAACAAAATACCAGTAAACAGAATTCAACAACACATTAAAAAGGATCAAACACCATGATCAAGTGGGATTTATCCCAGGATTGCAAGGATTCTTCCACATACGCAAATCAAGCAATGTGATGCACCATATTAACAAATTGAAGGATAAAAACCATATGATCATCTCAATAGATGCAGAAAAAGCTTTTGACAAAATTCAACACCCATTTATCATAAAAACTCTCCAGTAAGTGGGCATAGAGGGAACCTACCTCAACATAATAAAGGCCATATATGACAAACTCACAGCAAACATCATCCTCAATGGTGAAAAACTGAAAGCATTTCCTCTAAGATCAGGAACAAGACAAGGATGTCCACTCTCACCACTATTATTCAACATAGTTCTGGAAGTCCTAGCCACGGCAATCAGGGAAGAAAAAAAATACAAATTGGAAAAGAAGAAGTAAAACTGTCACTGTTTGCAGATGACAGGATATTATACATAGAGAATCCTAAAGATACAACCAGAAAACTACTAGAGCTAATCAATGAATTTGGTAAAGTTGCAGGATACAAAATTAATGCACAGAAATCTCTTGCATTCCTATACACTAATGATGAAAAATCTGAAAGAGAAATTAAGGAAACACTCCCATTTACCATTGCAACAAAAAGAATAAAATACTTAGGAATAAACCTACCTAGGGAGACAAAAGACCTGTATGCAGAAAACTATAAGACACCGATGGAAGAAATTAAAGATGATACCAACAGATAGAGAGATATACCATGTTCTTGGATTGGAAGAATCAATATTGTGAAAATGACTATACTACCTAAAGCAATCTACAGATTCAGTGCAATCCCTATCAAATTACCAATGGCATTTTTTACAGAACTAGAACAAGAAATCTTAAAATTTGTATGGAGACACAAAAGACCCCGAATAGCCAAAGCAGTCTTGAGAGAAAAAAGCAGAGCTGGAGGAATCAGACTCCCTGACTTCAGAGTATAGTACAAAGCTACAGTAATCAAGACAATATGGTACTGGCACAAAAACAGAAAGATGGATCAATGGAACAGGATAGAAAGCCCAGAGATAAACCCATGCATCTATGGCCAACTAATCTGTGACAAAGGAGGCAAGGATATACAATGAAGAAAAGACAGTCTCTTCATTAAGTGGTGCTGGGAAAACTGGACAGCTACATGTAAAAGAATGAAATTAGAACACTCCCTAACACCATACACAAAAATAAACTCAAAATGGATTCGAGACCTAAATGTAAGACCGGACACTATAAAATTCTTAGAGGAAAACATAGGTAGAACACTCTTTGACATAAATCACAACAAGATCTTTTTTGACCCACTTCCTCAAGTAATGGAAATAAAAACAAAAATAAACAAATGGGACTGAATGAAACTTCAAAACTTTTGTACAGCAAAGGAAACCATAAACAAGATGAAAAGACAACCCTCAGAATGGGAGAAAATATTTGCAAATGAATCAATGGACAAAGGATTAATCTCCAAAATATATAAACAGCTCATGCAGCTCAATATTAAAGAAACAACCGAATCCCAAAATGGGCAGAAGACCTAAATAGACATGTCTCCAAAGAAGACATACAGATGGCCAAGAGGCACATGAGAAGCTGCTCAACATCACTAATTATTAGAGAAATGCGAATCAAAACTACAATGAGGTATCACCTGACACCAGTTACAATGGGCATCATCAGAAAATCTACAAACAACAAATGCTGGAGAGGGTGTGGAGAAAAGGGAACCCTCTTGCACTGTTGGTGGGAATGTGAATTGATACAGCCACTGTGGAGAACAGTATGGAGGTTCCTTACAAAACTAAAAATAGTATTACCATATGACCCAGCAATCCCACTACTGGGCATATACACAGAGAACACCATAATTCAAAAAGACATATGCACCCCAATATTCATTTCAGCACTGTTTACAATATCCAGGTCATGGAAGCAACCTAAATGCCCACTGACAGATGAATGGATAAAGAAGATGTGGTACATATATACAATGGAATATTACTCAGTTATGAAAAGGAACAAAATTGGGTCATTTTTTGAGACGTGGATAGATGTAGAGACTGTCATACAGAGTGAAGTAAGTCAGAAAGAGAAAAACAAATATTGTATATTTATATATATATATATATATATATATATATATATATGGAACCTAGAAAAATGTTACAGATGAACCGGTTTGCAGGGCAGAAATTGAGACACAGGTGTATAGAACAAGCGTATGGACACCAAGGGGGGAAAGTGGCGGGCAGGTGGGGATGGTGGTGTGATGAATTGGGAAATTGGGATTGACATGCATACATTGATGTGTGTAAAATTGATGACTAATAAGAACCTGCTGTATTAAAAAATAAATTACATAAAATTCAAAAATTAAAAAAAAATACAGGAAATAACAAGTGTTGGTGAGGATGTGGAGAAAAGGGAACCTTGGTGCACTGTCCAAAGAAATGTAAATTTGTGCAGCCACTATGGAAAACAGTATTGAGGTACCTCAAAAAGTTAAAAATAAAGCCACCATATTATCCAATAATCCCACTACTGGGTATCTGAGAAAAATGACAACACTAACTTGAAAAGACATATGCACTCCCATGTTCATTGCAGCTTTATTTACAATAGCTAAGATATGGAAACAACCTAAAGGTCCATTGATGAATGAATGGATGAAGAAATTAACAACAGACACACACACACATACACACACACACACACACAGACACACACACGAATATTATTCAGTCATGAAAAAGAAAATCTTGCCATTTGCCACAACATGAATGGACCCGGAGGGCATTATTCCAAGTGAAATAAATCAGAGAAAGATAAATACCGTAAGATCTCACTTACGTGTGGAATCTAAAAAAACCCCAAACCAAGCTCAGATAGACACAGAGAACAGACTGGTGATTTCTAGATTCAGGGAGTTGGGGATGTGTGAAATGGGTGAAGGCAGTCAAAAGGTAGAAACTTCCAGTTATAAAATAAATGTCATGGGGTTGTAATGTAAAGCTTAACCACTATAGTTAATAATACTGTATTGCATATTTGAAAGTTGTTAAGAGAGTAGATACTAAAAGCTCCCATCACAAGAAAAAAAGATTCTGCAAATAATTATACTGATGAACATTTACTTGACTTATTGTGATCATTTTGCAATACATATAAATACCAAACCACTGTGTTGCACCCCTGAAACTAATGTAAGGTTGTGTGTCAATTATACCTCAATAAAAACAAACAAATAAATAAATCTTTTTTAAAAAATCAAATAAAGAAAAGGAAAGAATTTCAAATTTGACTCTGAGTCAAGTTCCAGCAGTCATCTTTTGAAGGATCAGTGCAGGGTCAGTACACCCATAATGAAAGGAAACTTTTTTTTCCAGGATAGGAAAGAGATGATGGCAGGGATGGGGGAGAGTAAGATGGAATTACTGTTTTATGAATTCTTACTACACGTGGGTTCTTTACAAATGCAAATAAGAAAGTCCTGGCTGTTACGGGGTCAAGACTGAAGACACAGTTAAACAATTTTGAAGGAATGTGTTAAATAAAGATTGCCTTGCAATAACTTCCAAATGCTATTCTGGTCCCTTAAGCCTGATCAAAGCTTCTTTTTAAACCAGGCACTGAACATTTTATCTTGGATATAAATTTTTTACTTGTTTTGACGTCCCTGAAGATTTTTTTTTTAACTTGCCAAAAAATCTAAATATATAACAGATTTGTGAGTGCACCTTGAAAGAAATATATTCTGCATCCAGAACAGCCATCCCAGCCCATGTAGTCAAGCTGTCATCAAGGAAGGGGCCACAAGTAGTGTCTGTTCTGTTGTCTGGAACACACTTTCAGGGTAAACTCTCACCAGGCATCTGGGTTGCTCTCATTGAGTGGTCTTTTTCTCCAGCCTGCAAAGCCCAAGGATGCTAAAATGGCTGACTTAAGTCCCCTTTTGCACCTGGCCAGCCAACAATACTAAATTCATACTCGAAGCCAAAGAAATGCAGTTTCCTCATAGAGCCCGTGTCCAGGGAGCAATCTTCTCCCAGAGCTGTATTACTGATGGAGAAAACCTTCAGCCACTTCAGGTTGGAAGTAGTTCAGTATTTCTTAGTCTCATACATTTCTTTTTTCTTTTCTTTTTTTTTTTTTTTTTTTTTTTTTGCGGTACGCGGGCCACTCACTGTTGTGGCCTCTCCTGTTGCGGAGCACAGGCTCCAGAAGCGCAGGCTCAGTGGCCATGGCTCACGGGCCCAGCCGCTTCGCGACATGTGGGATCTTCCCGGACCGGGGCACGAACCCGCGTCCCCTGCATCGGCAGGCGGACTCTCAACCACTGCGCCACCAGGGAAGCCCCATTTCTTCTTTTTGAGAGTTATGGAAATTACGATGCCTGGGCAAGTCAGACCACAACACACCAGCCACAGCGGCAGGAAGACAAGGGGGACCCCAGCCCAAATCCAGGCTTCTCTGCTGTGCCTTTTTGTTTGTTGCTTGTTGGTACAACTGGGCTTTTTCTGATATCTTGGGGCTTGAGCATCACGTGAAACCCCTTCTCAGAAAACATGAGGAGACTACACAATCTATGTCAGGTGAACTAATGAACATTCTCAATTCTGAGGAGACTGTACCCTCAATCTGGAAATGAGAAGAGGGTATTGCTCACCATGTCAGATACATGATCTAGGAATGAAAAGCTTTCAATTCAGGCAGTTTTTAAAAGAGAAAGAAAGAATAGCACAAACCTAGGGCAGGCAGCACACTTTTCATTTGGGGATTGGGTGGGGGAAGAATCTCTAAGGTACTTAAAAGGCTGCATTCTGAATATTGGAGATGAGGACAGTAATCAGTCTGTGGGTGGGTTTTCTAGAACAGTAGTTCTGGGCTGAGGGGTTGCCATCATGAATAATATAAAATGCCATCTGACATTCCCATCGCAGAAAAATGCCATTTCAAAGAAGGCCAGAGTAAATACAGCTTCCCCTTGCTGCTGTATTTGTGACTCTATGCCATGGCAGCTCACACCAGTCCAGTGACCTGCTGAGCACGCTGCCGTCCAGCGTCATCTACAGCACTTGGAAATGCACCCTCTGGGATTTTGGGGTTCACACAAAGAACAATAAGACTTGATTATTCTGAACATTATATAACAAGAAGCAGTTCCTGCTTATAACCTGTTTTAAAATGTTAGTTTCCTTTATTTTGATAAATAATTCTGGCATCAAACATTGTGGAGATAAAATACCTGCTACTACCCAGATCTTCCACACAGCTTTTGAACACTGGATTTTAATTTCCAGATAAATAAATGAGACGAACTCAAACATTTGGAAATATTTTCATGATCAGATCTACAATACAATGCAGTCCCTATTCTCTCTTCGAATTATTGAATCTTATCCTTCTTAGAAAGACAAAAATATTAGAAGTGACATTTGGGAACGGATATCAGTATTTGAATGGTATGAGACTGCTTTTCCTTACAGTAAAATAAAACATATTGTTTTGATCTGTTTCAAAGAAAACTAGATATTTTATTCACAAATCCACCGTTTCTGCTATTTTAATGTGGAATATCACATTGTAAAGGAGAAGGCAAGGTTTAAAAAATTATCCTTATCATTGAGAATAAATAAATGCATGCTTCACTTGAACTTTATGACCCAGAGGAGTTTTCAGAACAAAAGTGAGAGAAGTGTTTTGGAATTGAGGACACTTCCAGCATCAAAAAGTACTAAGGGAAGGTTATGATATTCTACTTTGCATCTCTAAGATAACTTTGGGCCCAAGAAGAGGGCTCAGGCCTCAAAAATACAACAGAGTGACAAGTTTGCTGACAAACACCTCATCAAGTGGATTTGAAAAAAATTAAAACACCAACAGATGGAATGTGTCTGAATTCTCTCCCTGCTGGTGTGTGTGTCACCGAACATCAGCAGAGTGTACTGGGGAGGCCCCATAGGATCCTGCCGAGAAGGAAAGCAGCAGTGACCCAAATGCACTTCCCTATACAAAAGACTCAAGGTTGATGAATGCCGTGTCTCTGCAGCTGGCTTTTGTTGGCTCTTCATATTTCCCTTGGTGCCCTTTCCTCTCCTAAAAAATAACCCCAGAAAATCAGACCATAATTTTGGATCAAAGAAACTTTCCATTTATATTTCCATAAAAACTTTGGTAAATATCATCTGTAGGTTTAAAGAATCAATCCTCCTGTTCCCTGTAATTAAGCGGGAGAGTGAATTAGTGGATGTTTCCAAACATAAGCGTTAAAAACAATAAATACGCCTCTATGGTGAAGTTTTCCTTTTGGAGGGAAAGAAGTAAAAAAATCTAAATTAAATTAAAGTGGTGTTTTGGGAATCAAAGTGGTGTTACAGCTCAGTAAACTAACATAATTAGACAACCTAAGAAGTTTTTTGTTTCTAGTCTCCAAATCTAAAGCGTGGGCTTTGTAAAGGCTCAGGATCATTGTCAGAATTCAAAGCAATATTTGAGCTCCTCAAATTCACAGCCAGCACATTCTACCTTTAAGGTATTGCTTGTCTGATTATCGTGCCAGTCTCTCCATCTCCGAATGGTTTTGTGTGACTTTCAAGTACAGCAGCCCTGTTTGGAAACTGACAAGTGTTCATTTTGAAATGGAGTCATCAAATGCATGCAGCCTTCAGGAGGCTCCTCTTTTCATGAGAACAAACAAAGGGAAATGTTTTTTAGTACAAAATCCCTTTTTAACAAATAAAAAGCTTGTATTGCACTGCAGGGCTGCCCACCGCCACAAAGCCTGGTTCTTTTTGGTGGCTCTCAGAAACAAGCTTTTCACTGTATAATTCATCCAGGGACAGAGCGTCTGCTGGGCTAATGAGCTCTCCTGCAGCCTCTTCTCCCGCAGGTGAAGCCCCAAAAGCACAGTCTTAAATCAGACAGCGTAACAGCCAAAAGAGAAAGGGGTAGGGTGAAGGAAAGAAAAAAAAAAGTAGGGTTGAGAAAGTCAAGTTAGCAGTAGGCCAATAATCAAACCTTGCATCTGGCTTTAGTGCAGTTGTATGCTTAAAGATTTTCATCCACACAGTTAATTTCTAAGCTTGTTCCTTCATGGCCAAAGTTCTATTTTGAGTATGACACCGTTTGAGCACACCTCCAATGGATATTAATGTAATAGATCATCATGGCAGCTGGCTCCTAAATATGATAGCAACCTTGACCAGTGACTGATTAGAAGGGGTAGGATTAAGCAGCATTCCCTTTTTGCCAGAAAGTGGAACATGACATTGGAAACCTGAGGGCTCTGATTCCTGTCCTGTTACTAATTTTCCCATGTTTTACACTGTCACCGGTGAGTCTGGCAGACATTATTAGGAAGCTATGTGACAGCATCTAATAAAGTATGTTGGGAGAGAAATCATGGCTCCCCTTTGCACTGATGATCTTTTGGAGAAATACAGTACTGTGGATTACAGGAGGGAGGTTGCAAACACTGATGATACCCACGGCAATTCATCATCAGCCTGCAGCTTGCCAGTGATCTACAGCTATAAACGAATAGCCTCCAGGAGGGACAGGGATGAAGAGTCTGTCTTATTCATGTTAGCAAAGATGTTCTAGAGAGGATCGTCTGATTATTTATTGGTTGTTCTAAATCCCTGAACACAATTTTAGGACACTGCAGGTCCCCATGCAGTGTGAAGACTCTGTAGGATATTCTGCCTTTAGAAGTATCCATTGGGGTTGCATGAAAACAGCACAGACTGTGGTTTAGGATGAATTTGTAGAATTCAAAAGGCCAGGAGAGTATTAGTAATGTTGGGGTTAACACAGGCAGCTCGTTTTAGAAATTTGGTATTTGAGTTTTTCAACATTATCCAAAGTAGCTTCACCACATTCTTTTTAACAAACTCTTCAGCACGGACCAGATGGTTCCTCTATTAACAACCATTTGCATTTAACATATTGCAATGATTTATGTACCACATGCCATTGAGCAAAGCAAAAACATTCAGCAGCGACTAATTAGTTGATTGTAAAGACACGTACCTCAATGTACAGAGCCTGCCTCTATGTTTTACATTTTTATAGTTTACTGTTTTATTTGTATAAAGCATTTAAGTCTGAACTTTGACATTCATCTTACAATTATGGTAATTGTATGGTATGGTAATTATGGTTCTATTAATGCTTCGGTCATACATTTAAAAAAAAAATTATCATTTGTATGTCAGAGTTTCCCTGGGTAATGATAGGTCAGCCACATTTTATTTTTAAATGTTAGAATGTTTGTAAGTTACTCCCAAATCCAGCAAAATACTTATTTTTAAGAAGTCCACTTTGCCTAATAGAACATACTCAATATACAATAGAGGTGAAATACGACTACAAATCAAAAAAGATGATTTACAGAGTCACTCATTTTAATTGTGTTTTGAATGTCATTTATATAATATATAATTCCTTTTGTATCATATCTTCTTCACTTAATTGTCCACTCTTCTGAGCTCACATAACATTTTCCTTCACCTGCTAAACCTCTACTCCAATTCCCTCATGACCCATGGATTTGCCTCTGAACTGGATATGCTTCTTAAGTTGGTGATCCTTGAACCTTCCCAGCACACAGGGGTTTTGCTGCCTTTCAAAAGCAGTTTCCCTGAAGCAAAGGAAAAACAAAACTAAAAATTGCATTAGTTATTGCATCCTGTGGAAAAGAAGTACCATACTCTTTTTCTGTCTTAGGTGATCCTGAGACATTTTCTTTTCCTTTTTGCTGATCAGCAGGGTCAGTGCACATTATAATACTTTCACTGTGTGTCGAGGTGACAATGTTAGGACTGTAGGATGAACCAATGAATCTTTTATAACTATAGTCTTCTTTCTCAAGAGTCATCCATGCAAAATGTCAAAGTAGGCCATCCATCATTGGTGAGGATAAATACACATCTGTGACCCAGAGGAAATGGGGTATAATACAGCTGCATTTACCCAGGACTCAAGGGGCCAACCCTAGAAAATCTGAACTTGCTCTGCTCTTTTTGCAATTCCTGGTTTTAATTTTCATGGGGATTTCTACCAACAGAGAACTCTAGAAATATGGTAACAATAATTTAACCTGCTGAAGTCTTTAAAGGGAAAGGAAACAAGACAGATAACATATGTGCATTAATGAAGGTACACTAAAGTATGAATTATATATTAGTATAAATACAAACTCAGCAATATAGGAAATATAGTCCAAAAATACAGGGAGCTAGAAAGAGTTAGTAAAAGAAGAAAAATCTTAATGGCTAATGTTGATAGGGTCAATATGTTGTAGTGAGACTAATAAAAAGTAATTGAAGAAAAAACAAAGCTGCTTTTGAAGTCATAATATTTAATTTTCACTACCATTCCTAGGCCTATGATAATAACCACCACTTATTTAACAAGTACTTCCACTTTACAAACATTAATAATCTTTAAAATAGCTCATTAATGTGGATAGCGTTGTTTCACTTTATATGAGGGGGACTGAGACTCTGAGATACTTAAGTTATGCAATTTTTCTGAAATCTATCTAGTAGCAAGTGAAGGAGCTGCAATTTGAACCCAGGTGTGTCTTGCTTCTAGTCACCCTCTGCTACCTCTCCATGTAAACCAGAGTTAACAAGCATATGCCTCAACTTAATATTTTCTTATTTTAGTTTGTGTTAAAAACTCAACTGTGGTAGTAATTTCCTCTGGCATCTTATTTTGGTAGGAAAATAATACTGGAATTTTTACATGTGCTTTTGTTAGTAGCAAAATCTAATAGAACAATCAATATCAAGGAAAGGAGCAAATAATCAAATTGCAAAGAAGCCTATTGGTTTAAACTCATCAATGCTAAGCAAGTACAAAATGTGTAACCCTGAGCGATATCCTCTTGCTTCTGCAGGACCCTTGTTTTCCTAAATAACATTTATATTTAATGAAAACAGGATTAACTTTGTATTAAAAATTGAGCCTGTCATTCAGTCTGATTAAACAACATGCAGTCTTACAAATCCACATTTTACTTAATATTTCTGTGTGTCTGGAACCAAGTCTACTGTGAATGAATTATCTAGATATACTAGGGAAAGGAGAAGGAAAACATGTCTAAGTGTGTACTGATACTAAGATAGGGCACTAGATATTTTCAATCATTACATAATATTCAACCATCCTTAACTGATTAATAATAACAATTCCATATGGTTTGACCTAACATCTGGAGGTACTTGTTTAGAAATAACCTTGATGACGAAGAGAATATCAGAAGTCCTCCAGAAAGCTTCCCCCTTCCCAAAGGTCTTCCTCCTCCTCCTTCCTGCTGTTGCCATAGCAACCTTATGTGCATCCGTATCACTGCACAGACCACACTGCTATATAATTTTCCTTGTGAAGTGGCTATCAACCCATCCAGATGGTAGCAACTTAAAGATAGGGACCTTGGCTTCTTTGTATCTCCAGCAACTGGCACACTGCTAGGAACTAGTAAGCACTAAACATTTAAGTGCTTACATTTATTTGTATTGTATTTTTCATTTTTCAAAATTCTTGAAAAGGAGGTAAGGTAGGTATTATTATTTCCCATACTACAGTTCTTGGATTAGGATCCACCTGATTTGATTCCCAGTTAAATGATGTTTTACTCCTTTTTATTCTTATCAATTATCATGTTCTCAGAAAGCTTGTAACTTCATTTCTGTTTATCTAAACATAACTGATTATTCTTTTCTTTCTTAAGCCGCAAACATAAATTATTCTTAAAAGTGCAAAACGTCTTCATTGCATTAACAAGTTTAATCAAATGGTTACTGCTATTTCCAAAATGGACTTCTTTCTTTTTTATGATTATAGTGTATTTCTGACATTGCCTGACCTATTTTTCATATAAATTTCTGTTATACATTACGGGATTTTGGTACATTTTACATTCTTTGTGCTGCGGAGGTTAAGAAGGTGGTTGCCATGGTCTCCTTTGATATTAACACTACATACTTTTCATTTTCAGCATGCTTTATCTCTTCCTCTAAATGGGTCACTCTAGAACACAGAAAAGACTGCATTTTAGATTGTGATCTGCTCACTTCCCAAATTCACAATGGCTAGAGAAGTGGCGGAGCTGTCGGAACCAAAGAGCATCTGAGTGGTTCTAGTGATCTGGAGATCAGCCTTTGAACGAAGAAGGGTACGTACTCCACCCTTAGGTTTTCTCTGATCTGTAGTCAGCCATGAGGTTGGGCAATAAAAAATTTCTTCTGAAGTGAATGTGGATGAGATTTCTCAACTGATCTGATCATATTGGGTAGGAGTGCAGAAAAATACAACATGATGTTAAAGACTTACTCTTGAGTCCTTAAGATCTCCTGAAAAACACCATTTATTTTTTTTTATTCTTAAAAAAACTTTTCCAAAGGAAATAAAACATTCTCAAGATATTTTTATAATATAGTGTTCATCCAAAATCTTATTCTCTATGCTTATATTATTGGTTTATTTTCCATGGTCGGAAAACTCATTGAAGAGTCAAATCATTGTCCTATGATACCTATATTAATGGTCTAAATACAGTCAGGGTTATATATGGGGTAAGAATACTTTCTAGGTATTCTCATGCCACTAGGAAATACCAGGGCTGCAATCAGTAATAATAAAGATAATAACGATTGCCATCTGCTTATTTCTAAGGAAACATTTGCACTTGGATGAAAATTTAAAGAGTGTAAAATAGCAATTTACTAATTTATTTGTAGATTATCAACAGGCCAATTTACTCATACATTCACTAACAAATACTTATATCTAAGTCTCTCCTCTCTGGTAAAAACCAGTCTCATAATTCCAATTAACCATAGGCCATTAACACTTTTAAGTTAAGTTAAAATATGAGCTGTCATCTCAAATAGGTATCCCTCTCCATTTCTAAAATATTACTAATGGCACCATCACCTTTCTGGCTCCCTAGGATGAAATATTTTGTCATTGTGGATACCTCCTCTCCACTACTGCTGCCGTGGGCCACCACAAGATGGGTTATTGCTTTGTACTCTGACTTTAGAGGGTCCCATACACCATAAATGTGAAAGCACTTTTTTCCCCTAAGATTTTTAAAAGTTTGGTAGTAGATTAAGCATATAGGAGTTACAGGAGGGGGACTGGAGGGCTAAGCTGGACCTCACCAGGAGATGCAGGGCTGAGGGAGCGCAAGTCAGTGTGTTGGGGGTGGGAGAGTGGAGGTGGGAAGAAAAATGTAAGTCTCTGTATTTTTGTTTGCTACTTTTAAAAAATATCAGGTATCCCAAATCACCCTAAGTGGATGTCTAGGCAGACAGGCTCCCCAGATAACTGTGCTTCCTCCTTCCTCTGTTCTTGGGTGGTACAGTTTTGGTTTGATTATATATTTCTTAAGATTTCCATATTTAATTTTTCTACTGGCTTTTAAGATATACCTCATTGAATCACTATTATTTATGATTCCTCTAGGGATTATACTATATAGCCTTAATTTTTCACCATCTACTTAGAGCTAACATTGTACTACTTCATGCTAAATGTGAGAACTTGCAAGTATATAGGTCCCTGTACCTCTTCCTCTCATGCTTTATGCAGTAGTTATTATATGCATTATTTCTATATATGTATGATAATAAACTGTCAACAATTTTTGCTTTAAACAGTGATATGCATTTTAAAGAAAGAAAGAGGAAAGCTAATCTTTTAGATTTATCCATATATTTTCCATTTCCATTGTTCTTCATTGTTTCCTAAAGTTCTAAGTTTTCATCTGATGTCGTTTCCTTTTAGCCTGATAAGTTTCTTTTAGCATTTCTTCTAGTGCAGGTGTGATGGTGATGAATTCCTAGTTTTTTTTTATCTGAACATGATTTTAATAAGCCTTCATTGTAAGAGATATTTTCACTGGATATAGATTCTAAATGGACAGTATTTTTTTTTGTTGTTCATCACTCTAAAGATGTTTCACTATCTTCTATTTCTGATGAGGATTTCAATGGTTGTTTGAATTGCTGTTTACTTATAAGTAATGTATCTTTTTTTTTTCTCTCGCTGCGTTCAAGACCTTCTTTTTATCACTGGATTTCAGTGGTTTGTATATGATATGCTTAGGGAGCTGTTTTCTTAATATTCATCTTGCTTGGGGTTCACTGCAACTTGATGTCTTTGGGTAAATTTCAGGAATTAACTTCCTCAGATATTTTTGCTGCTCCATTCCCCCTCTTCTCTCTTTCTGGGACTTGTATTACACACATATTAAACCTTTAGCTATTGTCCTAATAGCCCATGAGGCTTGGATAATTTTTTTTTCTGCCTTCTTCCTCCCTGTTCTTCATATTTGATAATTTCTACAGATCTATCATCAAGCTCACTGACTTTTTCTTCTGGCAGCCCCAAAGTACTCTTAAGTAAACCAGTGAAATTTTATTTTAAAAGTTATGCCATTTAAGTACTAGAATTTCCATTTGATTTTTTAATAGTTTCTATTTCCCTGCAGATATTTCATATCATCACTTATTAAAATCACAGTTCTTATATCCTTCAGCATTGTTATAAGAGCTGCTTTAAAAATCTTTGTGTACTAAGTCCAACATCTTAGTCATGTTGAGTTTGGTCTCAGTTGTCTTTACTCTACAATGTAGGTCATCTTTTTTGTTTGTTTTCTTTACATATTGAGTAATTTGCTATTTTATCTGGATACCATGAATAATAATTTGTAGACACCAATAATCCAATAATTTGGATTCTGTTATGTTCTTCTGAAGAGTATTGATTTTGTTCATTTGTTTTAGCATGCAGTGAAAGTGGCTAAATTCAAACTGCATATGCTGTCTCCTCTGCAATAGCAGCTGAAAGTTCAGTTCTTTTAGCTTTCGCTAGGTTGCTTGGAGACTGCCCCACACATTAATGATTCTGGGACCAGCCAGAGATTTAGGTAGAGTTTATGCATAGTATTTAGGGCTCCCCCCTCTCTGACTCTCTCCTTTTCATATTTCTCTCTTGGCATTTTAATTGCTGTGGTTGCCTCATCCTGTCCACTTGTTGTTCAAGTCGATAAGATAAGATTTTCCGTCTGAGTTTTAACTGCACCTCCTTTTCCCCATCATGTATTGCATAGACTGAGGCCTGCCCTTGGGGAAAAGCAGAATAAAGGGAAACTCACCTAATACCTTTCCTTTCTTCCAAGCATTGACTCCCCTCCAATATCAGCCTGTCTCTTGTCACTCTCTAGGGCCTTCAAATAATTGCTTTTACATTTAGTCTGGAGTTTGTAGTCATTATTTTAAGGAGAGTTAGCATGATGTGAAATGCTTGGCCATTATCAAAAGGAGAGCCCTTGGTGTAGTTTTGGGAGGTGCTTAGAACTACCTGGAAATCCTGAATTGGGGAAGTGAGGCATCATCAGAGAGGAGAACCTCCCTACCTTGGCCTCTTAGGTGCTTGCCTGTGTAAGTTTCTATCCCCAATTCAGGAAGATCTAGCTTTCTCAATACCAGTTGTTGAAAAGACTGTCCTTTCCCCTTTGAATGGGATTGGAACCCTTGTCAAAAATCATTTGATTATATATGTGAGGTTTATTTTTGTACTCTTTGTTCTATTCTATTGCTCTATATGTCTATCTTTATGCCAGTACTACACTGCTTTGATTATTGTAGCTTTGTAGTAAGTTCTGAAATCAAAAAGGGTAAGACTTCCAACTTTATTCTTTTTCAAGACTGCTTTGGTTATTTGGGGTCTCTTGGGATTCCACATGAATTTTAGGATGAATTTTTCTGTTTCTATAAAAACTGTCATTGAGATTTTGACAGAGATTGCATGGACTGTACAGATTGCTTTAAGTAGTATTGACTTAAAGTAGTATTGACATCTTAACAGCTTTCAAGCCATTAACATGAGACTGCTTTTCATTTATACATGTCTTCAATTTCTTTCAACAATGTTTTATAGTTTTTAGTGTACAAGTCCTTTGCCTTCTTGGTTACGTTTGCTCCTAAGTATTTTATTCTTTTGATAGTATTGTAAATGAGATTTTTTAAAAATTTCCTTTTAGAATTGTTCATTGTTAGTGTATAAAAACACAACTTCTTTCTGTGTGTTGATGTATCCTGCAAATTTGCTGAATTTTAACATTATTTTTAAAACTGATTTTATTCTGATGACATGTTCAATGAATGAAATGTGAAAAATATAGAAAGACACAAATAAATATTACCCACAATTCCACCACTGTGGGCTTGCCATACATTATGTTCTTTCATTCTCTCTCCTTTGTTCTCATAATCAGCCTTTTACTATTAATAATTTTAATCTTATTTTGCTACTTAAGAGTGTATAATGAACTTGAATTATTTTAATTAAGACGTATGTTCACAAAAGGTCACAGCCTGTTTCCACGCCTTCTCAGCTCAAATTCTCTGCAATCTCAACCCTGACCTTAACAATATTTAAAGGCTTCATTTACAAATTGTATGATGGTTTTTATACATTTTTAAACTCCTTGGTTATTGAACCCAGACGACAAATATCAATTGAAGGCAACTTTGGGACATATGGTCATCTTACTAAATATTTATTGGGCAGAAGAGTCCAATTTTTTTTCACAGACTTGTCCTCAACCAGGAAAGGAACCAAGAGTTTTTCTGGTCTTAAAAACACCAATCAGACAAATAATAGAAGAAAATATGTAGGGTGATATTATCCTGAATACATACATTACTCTGATATCTGAGGTAGATAAATTTTATTCTCTCACTTTGGACAATTGGTTGAAGATTGAAGCTTTGCAATTTTAGTATTTTGGATAAAGTGGCATTACCAAAAATATTGTGCTTAGCCCCAATTCCCTTGCAGTTTTATGTAAGGAATACACAAAGATGGCCACAGGATGCTTAATGGGAAGAGTACAGATTCTTAGAATGGTTGGTTTGCTTGATGCTCAAAAGGGTATTCCACACCCATTCACTCATTCCCTCACTAAGTATTTACTGAATGCCTACTATGTGCCATGCCCAGTTATAGGCACTGAGGGCAGATCAGTGAGTAAAACACAAGTTCTATCTGGATCTAAATTTTGGTTATTCAACAATATCATCCTTGGTTAATTCATTTAACCATTTTGTTTCACATGTGAAAAAGAGGGAGTTACATTATTTTCATGGTTTTTTTTTTTCAGTTTTAAAAGAAATGATTTTGCAGTGCTATGACTCTCTGTTTGGCATACACACTGTATATTTAATTCCAGTACAGGAGTTCATGAGGCTGTCTCCTCCCAACCTGCCAAACTGCTGACCTCTTAGCCTCCCCCATCCCATCATCTCTTGGTCCACCCTACCCCTGACCTAAGTAGCACTGGAGGATCTATAAGTACACATGTATGCTACCAATATGTTGTAACAGATTTGCTTCCCTGATATTCTAGCAGGACCAAATGAGTAAAAGCAGCCAGGGCAGCCACACAATTCCTAGACAAGATGATAACCCTTAGCCGTATACTATTTTAGCTTTACTGGGCTTTCCGTTGTTATTCATTAACACTCCTCAGGAGTAGAAGGAAGGAGACCCATATTTAACTAAAATCAGCCTGTGATTTCAAGAATATCTTCCAGAGCAAAGGAAAGAAAGTAAAAATAATACATTAAGTATTAGTTAATCTTATTTTCCTTTATACACATGATTTTAGTTTATTGCTGTAATTAGAGTTTGAGGAGCTACATCTGAGAGGAAGAGAAATCCTCCAGCATCTCTATTTATCTCTAAAATGCACCAGATTGTACCACTTGGCATTTCATTTTTTTACATCTTTGCTGACTCTTCCATCACAAATTTCTCTAGCTTAAAAACAAAACAAAAATATCCCTATCTATTCCAATAGAATAGTGAATTTCCTATAATTCTTAAAGATACACAGTACTCTCCAATGTTCAAAAAATAAGAACAACAGTAAAAAACAAAGGTACTCCCCATCAAAGCTAGCCTTTCACTAAGATAGTCTCATTTTTTCTCTTAACATAGCAATGATATCGAAGGATGACAGCTAAAATTAGACCTTGCTGTGAAATATCAAATACCTTTGCTGTTCTTAGCACTGCAAATAGTTCAAACACACACACACACTATGTTTTCATCTACTTCCTTATATCATATGAAGAGTCCAACGATACTGGAGACTGAAGAGACCTTGTTACCCTACCTGAGTTCCATTAACACTAATTCTTTGGGGTGCTAATAGAGGGGTTTTTTTGACTAAGTGTTTGGGAGGATCTGGTCAAATAAAATGGAAACATTCCTTTACTGTAGGACATCTCAGGGCCTTTAATATGCTAATATATATTGTGATTCTCCTAGAAGGAAATATTGCAAACAACATTTCCAAAGTCTTTGACCATTACAGCCATTATTTGAAGAGTAATTCTGAGAAACACAAATCAAGTATAACACTCTCATTTTGAAGATGAGGAGATTCTGCTTAGACTGGTTGAGATTTGCTCTGAGCTCACAGAGTTATTAGCACAGCTAGAGTCTTGACTCCTAGCCAATGTTTCCTTCTAAAATAAGACAAAAAATGATTTTGAGATCCTAATGTTTTGTCCTGTGTCCTCTCAATACATTCCTAGCACATTATCAGTTGTCTTAGGCACCAGTCACAAATCAAGAAAGAGCTGACACAGTAGTTATCCCAATTACATAATATTCTGGATTGGGATCTTTGGACCAATGATATTTGTGAGACACTTACATCACACATTTTAAATCTAGGCTATTCATTCTTCCAATTTTTTTCAAGTGGAGGTTCAGAAATGAACTAATTTGCCGAAACATAAGTAATTTCAAATTTTTGTGTGAAAAATGCCATTGGTATTTTGATAGGGATTGCATTGAATCTGTAGATTGCCTTGGGTAGTATGGTCACTTTAACAATACTGATTCTTCCAATCCAAGAACATGGTATAGTTTTCCATCTGTCTGTGTTGTCTTCAATTTCTTTCATCAGCATCTTATAGTTTTTTGGAGTACAGGTCTTTTGCCTCCTTAGGTAGGTTTATTCCTAGGTATTTTATAATTTTTGATGCAATGGTAAATGGGACTGTTTCTTTAATTTCTGATATTTCATTTTTAGTGTATAGAAATGCAACAGATTTCTGTATATTAATTTTGTATCCTTCAACTTTACAAAATTCATTGATGAGTTCTAGTGGTTTTCTGGTGGCATTTTTAGGATTTTCTATGTATAGTATCATGTCATCTGCAAACAGTGACAATTTTACTTCTTCCTTTCCAATTTGGATTCCTTTCACTTCTTCTTCTTCTCTTATTGCTGTGGCTAGGACTTCCAAAACTATGTTGAATAAAAGTGGTGAGAGTGGGCATCCTTGCCTCGTTCCAGATCATAGAGGAAATGTTTTCAGCTTTTCACCATTGAGTATGATGTTAGCTGTGGGTTTATCATATATGGCCTTTATTATATTGAGGTAGGTTCCCTCTATGCCCACTTTCTGGAGAGTATTTATCACAAATGGATGTTGAGTTTTAGTAATAGCTTTTTCTATTGAGAAGATCATATAGGTTTTATTCTTCAATTTGTTAATATAGTATATCACACTGATTGATTTATGGATATTGAAAAATCCTTGCATCCCTGCCTGGAATAAATCCCACTTGATCATGGTGTATGATCCTTAATGTATTGTTGGGTTTGGCTTGCTAGTATTTTGTTGAGGATTTTTGCATCTATGCTCATCTGTGATATTGGCCTATAATTTTCTTTTTTTGTAGTATCTTTGTCTGATTTTGGTATCAGGGTGATGGTGGCCTCAAAGAATGAGTTCAGAAGTGTTCCTTCTTGTGCAATTTTTTGGAATAGTCTCAAAAGGTTAGGTGTTAACTCTTCTCTAAAGAGTTTGGTAGAATTCACCTATGAAGCCATCTGGTCCTGGACTTCTGTTTGTTGGGAATTTTTAAATTACTGATTCAATTACATTACTGGTAATGGATTTGTTCATATTTTCTATTTTTTCCTGGCTCAGTCTTGGGAGATTGTACCTTTCTAAGAATCTGTCCACTTCTTTTAGGTTGTCCATTTTTTGGCCTATAGTTGTTCATAGTAGTCTCTTATGATCCTTTGTATTTTTATGGTGTCAGTTGTAACTTCTCCTTTTTCATTTATGATTTTATTGATTTGGGCCCTCTCCCTTTTTTTTTTCTCTCAATGAGTCTGTCTAAAGGTTTATCAATTTTGTTTATCTTTTCAAAGAAACAGCTTTTAGTTACATTGATCTTTTCTATTGTTTTCTTTTAGTCTCTATTTCACTTATTTCTTCTTTGATCTTTATAATTTCTTTCCTTCTACTAACTTTAGGTTTTGTTTGTTCTTCTTTCTCTAGTTCCTTTAGGTGTAAGGTTAGGTTCTTTATTTGATATCTTGTTTCCTGAAGTAAGCTTGTATTGCTATAAACTCCCCTCTTAGAACTGCTTTTGCTGCATCCCATAGGTTTCGGATCACTGTGTTTTTGTTTTCATTTGTCTCTAGGCATTCTCTAACACTATATACAAAAATAAACACAAATGGATTAAAGACCTAAATGTAAGACTGGATACTATAAAACTCCTAGAGGAAAACATAGGCAGAACACTCTTTGACATAAATCACAGCAATATCTTTTTGGATCCTTCTCCTAAAGTAAAGAAAATAGGAGAAACAACAATAACAACAAATAGGACCTAATTAAACTTAAAGGCTTTTGCACAGCAAAGAAAACCATTGACAAAATGAAAAGACAAACTACTGAATAGGAGAAAACATCTGCAAATGATATGACCAATAGGAATTAATATCTGACATATATAAACTGCTTATACAACTCAACATCAAAAAAACAAACAGAACTGAATAGACATTTTTCCAAAGAGGAAAGGTAGATGGCCAACAGGCACATGAAAAGGTGTTCAGCATTGCTAATCATCAGGGGAATGTAGATCAAGACCACAATGAGGTATCACCTCATACCTGTCAGAATGGCTATCATTAAAAAGAACACAAATAACAAATGTTGGCAAGGATGTGGGGAAAAGAGAACTCTTGTATACTGCTGGTGGGAGTGTAACTTGGTGCAGTCACTGTGGAAAACAATATCGAGGTTTCTCAAAAAACTAAAACTAGAACTACCTTATGACCCAGCAATCCCACTCCTAAGTAAATATCTAAAAAAACCCAAAAACACTAATTTGAAAAGATACATGTAATCCAATGTTCATAGCAGCATTATTTACAATTGCCAAGATATGAAAGCAACCTAAGTGTCCATCCACAGATGAATGGATAAAGAAGGTGTGGTATATATATACAATTGAATACTACTAGGTCATAAAAAAGAATGAAATTTTGCCATTTGCAGCAACATGGATGGATTTGGAGAGCATTACGCTAAGTGAAGTCAGACAAAGACAAATACTGTATGATATCACTTATATGTGGAATTTAAAATATACAACAATCTAGTGAATAAAACAAAAAAGAAGCAGACTCACAGATATAGAGAACAAACTAGTGGTTACCAGTGGGGGGTAAGGGCAATATAGGGGTGGGGGAGGGGGAGGTATAAACTACTGGGTGTAAGATAGGCTCAAGGATGTATTGTACAACATGGGGAATATACCAATATTTTTTAATAACTGTAAATGGAAAGTAATGTTTAAAATTGTAAAAAAAAATTTTTATAAAAATAAAAAAGCAAAAAAAAATTCTATCTCCTCTTTGCCACTGATTGTTGATCTTGTTTAGATACAGTTTTCTTACCTATAAAAAGGAGGCAGAAATAGCAAACATGAATTTATATGCAGTGCAGTTAATTCTGGTTACACTAACATTTTTTATTCTAAATGTGGCTTAATGAATTGGAGTATATATTTATATTGTTATGAAATCAATATATCTATCCACACAATCCAATTACTATGATAAAAGCTAGGACCTTAACACTTTTGTTCTTGTATTTGGAGAATGAATGGAAAGAGTGTCTCTACTGAACTGCTGATCACATAGATCCACAAAAACTCTTACATTCAATATCAACCAGTGGCCATGAACTCCTACTGTGTCAGGAAATACCTTTGAACCTAGTGACAATAAAACAAGAAGATTTTCCAAAGATGACAACCACTGAATTAGAATAACAAACATGGGTCCTGAAGGTGGATGGAAAAGCTGAGTGTATCCCTATTTCCCATTGTTTGGGCATACAGATGTAGCCATAACATAACTTCCTCTAAAAATGATAAATTAAGTGAGGGAGAAAATTATCTCACTTTTTTATTATGTGGTATTTTGCCTAAATATCCTTATGTTTCTTAAAAGGAGACATCTTTCCTTTACTGAGCCATTAGTTTAAAAAAAATCTCTGGCACTGGGGAGTTAAGGATAAAGAAACAAGCTCCTAAACTGGGTTGCTTTTCTGCACACTAAGGAAGTTCATAATTTAACTGAAGAAATTATTAGATATATTCTCTCCTTATAATGGTATAAACCTCAGAGGAAAATGAGCTGCTTATGCATATGTTCTCTTTATAATTCAAGAAATCCTCAAGGATTTAAAAAATATGCCGCAAATCAGAATGGCACTCTGTTGTCCTCTTAACATGGGTTCATACCATAAATATTTATTTTAAGCATTTTCACTGGAGTTAAGTAGCAATACTCTATGTTGTTTTTTATTTTTATTTATTTTTATTTATTTATTTTGAGGTATGCGGGCCTCTCACTGTGTGGCCTCTCCCGTTGCGGAGCACAAGCTCCGGACGCGCAGGCTCAGTGGCCATGGCTCACGGGCCCAGCTGCTCCGCGGCATGTGGGATCTTCCTGGACCGGGGCACGAACCCACGTCCCCTGCATCAGCAGGCGGACTCTCAACCGCTGTGCCACCAGGAAAGCCCTGTTTTTTATTTTTAATTATGGTTACTAAGCTTTTCATCTGAATGCTATTTATTGAATTTCATTTTCCGTCAAAAAGAAGAAGGAATTAAAATTTTTGGTTGATAGTATGGTTAAATTTAACTTGGAAAAAAAAAAAGACATCGAGGGATAGAACCCTTGACTGAAAATTTATGAAATTTTATTATATGAAAGAGGTAGCACACATTCACTATAGTTCCAGAAGGAAGAATGTGGACTAATATATGGAAGTTAAAAGGAAAATTTGATTGCTCTCAACTGAAGGATAAACTTTCTTAAAGTAAACTAAGGTAGTTGGCCATTTCCAAATTTATCCATTAATGTTTGTGGCTTGTTTTAGTGTTTGATGATGCCCGTTAAGTGGAAGTAGTTGCAGGTATTAAAGGTCTATGGAAAAATATGGGAAAAAATTAAGTTCATCTATTTATTTTCCCCCTCAGAAAATGAGCAACTATCTTAATTTTGTTAAAACCCCTAACACAATATGACAAATTAGCCCAATCACACATTATAAAGTTGCTAAAAATGAAGTAAGAAGTTAGAGTTCAGATAAACACACTGCAATCTGGTATAATGAAATGCAAGTTTCCTCCGCTGTCTGAAAGTAGGGAGTTCCTATGAAACCTTTCGTAAGCTGAAATGGTGTAAAGCGAAGAAGCAATTACCCTAGGACACATCTTGGTAACAGATGCACAGAATAAGTTGAGATAAGAGCACAGAAGCTCACAGACACAGTTCCAAACTATGGAGCCTTGATGCTGAGATGCTGAGTGTAGTTCCCAGGGAAGGAGCCTGGCGGTGCCGCTCTCACCAGGCTGCTCAGGGTGCACGCTGCCTCTAACGGGGCCTGGGGCAGAACAATCGCTGAACACTATTTTTGCTTTTCTCCTTTTAAAATAAAGGTGAAAATCCTCTTTAGACTCCTTTTGGTTAGCGAAAACAGGTACTAATGTAGGTCTTTTGCAAAAGCAAAATGGGGATACCTGTACTGGGCCAAAAGTCATGCCTTCCAGAATATTCCAAGAAGGGTTGAGCCACAAGACTTATTGGTTCATTATTGCCATTTAAGTGGGTCTTTTGGGAATATTCTGAGTCTGCTATATGTACTGAGCTCACTTCAGGTTAGTGTGGCTACAAGAGCATAATAAAGAGAAAACATGAAGTTTGTAATCAGCAACCTGATTTTGTCACTTTATTATGTGTAGGATGTTAAAAAAAAAGTCAGGGAACTTCTCTGGTCTTCAGTTTCTCATCTGTAAAGTGGGGTTAAACAGCACCTGCCTCACAAGTTACTTGTAAGGACTAAAGGAAAGAAGGTGTATAACAAGAATCTTGTAACCTGAGTGCTGTACAAATGTGAAGGATTACCACTTAAACATTAATAGGGGCTATTAGAATCACCTCATTCTCCTCTTTTTTGATTTCCTTCTGTTTCTCAGAGTTTTTCTTAATTTGCTTCAAAAATTACCTCTTAAATGACAGTACTCCACAGAGTTCTGTAAATGTTCTATAAATGACCATAGTCATTTAAAATTATAAGGGAAAACACCCTATCATATCAATGTCTTCCATTCCCTAAACTTCAACCATCACATGTGAGGTGATAATTTTCAAACCTACATTTCTAATGCAAATCTTTCTCTGGAACACCAGAGCAGTATTTTCAAATCCTTTACTGGACTCCCCACTTGGATCCCTACTAAAGTCTTTCCTTCTTTGAAATCTGATTGGTTGCCAAGTCCTATTGACTTTGTAAGCAAATATTAAACCCTTATGCTCTGATTGCTTTTGTGGAATTTGGAGAGCTTTTACAGACTCTCCACTTAAGCAACAGGACTTGGAGTTACGGTTGCTCCACAATTAAGCAATTGTACTGCTCTCCTTGTCTCTCTCTGTATTTCCTTGCTACTACAGCCACACTGGACTATCCTCTTAACACCACTGCCTTAGAATGTTTCCCACCTACATTTAATTGCTATATGAGAACCCATATAACCTTAGATTTCCTATGACATTGGGAACTCAGAGGCCAAGATGCAGGAATCCTTAAAGGCTTCTTGGAGATACTAAACATCCATAGGGAGAAGATGGAAGAGCATCTCCCAGGATTTGTCCACTCCACCAATTCCTCACTATTTGGAGTTCCTCAACATGCTGTGCTGTTTTAAAGCATAATTTGTAACCTAGAATATCCATTCTGTACTGGCTGCTTGGCATTCTAAGGCACATATTCAAGATACCATGCAAATGTCATCCTCATCAAAGCTTCTGCGAGGCTTCCCAGATTAAGTTAGTATCTCCTGCTCTGTTTCCAGGGCGCTTTACACACTCACACAGTAAAAGCATTTAACCCAAGCTGTCATCATTTTTGTTTACATGTCTCGGTCCCTTCTGGATATCAGTTCCTTGAAGGCACTGACTATGCCTCCTGCATCTCCATATAGCCACTGTCTAGCCCACCACCTGTCCCAGGTCAGAGGTAGTCTTTTTGGGTAACAGAAAGAAGCAAGGTGTTACAAAAGCAGTAGTAAAGCCCAACCTCAGTCTTTAGGACTAATTGGGAAGAACAGAAAAATGACAGGCCAAGAATGTGTCAAAAGCACCCTGCAGGACGCCTCTCACAGGAGAGACAAAGGGTAAATATTTTGGTGGATTTATCCAAATTGCAGCTAGGAAAAAGACTAAGAGAAATTACAGGATAAATGTAAGTCTTTTATAATTGGCAAAGCACTTCCATATTACATGTGTTTTCCAAATTATTTGAGAAAGTTTGAAAAATGCCCAACTGTTTTTTTACTTTTAAACTTCCACCGGTGTTCCTGTTTACCTAATATCACAAGTCTGTGCACTAACCATTTGAAAGCCTTGCTTCAAGAAAGTGAATTTCAACCTCACTTTGTCCCAGTTAGAGCAAATACCAAGGCGGCGACATTTAAATAAATATATCTGATTCCTTCTGAGGGTGAGAGTATAGGGGACCTTTCTCACTTCTGATACCCAAAGAGAATATTTCTGTCCCTGGACCTTCCCAGGTCCTGGGATTAGGCAGGGAGGCTGTGCTTCTGAGCTGGGGCAGCAGTGAAGCAAAGAAAGCACCCAAAAGTGTGTGGAAGTGGAGCTTCTGTGCTAGTGCTCCCTGGCTCTTTTCTTAAAGATAAATGGAGGCATCAGAGCGAAGTCAATTCTATAAATAGTAACTGACAGCCAACCGCCTATAGGGAGCTTGGGTAGGCCCTGCAGGGATCAAGAAATGAGTAAACACTACTGGGAAAAAATTATTGATAATTATGTTTAGGAATGTTGTGTAACAAGGCAAGTAATGGAGATGTGCATTAGAGTTTTCTATCACTGAGAAAATTTTTTACAATTCTGTCCTAAATCTTTTGAGGTTGAAAAAAATTTCTGTTATCTTATGTCTGAAACCAGTACCTTGATACACTGCTGACTGTATATCTTACAAATAAATGAGCATATTATCCAATGTTCATTGGTCTTTCAGACTTAACAATTATTACAATAAATTGCATTGCTTCCTTGAAGCCCTTCACCTCAAAGAAATGATAATGTTGACTTTATATTCTATAAAATCTATGTATCAAAAAAAAAATCTATGTATCTGACAAATATAATGTTTACTTTTCAATTAATTTGAATCTGGAAAGTTTAAACAGAAACAAAACACTTAAAAGTCAAAACTTCCAATTGCGTGACTAAGAAAACATTTTGGACATTATCTATATTTAACAGCCCTGTGCATTTAACTCCCTGTCTGTATAAAAAGATATTCAGAACAAACATCTCCTCTTCATTTCTCCTCTCACCCCTTGTCTGGGTAGATTTTATTTATGCATTAGATGACCTTTTTGGCCATTAGAACCATCTTGCTTCAGCAGTTAATTAACACAAGTACCATAATTTAATACAGTTAATGCTACTTGATGCCCTTTAATGTAACTTCCATTAGTAATATTATTGTAGTATTACCCTGTAAATTAAAATGAGATCAAGACTAAGAGAGCCACTCTTTAATTAAGGTACTGGCACACTGCACTCGTCTATTATTCACTAGAGAAAATCACCCTGATTTACTGAAGCAGGACATCCATAAGTCAGAATTAGTCCATGAAGATTATTAGGTTTATTGAACAATGTAAGTAACATGGAGTTGCTGAGATTGCCAACGGCCTTATGTCCTCTTTTTCCTCCATTATCTTAATAAATACACAATAAGAGTGAGTAAATGGAAGCAAAATATGTATGTAGCAAAAGAGGCATAAAATTTTTATGACGTGATTATAGTTGTCAACAATAAAATTGGTATCAGCTGTGTCACATGCTAAAAAGAACATAAATGCTACATTTGTTTAATAACAATCAAAACATTAGTTTTACACCAAATAATGCAAGTCAGTATAAAACATAAAGGCCATATACACGTGCACAGGAAGTAGAAAATTGGAATTCACAGTCAACTGTTTTTGTTTCGTAGCTTAATATTTCAAGGTGAAAAAAACTTGTAGTATTATGTGTCCACTATTCTATGGAAATTTAGCCACTTTCCCCAAATAACTCACGCCAGTTCTCACATCATGGTGGGAGTGGTGGTGGAGTGACAGGTAGAAAAATATCATAATGATCAGACACAGACATGTAAAAGTAAGTTAAACATTGCAATCACATCAAGGATGGCAGAGGGCATGGGTTGAAGGAAGCAAAGACAGTTATATTTTGGAAAGTTTATATTTATGATATGCTTGAAAAGAAATTTTAGTACCTTCTTTTAGAGATCATCAATTAATGTTGAATCCTCCTATAGATTATTTACTATGTAGGAAAAAGACGACTCAGGATTTTAACCCAACTGAAATTTTCAAGTGTATATCAGCTTCTTTGCTGAAAGGGCTGTGAACCAGGCAATAGCTCAACAGTTCCCTTAGTGGCTCCATCTTCCTTATATAACTTAGAAGCTGGAGATATGCCCGAGCCATCAGGCCTTGCTTCTTTAGTCCCTCCCTTAAGACTAAAAATACCCCAGCCATCTGGTACCTAGCACAGTACATGCCAGCATCAGTTTTGCCCTGAGGAATTTGGACAGAGTTTGGAGGTGACAGAGTGGAACCTTATGGAAGGGGTTCACCTCTATTGGACCTTTCTCTTGCCCAGCTGCTTCCTCACCAGCTTTCAGTTGACTGGTGAACAGGAAAAGACAGTGGAGGTGAGTCCCAGAGAAGGGAGGAGGGCTCCTCCAATCTCCTCAGAACCATTGAAATACAGTTGAAGGATACTACTAGGATGAAGGATAAAAGAAAAATGATAAATCTGGTGGGATTCTACATTTCTAACATGGCACCTTTAAGTGACAGTATGTCTGACTCCAATAGAGAATGCACCAAAATGCTTTTAGCTTTAAAGTGTATTTTACACTCTCTTAAGTAATCAGAGGAAACAAAAATGAATATCTAATAACAGAAATAAGCCCAAACAATGTTTATTTTCCAGCCAAAAAACATCACAAGACTACCTTTTTTATAAGTGAAAAATGAGAGTTTTAGGGGAAGTTGGGCTATAAGGATTTTGGCTTAGTTTAAGGATTTCTCAAACTGTAAGTAAGCTGACCTAGATGATTCTACCTAACAATATAGATCACGCTAGGATTCAAATTCACATCTCAACTTATTAATTTTGACATTTATTCTTGTAGATAAACAGAATGCTTGTTACTTTGTTGTGGTATGCTATTGTTAATAATATCAACATCAACTGTTTTTATATATTGTATGTTCCCAAGAATAAGATACTGGAAATTTGATCTTTTGCTAAAATATTCATGAGTACAATAGCTGCATTTTATTATAAATCACAAACTCATATTTAACATCATAGCTCCACACTGCTCTCATGTCATGCCCTGGTCATATATGAACTCTAGAACACACAAGCTCAATATTGAACCAGTGCATATTTCTCTCAGAAATATGATTTTGCTCTAAAGATATTTTCATCAAACTTCACCAAACCTTGGTTAAAAGAGGCTCCATAGCTAGAGATTCTTGACTCCTCCATAAGAAACATGAAGCCAGAACAAAGCTGAGAGTAGGTGGCCATCAGTTCCTGCTATTCTCCATAAGTCAGATTCCATAAGGTAAAATTCTGAAACCTTTTCCACCTTACCGAGGTCATGCCCACCACCCCATTCTGTGGTGCCCACTCTGGCTCTCACTTAAGAGCAGTGGCCACTTCTTCCTTCTAGTGCACAAGTGTACCAGCACCATTATTAAAGGTGGTTTGAGACAACTCTCTGAAAGCCCAGGGAGTCTCAACACTTCTCCAGTCTCTGAGGACTAAGCTGCCCTAAGGGATTACTGGAAGCCAGTAATCAATGAATCTGGACTTATTTGTTTAGCTTTTATGATTAACTAAACCTACATGATGTATGTACTGTTTATATTCTTATCCTCATATATTTTGATTTAAAGCTCTCTTGGCATTTTTAGAATGATTATTGCTTTGCTTCACATTTCCTTTTTTTTTTTTTTTTTTTCTCAATGTGCTCTATACTCCACTCTTACCTTTAGTTTTCCCAACTCATCATCTCATGCTTCAACTCCTGTCAGATGGCTATTCTGGTAGCACACCACACTTAAAAATCTGGTTGAGAATCTCTGTGTTGGTGGTCCTCGTTCTCATTACTCAAGTTTTTCATTTAAATGTCTTCAAAATCCTTGGAAACTTGCTCAACTGTGTCTCTGGTATATTATCAAAACAAAGATATGCCTGACTGGGAGTATTAATGCATTTGAACTCTGGTGCATCTGTAATTGACTGACAAAATGAAGGTAGCCTGAGTCAGGTTCATATTTTAAACGATAGTATATCCTTTTAAGATAGTAACATCCAAGAACCTGAAAAGTAGAGCTTGCCCCTCATTAATAAATGCAGTGTATTTCCTAAATGCTTTTGGTTCTGATTTAATAAATGTAAAGAGACATAACTTTCATTTCTGGAACATTTTTGGTACGATATAACAAAACATAAACAGAGAGTTGAACCATGC